>NC_135340.1:1063095-1798663 GCF_023851605.1 Tamandua tetradactyla | reverse complement strand
AGATTAAAATCACTAGGTAAAAGAGATTGTCAGTTTGTATAAAAATTAAAAATCAGTTATGTGGTGTTAGAAGAGACAAAACATAAGAACGTGCCCATTTGAAAATGAAAAGATGGAAAAAGATATATAAGGAAAATATTGTGAAATATGAGACTTTAAACTGAAATGAATTATTTAGGATACAAAAATTATAAAACATTGTAAAACGTACAATTTACCAGGAAGACATGACATTCAAAATTTGTTTAATAAATAGCCTCAAAATATATATAAAGCAGAAATTGATAGAACCGCAAGGAAAAAATGGTAGATCCATTAAACACAACTCCTAACCGTTGATAGGTCAATCGGAGAATTGTAAATACAGAAAAGATATGAAGCATAGAATTAGAAAGCTTGCTTCTTTTTTTGTATGCTGGATGGTGAGGGCCACATTTCATTCTCTTCCCATGTCACTCTCCTGATACTGCAGCACCATTTGTTGATTTTTTTGGCAGGGGGAAGAGCCGGGAATTAAACGTGCTTGCTTTATTGGACATGTATAGAATACTGTCTTTAGAAATAGAGAATACACATTACTCTTAAGCATGTAAGGAACATTTACAAAAATTTCCTACATACTAAGCGACAGAGCAGTTTTCCCCACATTTCCAAGGATTGAATTGATACTGACCTCCTTCTGTGACCACAAAACAATTTAGTTAGAAATTAAAAACTAAGGACTAACTTAAAACACTTTTTGGAAATGTAAATATGTTCTTCAAAATAATTCATGGGTCAAGTCTATATCATAATGAAATTTGTAAAGACCATGAACTGAATGATTTTTTAAAGTGCTGTATAATCGTGAAAGCTAAAACAACAAATGCGCTACCATTTGGTTCGCTTTTGACACTCGGGGCCTATGGTGAAAGCACACGCCATGGCAGACATGCTGTCGCACAGGGGAAGCGCAGAGGGACGTTTATCCTGGCATTACTGGAAGTGGTGGCAGGAAGTTGGAGGTCACATGGGTGTCCATTCTCGGCATCCAAAGGCAGTGAACCAGAAGTCTGTACAGCAGCGTGAACACAGTGATAGCGTTTGTACTGCATTCAGTAGGAAACAAGGCTGAGCTCTGTGACATCCCATTCATGATTATTTAAACCATGGTACATGCATAAAATAATATATATTAGTATGGGTGTAGATGGAAGCAGACAATTGAGAATTGGGAGTAAGGATGTGGGGAAAAAAAAAAAGATGAAGTGAAGTAAGAAAGGATCCTTATATGGCCAGCTGATGGTATGCTGTGGATGAAGGAATGTGCATCTGTCCCCTGGTCTGGAGAAGGAAAGGGAGAGTGCAACCGGCCTGACTGTGCCGTTTACACCACCTGCTGGACTCAGTCATCTTCTTTGTTTTGTTTTGTTTTTTTGATCATTGGTTAGGTTGATAGTTGAAATGTTGCATGTTAATTAGGCTATTGCTTAGATTTTTCTCTTTTCTGAACTTCTTAACTCTCAGGACTTATTGGCAGAGTTTGGGGAACGCCACAGTGAATTTTGAAAAGGAAATTTAGGTCTTACCAGCAGGTGTCAGTGTTCCTTACACTTTACAAACAAACTAAGGCCCAAAGAGGCCAACCAGTGCTCTGATAAAAAAAAAAAAAAGAAAGGAAAATAAATAAATTGAGTTACTACCTTTGGTTAAAAAATGCCCATGAGCTAAAACAATAGAAGAAACTTTAGGAGATTATCACTTGTTGGTAAAATTTGACATTATGAAATGTCAATGAAAAGGAAAAATTTTGACAGAGACAACTAAGAAAAATTGTGAAGTTTATAGAAAAATCATACAGAGTGGAGTTCACATAGAACTCTGTGCGCCCGTACACACACATAGTTTTCCCTGTCATTAACATTTTGTAACTGTAACTTTTGTTACAGTTAATGAACTAAAATTATAATTATTTTATTAACTATAGTCCATAGTACGTTAAGATTCATTCTATATTGTTCAGTTGTGTGGGTTTTTTAAACATTTTTTATTGTGAAATATACCATATGTACAATAAAGCAGTACATTTCAAATTATACTGTAACAGGTGTTATAGAACAGATTTCGGACAGTATGGGTTACACTTCCACAATTTTAGGTTTTTCCTTCTAGCTGCTCCAAGAAACTGGAGACTAAAGAAATATCAATATAAGGATTCAGCAGTCATACTCATTTGTTAAATCCTGTCTTCTTTGTTATAACTTCTCCTTCTTCTTTGAGCCTTCTCCCAATCCTTAGGGGTATTTGGACTTTGACCATTTTCATATTGGAAAGGGGTGTTGAAAATACGGGATAGGTGGATGGAGCTAGTTGATGTCCTTGGAGAGGCTGGCCCCTCTGGGTTCCAGGACTTATCTGACCTAGGAACGATCTGAAGGTTCTAAGTTTCTGGAAAGTAATCTTAATGCATGAGACTCAGACAGCCCTAGGGTTCTTCAGGGTTAGCAGGAATGGTTTTGGTTGGGGGTTGGCAAACCATGGTAATTAGCAATATCTAGTTGATTCTTGTGTAAGGATAACCTCTAGAATAGCCTCTCAACTCTATTTGAACTCTCTTAGCCACTGATATCTTATTTTGTTATACTTCTTTTCCCCCTTTTCGTCAGGAAGAAATTGTTGATCCACTGTACCAGGGCCAGGCTCATCCCTGGGAGTTATGTCCCATTTTGCCAGGGAGAATTTCACCCCTAGAGGAGTGGGCAGTGATTTTCCTTGCAGAGTTGGGCTTAGAGAGAGAGAGGTCACATCTGAGCAACAAAAGAGGACCTCCAGAAGTAACTCTTAGACATACCTATAGGTAAGCTTAACTTTTCTGTTACAGAAATATGCTTCATAAGAGCAAGCCTCAAGATCAAGGGCTTAGCCTATTGACCTGGGAGTCCCTAATGTTTGAGATGGTATCAGAGGTTTCTCCGGTGGGAAAGCTAAATAGTTCTATATATCTTCTCCAGTCCCTCAAGGGACTTTGCCAATACCTTTTATTTAACTGTCCAACATACTCTGGGATGTATCCATGTATTACATTGAGCTATCCAGATTTACAAGCCCTTGTTCCCATTTTGGGCTTCATGTGTTTGGGTTGTTTAAATGCACTGTCCAGGCAGGTTGAGTGAGATTATTACAAAAAAATTTAGGTTTTGGACAAAATAAACCTCTCTTTTTAGGTCTCATATAGTAGGTGAAATTCTAAAATGCTGATAATGTCCTCCTTACCACTGTCCCAACCAGACTGGCTTCGTTCTTATCTCTAATGGAAACCTGATTTCTTTTTTGGTTTCTTTGACAGTTGTTGTGTGTAGCATTGCTGCAGAACTCCAGCTCTGAATCTTAGGTGTCACACATGTACCCAAAGTTTCAAGGAAATACCAGATTATACACATACAGGACAGCATCTCAGAATCGAGAAGTAACATTTACAGCTCTGGACCAAATGTTTTCTTAGAAGTATTTTCTAAAAGAAACCGTACAATATTTGTTATTTGTTTCTGGCTTATTTTGCACCGCATAATGTGAGGTTCGTTCGCTTCATTGCATGTCTTACAGCTTCATTCCTTTCTGTAAACCACAAAATATTCCATCATATGTCCACACCACCATTTGCATTCTGTTTCTCAGTCAGTGTGTCCTTCAGCCACCTCCATCCTTTGGACATCATGGATAATGCCAAAAGTAAGCAATCTACGTTTCATAAGTTGTACTTAGTCACTTAGTTGTACAATCATCAATACTCTCTATTTTAGACAATTTTCATTGCTCCAAAGAGAAAAATAACTAATAGGCCCACGCTCACCAAATAGAAAATCTGATTCTCCTCTCAACCTTAACTCTTGTCCTTCCTCACCAATTATTTAACCCGATATTTCTGTGGTACTGTTGACACCTTCCTGCAAAGGTAGGAATATAGACCAAATCATGCAATATAGTTTCCCCCCATACCCTCTATTATGACTCAGTATAAGATTCATACTTTGAAGTAGTTCATGCAAGAACTTGTTTATATTTGTAGTGTTAATTTGTGGGCTGTGGCTCTATATAACCTCTTTCAATTATGTTCACCTTCAATATGGCAATATTACTTATAAACCCACTAATGAAGCACCTTCACCTCTGTCCATCCCCTTACATTTAAGTTCAACTTCATTCACCCATCTCCAGCTTCTAAGTCCCCTTTATTCTGCATTATAAGCCTCTGAGTTTACAAAGTCCATAACAGCAAAATCATACGTGTCTGTGCTTTGTGCCTGGCTTATTTCACTCAGATCCATGCTGTCGTGTGCTTCAGGATGTCATTTTGTCTCACTGCTGCATAATATTCTATCGTCTGTATATACCACATTTTATTTACCCACTTGTCTGTTGATGGGCACTTGGATTGTTTTGATCTTTTGGCGATTGTGAAAAATGCTGCTGTGAACATTGGTGTGCAGACGTCTGTGTCACTGTTCTCGGCTCTTCTGGGTATATACTGAGTAGTGCTATTGCTGGGTCATAGGGTAATGCGATATTTTGCTTTCTAAGGAACCGCCAGCCTGTCTTCCACAGCGGCTGCACCATTTTACATTCCCTCCAGCAGTGAATAACTGTTCCAGTTTCTCCACATCGTCTCCTACCTTTGTAGTTTCCTGTTTGCTTAATAGCAGCCATTCTTATAGGTATGAGGTGGTATCTCATTGTGGTTTTAATCTGTATTTCCCTTATAGCTAATGAAAATAAGCATCTCTCCATGTGCTTTTTGGCCATTTGTATTTGCTCTTTGGAGAATTATCTATTCATATCTTTAGCCCGATTTATAATTGGGTTGTTCTTTGGTTGTTGGGCTGTATGATTTACTTATGTATACAGGATATCAAATCTGTATCTGAAACATAATTTCCAAATATTCTTTCCCATTGAGCTGGCTGCCTTTTCACCTTTTTGACAGAGTCTTTTGTGGCACAGAAGCATTTGATTTTCAAAGTTCCCATTTATCTATTTTTATTTTTGTTTCTTGTGCTCTGGGTATAAAAGAAGCTACCTCCTGTGACTTGTTCTTGAAGAGGTTTCCCTATATTTTCTTCTAGAAGTTTTATGTCCTGGCTTTTATATTTAGGTCTTTGATCCACTTTGAGTTAATTTTTGTATAGGGTGTAAGGTATGGGTCCTCTTTCATTCTTATGGCTATTGATATCCAGTTCTCCCAGGCCTATTTGGTGTAAAGACTATTCTGTCCCAGTTCAGTGGATTTGGGGAAATTGTTGAAGATCAACTTTTGACCATAGATTTGGTGGTCTGTCTCCCCACTTTCAATTCAATTCTTTGGTCAGTTTTTGTGTCACTACCATGCAGTTTTTTTAAAAAAAATTATTAATTTTAAATTAAAAAAATATGACAACAAAGAAACACAAACATTCTTAATATATAATCATTCCGTTCTACATATATAATCAGTAATTCACAATATCATCACATAGTTGCATATTCATCATCATGATCATTTCTTAGAACATTTGCATCAATTCAGAAAAAGAAATAAAAGATAACATAAAAAGAAATAAAATGAAAACAGAAAAAAAATTATACATACCATACCCCTTACCCCTCACTCTCATTGATCACTAGCATTTCAAACTAAATTTATTTTAACATTTGTTTCCCCTACTATTTATTTTTATTCCATATGTTCTACTCATCTGTTGACAAGGTAGGTAAAAGGAGCATCAGACACAAGGTTTTCAAAATCACACAGTCACACTGTGAAAGCTATATCATTATACAATCATCATCAAGAAACATGGCTACTGGAACACAGCTCTACATTTTCAGGCAGTTCCCTCCAGCCTCTCCATTACATCTTGAATAACAAGGTGATATCTACTTAATGTATAAGAATAACCTCCAGGATAGCCTCTCGGCTCTGTTTGGAATCTCTCAGCCATTGACACTTTATTTTGTCTGATTTTGCTCTTCCCCCTTTTGGTTGAGAAGGTTTTCTCAATCCCTTGATGCTGAGTCTCAGCTCCTTTGAGGGTTTTTCTCAATCCTTTCATGCTGAGTCTCTGCTCATTCTAGGATTTCTGTCCCACGTTGCCAGGAAGGTCCACACTTCTGGGAGTCATGTCCCACGTAGACAGAGGGAGGGTGGTGAGATTGCTTCTTGTGTTGGCTGGAGAGAGAGGCCACATCTGAACAACAAAAGAGGTTCTCTTGGGGGTGACTCTTAGGCCTAATTTTAAGTAGACTTGACCTATCCTTTGTGCGGTTAAGTTTCATATGAACAAACCCCAAGACTGGGGGCTCAGCCTATAGCCTTGGTTGTCCACACTGCTTGTGAGAATATCAAGAATTCATCTGGGCGGTGGGGGGGGGGGGGTGTTGAATTTTCCCACATTCTCACCATTCCCTGAAGGGGACTTTGCAAATACTTTTCCACTCACTGATCAAATCACTCTGGGATTCATCGGGTCATCACTCTGGACAAACCAACAAAATCTCATGTCCTACTCAAGGTTCCATGTACTTATGTTGTTCAACCAACTATCTACATAAGTTATATTAGGACATGCACTAGTCAAAATATAAATTTTGTACCAAATAAACATTCTTTGCTTTAGTCTCACACATAAGTTGAAATTTTAAAATATTATCATCAATTTTCAGCACCCTGCAGTAATGATATTCCTTTGTTCTTGCTCATGCAAAAACATGTTTTAAATTTGTACATTTAGTCACTATCATTATACATCTAGATTATACCATCTCAATCTTTATCGTCTATTTTTCTTTGTGATTACATTTATGCCTCCAGCCCTCCTCCCTCTATCATTCTCACATTCAGCTTCATTGTTTTAACATAATTGTATTACAGTTAGGTAGTAATGTGCTGTCCGTTTCTGAGTTTTTACATTCAGTCCTGTTGCACAGTCTGTATCCCTTCAGCTCCAATTACCCAATATCTTACCCTATTTCTATCTCCTGATGGTCTCTGTCACCAATGAAATATTCCAAGTTTCTTTTACTAATGTCAGTTCATATCAGTGAGACCATACAGTATTTGTCCTTTTGTTTTTGGCAAATCTCACTCAGCATAATGTCCTTAAGGTTCATCCATGTTGTTACGTACTTCATAACTTTATTCTGTCTTACAGCTGCATAATATTCCATTGTATGTATATGCCACAGTTTGTTTAGCCACCTGCCTGTTGATGGATATTTTGGCTGTTTCCATCTCTTGGTAATTGTAAATAATGCTGCTATAAACATTGATGTGCAAATGTCCATTTGTGTCCTTGCCCTCATGTCCTTTGAGTAGAGACAACATATAGATGGGTCCTGTTTTTTAATCCATTTTGCCAGTCCATGTCTTTTGATTGGGGAGTTTAATCCATTAACATTTAGTGTTATTACTGCATGGGTAGTACTTTCTTCTAATATTTTGCCTTCTGGATTTTATATGTCACATCTAATTTTCTTTCTTTTTACCTTTACTCATAGTCTTCCTTTGTACACTCTTCTCCACACCTCTCTCTTCTGTCTTTTCCTATCTGTCTCTAGTGCTCCCTTTAGTATTTCTTGCAGAGCTGGTCTCTTGCTCCCAAATTCTCTCAGTGATTTTTTGTCTGAAAATGTCTTAATTTCTCCCTCATTTTTGAAGGACAATTTTGCTGGATATAGAATTCTTGGTTGGCAGTTTTTCTCTTTTAATGATTTAAATATATCATCCCACTGTCTTCTCGCCTCAATGGTTTCTGCTGAGAAATCTACAGAGTCTTATTGGGCTTCCCTTGTACGTGATAGATTGCTTTTCTCTTGCTGCTTTGAAGATTCTCTCTTTCTCTTTGACCTCTGACATATTGATTAGTAAATGTCTTGGAGTACTTCTATTTGGATCTGTTCTCTTTGGGGTACGCTGTACTTCTTGAATCTGTAATTTTAAATCTTTCATAAGAGTTGGGAAATTTTCAGTGATGATTTTCTCCATTAGTTTTTCTCCTCCTTTTCCCTTCTCTTTTCCTACTGGGACATCCACAACACGTATATTTGTGCGCTTCATATTGTCTTTCAATTCCCTGAGTCCCTGCTCATATTTTTCCATTTTTTTTCCCCTATAGTTTATTTTTCTTGCCGGATTTCAGATGTTCTGTCCTCCAGTTCACTAATCCTACATTCTGTCTCTCGAAATCTAACCTTGTAGGTTTCCATTGTTTTTTTCATCTCCTCTACCGTGCCTTTCATTCCCATAAGTTCTGTGATTTGTTTTTTCAGACTTTTGATTTCTTCTTGTTCATTCCTTACCTTCTTTATACCCTCCCTCAATTCATTGATTTGGTTTTTGATGAGGTTTTCCATGTCTGTTCGTATGTTCTGAATTAATTGTTTCAGCTCCTGTATCTCATTTGAATTGTTGATTTGTTCCTTTGACTGGGCCATATCTTCAGTTTTCCTAGTGTGATTTGTTATATTTTGCTGGCGTCTAGGTATTTAGTTACCTTAATTAGTTTATTCTGGAGATTGCTTTCACTTCTTTTACCTAGGGTTTTCTTGCTGGATGAATTTGTTGTCTATCTGTTCTTTGACGTTCAGTTCAGCTTTATCTAGACCTCTAGCTTAGGTTTTGTTTAACAGAGGAGAATTTTTCAGTCCTTGTTTTCTTGTTTCTTGCTCTGCTTGTATGGTGCCTTTCCCCCCCCCATGCTTAGGAGGGTCTACTTAGGTATTATAGACTCCAGCAGGATTTTCCCAGACCAAACTGGCCTCCTATCAGGAGGAAGGAGACACCTGTGCATCAGTTTTCCCTGAGGGTGAGACCCAGCAGGTTGAAAGACTTTTCTGTGAAGTCATTGGGCTCTGTTTTTCTTATCCTGCTCAGGATGTGGTGCTTGTCTGCCTGCAGGTCCCACCAGCATAAGATGATGCGGTACCTTTAACATTGGCAGACCCTCCCTGCTGGGGACATGGTGGAGACAGAGGAGATGTTGTAGGCTGGTTTTAATGGCTTCAAATCACCAATCCCTGGTGTCTGAATTCCTTGAGGGAGGGATTCCACCTGAGTTGGGCTTCACCCCTCCCCTGGGGAAGGCAAAGCATCCAGATAAGCCCCCAAACAACCTTGTTTCTGCCTATGCCTGAGGCAGTTGCAGCCTGAGAAGTCCTGCCACTGAATCCAAAGGCAGTCAAGCCTTTGTAGAAACACAGCCACAAAACCTCTGTTTCCTTTTTCCCCCCATTTTCCATCAGCCCTGCCCCCTAGGCTCTGGGCAAAAATGAGCAACCTCCACTTTGACCAGGTTCACCTGAGCTGGGGGCCTATTTTCAGTAGTCAGAATTTGTGAATTAATTCCACAATTAGCGTTTGGTTGGACTCAGCCCCTGCTGTGGGTAAAGTCCCTTTCCTTTCCCCTCTGGGAAGCAGCCTGTGGGGGAGGGGCACCGGCCACCACAGCTTGGGGAACTCACGGTTCTGGGGGGTTCACAGCTGGTCCAGCTGGTCCAGACTGGGGTACGCTGTGTGTCCGGTCACTGACATGGCCCAGGAGCTGTTCTGTACTGTTTCTGGTTATTTAGTAGTTTTTCTGGAGGATGGACTAAAATGTGCCCATTGTTAAGCTGCCGTCTTGACCCGGAAGTCCAGTACCATGCACTTTTGACCACTGTGGCTTTATGCTACGCTGTAAAATCAGGAAATGTTAGTCCTCCCATTTGGTTTTTTTTTTTTTAGGATGTTTTTAGCTATTTGACATCTCTTTCCCTTCCAAATGAATTTGATAACTAGCTTTTCCAAGTCTTCAAAGTAGGTTGTGGGAATCTTTATTGTTATTGCACTGAATCTGTAGATCAATTTGGGTAGAACTGACATCTTAACTACATTTAACCTTTATATCTGTGAGCAGGAAATGTCTTTCCAGTTATTTAGAGTGTATTTGATTTATTTTAGTAATGTTTCATAGTTTTCTTTGTACAGGTGTTACTGGACTAAAGCTGTGGATTCTTTTGCCTAACGAGCTCAGTAACCAATTCCTGAGACACCGGGGTTTCAAAGAGAGAAAGAGTTTATTTT
The DNA here is from genome assembly GCF_023851605.1 of Tamandua tetradactyla. Classification (NCBI taxonomy): domain Eukaryota; kingdom Metazoa; phylum Chordata; class Mammalia; order Pilosa; family Myrmecophagidae; genus Tamandua; species Tamandua tetradactyla. The sequence goes on along the minus strand of NC_135340.1, from coordinate 1,788,591 downwards.
CAGGAGTATAGTAGGAGAGCAGGATGTCCTAGCAGCCCAAAATCTATCCCTGCAAACTGCAGTAGTTCTGATAGTTTTATTGGAGAAGAGATGGGCAGGTTTGGGGTCATGAGCACAGCGGCCCCAGACAGTGTGATTAGAGAGGGTCTGCTTGTTGAGCATACGCAGACTGAGGACATGCTTAGTTAAGAAAATGGCCAGATGCAGTCTCGGCTATGGAGACAACCCTGGTCTTGGGGGTTGTTCCAAGACCCTTCATGAATAAACATTAGGAGCTGTCTTTAGTGATTACAAGACTCTAAAGTTGAAAAACTGGATAACTGGCTACAAATGAAGGTTACTCACAGGTTTTTACAATTACAGGGGCAGAAGATAAGGGCTGTACAACCATTATCAGAGATCAAGGCAGGTGGATTTAGAGATCCAGGAATTTCCCTCTGGGTACTCCCATATGCCAGAAAGCAAAAAGGAATAGACAGATAAAGATTCAGTAATCAAATTCATCCCTTCAGAGTGGTGCAGTGGTGGCTCAGTGGCAGAATTTTCACCTGCCATGCTTGAGACCCAGGTTTGATTCCTGGAGCCTGCCCATGCCAAAACAAGCAAACAAAAAACCATCCCTTCCATCCTGATTTCTCAGTTACACAGGTCCTTTACACCCCTGGTTAAGGTTATTCATAGATATTTGATTCTTTTAGTTGCTATTTTGAATGGGATTTAGTTTTGTGGGTTTTTAAACATTTTTTCTGTTAACATATATACAACAAAATTTCCCTTTTAATTACTTGCAAGTATATAACTCAGTGGTGTCAATCACATAACTCTTAAACAGGTTTCAATTTGTAAACCTAGGTCTCTGAAATTGAAAATGATGTGCTCATTATGTAGCAAAAGTGGTATCCAAAGACATTTAATAATATTTGAAATGAAAACAACCAAATTCAAAAAAAAACTCTATGCATCATAAAATTAAAGAATGAAATGCAAATATACTCAAATCTCAGAACTTTGAAGATATGACAAAATAACTCATTTAAATTAGAAATTGCATATAGAAAAGAATTCCGACTTTTTTTAAAAATGAAAACTTTTAAATGAAAGTTTGATTAAGTCGGAAGTAGAAGGTCACCTCTGCTGTCCTTTCCCTTTATCTAAAAAGATAACAGCTTTATTCACTGGATAAAATTGTGGGGAGATTTTCGACATTGCCTGAGATAGTAAGGTGAAGGGCAATACAACTTAAAAATAAGAATTTTGTACTGAAACTTAACTTGCCAAAAAATTTAAAATAGAAGAATTCTTAACTGAAACAGAGCAAAATGATAAATAGTAAGCAAGACCTATCCCAGGCAACAAAAGTAAGGGCAATTAGCCAAATGAAGAGCTGAATTAACAGAGTAATTTAATTCTTAAATCAAATGCCAATTTATATTAAGTGCTCATCAAGCCAACAGAAAGATGTGGGTATATTTTAAAACCAGGTTTTTAAAAAGGAAACTAAAAACTAAGTGAATTCCATTTAAAAGCATCACTGAAATGTAAAATCTAGCCAGTGGTTGGCTGCTCATTGTTTACAGCTGACTGAGGAGTGAGGAGGGGGAGGAATCCTCAGTTGTAGCATTTGCTGACTTCTGTGGTGTAAATACTTTGGCCTTGCTCAGTTTTGAGCCACCAACAGGATGTTGGGCAGCTTGCAAAATTCCTCCAATTTGAATAACTCTTTTGTGCAAGCCTGTACATGCCAGCTCTAAACTACAGGTATGGAAATATAGTTCATAAGACAATACAGTGTTTCCAAGTGACATTGCTTCTTTTCTCACTTGTGTTGCTTACTTGGAGCACTTGAATCTTAAGTGTAATAATCCACCTAGAGCGCCCTCATCAGTACATCTATTCTATAAATAAAAACTAGCATCTTTAGTAGCTCTTTAAAAAAATCTTAGAATTTCAAAAGGTTTAGCAGAGAATGATTCAGTTTCCATTGACTTAAACTTGACAGTATGTAATAGCTATGCATATTTTACAAGGACTTCAGGAGTAGTCTCCAGAGTGCTCTAAGGACCTGGTGAAAACACCTTACCAGCTGCAAGCAGACTTGTCTCCTTTTTGTTCTGCTAAGCACTTTTCTTCCTCAGTCATTTGGACGTGACTAAGCCACGCCCGGTTTCTTAAAAAAGAGTGATCTACACTATCACCACTGTTATTCAACATTGTGTTGGAAGTTCTAGCCAGAGCAATTAGACAAGAAAAAGAAATACAAGGCATCAAAATTGGAAAGGAAGAAGTAAAACTATCACTATCACTGTTTGCAGATGATATGATACTATACGTCAAAAACCCTGAAAAATCCACAGCAAAACTACTAGACCTAATAAACGAGTACAACAAAGTAGCAGGTTACAAGATCAACATTCAAAAATCTGTAGTGTTTCTATACACTAGCAATGAACAAGCTGAGGGGGAAATCAAGAAACGAATTCCATTTACAATTGCAACTAAAAGAATAAAATACTTAGGAATAAATTTAACTAAAGAGACAAAAGACCTATACAAAGAAAACTATAAGAAACTGTTAAATCACAGAAGACCTAAATAGATGGAAGGGCATACCATGTTCATGGATTGGAAGACTAAATATAGTTAAGATGTCAATTTTACCTAAACTGATTTACAGATTCAATGCAATATCAATCAAAATCCCAACAACTTATTTTTCAGAAATAGAAAAACCAATAAGCAAATTTATCTGGAAGGGCAGGGTACCCCGAATCGCTGAAAGTATCTTGAGGAAAAAAAACGAAGCTGGAGGTCTCACGCTACCTGACTTTAAGGCATATTATGAAGCCACAGTGGTCAAAACAGCATGGTACTGGCATAAAGATAGATATATCGACCAATGGAATTGAATAGAGTGCTCAGATATAGACCCTCTCATCTATGGACATTTCATCTTTGATAAGGCAGTCAAGCCAACTCACCTGGGACAGAACGGTCTCTTCAATAAATGGTGCCTAGAGAACTGAATATCCATATGCAAAAGAATGAAAGAAGACCCGTATCTCACACCCTATACAAAAGTTAACTCAAAATGGATCAAAGATCTAAACATTAGGTCTAAGACCATAAAACAGAGGAAAATGTAGGGAGATATCTTATGAATCTTATAACTGGAGGCGGTTTTATGGACCTTACACCTAAAGCAAGAGCACTGAAGAAAGAAAGAAGTAAATGGGAGCTCCTCAAAATTAAACACTTTTGTGCATCAAAGAACTTCATCAAGAAAGTAGAAAGATAGCCTACACAATGGGAGACAATATTTGGAAACAACATATCAGATAAAGGTCTAGTATCCAGAATTTATAAAGAGATTGTTCAACTCAACAACAAAAAGACAGCCAACCCAATTACAAAATGGGAAAAAGACTTGAACAGACATTTCTCAGAAGAGGAAATACAAATGGCCAAAAGGCACATGAAGAGATGCTCAATGTCCCTGGCCATTAGAGAAATGTAAATCAAAACCATAATGAGATATCATCTCACACCCACCAGAATGGCCATTATCAACAAAACAGAAAATGACAAGTGCTGGAGAGGATGTGGAGAAAGAGGCACATTTATCCACTGTTGGTGGGAATGTCAAATGGTGCAACCACTGTGGAAGGCAGTTTGGCGGTTCCTCAAAAAGCTGAATATAGAATTGCCATACGACCCAGCAATACCATTGCTAGGTATCTACTCAGAGGACTTAAGGGCAAAGACACAAACGGACATTTGCACACCAATGTTTATAGCAGCATTATTTACAATTGCAAAGAGAGGGAAACAGCCAAAATGTCCATCAACAGAAGAGTGGCTAAACAAACTGGTATATACATACGATGGAATATTATGCAGCTCTAAGACAGAATAAACTTATGAAGCATGTAATAACATGGATGGACCTAGAGAACATTATGCTGAGTGAGACTAGCCAAAAACTAAAGGACAAATACTGTATGGTTTCACTGATATGAACTGACATTAGTGAATAAACTTGGAATATTTTGTTGGTAACAGAGACCATCAGGAGATAGAAATAGGGTAAGATAATGGGTAATTGGAGCTGAAGGGATACAGACTGTGCAACAGGACTAGATACAAAAACTCAGAAATGGACAGCACAATACTACCTAATTGTAATGTAATTATGTTAAAACATTGAATGAAGCTGCATGTGAGGTATAGTTGTTTTTTTTCTCTCTATTATCATTTTATTTCTTTTTCTAAATCTATGCAAATGTACTAAGAAATCATGAATATGCAACTATATTATGGTATTAAGAATTACTGATTGTATATGTAGAATGGAATGATTTCTAAATGTTTAGTTAGTTAATTTTTTTAATTAAAAAAAAACTGAAAAAAAAATGATCATGGTGAGGAATACATAACTATGTGGTGATATTGTAAGCCATAGATTGTACACCATGTATGGAATATTTGAGTGTTAAGATTTATCAATAAAAATGTTTTTAAAAGAGAAAAGAAAAGAAAAAAAAGAGTGATCTACAGAGCACCAAAAATACTCGGAATTAGTATCACCCAGAGAACTTACTTAAAAGTTTAGACTTCTGAGCCATCCCCGAGTTCTCTTGAATCAGAATTCCTAAAGGGTTAGACCCAGGGAGTGTGTACTACCCATGATCATTCGCGAGTGTGTAACACATTTGAGGAATGGTTTAGCAACTGGGCATAGCTGTGCAGGGGGCATCTCAGCCAAGGGAGGTTCTGGTGAGAGCTGGGGGCTGCTTCTCTGAACAGGTGGTTAGTAAGTTCAGGTTTGCCTGTCGTAGGGAAATAAGCACAAATCCTAAGACATTTTTCTGCACACAAGTTATTTCCTTCTCTTAATAGCCTTATTTCATCCTTTGAATATTTTTTAGTACTATTTACATTTATTCTCTTCTCTTTCATCTTCTCAGTATTAAATGCTTCACCTTCTGGGTAATTCATTCATCCCAGTTTTCTCCCATAGCATTTTCATTATTATTTTATTAACCATCTTCTAGATATAAAAATAGATTTAAATCCTTTTTTTATGAGATAAAAATTAAAAGCTCAATTCTTCATATCTCTTTGGATGGAGATAGAAGCGTGAGTGAATCAGTCCTTGCCAGTTTTAAGATTAAACTGAAGGGTGCTGGGAAAACAAAAGTAGAAGAAGCATATAACAATATACTATTTTATTAGTATAAGCCTTTTGTTACTTACAATTTCTCATTCAAATTGGGCCTATTAAAGGAAAATTAAGAATTCTTTTGTTCTAGATAACTTATTTGTATTTAAAGACCCATGATTTAAGAATGTTCCTTTACAGAATTCTTTGACAGTGATTTCAGCTATTCTGAAACAGAACATTCCGGGTCAAATATCTGTGGTGTGGGTAACTGCCAAGTGCTACCAGAGAAATGCATGGCCTCCCCGAGAAGTGAGGCTGTGTCTCCCGGCTTGGCTGACATTTAAAGGGAAAGATCTGATAATAGAGCTGAGGAAAAGGACAGCCATCTGGGAAAGTCCAGAGGGCGACTTGGGAGACGTGAGAGCTGCGTGAATTAGAACAAGCACTCCCTGACTTACAGACCAGGGGGGTGGCCGGCCAGGCTCCTCGCAGTGTTCTCATCCAGGTGCATGAAATACCGAAATGAGCTACTTAATAATAATTTATTGAGCCCTTATTCTGTGCTAGGCATTGTGTTGTGTGTTTGTTACATTATTCAAATTAATGTTCATTACAGTTCTATAAAATAAATACTATTATTACTCTTTCTTTATTCTTTCCTAACTGATGGGGAAACACTGGGGCTTGAGCAGTTGTGTAGCTTGCTGATGGGTGCACAGCTCTTTCGGTTTCAGCCGGACCCTGGGCGCAGACCGGCGTCTTTTAGTGCTTCCTCCCCTCTTAATGCCAGCCACTTACTGAGCTCTCTCTTGTGGGCTTAGGTTTTCATGTGCGCATCTCATCTCACTAACTAAAATATAAATGCCTTTAAAACAGGAGCTTTTCACCTGACCTAAATCTAGAGCACCTGCCACAAACTCTTCGTGTCACACATTCTCAGTGAACGTTTCCTGATGGTGGGTTATGGACGTGATTGGGATTGTGCATAATTTGCAAATAAGTTTACTCATTGGACTCAAATTTTGAAAGCCTGGATTCAAGGTCTGTTGTAGCTATTACATATCTGACCTAGAATTGTCTCTTTACATCTTTAACGTAAGACCCACAAGCAAGCAACACTGGGTCATAAATTGGTGTGGATGCCCAAAGGCGTCTGGCCCTTTCCTGGACTGCAGAAACCGGCTGTGAGCTCGTCTTCCGTGGGTCAGGGTGGCCGAGTTGCCGAACTCAAACTGGCAAACTGGTGGAAGGTAGTACAAAGAGATGAAAACAGCAGTATTTAATTGGTTAAGACTAGCAGAAAAATACTGGTATTTTTGGTTAACAATAGTGATTGTACTGCATGGGTCCCATCTGACTGAAAGATGATTCTAATCTGATCTGCAGATGCTTCGAGTAGCCACGGCTGCTGTGTCCTGAGGAAAGGACGGTGGACCTTGGCCACTGGGTTAAGAGAGAGGCTGAATGATGAATTTACTGCCCTCTCCTTGGAGACTTTTGCCCAAAGACATTCTTCAGTTTCTTTTTGAGCCCTGCGCAGTACAGGTATTCTTAGCCAGTGAGGGGCACTGGCTCTTCCAGGAGGTTCTCTGCTTCCAGCTGTTGTGTCCTTATCTACAGCTCTCTGATTCCTACAGAACAGAGGACATTCTGGTGATATTTTTATCAGGAGGGCCATAAATTTGTTTTGATTTCTACCTTGTTAACTCTCAAGCCTCTCTGAAAATGTTCAGCCATATATTGGACATTTCTAAATTGACAATTTCTTATTCAGGTTTGTTTTTCTTATTCCCATATTTTATGCCTGAGCGCATTTAAAAAAAGAGAGGGCAAGTCTCCCTTTATGTTGGGGATTTCGGTACCCAGAATATTGTTTGAAACAGTTTCCTGAAGTCTTTTTTTCCGAGTCTGCTATTGATTGATATTTGTTTTTTTCAAATTTGAATCTTTTTTTGTCCAATTCATCCTTAAGGAAACGTCTTCTGAAATGTATTTTTTTTCCTATTTTCTTGTCCTTTAAAGGCCATTACATTTTAAAAATATATTATTTATTTTATTATGAGCTGCTGGTTATTTTAATATTCTGCTGGTCTTTCTCATCCTATAGCTTTGAACCAGTTTTTCTCTTCTGAGGAGTAACAATTAAGAAAACTAATTGGGCAGTGGGGCAGATGTTCTAAAAGGTGGTCATGGTGATGGAGACACAACTATGTGATGATATTGTGAGCCATTGATCGTACTCCATGTATGGAAGGTATATGCGAGAAGATGTCTCAATAAAAATATTAAAAAAAAGAAAACTAGTTGGAACAGAACCAATAATTCAGGACAATAAGTATCTAAGAAAATCCCGAATTCTGCAGCAAATTTCTATCATCCTGGGTTTTAAAAAATCCCTTAATATTAGCCCTCACCTGGGTTCTAGACTAAAGATTTAAATCCAGCTTCCATGTCTCGTCTAGCAGTTCTAAGCTGAGTTAGGCAATATGATTGTCCCTTTCTTATGCAGACACAGGAGGAAAGAGCAGCTTGTTTAGGAGGTCAGAGGTAGGACTAGAAGAAATCGAAGGGGTGAAGTGAGTAAAGATAAAGCAGAAAGATGCGAGGATGGTCAGTTTCAGAAGGCACAATTTTGGAGTCAGCATTTTCTTTTGAGGCTTCAGTATAACAATTAAAGCAGTGGACTAGTAAGTGTTTGGTAGTTTGCCTCAGCTGTTTTTTTTTAGCTGCAACTTGTTATTATAAAATATAACATATATACAAAACAAAGAAAAAGCAGTTATTTTCAAGGTACTTTTTAAAAAGGGAGACGAGAGAAATGAGACAAAATAAAGTATAAGTGGCTGAGAGATTTCAAACAGAGTTGAGATGTTATCCTGGAGGTGATTCTTACATATTATATAGATATCCATTTTTAGTTTAGGGTATATTGGAGTGGCTGGAGGGAAGGAACTGTTGAACTGTGTTCCAGTAGTCTGAATTCTTGAAGATGATTGTATAATGATATAACTTCTACAGTGTGACTGTGTGATTGTGAAAAGCTTGTGTCTGATGCTTCTTTTATCCAGGGTATGGACAGATAGGTAAAAAACATGGATTAAAAATAAACAACTAATAGGAGGGACAAAGGTAAAAATAAATTGGGTAGATGGAAATACTAGTGGTCAGTGAGAGGGGGCAAGCAGCATGGCATGTATGAATTTTTTCTTATTTCTTATTCTGGAGTGGTGCACATGTTCTGAAAAATAATCATGATGGTGAATATACAACTGTGTGATGATATTGTGAGCTATTAATGATTGTACACCATGTATGGAATGTATTGTATGAAGATTTGTCAATAAAAATGCATTTTTTAAAGAAGTATTTACAGAACTGATTTCATAGTTTAGTGTGGACTACTAGTCCACAGTTTCAGGTTTTGCCTTCCTAGCTGCTCCAAAACACTGGAGGCTAAAAGAAATGTCAATATAGCGATTCAGCAGTCATACTCATTTGATAAATCCTATCTTCTTTGTTATAACTCCTCCCCCGCCTTTGATCTTTCTCCTACACTGTAGGGATATTTGGACTATGCCTATTCTAACTTTTTCATGTTGAAAAAGGGTGTCAATAATATGGGATGGGGGATGGGATTAGTTGATGTTCTTGGAGAGGCTGGGCCCTCTGGGTTTCAGGGCTTATTAGCCTAGGAACTTTCTGGAGGTTATGGGTTCAGAAAAGTAAATTTAGTGCATGAAACTTTTATAGAGTCTCAGAGCACTAGGTGTTGTTTAGGGTTAACAGGCATGAAATTGGATGGGGTTTGGCAAACCGTGGCAATTAGCAATATCTAGCTGAACCTAGCATAAGACTAGCCTCCAGAGTAGCCACTCGACTCTATTTGAACTCTCTTAGCTACTGATACCTTATTTGTTATACTTCTTTTCTCCCTTTTGGTCAGGATGGTGTTGTTGATCCCACAGTGCCAGGGCCAGGCTCATCCCTGGGAGTCATCTCCCATGCTGCTGGGAGACTTTCACCCTTGAATTTCTTGTCCTGTATAGGGGGAGCCTCTTAATTTTTATAGAGTTCCTCTTAATATAACTGTATTATAATGATTCATTTTGACATGTCCAAGTTTCGCCATAATGGCTACTATTGTTCTAAGTTTTTTTTAAATGTCTTTTACTATTGTAAGTGCAAAAATTAGGATTATCATGCAATGCAAATAGGAAGCAGAAATTCTTGCAGGAAGAGGTTACATTTTGACATAGACAAGCCTTTAACAAACAAACTGGTAGAGAATGTGTACATATGGGAAAGTGTCCTGGCTTTCTTAAGCAAGCAGAGGCTTGGACAGTCCTATACAATCTAATGGCCTTGTACAGAGATTAGGTCTCATTTTGTTAAATGGGTGCATTTCCAAACTCAAAGATCAAATTGCCCTATGCAAGATTTAGGACTAATGACCTTATATAAAGACCTATTTGATTATAAATCTTAGGATAAATTAATTGGCACTGAGAGTTCAATTGAACCAGAACTCAGATTATTGTTGAAAAAGATTCACCTGAAAGCAAATTTGAAAGACAAGTGGAATCTGGGAACAAGGAACAAGGAGAATGTGCCTTTGTCCGAGGGTCACAGAGAATGCTGCCCGAAGTAAGGATGTCTCAGTGGGATTTGAAGAATTGTCAGAAAATGAAACCATCCCTCAAAATTTGAAATAAAAACTAAAGCTAAATTTATTGCTTACGTAAAGAGGAGCTGTGCTGGTGAAGATAAGTCACATCGAACAAAGCAAACTGCTGAGAGTATGTAGGGGTTTAGAGAAGAGTTTTGGGGGGATTATGGGTAACGGGCAAAAATGGATTCTTTGCTTTTTTGTGAATACAGAAACATGTTTTGTGTCGTTTATAGAGGTTAGAAATGGGTTAACATCAGCTTTAGTGAATTTTCTGGAATGTGCCTTCCACTGATTGACTAACTTTTAAAGTGTGAGGCTGTCATTGATTAGTTAGCTTTCGGTAGGATGTTGACTAAAGTAAGTTGTTGGGTAGATAGGTTTAAAACCTGTTCCAGTGTTTAATTGCTGTCGTAGCTGTAGAACTAATGCTACAAACAGGTTAAAAACCAGTGTATGGGGGGTGGCAACGGTGGCTCAGTGGCAGAGTTCTCACCTGCCACACCGGAGACCTGGGTTCGAATTCTGATGCCTGCCCATGCAAAACAAACAAACAAAGAAAAACAATGTACATATTTACTAGCTCTGGAAAAGAATCAGTCTTTTCCTGGGAGTATGGAAGTATTTTCACATATTTTTAATGACTGTGTACAATTTAACATTATTTTTCAAATAATATTTCATATAAGCTTTTTGCATCGACATAATCAATATGTGTTGATATATTCCACATATAATGTTAATAACCATATAATATATTATCATATTAACATGCCATAGTTTATATAGCCATTCCCAGTTATTGAGAATTTGGATTGTTTTTAGTTTTTCCCTGTTACATTGGTACCATACCACTCCTTTAACTTCCCAAGGATATAGTCTCCAAAGGGAAGTTAGCAAAGGTGATAATAGTTCTCATGAACTGTTTAAACTCTTTAATCAGTTATAGAATATGCATAGCACAGATCCATCATCTGTCCCTGTTGTCTGATTGGATTTAATTCATTAAAAAGTATTTATGACTTTAAATATTTGTATTTGAGCCAATTAGGCTAATTTATCCCTTTGATTTTTATCTTCACCTATGCATGGCTGAGAAGTCACACTTCAGCATGTAGAAAACCTTATGGTCTAACAGTCATAGAATTCCACTCTGGACAAATGTAAAACATCCGAATTATCTTGGGACAGGATGGGGCGTGGATATGCCCTGGCTGGTTCATACCAGTTCATGAGAGCTAATTATTAAAAATTCAGGAATTAGACAAGCCAGTTACTAAACTATTAGTGGCTTGAAATCAGCCATGGGGGGAGATTTATAGCACAGAAATTGACAAATGCTACAAATCATGGCTTTGCTTTGTGGGGCGGGGGTGAGTGCCTAGAGAGCCAGTTGACCGGCACATCGCTGGGCGGTGCCAGGCTAGGGACCTGGGGAGTTTGAGCACTGCCATTAGTGTTATGATTGCTGTCAGCTTGCTAATTTGAAAAAAATAAGGTTTCATATTTGCTCCTGCTGTACACGTGGTCCTCATTATATCCACCTGGGAAGGTGCCTAATGGAAAAGACCAAGAAATCCAAGTCAACACGACCAAGAAATATGCGGAATATGGCCAAAGCCACATACTTGGTTTCCTCTATCCTGGTTCATTAACCTGTATTTTGCAAAAGTTGCTTCCCTGTATCTTCAAAGCACATCAATTCAAAGTCTTCTAAATAGAAATTATATTTTATTTTGACAAAAATGTTGATGCTGGGGCGGGCCACGGTGGCTCAGTGACAAAGTTCTTGGCTGCCATGCCAGAGACCCGGGTTCGATTCCCAGTGCCTGCCCATGTAATTAAATATATATTGAAGCTGGGCCTTTTAAAAACAGATAGTGAATATTGGTATTTTTTATTCTCTTATCCACAGGATTTTTTCCTGTCCCCACAGGAATCAACAAAACAAAAATAGTGGGGCTGGGGTGGAAGGGAAGGCTTCCATCTCAGTGAAACAAGATATATTTATAATCACAAATGAAGAAGTATCCTCGTGCAAGAAAAGAGTATGTGAGCCAAGGATTTTATATCCCCCCAAAATTGCTTTTCAAATGTACAGAGCACAAATTATCAACATGCAATAATGCAAGAAATATCGTTCCCATGAGCCCTTAATGAGAAATCTACTAGAGCATGAGACCAGATAATCAAAGTAACTAGAGAGAAACTGACATTAGGATTGGCAGTGAGCATAATACATTTTCTTGTGGAAGTAAGACCAAATGAAGGATAAAAGGGTAGAGAGCAACATATGTAATGTCTATATTCAATAAGTAAATAAAGAATGATGAGATAAGCTAAAGAAATGTTTTTAAACGCTTTCCTTAAATGTTATTGGCAGTTGATGGTGGTATCGCTGTTCTGAGGCTGTTATGTGTGTAATAAGCATAAAACGAGTGAATAGTTATGCGTGCAATACAGCATAAAACGAGTGAATAGTTATGGGATGCTCTTATTCAGTCATCCCCTGTGCCACAAGAATCTAGATTCTTGATAATCAAGAAGAAAGGAGATACAGATGTAATATAGAAGTTAAGTAAAAACTCGGTGGTCCTGAATTTGAATTCGAAGTGTCAATATGAGTTCATGATAGAATACATTCTATCATGTATATATAATTATATCCTAGCTCTGCTCACCGAAAAGGCCTAGCAACAATGACCAACCAGTAACGCTCACCAGATTGTGTCTTCAGGTAGCGTTTTCCACTAAAATAAACCAGTGTTTCTTGGAGAAATACCTGAGCCTAGCTCTGGGGCAGAGATGACCCTGGAACATGTTATCGTATCCACCCTTGTCAAAGGACTCAGGAGCCAATTTGAAGAGACTCCCATTGGTCAATAATACGCAATTTCAGCTTAATTAAGAATAATTGTAGTAGACTAAAACTCTTCAATAATGCCTAAATCTATATATTCACAATGCTGTTTAAAATAATGCCTAATTGATCACCTTCTGAGAATAATAAACAATTTATTATCTTAAAACTGGTAAGCATGGAGGAAAAAATCGAGCATTTATTCTTCCTTTCTGTATGAACTGTATTACTGGGTAACCAAATAATAGATAGCTTCTCATTATAAAAGTATTTCAACTACTAAATGAAAAAGAATTGATAGAATATCACCAATTTGCAACTGACAGTGACTCAATAAATTAAGCATTAAGCAACAACAGCTGCCAACTTCACAAAAGGAGAGATAATCTTGCACTTGTGTCCCTACTGATTGGCGAAATAAACCCTGAGTCAGATGGGAAATACAGAGGACAAAAGAACATGTTGAACTGTCCCGTAAATATGCAATCAGCAGATCGAGGTTATGGGAAATTCCACAGGTCAAATTCCCAGGCCTTTCAACAAATAAAATTGTAAGGAAAAGAGAGAGATAGAGGGAGGGAGGTGTAGATTAAAAGAGACTTGACATATCTTTTAATTAACTTATAAAAGCATGTTTAAACCAGACTTCAGATTTTTTCATCAAATTGTAAATTTGATGTTTTTTATCTTCAAGACAGTGCAGCATGGATTTTTGAAGTAAGACCCAGGTTTGAATGTTAGTTCTCGCATCTCTGACTGTGTGACTTTGGGCAGATGACTTAATATCTGAAGTGGTAGCAGAGGTATGATTTTTATGTGTATCTTCTCTGAAGGAGGAGATAGAATACACTATGGGCTGTGGTGGGGATGTATGAAATATCACATGTAGAATCTCTTTTGGTACTATGATTGGCATATATTAGGCGCTCAGTAAATGAAAGCTACTGTTGTTTTGGTTTCAGTGTGTCTGAAGTGAGGTCCGAAAGTTCTGTGCTTTGAAAAGCCTCCCAGATGATTCTAATGATTAGACAAACTTGGGAACCATGGTCCCTAATAAAATCCTTCTGGGTGCAAACAAAATTTCAGCTGCATCTGTCAATACATTGCTTATAATAATAGAAAAGCTACGAAACATCTAAGTGCACAACATAAGAAATTGGCAAAATAAATTATGCTTAATTCATGAGTTATAATATTATGTAGACATTAAAATAAAAAGTAATAGCTAACGTAGTCCTTACTTCGTGCCAGGCACTGCTGTAAATGCCTATTGAGCAAAGTTATTGAACTTTCAAGGACAGATAATCCATACACAGTTCTTCATAGTAACGTTCAGTGGGGAAAGACAGAGGAATGATAACAAAGTTTTGAAAGTGTCACCAAGAATTTTTATAATATATTAACTAAATAAAATCAACAGATGATAGTTTCAAGAATATGAGAATTCAGGAAACTAAGCAACCCTATCTCTTCATGAAAACCTGACAAAATTCAGCTGAAGACCTGAGTCCAAATTAAAAACTCAGGTATGAAGAGGTTGCAATGAAAGGATTTGCGGTGAGCACTGAATCCAACTAGATGGTCCACTAAAATCAAACACCTGAGCATTTTATGATTATGGAACAGAATGTAAATGTTTTAACCTCAACGTTATAAAACTGATGATTAAAAAATTAGGAAGTGATTTATTCAGCCTGTCGGTACTAAGCACTGATTCTGTGCTAAGCGTTGTGTGAGATCCTGAGAATACTACAATGAGCAAGGTTCAGTTTTTGCCCTGAGAAGTCTTATACTCTATAGTTAACACGCCCTGACACTGCCGCACCAGCGTGGACATCTGCTGTGCTTTCTGCCTGGTCTCCAGCCCACCCCTTCTTCTGGCAGTAGAACTCCTCTTTCTAATGGGGACGCTGTTCTTGCTGGCTTGGGTGAAGCTGATGGCGTCCTCACCTTCCGCAGAGGCGCCGGCACAGACCTTCCTGTTCCTCTGACCGCAGAGTCTTTTTCAGGACTGGGCACGTGGTTAGAAATGGGCCAATCTTTGGAAATTTCATGGCATGGCTATCATGAAAAGCAGATTTCCGCTGATGTTGCTGAGCTACTAGGGCGTGACTCTGCATCTCATCATGACCATCATGTAGAGAGGACTGGACCGAGAGAGAACTTCGATGACACTTAAATGCCATGAGTCCTTTGAGATTAGCCACACCATCAGCCTTTCCAGTTATTGAACCAATAATAAATTTTCTTTTTTGGACTAAGCTATTAGATGTTAGATTTTATTACTTGCAACTGAAAGCAGCTGATCAAATTCTAGTATGATAATTTCTTTAATAGGGAGAGTATGGGATAATATAGAAGCACGTTTATAAATTATCTTAAGATTGCCACATGTATTTCTATTTTTCAGTGTTCACCATTTTAAAGATTTATACTCAAATTGTTATCAGTGCTATGTCAATGTCATGATTTATCAAAAAATAACAGATGAAAGGGAAGAGTGATAAGAGGAACTCTGAGCATGCTCATTTTCTCATGGAGAAAGGAGTTAAAGGTGAACTGTGCATTTAAAAAACATGATTCGTGGGGAAAAAACCCATATGATCATCTCAATTGATGTGGAAAAGGCATTTGTGAAAATCCGTCACCATTTCCTGATTAAAATTCAGAATTCTAGAAATAGAAGGAAACTTCCCCACATGATAAAGGGCATATGTGAAGATCATGCAGCTAACATCAGACTCAGTGGTGAAAATGAAAAGCTTTCCTCAAGATCAGGAACAAGACAAAGATGCTGCTTTCACCACATTCAACATTGTACAAGTTCAAGCCAGAGCAATTAGGCAAGAAAAAGAAGTAAAAGTCATCCAAATAAGAAAGAAAGAAGTAAAACTGCCTCAATTCATAGATGACAATATCCTCCTGCATATAAAACATGCCAAAAAACTACAAGAAAGCTACTAAAGCTAATAAATGAATTCAGCAAAATGGTGGGGTACAAAATTAATACACAAAAATCAATGGTATTTCTAAACACCAGCAAAGAACAATCCTAAGAGGAAATCAAGAAAAATACTATTTACAATAGCATAAAATATGATTTATTCCTAAAAGAATAAAATATTTAGGAATAAATTTAACCAAGGTTGTAAAGAACTTGTACACAGAAAACTACAAATCATTACTGAAAGAAACTAAATAAATGGAAAGATATTCCAGTTTATGGATTAGAATACTTAGTATCACTAAGATATCAGTTCTACCCAAAGGGATTTACAGATTCAACATAATCACAAACAAAATTCCAGCTGCCTTCTTTGCATAAATGGGAAAGCTAATCATCAAATTCACTTGAAAGGTCAAGGGACCCTGAATAACCAAAAACATCTTGAAAAAGTTGGAAGAACCACACTTCCCTATATCAAAACAGTGTGATACTGGCACATCTAGCCCAAAGGAAAACAATATGATACTGGCACACAGAGACGAAAGGCATAGAATTGAGACCACAGAAATAAACCTACACATCTACGGCCAGTTGGCTGTTGAAAGAGGGTCAAGTCCCCTCAATGTGGAAGGACAGTCTCTTCAACAAATGGTGCTGGGAAAACTAGATAACCGCATGCAAAAGAGTGAGAGCAGACAATTCCTCACCACGTATACAAAAATGAACTAAAATGGAACATGGACCTAAATAGAAGAGCTAAAACCATAAAGTTATTTAAAAAAAAAAAAACAAAGGGAAATATCGTCAGGACCTTGTAATGAGTGATGGATTCTCAGACTTTACAATGAAGGCATGAACAACAAAAGAAAAGAAAGAAAAATTAGCCTTCATCAAAATTAGACACTTTCATACAGCTAAGGACATTATCAAGAAAGTGAAAAGACAACAAACAGAACAAGAGGAAATATTTGGAAACCATATGTCTGATAAAGGTTTCCATATTCAAAAAAATATAAAGAACTTTCACAACTCAACAACAAAAAGACAAATAACCCTATTAGAAAAAAATGTACCAAGAACTTGAATAGACATTTCTCCAGTGAAGATATACAAATGGCCAATAAGCACATAAAAAGATACTCAATATATTTAGCCATTGGAGAAATGCAAATTGAAACCACAATGAGATACCACTTCATACCCACAAGACTGGCTCTTAAACAGAACACAAGTTCTGACTGGAGTGCAGAGAAATAGAATCCCTCGTACATTGGTAGTGGAAATATGAAGCAGTGCAGGGCATTATTCACAACAGGGAAAAGGGGGAAGCAGTCCAAATGTCCATCAGCGGGTGAATCAGTAAACAAATTTATGCTATAATCAAACAATGGAATATTAGCCTTAAAAAAGAATCGAAGTCATCATGTTGAGTGAAGTAAGTCAGACCCAAAGGGACAGAAATTGTATGAATTCACTCATATGAAATAGTGGAATATGTAAACACACAGGGAAATAAAGTAGTGCGCAGGCTACCAGGGGCACGGGTGAGGGCCAGTGGGGGGTGAATGCATAATGGATGTAGGATTTCCCTTGGGTGCAGGAGGACGGGAAGGCTCTGGTCATGGGTGGTGATGAGGGTAGCTCAGCATTACGAACGTGATTAATCCAACTGAATGGCGTGCTTGGAAGTGGTTGAGATGGGAACATTTACGTTATTGATATGTTTGCACATACGAAAAAGAACAACTAAAGAGACAATGACAAATGCATACATGTTCCTGGACTCCGTTATGGTAATGGAGGAGAAAATGCACAAAAGGCCATTATTGGGACATTTGAAAAAAATGGAACATAGACTGTATACCTTATTAATGTTAAATTTCTTAAACTTGATAACTGTGATTATGGTGGTTACATAAGCAAATATTCTGTTCCTAGAAAAATATACATGGAAGTATTAAAAGTTAAAGGAGTATGATGTATGCAACCTCGTAAATGTTTGGAACAGATAATTAGATAGATACACAGATACATAGATGATAGAAAGACTGATATAATAAATGTGGTAAAATGCTAAAAGTTGGTAAATCTAGGTATTTGGATAGGGGATATATTGGAGCACTCCACATTGATTTTGAACTGACTTTGCAACTTTCCTGTAAGTTTGAAATTATTTCAAATAAAAAAAAAATCTTGACTCCAAACCAATAAGAAAAAGACAGGCACCAATAGAAACTTTGACAAAATACTTAAAAAGGCATTTCACAGAGAATGAAAAAAATAGCTACTAAATATAAGAAAAGAGTCCCATCTTCATTAGCCATCAGGGATTTGCAAATTGAAACCCCAGTGGGTTACTAATCCACATCCAGCGGTATGATTAAAATGCAAAAGACAGAAAATACCAGTTTTGGTGAGGCTGTGTAGGTCAGGAATCTTCTCACACCAATGGTAGGGTTATAATTTGGCCCAGGACTTAAGGAAATGGTCAGCATCACTGACCTGAATATAGGCCTACCCTGTAACCAAGTCATCCCGTTCTTGGGTACAGACCCAACGGAAGTGGGCACATAGTTAACCAACAGATACATGAATATTCACAACACTGTTCATGCCAGCCAAAAACTAGAACCACTGAAATACTCATCTACAGTGGAATTAACTAGTAAATATTC
Source organism: Tamandua tetradactyla (assembly GCF_023851605.1). Classification (NCBI taxonomy): domain Eukaryota; kingdom Metazoa; phylum Chordata; class Mammalia; order Pilosa; family Myrmecophagidae; genus Tamandua; species Tamandua tetradactyla. The sequence goes on along the minus strand of NC_135340.1, from coordinate 1,770,282 downwards.
AGATAATGAAATACTATACAGTGTATATGCAATTATACAGTAATTTGATGAATATCACAAGTATAATGAAAAATCCAGTCACAAAAGAATGCATTGTACGTGCTTCCATTTATGTAGATTATAAAAACAGCATAGCGTGTGCTGTTACAGGTCAGACAGTGATTTCGCCTGAGCAGGGGCCATGATTGGGAAAGAAGCAGGAGTAAGGGCTTCTGAAGTGCTGGGCGTTTTCTGTTTCTTAATCTACATGCTGGTTATGTGGTATACTCGGTTTTTGGAAATTCACTGAACTTTACACTTACTCTATGTACAATTTTCTGTATGCAAAAGAGTACATTTCGGTAAAAAATGAAAAAAAAATAAACACATGACTCTAACCTCAATGTTTTCCAAAATCTTTTTTGTTAATTCCAAAGGAATCTATTAGAACTTCTTATGGTGAAAATCATTTACTTAAAATTCAGTATTTCTTAAATGTCAACTGTTTTCCTTTTACTCTGTTGTATTCAAGTATATTTTAATTGAATTTCAGCTTTAATACTTTTATTTAAAATGCCACATATAAAATGACCCCATTTTTTATAAAACTATTTTTCTACTCTTTTCTTGCTTCCAGCCCTTCTCCATTTGTATATATTACCTAGGAGATTACTAGATGGTGCTATTTTTATTATGAGCATGAATAAGTATTATTTCTATTAAGAATGGCTCATCTTACGTCTTTCCTGCGTTCAGCCATAGCTGTCAAAAAGGAAGACCCATAAGCACATATTCTACACAAAATCTGATGATAGCTGCACAGCAAGTTCAGCCAGCTCAAGGGTCAGCCGCCTCTCCTTTCAGTGGGGACGTTCGCCTCAGCAGTTTGGGGGCAGTTTTCTGTTCACACTTAATGTAGCCATATAGGATGGCTTCATTTTTTTTAACAGTTTTTGTTATGAAATATAACATATATACAAAAAGGCAATAGATTTCCAAGTACATTGTAACAAGTAGTTATAGAACAGATTTCAGAGTTGGTATGGGTTCAACAAGTCGGTAAAATTGTTCTACAATTTTAGGTTTTTCCTTCCAGCTGCTCCAAGAAACTGGAGACTAAAGAAATATCAACGTGATGACTCAGCAGTCATGGTCATTTGTTAAATCCTGTTGTCTCTCTTACAACTCCTTCCCCTTTGATCTTTCTCCCACTTTTTAGGGGTGTTTGGGCTCTGCCCTTTCTACATGTTCATGTTGGAAAAGGGTCTCGATACTACGGGGTGGGGGATGGGACTAGCTGATGTTCTGGAGAGGCTGGGCCCTCTAGGTTTCAGGACTTATCTGGTCCAGAGGCCATCTGAGGTTGTAGGTTTCTGGAATCTAGTCTTAGTATGTGAAGCTTTTGTAGAATCCCAGCGCCCTAGGTGTTCCTCAGGGCTGCCAGGAAAATGCAGATTTTGGACAAAATGACCCTCCCTTCCTCTGGCCCCACACGGTGGGTGCGTTGGAAAACGCAGACACGGTCTCCCTCTACCCTTTGTCTGACTCACCTGGGCCCCAGCCCTACCAGCTTCATTCTGATAGGTTCACTTCTTAATTCCACAACGTGGCGAAGAACTCGACTCAGATGACAATAATTTCATTTTAATTTGTTTCAATAAAAGGCAGAGGAAAGCACCTTAATGTCCCCTTATCAATCCTTTCTTCTTATTTATTTCAGAGTCTAATATTTCTTGTTCGAGACTGGAGTTTCCCATATGAATTTTCATATGGGGCTGACGGTGGTGCCAGATTCTTGGAAAAACGCCTCAAGGTTTGTTGGATACGTGAAATTTCACCCATAGCAATCTAGAAGTTATTATTTTTGTTGAATGATCTGCTGAATATTCAGTAGTCACAGTCTCAGTTTGAGTCTCATTTTATCTATATAAACAAAGATTGAGATTTTAAAATACCTTGAGTTTGATACAGATAAAAATTCTTTGTAGATTTAACTTTGAAGAATTAAATCAGTTCAAGACCGATAGTGCAAATATCTAGATTCACATTTTTACTTAGTAGAGGTTAAGAAGTCAATTTAACAGAAATATCTCATTTTGAAATCCCCATGTCAATCTTGGAACATTTTGTTTAAAAGTAAAATTTGAAAGCCTTCTACCTTTTATTATGTTATAGTAATTCAGTATTGTATGACTTGCTTACATTGAACAGATATCACAAAAATAAAATACCTGCTCAGAAATCAGGAAAAAAATTGAAAAAAAAAAAAGATCCTTAATAATTGTGGATCTCTGCGCTTACCTCTTTTGCTTTATGGTCACTTTTAGGATAATCTGTACAAAAAACTGTCAAATATATGTTTAAAAATAAAGGTGGGGGGACACAATTTAGCTTCTAAGTAGACATCCTATTCAGATGCCTTTTGAGAATTCAGATGGTGACAAGAAGCTGTCTTTAGTACCTCCTGCAAGAAAGTAGGAATATCTTTTGATCTATTTATGTCTCCTGTAAGTAGTACGAATTAACGAAAATTTGAATATGTAGGAATGCCCGTACGCAACCACTTGCTAACTGTAGTAATTATGCCATGTATATGCAATATTTGGATATACCTGTATGGGCAAATTCACCCAAAACTTTATTCTTTCTTCATAGTAGCCCCATCATGTCATTTTTATCATACGGGACAAATAATGATAAAAGACACAGCCAATATAAAATGCTGCAGAGTTCCTTTGGAGTTCAGTTTACTTGGAAAGTCGTTTCAACTTGAGGCTGATTTCCTGCAGGTCTCAGGGAACCAGCACGAAGAGCTACAGAATGTTCGAAAACACATCCATTCCTGTTTCACCAAAATTTCCTGTTTCCTGCTACCTCATCCTGGCTTAAAAGTTGCTACCAACCCAAACTTTGATGGAAAGTTGAAAGGTTTGTTTGTCTTTTAATGACTAGATTTGCATTATTTAGTCTAGTTATGAAAATATCATTTTATCCACTGGGCCGACGGCTGTTTTGTTCACCAGCTGATGTGGGGCTGACGATTAGAAACTGTCGGCAGAAATCTGCAGAGCCTCCTTTGTGAGCCGTGGGGCTCTGCAGGTGCTGCGAAAATGGGCCCAAACTGCACCCACCTAGGAGGTCGGGAGTCTAAATCACAGGGCTCCCTACTTCTCTGCACACACAGACGTGCTCCTTCATGGTCTCATTTCCTTATTTACATTAAAAGGGAAAAACAGATGTGTATCTGCTGGGAATGTTCTATTAAGTTAAGCAGACACTGGGGGAAAAACATTACAGTACTGAATCCAGACTCTTTAAAACTGCTACTAAAGATTTCTCTAAAAGTGAAATCTTTTGGATGACAGATAGTTTCTTTTAAAAAATGGAAAGCATTAGAGTGGTTTTCTTTCACATAGTATGTACTAATAGTATGCACTTATCTCTTCAACAGAGACATGGCTAATGTTTTGTGATTACAAAGCAACTCAGCAACTCCAGTGTTTAAAAGGTGGGAGGGCGGAGTTTGAGAGAACAGGTGAAACCTTCCGAATATATAATCCCAGGTCTTTACCTATGGGTGCTTTGCAGTTAATAAAATGTAGTACAAAGGCATTTGGCTTTTTTCCTTATAAGTCTAGAATTGAGTATACCACCGAATTCTGACATCTGCTTAATTCACTGAGGCCTGTCTGCTCTTTGCCAGGGATGAGACAGTGACATGAGTCTTTGAGCACAGTGTTCTAAAAGGATTTAAAATCACCTAAAAGGGATGGGCCATGATGGCTCAGCAGGCACGAATGCTCACCTGCCATACCAGAGGACCCAGGTTCGATTCCCGGTGCCTGCCCATGTTAAAAAAGAAAAAAAAAATCACTTAAAAGAAAAAAAAAGTATAACATAACTTGTAGCCAGTGTTATAGAAACAGGCAGATTTGTAAAGCAAAAGTGTTTATTTTCCCCCCTATACCTGGTATCATTTACTCTCAGATACTTTATATTTAACCTTGGTAGTTAGTATCACAAATAAATTCTCAAATTTATTTTATACACGTTTTAAATTATCCTACCTTTATACGACAGAACAGATAGCAGTAAGCGCGTGTTAATGCGTGGATGATAGGACCCTGCAGTTTCCGGTCCCTCCTGAATCCCACCCTCCAGCCAGCATGTAGACCCCACGCTACTGCGCAGTTACCTAAGGGCTTCGTGTGTCTCGAATAAATTACATAGCGGGCTCCCCCAAAGCCCCTTTCTCCTCTGGAGTTCAGGAGCCATAAACAGGCAGAGGAGGGACAGACCAGTAACAGTTCTTTACTGGGACAAACAACTTTGCCTTGTTCTATTACTGTACTCTACAGCTGCGTTGTTAAATTGCCTGATGAAAGAGCTCAGGGAGCGAGAGTAAGAGAAATCATGTGGCTATAGAACCCCACTTTGAGACAGATTTGTTCTCCACCAAATTTTACTCACATTTCAACATATGAGTTTACCAAAGTTGTTAGCCTTGAAAAGAAAGAAATGAAAAGCAATTTCATTTTAATGGGGCTTCATATACTGTATGGGAATGCTGCCAAGTCTCCCTTTGGGCAGAAATGTTCTGCATTGCCTCAGTGTTTCCTCGGGCAGTGTTTTTTTTTTGCACGGGCAGCACCGGGAATTGAACTGGGGACCCCAGTATGGCAGGCGAGAACTCTGCCACTGAGCCTCCGTGGCCCTATCCTGGGGCAGTTTTGAAGGTCTGCTGTCTGTATTATTTTTCCATTCCATCTCAAATCATAGTATCTGGGGTGATTCCTATCGAGCTGATGTCAGCTGTCCATACTGCTCCCCAGAGCCCTAGCATCTCAGGGGCTGCCTTTGAGGAAGAAATGTCTGAATAAACAATCTTGTAAAAATCGTTATTTGATGATTGCTTCTCACATATTCTCTCACAAAGTTATAGAAATAAGCATTTTATCTCACTAGCAATAGTAATAATTGTTATAATTACTATTTATCCATGGTTTCTCACATTGCAATTATTATTCTTATCTTGCTATATGCAGTTATTTAAAACTTATAATGCTATGATTATATTTAATTGCTGTTAATTTAATAGCTTCCCATAAGGAAATATAAAAGATCAAAAACACTGACTCACATTCACTCATGCTGCTATCACCTGTTTCTAACTGCAGTTTTTATATATTACTGTAGGTAGAACCATCAGGTAGCCATGTCATAAGCTGTAGAGCTGCTAAGAAAGCTCCAGTTAGACCTTAGAAAGCATAGCTAGATGCTGTAGCAAGGTGATTATTTTTAAAAAGGTGATTATAATGACTTGGCAGAGTAAGGTAATCCTGAGAAAATACCTTCCTGGTAATGCAGCAGTACCACACTGGTGCAGCCGCCCTCTGGAGTTCTTAGAGTATGCATCATGTCCTTAGGTACTGTGATAATCCACTTTTGGCCTAAAGCCCCTGAATTCCTAACAAGGTTTTACTCTTCTGGCAAAAATTATTGAAGAAAAGATGAAAACAGAACATCATCCTGAGTAATCATGCATACATACATATTTATTAAACTACCGTGGCTCAAACTTATACTGTTCCCCTTCTAAATCTGAATGAAAGCAAAAGTAATTCTCAACTGCTATTGTTGAACATGAATTAATATGTCAAGTGACTTTTTAAAAATTTGTTAAGTCTATGTATTTCTTATTCCAAAAATACAGTTCAGAATATCTAGTTCAGGGCTCTTTAATATGCAGTTTCCAGTTTGCTCAATTGCTTGAGTATGATAAGACAGATGATAGCTTACTTTAGGGTACTTTACTGGATTCCTTTAATTCTTGGGGTAAATTCAGATCTACTGCAAAAAAAACATGGTGTCTTTAATATTTGTGTTGCAAATAACCAAACAGATTAGTGTTGTAACTCAGGTGAGCCTGGGCGCTCTGACTAATTTGGAGTAGATTTCTGCGGTTCAGTTCTTCCCTGTAATGACCTACATGAGCGATAGGAACCTTGGTCAAGGCAGCTTCCTCGACCTTTTGCTTTCTCGTTTGACACAGGCTAGTTTACAGTATTTTCAGTAGTTGAAAGTCAGGTTTGCAGATTAGCATCGGATACCAGACGTTTTGCAGCAGCAAAGAAGCTGGATCATTTGCAAAAATGGAAGGAACTTTGAGAATCTAGAGATGGCAAACGGTTTTTTAGACCTAAAAAAAACAGATAGCGGGTGCACGGGTGGTCCAGTGGTAGAAGGCTCACCTTGCATGTGGGAGACCCGGGTTCGAGTCCCGGACCATGCACCCAACCCCACCCCAGCCAAAAAAAAAACAAAAACAAGTTAGCTTGACTCCTATTGATTGGACAAGGGTTTGTTCGTTTTATAGGAGCAGGTTTAGGGCAGGTGGGCTTTATTTTGTATTGGATTAAACTAGTGAACTAGGAGCTTGATGGATTATTGGGGCTGGCTGCTTTGGAGGGGATTTCAAATTTCCAGAGTTTTCAAGAGAAATCTCGAGAAGGAACTCAAATACGAAATAGGGCTTTTTCCTTCTTCTTCTCCTTTATGGGGCCCCCGGGGCTTTCTCTGAAGGATTTTATCACAGTGTGAGGTGTTGACTCGGGGTATCCAGGTACCATTTTGACCTGGTTCCCATCTTCCTTGAATAGGTCCATATTGTTTCAACTAGTATGACCAACATCTCTTGATAGCTGAGATTTCCAAAGAGCAGACTTTCTAAAAATGAAGTTATAGCTAGTGAAAACTTGAGTTCTTCATCGAGTTTCTCAACTGACCATCCTTTTTCCATACAGTTCAAGAAAAACACCACCCAATTAGGTATGCCCCTTCATCAGCCTAAATGATGTCTGATGTTTTCAAATACTTAAACACCCAAAAGGATGGCACAGCCAGAGATTCGGAATTAATAGCTTAGCTGAACTTCTTTTCCAGTTCTTACATGGTCCTAGTCTGAGACTGTAGATGACATTCACTCACAGTTTGGGTGTCACTGTCGACTGTGTGCCGGGCCCTGTTCCAAGTGCCAAGAAAAGAGCAGCGAACAAGACATAAAAGTCTGTCCTTGTAGAGCTTCCAGTCTAGTGGGAGGAGATGGTCAATGAGTAAAACAGAGTGTATTAGGGTCGGTGAAAAAGCCATGGAGAAAAATAAGACAAGGAATAGGGGTAGGGTCCAGTGTGGGAAGGGGGTTATAATTTTTTGAAAGGAAGAACAGAGCAAAGACTTGCCGTAGATGACAAGTCATGGGATGTCTCGGGGAAGAGCACTCCTCTCAGAAGCAAGGGGTGAGTGCAGAGGCCCTGAAGTGGGAGCAGCCTCTACAACTTGATCTCAGCTGGTCTGCAGATATTCTGGTCACATATATACCGTGTTCAACTAATATGTTGGCAAGAACTCACCACTCATATATGTTATGAATATATTATCATTTTTTCCTGAATGCAAAATTGGAATACCTGGCATTGGTCCCAGTGAGAACAAAGTTAAATTATGACTAATGCTGGTTATATGGATGCATATAATTACTTGAGAACAATTTTCATCCTATTGTGTAGTTATATGTCGGTTACTTTAATGATAGGTACCACATTTGTTGTGGACAAGATACACAGGCAATTTAAGATACCTCCAGTTTTATAAGGAAATGTTGGGGTGCTTTAGTTTCCTGTCTGCTACAGCAAATCCCATACAATGGGTTGGTTTAAACAACGGGATCTTAGTGGCTTATGGTTTTGAGGCCAGCAGAAGTCTAAAATTGAGTTGTTGTAACCAAGAAATCAGGATTTAAGGGATGATTTGATTACAGCATCATTATATATTCCTTTTGCTTTCTAGTAGATTGGAGTAGGCAGAGGGACACTCCTGACATCTCTGAATTGTCATCCAACTGCCTTGATCTGATGATTGTACAGCCCTCATCTTCTGCCCCGTGATTGTAAAGACCTCATGACTACCCCGTTACCCAGGTTTTCAACCTGAGAGTCTTGTGATCCTAATGTTTATTAATGAAGGGTCTCGGGTCAGCCCAGAACTAACCCACCCCATGTCCAAAGTTATCTTGATTACCAAGACTGGATCTAACCTAAGTGGGCCCGCCTGATGCACAGTAGCTTAGATTTTAACCTACAAGTTATCTGTACCGTTTTCCCACACATCCTGAGACCGAGCATGTCCTCAGTCTGCACTTGCTCAACAAGCAGATTCCCTCTAATCACATCACCTGGCGCTGCTGGGCTCCTGAGCCCAAACCTGCCCATCTTTCCTCCAATGAAACTATCAGGACTACTGCAGTTTGGGGAGACAGATTTGGGGCCACCAGGCCCTCTGCTCTTCTACCATGTGCCTAGGAAGTAACTCTTCCCCTTTGAGCCCCGGGGTCTCAGGAGTTGGTCCCTGAGCGCGGGGGGCATTAGGACCCATGCCTTGTTGGTACCGACGCCACAAGGCCACTGCTCCCGGGGAATGAGCTGTCCTGGGCTGCCGGTGGTCCCTGGCCTCAGGCTTTTCCATCTCATGGCAACCCGTCTTTCCCCTCAGGGGCCCACTGACTTCTGGCCTCTGGCTGCTCCCTTGGCTCCCTTTTCTGGGTGCAGTTGCCTTTTCTCATAAGGACTGAAGCCGTCTTGATGAAGGCCCCCCCATTCAGTGCAGGCACACCTGAACCACTAACGTCTTCCAAGGTCCTGTTCACACGTGGCACCACCCCCTCAGGGCGAGGGGCTGGGCCTGCAACATGCCTTTTTTGAGGGGGGGCGGCTATGATGCAATCCCCAGCGGTGGGGGGGGGTATTTTATTATGTTTGTATGAAAAATAATGATAATTTTTCATGTAATAGTTTGTATTATATAGAAATTCAGGAAAAATTCATACATTCTAGATACACAGCAATATTCTACTAACATGAAAAAAATATATAAAATTATATAGTGAAAAGAAACTTATTAGTATCAGTGAATGCAGCAGAAACATAGCAGGCAATGAAACACAACAGAGGAATCTGGTAATGCAAAAAGAAACACCAGCATTGTATTTCAGTGAATACTGGTTAACTAAAAAGCAAAATGCAATAATAAATGCCTGAATCCATAATAGTAAACAAAGGAAAATTAGCAGTAAAAATGAGTACAATACAAGTAGCAGAATAAATCTAAATAAACTCCTATACGAGTATTCATAAAACATGGACACTAAAATTTGAAAATGGTACAAACATGCAACAAAAGTCTGAAGGCTTTCCGCCACCATGCCTAACCCGTGTCATAAAAGCAGTAAGAGGGGAAATCGTGAACTCTAATGTAAGCTGGTATTCCAATGTATATCATGGCTATAACAAGCAGGAAAAATGCAAACAAAATTATTAGTTTTTAATCTTTATCCATAATACCTAAAAAATCACCAGCTCCAAAGAAAACTTTTTGACTCTGCTGAAATCCATATTTAAAAAATTAGTTACTGCATTTACTTAGAAACCCAGTCACTGGATGTATCAAGGTTTTTTTACATACATTACGTATATTTTTCTATGTCTAAATTGATTTAAGAAACCACTTCGTTCAAGATTTTCCTGAAGATCTGTTTTCCATGGTACGTTAAGTCTGTAATGTTCGGCTTGAACCTAATGCCGAACAGTGGTGGTGTGCAATCAGTTTACACCAAGTGTGATAGGTGGACAGCTCCGACCCTTGTGTTCTGTTTTGCTGGGGTCCCCTAGAGGCAGCGCCAGCACTGCCACCTTTCTGATCTCCGAAGTCCTGGTAATTACTACAACTCACCTTATTCTAAACACTTCTCATAATGTTGCATACTAGACACAAAACAATTTGATACATTTTCTGGAGGGACTATATCTTAAAATATATCAATATTTTATATACTAAAAGCCAATATAAACATCTGGCCTTTTCCTCCTTTATAAGCCTATATATATGACCACAAACAAGAATATATCAGAATTCATGAAAATGGTTACATGAATGAGCCTCAAAGTATAACTTAATATCAAGAAAGCTATTTTATAGGTAGAGGACAAGATAAATAACTGGTTTGGAGATAAGGGACCAGCAGTGGAAATTTGGGCAAGAGTGGGTTTCAGGGGTTGTTTTAATGACGAGAAAGCGAGTTGATGGCATTATCACTGGGAAGAAATCAGAGGATGCTTTGTTTTATGGCATGGAAGACTGGATGGGATTTTTAAAATAATGATGAATTTGCTTTTACTTGTAGAAATAGATGATGAATTCATCAAAAACTTGAAAATACTGATTCCTTGGCTACTTAGTCCTGAGAGCCTAGATATTAAAGAGATCAATGGGAATAAAATCACCTGCCGAGGTCTGGTGGAATACTTCAAGGTATTACTCTCATTTCTAGAGTATGTGTGAGTACTTAGATTTGACATGTATTGGAATATATATAGCTCCTACATGAAAAAAAAATGTTGTGGACTCTATGTGTGCAAAGGTATAAAGAATCTATATTATTAGACCCTCCCCCCCCCAAAGCGTGCTGATTTTCTTTTTGAAGAAATTCCTTAGAAACAACTTTTTTGTCTCCTTTTGTCTCGGAGGAAACAACTTTTGAAATATGAATCTAAAGGTTAGGAAGGTTGCTTATGCCCAGGGCCCATACCATTTAGTTCTCAGTCGTCATCTATACTGACTTTTACCTTTACTCTGGAGACTTTCTCAAAGGGGCTGTACTTTGGGGTCTCTGCATTAATTTGAAGTGGAATTACTTTGTATTTGCTTTTACCTGTTCCTCTCAGATGGAAAAACCATAGTGGCACACTTTTTACCAACCTTTGTATGTAGTGGAAAATTCAGTCACCAACCTAATTTGTGCATTGATGCTCCAAGGACTCATACATTTAAAAATTTCATGTTTTGTTATTAAAATGCCATTATATGCTTTCTGTATGATCTACTTCCCCATATAACTTTCAGCAATGACATATTACTTCTTCATCCAGAATCTGAATTCTTATTATGCCTAACACTGTGGAGAAACTTAAAAGTCTTTTAGAAGATTCAGGACCCTTACACAAATCTGTTCCATAAGGCTTACGGAATCGGCGAGTTCTTGTGGGAAACGCAAAGGGGGTCACCCCCAGCAGGAGGGCCTGAGAAAGTTCAAAGGAGGCGGCGCTGAGCCTCGCAGGAAGCGTTGCCAAGTGGCAGTGTGCAAAACCACAGCTCAGGAAAAGAGAGTAACATGAGCCAAGGAAGAGAAAGTGAGAGTGAAAGAGATAATAGTTACTGGTTCCCGAAAATACTCATTAAAATTGTCAAGATCTGAAAATGAAATTTAACAGGACTGGAGAAATATTGAATGGAATTGTTTGAACATGAATCTTTTATTTTTTTTTAAAGGCTTATATAAAGATCTATCAAGGTGAAGAATTACCACATCCCAAGTCCATGTTACAGGTATTTATTAATTAGGAGGCATGAAGTTTTTAAAACAAACTTGTCACTAAACTAAGTTTCCATGTTTGTATTCACACATGCTCCAGTCTGGCTGTCAGAAGTTATAAAAACTGCTGGACAGAATGATTTTTCCTAAGTATTTTACTCATTTATGTGTTCATCTGAACATTTTTCACATACAAATAGAGCAGCCACATTTGGGCTGAGATACGAATCCGTTATGCCATAGTTTTCATACTCTTTGCATTGAATTTGTTTATGAAACAGTCCCGCTGTGATTTAGATTCAAACATGTAACAACAAGTATAGAAAAAGCAGGTACAGGTTTTAAGCAAGTGGTTTCCACGACGACGGCAGAGCTGGGGAACGGGGAGCTGACGCGTGATGGGTGCAGTCTGTCTGGCTGCTGGAAGGGTTTTGGTAACAGATGGTGGCGAAGGCGACGTGACGTTGTGAATGTAGCAAACCACTGGACCACAGGTTCAAAGTGGTGGTTAAAGTGGAAAATGTGACGTTGTATGTATTATCACAACATTTAAAAAAGAGAAACTAGTTTTTTTCTTACATTATCTTTTAAGTTCTTAATAGTCCCTTTTTGTCATCAATGATACATTGTTATATTCAGCAACAGTCCACAAATTGACACATATATTTTATATATTAGTAATATATAACATACTATATATTATTTGCCATGTACTGTTATTATATATAATAAACTATGTATTATTGAATAGGTTATTAGATTTTTTTTTTTAGTTTTAGTGAGAGACTTAAAAATATTTAAGGGAGGAAAAATCTTTGAAATGAAAATTTAAGACTGTGGTTTGAATAAAATTCCGTGTTTTATAAGTCTGAAATTTTAACTTTACTTATTTTTAAAAAAATACTGTGGAAATACTTCAACAATTTCAAATTATGTGCTGATTTTGTTTTAGTTTTTTTTGCACATTTCTTGCACGTGAACTCCATTTACATATCTTGTACTCTGTCCAAAGGCCACAGCAGAAGCTAACAATTTAGCAGCCGTGGCAACTGCCAAGGATACATACAACAAAAAAATGGAAGAGGTAAGAATGAAATGTTTTAAATTATATTTTAAATAAAATCAGTACACCTTCAATGAGTTCATACTTATTTTTCTTGTAAGTTGCACTGCATGCATATATGTAAATAAGCGGTAGCACTGACTTATTCACATTTCTTTTTATTGAATTCCTAAAACTTTACAACAAAATAATGCTGATTGCAGAATTTTAAAGACCTTCAAAATGAGTTGTCTCATTAACATTTAATATTCTTTTTTTCTCACTTTTTTGGGGGGGCCAAATTATCCCACCAATTGTAAGGTTTAATGGTTACTATAACATATGCTACTCTCACCACTGCAATGCCCTGCAGTCCACAATTCCAGTATTTCTATGTTCATGATAAAACCTTTTAGGAAAAAAAAGAAATTAAATCTCAAAAGTTAACACCTCATACTCTATTTCCCATTTTTACATTCCAAATTAGGATGCACCTTATAATTACTGAGTATATCTACTAATGTGATAGTTTGTTTTTTCACAAAAATGTTGTAAAATCAAAGGTACATCTAAAATTGGAGTTTAAAAATCAAGGGAAATGCAGCATATAGAACAGTGTTTATAAAGGTTAATCAGAATGAGATTATACAATTAAATCTCGATGAAAGTGAATCATATCTTTAATCAAGATTTCCCTTATAATTTCTCAAAAAAAGTGAAAATGTGTCCAATAACATGTAATATGCTTCCACTTAGTCTCATAGGAAAATACTCAATGGGCTCTATTCAAATAAAAATCAGTGAAATAGCCAAAAAATATATATTTCACTATTTTACTTAAGAGTGCTTTATAGCACTGCTCACTGATTTAAACTTCACTAGTCAACAGTTACTTCAGTCTAGTTCACATAGATTTCCTCGAGGAACTTGCATTCATTCTATGAATGAATTCAGCTTGCACTTCAATTTATTTCATGCTTTTCATCTTTGGAATTTGGATTAAGTCATGGATTAATCTTTTCCTGTGTCAAAAAGAAAGTAAAACTTAAGAATGGCACAGCTATAGAAATACCAGTCCCACTAGTTGTCATCCTCATAAATACAGAGGGTGGGAAGTTGTGGACCGACAAAACAAATATGTAGGTTCCTTCTGATTATTTACATGTTCTAACAAACTCTACTTAAGTGGTAAGTTTTGGCAACTCTTTTCTGTATTGCATAAGCACGTATTTCTCTGCACAGATCTGTGGTGGTGACAAGCCATTTCTGGCCCCTAATGACCTCCAGACCAAACATCAGGAGCTTAAGGAAGAATCTGTGAAGCTGTTTCGAGGGGTGAAGAAGATGGGCGGGGAGGAGTTCAGTCGGCGCTACCTGCAGCAGCTGGAGAGTGAAATAGATGAACTTTACATCCAGTATATCAAGCACAACGATAGCAAAAACATCTTCCACGCAGCGCGCACCCCAGCCACACTGTTCGTCGTCATCTTCATCACGTACGTGACTGCTGGCGTAACCGGGTTCGTCGGCCTGGACATCATCGCCAGCCTGTGCAACATGGTGATGGGGCTGACCCTCATCACCCTGTGCACATGGGCGTACATCCGCTACTCCGGGGAGTACCGAGAGCTGGGCGCTGTCATCGACCAGGTGGCCGCAGCCCTGTGGGACCAGGTAGGAAAACCTCATTCTTTCCACCTCAGTTTGGCATGCATGTGATTGCCGTCTCCGTACCAGGTACTTATTACATGTTGGGGCTGTACAGAAGAGCACGGCTAGGGGCCCCATTCTTCTAAAACTTTACAGGCAGTTCAAGGTGACAAGTTACAGACATCTAACTATAATAAACATGCAAAATCTCATGCAATGGTTTTCCAGTTAACATTTCATTGTTTCTCAAAATACATGGAGTAAGTAGGGTTTTTAACGTTCTCTTGTCCAAAAAATGTTAAAATTTAAAAGAAATACAAGAAAACCAAAGATAAGTTTTATTTAGCTGACTGTGACTCAAAGAGTTATCAGCATTACTTCACTGCCTAGCTCTGGCTGTGGGTAGAAGCACGTATCATAGTCACTGTGTCATCACTTCTGTTAGCGTGAGCTCCCAAAAGCAACATTGGATTACTCAAATTGTCTCTAGTTGAGCTAGACTTTTGCACCAGGCCAAAGAATAAGCCTGTGGTCAACCTCTGGACCTGCTGCTCATGGTTTGGGTGTCCTTTCTGGTCCAAGGAAGTCAGGGCCAAATGGTCCACTGTCTAATAACAGATTATGGATATGAGAGACAATTATAAGCAAACTAGGATAATGATTAACTCATTATATCATCCTGGAAGTGTCTTCAGGTATCTCATGAGATTTAGGGGAATTTAGTAAAGCTACAAGTTGAGATTCTTCATAAACTTTTGAAGACTTGTGAACTTTTATAGTCTGCAGGAATAATAGCTGTAATTCTCCCGGTAGTAAGAGAATACTTACACATATTCTTTACAATAGAATTGTAACCAATGGACTTACCTTGTACCTTTGGAGAATCTAGTGGAGAGAAACTATGGTAGCACTATGGGAAAAGAACGAAGGAGAAACCGGATCCTCTGAGTCACCATCTCAAATAGCCCCCCCTCAACCTTTTGGAATTGAGGGACTATTTAAAGCTAATCCCAAAAAGCCCCTCTAGAATATGGTGCTGAAACGTATGAAGAATGCAGAATTGGGCTTTTCAGAAGATTCGGATAAAACATGTAACATATCTGAAAAACCTGTAGGAATTTGTGTTCTTAAATGCCCACAAATTAATGCTGTAAAGTTGAATAACACTATCAATGAAGCAGGACATACATTCTTTTTTTTTTTTCTTTCTTTTAAAAAATGCCTTTGCCACAGGGGACTACAAATGAGGTAAGTTAAATTTTTTTACATTAGGAGTGACATATTTATAAACATTACATTACTTTATAAACGAACTAGTTATTAAATGCCTAAATGTAGATTAGAAAATCTTTGGTGACTACTGCTCCTAGGTTCCTCCAACATTTAAA
Source organism: Tamandua tetradactyla (assembly GCF_023851605.1). Classification (NCBI taxonomy): domain Eukaryota; kingdom Metazoa; phylum Chordata; class Mammalia; order Pilosa; family Myrmecophagidae; genus Tamandua; species Tamandua tetradactyla. Next base: position 1,754,801 of record NC_135340.1, on the reverse strand, counting down.
GATTGTGAATTTTTAGCATAGCTTTATAATATTTATTATATACATAATATATGATTTGATCTGCATGTGAAACAGATGAATTGCTATCATACTTTTGTGACTGTTAACTGTTTTGCATTCTCTGTCTGTAGCCAAAATTCTAAATTTAGCTCTGGCATGTGCTATCCTGCTGAGTCAAACAAGTTAAGTTCTGCCGCTGGAGGGTTTTTAAATGGAGCTACAATCTTTAGAAGTTGCATCTGAGCGCCAGTTACCTATAGCCCTTTAGGCAGGCCCTAGACCTGTGTGCCATGCAACTTTTTGGGCATACCTCAGATTTGCCCTATAAATCAAGTGTTCATTTCTCCTACAGCTTATGTGTGAAACTATCTGAGGACAGAGTCTAAGCTTCAACAAAGGATTCATTTGTTACACTTAAAAAAAAATCCCTGCGGAATCATTTAGGTCATTATCTTCAGGAAGCAAAGCTGATTGGAACAACTGTAAAGACAGCGTATAATTTTTTCCCCTTAGTTTCTATTGTCAGTGTACCTGGATCATACCCTCTAATCAAATATTAATGATATAGTTTCATGTAAATTGCAGATATTCTTAGTTTATAAAGTAAAAACAAATTTCAACTATGTCCATCAAACTACAGAAAAAAAATTTTTTTAAGAGAAAAGGAAATTAAACTAAGTGTCCAAATCAAAATATAACAATACTAGGACAATGCCATGTTGTACAAATTTGCATTCGTGGTTTCATTCAGACCTAATGCTTTAACCTAAAAAACAAAAAAAACAAAAGAAATTAGCCACAGAGGCTCACAAATAATAAAACTTAACAAGACTTCCTAGGAATGGATTATTATTTAATTATAGCAGGGATATTACGCTTTTATCCAACTTAATAAATTTAAACACATTTACATACCCCAGAACGAAATCAAACAAGTCATTCTTTTTTTTTTTTTTAACATGGGCAGGCACCGGGAATCGAACCCAGGCCCTCTGGCATGGCAGGCGAGCATTCTTGCCTGCTGAGCCACCGTGGCCCACCCAAACAAGTCATTCTTAACTGAGCATTCATTATGTGTGAAAGTCAAAGGAGAGGATGGACCTTAGACACTAGTTGGGGGGAATAAAACACGCATGAAAATATTTATGGACACTTCCATAAGGCAATGTATACAAGAAGTGAAAATTTGATTCCAGTAGTTAAAAGAATGCAAAGAAAGTCACAATGGTAGTTTGAATAAAGAAAGCCTCTCTAAGGTAATATTTATGAATAAGATTTTGTAAGATAGAAACTAACAGAAATAAGGCAGGAGAGCATAAAAAATGAGGGGAGGGGTAATATACTTGCTTAGCTGTGTAAATGATCAGGAAATAATGGAGAATAAAAGTGGTCCCTTCTAGAGAACATACTGGAAACCCTGAAAGCAAGTGGGCTAACTAAGCAAAATAAACTAGCTGTTGGCAGTCAGAAATTATCAGGTCCTATAATTCCTTTAGAAGTAGTAAGATTCACATTGTAAATTCTCAACACACCCCTGGGGCATACTGGTTGGGAAACCCTGCTTTAAGAAGTATGCAAGGTAAAAGGAAACACCATCTGAGAATAAAACAATGAAGATCAATCCACAAAAGCAGCAACATACACACACTGGAGAGTTAAAAATACTTTTGAGTTCTAAGAAACTAGATATTAATTTATTATATTTTAATATTAATTGTATTTTAAATAGATTAATGATTCCAAATTTAATATGCTAAATTTTTTATACAGTACCATTAAACTGCTCTAAGAGGAAAACTGTACATGTGTGTGCTTAATCAAATGTTTTATAATCTAGATTCTTATATTTCTAGGCTTTATACAAGCTTTACAGTGCAGCAGCAACCCATAGACATCTGTATCATCATGCTTTTCCTGCACCAAAGTCAGACTCTACTGAAGAATCAGAAAAGAAGAAAATGTGATTCAAATTTAAAAAAATATATAGGTGCATGACCAGTTATCAGTTAAATATTCAGTTTTATGTCTCCATGCAAACATTCAGAGCGCTTCCGTCAGAACAGAGTAAAATACCAAACACTTCTGAAAACTGCATAATGGTTTAGTTTTTATTTTAGTGTTTAATAAGCAGATGTGTGTATGCACGGTTATATCATTTTGTTAACATGTACAGTTTCCAGATTTTGTCTTTAAATATGTTGTTATAATTTACAGTATTTGTCTATTTATGATGACAGTTTATGTATTCTGCTTGAATTACTAACTACTCCTACCCAGTTATAATTTAACCATGCAGTGATATTACTCCATGTTTGAATATTTAATTTCTACAGAGTAATTTTTTAATTACTTCACATAATCATTTGTTAAAGCATAGTATCGTGACTCAGCAGGCTTGATTCAATCTATATCATCTTATACATACCATGAGCTCTTAGGTATGTTTTTATTTAAGAGAAGCTTTTCATTTGCTGTTAAAAACTATATTGCTTCTTTTATACTATGATTTAATATAGAATATAAACTCGTGATAAAAAATACACAAAAATCATTCTGTATATGTATTTCCATTTCACTGCACTGTGTATTTTTTCATTTGGTATGCAAAAAATGTATGCTTCATAGGTTTATTCTTTTAACATGTGAACTATTATTAAAGTGTACTTTGGTTCCTAAGATTAAAAACAAACGCTTACTCAATTTGGAAGTATTTGGGAGGTACCACTATACAATGATGGTTTTCTCTTTCTTTCTTAAATTCAAAATGCATTTCCCTTAATATTGACACCATTACAAATGTTACATTTCCACTTTAAGGTATCTTCCAGTTATTTTAAACTAGTGACTCAATTTCTGTAATGACTAAAATGTCTAGCTGAGTTTCACCAATCAGACTCCACTGATCACACTAGAGAAAAAAGTGTGGTAATGATAAGGCTTCTTATCTGGGAGATGTCAAACATAATAATTTCTTTCTTAGAAACAGCTTAACCTTAAACTGAATTAAATGGCAATACAATAAAATAAGGAGCAACACAGGAAAGAATAATTAAGAATATGTAAGCTACATAAGCTCACATCTTAGAAAGTTCAGTCTTTTCCCAGTGATAAAATTCCTCTACCTGTATTTTCTTCATTTTTAATACCCCTTTGATTATATTGCTTGCTTTGTCTTTGGGCCTTCTGAACAGAAAAATAAAATATTTATAGCATGTCATGGTTAGGGACAGGTGTCAACTTGGCCAAGTTGTGGTACCTGTTCATCTGATTGGGCAAGCGCTGGCCTGTCTGTTGCAATGAGGACATTTCATAGGATTAGGTCATGATCACGTCAGCTACATCCACAGCTGATTCCATTTGTAATCAGCCAAAGGGGAGTGTCTTCTGCAATTAGTGATGCTAAATCCAATCATGGGAAGCCTTTTAAGGAGGACTCAGAGGAGACAGGTTGCATTCCTGCTTTGGCTGGTGAGCCTCTCCTGTGGAGTTCGTCCAGGCCATCCATTGGAGTCATCGGCTTCGCAGCCTGCCCTGTGGATTTTGGACTCTGCGTTCCTACGGTCACGTGAGACACTTTCATAAATTTTATATTTGCAAGTGTTCCCTGTTGGTTCTGTTTCTCTAGAGAACCCTAACTAATACATAGCATTATATTTAAAACACAGAATCAAACACCAAACATTTAGCTTTCACAAAAATATATTTAATAAATTTGTCATGTAAAAATCAAACACTTAACATTTTCAACATTTTAGCAACAATTCAAACTCAATGACATCTAACTGGGAGTGCTTTGTATTTCTGAAGAGAATATCTAAAATATATATTTACATATTTACAACATACAAATAACTAAAGAGCCACCTTGACTAATGTTGGAATTCATTGAATTCTAGAGATTTACAGGCTAGAAGTGCCAAAATACCTATCTTCAATGAAATGTATTTCACTAATTGTGGACAACATCTGGACAACTATTAAAGCAAAAGGAAAAACAAAATACTGGGAGGGAAATAATACAATTTTAAAGTTTTGTGACACACTCTCAGAAATATAGAAAAGTAATGCAAGATCCACTTAACAAGCAAGCTGTCTTACTGAATCCCTGACTGGGTTTTAGCAGCGTGGCCCAGCTGCAAGAAGGCCCGTGTGCCGGGGGCAGGGCCACACAGGAAATGGGAGCGATGCCAGTTATCAGCTCTGCAGACCACGCACGCCTTCCAGGCTAGGCCTCATGCCCACATTTAGCCCTCAGAGATGACAGGCCCTTCTCCCTTTTATACCCAAAACATCTTCTTGATGCACTTTAAAATGTTTCTTTACATTTGGAGGGCCAGGAGTCCCATACATTATAATACAAAGATTCATTACAATATAGGTCCCCAATTCTACTTCATGTTTTGAACTGTACCACAGTATTATTTCAACGATCCCATTCCAGACAACACTCCACACTAAAGCGGCAAACATCTTTAGATAATGCATAGATTATCTTTTTTTTTATCCTAAAAATAAAGACAGGTACTTCTGTAAGAGATTACCAAGTGGTCATTTCATGTTTCACATATGGCTATAATGACATTTCTTGCTGTACTGTCTGCATCAAAGATACTCAAAGCGGTTTCCTCATACACACTTGGAAGTGTTTGCAATGTTGGCTCTTAGAATTATAAATGCATATTTTTTGTCCAATAAAAAAGAACATTTCTAGTGACAAAATACATGTAAAATTAGAATTTTATAATTTCCAAAAAAGCTGCCTTTATTAACCAGAGTAACTGTCTGCAGTTTCTTTTTCAGATCTGTGAAAATATTTTAAAGCCATTATAAAATTTAAATTTCTATTAAAAAAATTAACTTAAAAATTCTTGCCATGTTGCTGGGCATACCACTGCTGTCTCTGCTTGCGGTTTTCCAGCTCTGTGAGAAGGGCCTGTCTGTAAGCTTCATACATTTTAACAATCTGTTCCAGTTCTTTCATGAAGAGCAGCTTCAGCATCCCCTGGTACGTGTCCAGGTCAGCCAGCTGGAAGAGCTCCCACTTCAGAATGTGGTCATATCTGTTTCAGAACAGTCATCCATGTGTTCACAACACACACACAAGCATAGCAATAATCCAGTACATTTTTATACACATGAACTTTACTATTCAACTTAACAAATCATACACCTTAACTAGAAATAGCAAGTTATTAACTGATATTTAACTAGAGTACACTATGTTTTAGGTAAAGAAAAAAACTTCATTTCAGTTTAAGTTAAAGAATATGTATCTGCTTTTTCTAATCCTAAATATCAGTTACTCTAATATTAACTGCAGACCAACATAAACACAGATTTCAAAACACACTGATTCTATAATTTCTGAAGATCATATTCTATGCCATTCATAGAATTGTGAACTGGCAGGGACTTAAGAAGACGTTAGACCACACTGTGAAGAACTAGGCAAAGTCATTCACTGGTGGTGTTAGTGTTGGCAGAGCTTTTTGAGTTGGAACACTGTTCACTACGCAAGCAAGAAACTAAACAGAATAGGGAGGAGTGAAGAATAATCAAACATGGGCTTAGTATTCCTGAGATTTGGTAAACAATATTAAAACAAAACAAAACAAAAAAAACCCAGAAAAACTCAAACAGGAAGGAAATAATAAATTCATTTCAAAATGAGAGAATGAGACTGTAGAAGATGCCATAATGTGGGGAAGGACTCAGCAAAATCCTATCTGCATGTACTTCAGAAGGCCTGGAGTCCTTCTGCAATGGCAAGTGGGTCACATGCTGAGAAGGAAGTACACAGCCAACTACGAATCGAAAAAGATCCTAAGACATCACTGTAATCCAATTTTCTCATATAACAGATGAAAAATTAGAAAACTAATATAAAATTATATATCTCTTGCATAAGTCTTTAGTAGTTAAACGTTCAGAAAGGCAGGGAACAATAGACCAAGGTGCTTTGAGGTAGTGGCTTTGGATGTTAATATCCACTAAGACTAGGCAAAGAATTAACAGAGCAATCCTGATTCTCAAACCATACTGCACAGCAGACATAACAGGAAGTTTGCACTGCAGATTCTAGTAGATTTGTTTTCAATAATTATTTATAATATTTTCTATCCAACAGGATTTTGCTGTTTGGTAATTCTTTGCCATCTTATTCCAAAAGGATGACTTGTCTAATGTAAAAACAGTCTTAAAAAAGGGAAATAGAAAAGAAACACTGAGCAGCTAGAATGAGCTGCATGCAGTGTGTGCCACTGTTGACGTACATTTCTGCCCAGCTCTGACATGCATACCAGGGACACCAGGTGTAAAATATGCAAAACCATAAGGTAAACATAATTCCTTGGGTTTGCATTTTTATTTAATTATTTAATAAGCACTGTCTATTTACTAATAGATACTTGGAAGAAAGCTTTGTATTCTCTTTAATGGGAAACTGTAACCCCTTAACACCTACATGGAGAGGTCATACCCGCGAGCATACAGGAAAATCACTTGGAAGTGATTCTAGAACCTCTGCCGCTCATGCAGCTATTTATCTACCCACTAACATTTCAGCTTCTTAGTTTCCTGGCTGAGAATACAATCTCCTCATTTTTCTTTTTCAAGTTGACAGTTTGAACAAAATAAAACTGTTAGTAGCCACCAGGTGGGATTTTTTTTAATTTATCTGAAACAAATTCGTAATTCCTAACAAAATCCTTAATCCACCAGAGTCTGAATTCTATAGCTGAAGGGCATGCGACAATGTCTACTAATGCACAATGGAAGAATGTTGAGCTTATTTATCATCTGTGTGCTCTCTAGCCGAGAAGAAGAAAGGAGACTAAGACTATAAATGTTACACTTACACCTGTCCCAGCGCATGCTATCCCCAGCTCCAGGTACGGCTCTGTAGCCGGAGCCTCCCAGCAGCCCCCTCAGCATGCCCTCTCTCTCCCTTCCTCTCCACCTCACCCAGAGCTGGGCCAAGGGAGACCCTGTGGGACTGGCAGCCTGTAGGAATAAAAAGCCCTTCCCAAAATACTGCTGGGAACTGGGGTGGGGGTGGGAAAAGGAAAAGCATGAAGTAAATATGTTCCTGATGGTCTGTCTATGGTCTATTATAGTTCAGCCTGACGACAATTATACCATGTGCTGCAGACTTCTGAAAGCAGACTTAGAAACAACTTTTCAAAAATAAATAATTTTGAAACAGTCTGTTTCTAAGTCAGCTGCTGAATGGAAGTATACAAAAATTGTGTTGGTAAGTTACTGCTAAAGACGAAACTGAAGAATTTCAGGAAGTTAGAAGCATCTCAATTGTTTGGGAAGCAAAAGGTAGAAACAAGCTAATTTTTTGCTAAAACATCGCTTTTTGATGAGGTAAGTAAATATTCCATGATCTAATTTGCAGCTGACAGCTCACCCTTTCTTGACAGAACAATATCATGCATTTCTCTCCTCTTCAGAGGCATAAACTTGGGACCAACAAGAAAGTAACGTATTTCCAGGCCTCCTATTTAACTTTTTAAACAGTCAAGTGCTCGCTCCCTCTTTCCAACCTGGCCCATTCTGGGAGAGTTCTAACCTATCTGAACAAGAACACGTTGCTGGTTTCCATAAACTTTCTAGTTAGCTCACAGAGCTGGAAGGGACTGCAACCTTTGAGAGTCTGCTTCTTTTCACAGGAAATCAGGGGTTCCATTAAGTACTATCTTTTTCCCAAAAAGGAGAGCTTATGTTATTTCTTTTTAACAATGACTACAGAGTAGAAAGAATATAAAGTAGAAAGAATAACCCTGTTCAATCTCACCAACCCATTCTGGAAATAATCAAGATGAACAGTTGAACATATGTTCTTCTAGACTTAAGGGAAAATATAAATATATACCCATTTCACATGAGTTAGATCAGCATACATATACAGGATCGGTATTATTAGGCGATAGATAGTAGTAGGTCAGGTGGTGTTAAAGGCAAAAGAAGAGAGGAAAAGGGGAGGAAAATTGCTACCATACCTATCCTGTTCATGTACTATACGGATACTATGAGATAAAGAGGATTTTGTGGGTTCACCCAGACACTTAACTATGGTAACTTCTATGGATAAATGTGTATCTCATTTTAGATACACTAAAGCCAAACTTTGGACAAGCATTATTTATTAACTTGCAAAATACCTATAATTAAAGTCTTTTCTTTTTTAACTACATTGCCAAGGTTTAAATTTGACTTAAAAAAAAAATGCAACAAAACAGATGCTTTTAGACTGCTACCCTTAGAGATCCTGTCTTGCTCTCCGTCGGGCCCAGATCAATAGTTATGAAACTATTCTCTTTTCAGTCTGTAACTATTCAGGCCCAGATCAATAGTTATGAAAAGAGAAAAGGGAATGATGCATTTCCCCAAACATCTTTGTGTCTTGTTTTGCTTTACCCATGTACCTAGGACTTACCTGTACTGCAGCTTTTATCATAGTTACTGTACCACTTATTTACAAGTTTATGGCAATGTAAGCTTCTAACTGCAACCGTAATATAGTATAGCACAGGGCTCACACAAAGAAATAAAAAAAGTCAATCGGTATTTATAGAACTAATATTCCTAACCAACGATTTTCAAACTTTCTAAGCTGTGATATCCTTTCTTCAAACAAAATAATACTTAGAAACCCAACATTATTAAGGGGGAAAAAAAGGGTAGCACTGCTTGAATTAAGCAGCCCAGAGAATTCATTTAACCCTCCACCCCCCCCTTAACAAAGTTTTCTGCTTTAAATTCACTTACTTCACAGGAGCTCGGGCATAAACCTGAAGCCAGTCTGGAATTTCTGCAGTATGGTAAGGATTTGCAGGGACCAAAAGGGACTGGTTTCTTTCAGTCTGCTGTGGCTGGTATGCGACAGGAGGAGGTTGATCATACCGAGGGACACTAGGAAGAAAAAATTAACATTCACTAGGATAAAGATCCTATGTCTGAACAAGACATTATAAATAACAAATAATATTTAGGCTTCTTTCAATGTGCCTCCTGTCCCACCTGTGTGAATCCCTTCTACCACCTAAAAGATGACTTCTTATGAAAAGGTTCTAGTTTTCTCTGCCATACTGTAGGGAAGTAATAACCACCTTCTCCTGAAAACAGACAGGTCCCTAGTGATGGCTATAAGCCTAAGTAAGCCTTTACATACTGTTAAGAGATTTCTTCTGGATGGTATTTATTCTTTTCAAGGACAGCTTCAAAGGGACCATCAAAAAATTAAAGCTAAATTGTAACCTTTAGCACAAAGGCTTAAAACTAAAATTATAAGGTTCAGTTTCTATTTAGTAGTTAGCTGTAAATTCATAATGGAAAAGCTGACAGTTTCTCTCTTAGAAGGAGAACGGATGCTTCCCTTCTTCTGCAAACTGCAGAGGGGCTGGTGACAGACAGTGCAGTCGGGGTGGGTTTCGTGCCTCAAACAGTCACATTAACTGTGGCATTATGAGAGCTGATTAAAATCTGTTTTAAATCATAATGAAGCTTAAAATAAAAAGACCACGCTTTTAACAGCTATATGATGATAATGTGAACCACTGATTATACACCTTGGATGATTATATGGTATGTGAATACATAATATCACTGAAGAAATAAATACATTTTTAAAAATCAAGGGAAAAGGTGGAATTATAAAAAAGAAGACAGGATGTAACAAATGAGTATAACTCCTACATCATTACACTGATTTTTTTTTTTAAGTCTCCAGTGTCTTGGAGCAGCCAGAAGGAAAAACCTAAAATTGCAGAACTGTAACCCATAAAAACTCTGAATTCTGTTCCGTAACTAGTTATTGTGGTGTGCTCTGAAATTTATTGCTTTTTTTTGTATATATGCTATTTTTCACAATTAAAAAAATATTAATAATAAAAAAGATTATGCTTTTAATGGGTTCTGATACCCTGTATTTGTTGGGCAGGGAAGAAAATAGCAAGAGTGGAAGATGTTATATGGGAAAGCACTAAGGAAAGCTTCAATCACCTGGTGATTAAATGCTGAATTCTGGGAGGCCAAAATGGTCTATTCCAGACTACAAACTAAAAGGGGTCTATTTCCAAAAACACAGATTTATGTATAAATCTGAAAAGGTCACTACAATTCAAAACTGGGATTAAAAGAAATGTTAGATTGTGGCTAACAATTCAATGTCCAAACTGCACTGAATTTTATCTTCCTTTCTTCACTCCTTAGTAGGTTCAAACTCAAATATTTCTTGATAGTACAACTGGAAAGTGGGAGAGAATTGAGGCTTTGAGACAGCTTGGGTTTTAATATCAGTCTGGCCACTTATTAATTGTTTGTAGGCAAAACTGCTTTATTTCTCTGAGCCTCACCCTTCTAATTTGTAAAACTGAAATATTAACACATATGGTTGTTCTCAGGATCAAATGAGCTAATGTGAGTCAGGAGATTTCTACAAGCAGACCTTGGAGATACTGCAGCTTTGGTTCGAGACCACCATAATAAAGCAAATATTACAATGAAATGAGGTACAGGAATTTTTTTGTTTCCCAGAGAGCATATAAAAGTTAGCTTTACATTATGCTGCAGTCTATTAAGTGTACAGCAGCATTGTCTATAAAAATACTACAAGTACTTTAATTAAAATGTGACACAAAGTGAGCACATGCCCGGAAAAATGGCACCAAAAGACTTGCTCAACACAAGGTTGCCACAAACCTTTAATTTTTAAAAAAAAAAAAAAAAAAAAAAAAAAAGCAGTGTGTGTTGAGTGCAATAATAAAGCACTGTGCAATGAAAGGAGGTACTCCAGTCGAAGAACTGGCATAACGCAGACACTCAAGTAGCAATTAATACTACACAGTTTAGGGAAGGCACTTGTTCTCTCCTGTTTAACTTCTACACAGCTACTAAGAAATGCAAATTAACTGTGAAATGCTCTGTAAACTACAAAAATTCTATAACAATGTAAGATTAATGATGATGAGCAGAAAAGTACACTTAATATATTCTCGAGTCTGACTGTCTGGACCATAAAGACCTCCATAGTGGCAAAAGCACACTTTACCACAGGTTTGCTTCTTGGCAAGGGAGGAGAGCCTAAGTCATGTCATAAACCCTAAATGACATCAAGTGGAACCATTGGAAAAAACTGCTTTTCAAAGTCAAAACGGTAAATCTAAATATATAAATAGCAATACCATAGTGATTAAGTTTAGTTTTCTTTGTAACAAATTAAAATGTTTTTTTCCTAATTTTAGTGATTTTCCTCCCCCGTCCCCTGAATTTAAACACTCTTTAAACATGAAACATACCTCTGAAGTAGTTCTTGAAAGAACTAATTTATATTTCTAGTATTTTAGTGGATTTTTAAAAATACAAATGTCTGCTAAAATTAAAGACCAGTATTATGCCAGTTGATATTAAGTAACATCTATCAAATGTTGATGTCATTTCACCCATTTTTAATCTTCTAATTCAGTTCTTGAAGATCAAATATTATTAATTTGAAACATTTACAACTTTGTTACTAAGTTATACCAGCTTTTTTTAGACCTGGAAATCAACTGTGTATTTTATATTTACAGCTCATCTCAAAACAATTTGGACTAATCACATTTCAAGTGCTCAAGTGCACATACCAAGAGCCACATGGGAACATTTGGCTATGGTATTAGGCATAAGATGTTTGGCCAGAAACTAAATCTACCAATTAGCCCAGTATCAATCAAAACAGCCCAAATGATCGCTGGCTACATTTATTACAGATGTGGTACATTCTCTTGACTCCCAATTTCCACTTTCTTCTGCAGCAACAATGAGGAACATAATATCATATTTGAAACTGAATAAAAACTGCAAGATCTTATAATGATATAATTCAAAAAGTATATTTTGGCCTAATAGGAAATAGGCCTATATGATTTATAGAATTTAAATGTGAACAGGCAGATGTTTTACTTTAATTTTTTCAGTTTTCTGGGTATCTACAACAAACAACATTCTAGCCTTCCAAAGAAGAATCTTATCAGGAGAGCACTAATCCTATTTTTGACACTGTTTAAATAGAAGTACCTTTTAAAATTATTAACGTCTTTCCTACCAAGGGTGAGTCTAGAGAAACTGTCGTAAACTTTGAAATATAAGATTTCCAAATCTTAAGCTTCAAGATGCCTTTCTCTTGATGAAAATTTATGAGTCCAAACAGGTCATCACACAACCTCCGCTCTGACAGCTGAGAGTAAGGTGTCCTACCTAGGCGCACAGGGGTGCCTGTACTGGGCCTTCTTATTCACGTGGTCTACATAGTAGGCCCCAAACTCGGGGGCCTCCACTCGCTCCCAGCCGGGCGGAAGGCCCTCTCGCTCAAGGGGGTGGCTCCAGTGAGTCGTGTTTGTGTTGTGATCTATGTAATACTTCCTCCCTCTCATTGTCCAATCCACAGACCAGCCAGGAGGAAGTGCAAAATCTTCAGAACCATGGCTAGCTAAATTTCCTAGAGATGTAGCTGCAACTCTCCCAATACCTGAGGAGAAAAAGAGAATAGAGTAATTATTCAAAGCTTAAACACATGCCAGCTGAGAAACAGTAACAAAGTTAAGTATCCTGAATGTCTCTTCCAGAACCACGCATGGTCATGGCATGCTAGAGCGCGCCACGAGACCAGCCAGTACCCCCACTGCTTAACTACAAGAAAGGGGAGGAACTAGACTTGGGAATTAGTTTCGTTTTGGTTCATGCCTACAAAACCAGGCCATAAAATATTTAACTAGTTGCAAAACTAGTATCCTGCTAAAGGAAAGTGAGAAAAGAAAATTCAGCCCATTCTGCAAGAATTAAAATTTGACATTTCACCTAAGAAAGCAAATATTAACGTGTAATGCAACTCTGGGTTTATAATTTCTTAAAAATATGTGGCTGTGCCATATTGAGTTTATCAAGGTAGCAAAGCAAAAGGTCAATTAAATATCTATATATTAACAGTTAACTGGAAACAGAAATCACTGAAAATTTTTTCTTTATTAATTAAAAAATTAATCTCTCATCTATGGACATTTGATTAATTAATTAAAAATTAATTAAAAAAAATTAACCTCTCATCTATGGACATTTGATCTTTGATAAGGCAGTCAAGCCAACTCACCTGGGACAGAACAGTCTCTTCAATAAATGGTGCCTAGAGAACTGGATATCCATATGCAAAAGAATGAAAGAGGACCCGTATCTCACACCCTATACAAAAGTTAACTCAAAATGGATCAAAGATCTAAACATTAGGTCTAAGACCATAAAACAGAGGAAAATGTAGGGAGATATCTTATGAATCTTATAACTGGAGGTGGTTTTATGGACCTTACACCTAAAGCAAGAGCACTGAAGAAAGAAAGAAATAAATGGGAGCTCCTCAAAATTAAACACTTTTGCGCATCAAAGAACTTCATCAAGAAAGTAGAAAGATAGCCTATACAATGGGAGACAATATTTGGAAACGACATATCAGATAAAGGTCTAGTATCCAGAATTTATAGAGAGATTGTTCAACTCAACAACAAAAAGACAGCCAACCCAATTACAAAATGGGAAAAAGACTTGAACAGACACTTCTCAGAAGAGGAAATACAAATGGTCAAAAGGCACATGAAGAGATCCTCAATGTCCCTGGCCATTAGAGAAATGCAAATCAAAACCACAATGAGATATCATCTCACACTCACCAGAATGGCCATTATCAACAAAACAGAAAATGACAAGTGCTGGAGAGGATGTGGAGAAAGAGGCACATTTATCCACTGTTGGTGGGAATGTCAAATGGTGCAACCACTGTGGAAGGCAGTTTGGCGGTTCCTCAAAAAGCTGAATATAGAATTGCCATATGACCCAGCAATACCATTGCTAGGTATCTACTCAGAGGACTTAAGGGCAAAGACACAAACGGACATTTGCACACCAATGTTTATAGCAGCATTATTTACAATTGCAAAGAGATGGAAACAGCCAAAATGTCCATCAACAGACGAGTGGCTAAACAAACTGTGGTATATACATACAATGGAACATTATGCAGCTTTAAGACAGAATAAACTTATGAAGCACGTAATAACATGGATGGACCTAGAGAACATTATGCTGAGTGAGACTAGCCAAAAACTAAAGGACAAATACTGTATGGTCCCACTGATGTGAACCGACATTCGAGAATAAACTTGGAATATGTCATTGGTAACAGAGACCATCAGGAGATAGAAATAGGGTAAGATAATGGGTAATTGGAGTTGAAGGGATACAGACTGTGCAACAAGACTGGATACAAAAACTCAGAAATGGACAGCACAATACTACCTAATTGTAATGTAATTAGGTTAAAACACTGAATGAAGCTGCATCTGAGGTATAGTTTTTTTTTTTCTTTTCTTTTTTTTTCTCTCTAGTATCGTTTTATTTCTTTTTCTGTTGTCTTTCTATTTCTTTTTCTAAATCGATGCAAATGTACTAAGAAACGATGAATATGCATCTATGTGATGATATTAACAATTACTGATTGTATATGTAGAATGGAATGATTTCTAAATGTTGTGTTAGTTAATTTTTTTAATTAATAAAAAAACAATTACAGGAAAGAAACACAAACATTCTTGGTATATGCTCATTCCATTCTACATATATAATCAGTAATTCACAATATCATCACATAGTTGCATATTCATCATCATGATCATTTCTTAGACATTTGCGTCAATTCAGAAAAAGAAACAAAAAGACAACAAAAAAAGAAATAAAATGAAAACAGAAAAAAAAGATTATACATACCATAGCCCTCACCTCTCCCTTTCATTGATCACTAGCATTTCAAACTAAATTTATTTTAACATTTGTTCTCCCTATTATTTATTTTTATTCCATATGTTCTACTCGTCTGTCGACAAGGTAGATAAAAGGAGCATCAGATACAAGGTTTTCACAATCACACAGTCACACTGTGAAAGCTGTATCATTATACAATCATCATCAAGAAACATGGCTACTGGAACACAGCTCTACATTTTCAGGCAGTTCCCTCCAGCCTCTCCATTACATCTTGGTTAACAAGGTGATATCTATTCAAAGCTTAAGAATAACCTCCAGGATAACCTCTCGACTCTGTTTAGAATCTCTCAGTCAATAACACTTTGTCTCATTTCACTCCCTCCTTTTGGTCGAGAAGGTTTTTCTCAATCCCTTGATGCCAAGTCTCAGCTCATTCTGGGATTTTTGTCCCACGTTGCCAGGAAGGTCCACATCCTTGGTAGTCATGTCCCAAGTAGACAGAGGGAGGGTGGTGAGTTTGCCTGTTGTGTTGGCTGGAGAGAGAGGCCACATCTGAACAACAAAAGAGGCTCTCTTGGGGGTGACTCCTGGGCCTAATTTTAAGTAGGCTTGACCTATCCTTTGTGGGATTAAGTTTCATATGAACAAACCCCAAGACTTGTGAGAATATCAAGAATTCAATTTGAGGAGGCTGAATTTTCCCCCATTCTCACCATTCCCTGAAGGGGACTTTGCAAATACTTTTTTATTCACTGATCAAATCACTCTGGGATTCATCGGGGCATCACTCTGGACAAATCAACAAAATCTCATGTCCTACCCAAGGTTCCATGTACTTATGTTGTTCAACCAACTATCTACATAAGTTATATTAGGAGATGCACTAGTCAAATCATAAATTTTGTACCAAATAAACATCTTTTGATTTAGTCTCACACATAGGATGAAATTTTAAAATATTAATTACCATCTATTTTCAGCACCCTGCATTAATGACATTCCTTTGTTCTTCCTCATGCAAAAACATTTTTAAAATTTGTACATTGTCACTATCATTATACACTCTAGGCATTCCTAGACTATACCATCTCAATTTTTATCATCTATCTTTCTTTGTGATTTCATTTATGCCTCCAACCCTCCTCCATCATTCTCACATTCAGCTTCATTCAGTGTTCTAACATAATTGTATTACAGTTAGGTAGTATTGTGCTGTCCATTTCTGAGTTTTTATATTCATTCCTGTTACACAGTCTGTATCCCTTCAGCTCTTATTACCCAGTATCTTACCCTATTTCTATCTCCTGATGGTCTCTGTTACCAACAAAATATTCCAAGTTTATTCACTAATGTCAGTTCATATCAGTGAGACCATACAGTATTTGTCCTTTTGTTTTTGGCTAATCACACTCAGCATAATGTCCTTAAGGTCCATCCATTGTTGTTACATACTTCATAACTTTATTCTGCCTTACAGCTGCATTATATTCCATCATATGTATATGCCACAGTTTGTTTAGCCACTCGTCTGTTGATGGACATTTTGGCTGTTTCCATCTCTTGGTAATTGTAAATAATGCTGCTATAAACACTGGTGTGCAGATGTCCGTTCCTGTCCTTGCCCTCATGTCCTTTGAGTAGAGACAGCATATAGATGGGTCCTGTTTTTTAATCCATTCTGCCAGACTATGTCTTTTGATTGGGGAGTTTAATCCATTAACATTTAGTGTTATTACTGCACGGGCAGTACTTTCTTCTATTTTGCCTTCTGGATTTTATATGTCATATCTAATTTTCCTTCTTTTTTTACCTTTACTCATACTCTTCCTTTCTACACTCCTCTCTACACTTCTCTCTTCTGTCTTTTCCTATCTGTCTCTAGTGCTCCCTTTAGTATTTCTTGCAGAGCTGGTCTCTTGGTCACAAATTCTCTCAGTGATTTTTTTGTCTGAAAATGTTTTAATTTCTCCCTCATTTTTGAAGGACAATTTTGCTGGATATAGAATTCTTGGTTGGCAGTTTTTCTCTTTTAATAATTTAAATATATCATCTCACTGTCTTCTCCCTCCATGGTTTCTGCCGAGAGATCTATGCACAGTCTTATTGGGCTTCCTTTGTATGTGATGGATTGCTTTTTTCTTGCTGCTTTCAAGATTCTCTCTTTCTCTTTGATCTCTGACATTCTGATCAGTAAATGTCTTGGAGTATGTCTATTTGGATCTATTCTCTTTGGGGTATGCTGAACTTCTTGGATCTTTCATTTTAATTCTTTCATAAGAGTTGGGAAATTTTCAGTGATAATTTCCTCCATTAGTTTTTCTCCTCCTTTTCCCTTCTCTTTTCCTTCTGGGACATCCACAACACGTATATCCATATGCTTCACATTGTCTTTCAGTTCCCTGAGTCCCTGCTCATATTTTTCCATTTTTTTCCCTATATTTTCTTTTTCTTGTTGGATTTCAGATGTTCCGTCCTCCAGTTCACCAATCCTATGTTCTGTCTCTTGAAATCTACCATTGTAGGTTTCAGTTGTTTTTTCCATCTCTCCTACTGTGCCTTTCATTCCCATCAGTTCTGTGATTTGTTTTTTCAGACTTTAGATTTCTTTTTTTTT
The DNA here is from genome assembly GCF_023851605.1 of Tamandua tetradactyla. NCBI lineage: Eukaryota > Metazoa > Chordata > Mammalia > Pilosa > Myrmecophagidae > Tamandua > Tamandua tetradactyla. The sequence goes on along the minus strand of NC_135340.1, from coordinate 1,737,394 downwards.
GTTCATTCCCTGCCTTCTTTATATCCTCCCTCAATTCACTGATTTGGTTTTTGATGAGGTTTTCCATGTCTGTTCGTAGTTCTGAATTAATTGTTTCAGCTCCTGTAGCTCATTTGAATTGTTGGTTTATTCCTTTGACTGGGCCATAGCTTCAATTTTCCTAGTGTGATTTGTTATTTTTTGCTGGTGTCAAGGCATTTAGTTACCTTAATTAGTTTATTCTGGAGAGTGCTTGCAGTTCTTTTACCTAGGGTTTTCTTGCTGGATGAATTTGTTGTCCATCTGTTCTTTGACATTCAGTTCAGTTTTATCTTTACCTCTAGCTTAAGTTTTGTTTAACAGAAGAGAATTTCTCAGTTCTTGTTTCTTGCCCTGCTTGTATGGTGCCTTTCCCTCCCAACCCTTAGGCGGGTCTACTTAGGTATTATAGACCCCAGCCAGATTTTCCCAGACCAAACTGGCCTCCTATCAGGAGGAAGGAGACACCTGTGCATCAGTTTTCCCTGATGGTGAGACCCAGCAGGTTGAAAGACTTTCCTGTGAAGTCTCTGGGCTCTGTTTTTCTTATCCTGCCCAGTATGTGGTGCTTGTCTGCTTGTAGGTCCCGCCAGCATAAGATGATGTGGTACCTTTAACTTTGGCAGACCCTCCCTGCTGGGGGTGTGGTGGAGACAGAGGAGAGGTTGTAGGCTGGTTTTAATGGCTTCAAATTACCAAGCCCTGGGGTCTGAATTCCTTGAGGGAGGGATTCCATCTGAGTTGGGCTTCACCCTTCCCCTAGGGAAGGCAGAGGCTCCAGACAAGCCCTCAAACGAGCTTGTTTTTGCCTATGCCTGGGGTGGTTGCAGCTTGAGGAGCCCCGCTGCTGTATCCAAAGGCAGTCAAGCAGTTTTAAGGAACACAGCCACAAAAACCCTTTTCCTTCTTTTTTTTTTTCTTTTTCCGTCAGCCCTGCCCTCTTAGCGTCAGGGCAAAAATGAGCGACCTACACTTTGACCAGGTTCGCCTGAGCTGGGGGCCTATTTTTAGTAGTCAGAATTTGTTAATTAATTCCACAACTGGTGTTTGGTTGGGCTCAGCCCTGGCTGCTGGTAAAACCTCTTTCCTTTCCCCTCTGTGAAGCAGCCCGTGGGGGAGGGGCACTGGTTGCCGTGGCTTGGGGAACTCAAGGTTCCAGGGGGCTTGCAGCTGGTCCAGCTGGTCCAGACTGGGGTACGTTGTGTGTCCACTCACTGATGTGGCCCAAGGAGCTGTTCTGTACTGTTTCTTGTTATTTAGCAGTTGTTCTGGAGGATGAACTAAAATGTGCACATTGTTAAGCCGCCATCTTGGCCTGGAAGGCATCACTGAAAAATTTTATAATAGCTCCAAAAAAAAAAACACAACACCACAGATAGATTTAACAAAATATTTTCAGGATTTGTGTGCTAAAATTACAAAAACGCAAATGAAAGAAGGCCTCCCATGCTGATTGGAAGACAACAGTTAAGACGTCAGTTTACCCCAAAATGGTCTTTAGGTTTAACGCAATTTCAATCAAAATCCAGCAGGATCTTTTGTAGATGCAGACAGATACACACAAGCAGGCTAAAATATAAAGGCAAGAGAACTAGAACAGCCAAAACAATTTTAAAAACGAAGAACAAAGTTGAAAGACTCACATTACCTGACTGTGAGACTTACTATAAAGCACCGGTAATCAAAACAGTATAATTACTATCGATATTAATATATATGACATATTATTAAAATATATATTACTCTGGTAATATACAGTATAGTAGCAAAACAACAGGCAAACAGATCAACAATAGGCAAACAGATCAACAGAAGAGACAAGGAAGTACAGAAATACACCTACACATAATGGTCAGTTTATTATTTTACAAAGGTGAAAGGGCAATTCAATGGAGAAAGGACAGTTTTTTCAACAAGTGCTATTGGAACAAGTGGGACATCCATATGCAAAAAATCTACCAAACCTATATGTCACACGTCATACAAAAAAATAACTGAAAATGTATCATAGATATAAATGTAAAACATAAAACTATGACACTGAAAGTGCAGACCATAAAGGAAAAACGTTAATAAATTGAACTTTATCAATATTAAAAATGTTTGCTCTACAAAAGACATAGGTAAAGAGAAAGAAAGTCAAGGCACAGGTTGGGAGAAAAATCTGTAAATCACATATTGAACAAGGAATTCCCATCCGAAATATATACAGAAATCTCAAAACTCAACATTTAAGAAAACAAACAACTCTTTTTTTTAATGGGCAAAGGACCAGAACAGGCAGTTAACCAAAGACGATAATCAGATGACAAATGAAAACACGAAAAAAATGCTCAACATTGAGGCATTAGCCATCAGGGTCTGAGAATGGCCAAGAAAAATCCCAAAAAACAAACAAAACCTTGACAACTTCTGATGAAGATGCAAAACATCTAGAACTCTCATATTGCTGAGGGAACTGCAAAATTACTACTGCCACTCTGGAAAAACAGTTCAACCATTCCTTATAAAAGTCCATTACAGGTGGGCCACAGTGGCTCAGGGACAGAGTTCTCACCTGCCATGCCGGAGACCCAGGTTAGATACCTGGTGCCTGCCCATTTAAAAAAAAACAAAACATTAATCATATACTTTCCATAAGACACAGCAATCCTAGTTCTAAGAATTTACCCTAGATACATGAAAATTCATCTTCACACAAAAAACCTGTAAGTCAATGTTTACAGCAGCTTTATTTATAACTGTCCCAGAGTGGAAACAACCCAAATATACTTGAACAGAATAGATAAACTGAGCCACATACGGCAGACTACTCCTGGAATAAAAAGAACCGATCACTGCTACATGGAACAGTATATGATGAATCCCAAAGGCGCTGCGCTAAATGGGAGAGGCCAGGCTCAGAGGGCTCTATGGCATGACCCCATTTACATGAGATGCTGCAAGGGCAAAGCAGAGGGGGGTGCCAGGGCCCAGGAGTGGGGTTAGCAGCCGACCAAAGAGCAGCATGAAAATTCTGCCCAGCGACGAAATGTTCTATTTTATTGCCATTACGTGAATCCACATATATTAAAACTCATATAACTGTATACCTAAAACATTAAATTTAATGTACGCTATTTGAAAAAAAAACCTGTGTACTTTTACTTTCACTCAAAAAGAGTAATTGTACGTAACAAACTACCTACCCCAAAACTCAATGGCTTAAAATAAGAAGTCTTTAATTTGATCACAAGTTTATAGGTTAGTAATATAAGGCTGAGCTCAAAAACAGTACTTCTCATTACTGTATTGAGAGATAACTGACGTATGTAACTCTTATGATGATCAGACCTCCATTCCCTCTCTGGCTGCTAGTTCTCTGTCCAGAACACAGGCCTCCTTGCTGTCCTCTCACGTGGCAGTACCTGGCTCGCTCTACCTACTTCACTCTTCCTTCAGCTTGGCTTACTCCCTCAACCCCTTCAAGTCTCTTCTCAAATGCCTCAGGGAAGCTGAGGAAATTCAGCCTTTCTGACAAATGGTGCTGGAGGAAACAGACATCCACAGGTAAGAAAATGAACCTTGACCTAAACTCCATGCCTCACACAAAAGTTAACTCAAATGGGGATCAAAGAATTAAATGTAAAACTGTACAACTTTTAAGAAAAAAAAACAGAGAAAAATCTTTGGGACCAAGGACTAGGGGAAGAGTTCTCAGACTTTGCAATAAAAGCACTATCAATAAAAGGAAACATTTATAAATTGGATCTTATCAAAATTAAGAACTTTTGCTTTGTGAAGAGAATGAAAAGACAAGCTACAAACTGGGGGAAGATACCTGCAAAACGACATATTCAACAAACTAGAATCTAGAATATATAAAGAATTTTCAAAACTCAATAGCAAAAACACAATCAAATTAGAAAATAGGCAAAAGATATGAATAGACATTTCACCGAAGAGGATATATAAAAGCAAATAAACACATGAAAAAATGTCCAACTTCATTAGTCATCAGGAAAAAGCAAATCAAAACTACAATGAAATGGGCGGGCAACAGTAGTTCAGTGGCAGAGTTCCCACCTGCCATGCCAGAGAGCTGGGTTCACTTCCTGGTGCCTACCGCTGCAAAAAAAATAAATAAACAAACAAACTACAATGAAATATCACTACACATCTATCAAAACAGCTAAAGTGAAAAAGAGTGACACCACCAAAAGTTAATGAGATTGCTGAGGCTCCCTACTGCTCATACACTGCTGGTGGGAAAGCAGGTACAGTCGTCACTTTGGAAAACAGTGACATTTACGACATAGCAATTGTACACCTGGGCATTTATCCTGGAGAAATGAAAACCTATATTCATGGAAAAAAACATACATAAATGTTTCTGAACTTAATTCAAAGTAGCTGAAAAATCTCAAACAATCCAGATGTCCTTTAAGAAGTGAATCATTAAACTGTTATACATACATACCATGGAATACCATTCAGTAATAAAAGGAACTATTGATAAATATAACTTGGATAGAACTGCAGGGAATTATGCTGAGTGAAAAAGAGCAATTCCTAAAGATTAAATTCAACTTGTACAACCTTTTTGAAATAACAGAATTTTAGAAACGGGTAACAGAGGAGTGCTGGCTGCCATGGTTTAGAGACTGGAAGGCAGGAGGGTGGCTATGAAAGGGCAGAACACAAAGGACCTTGTGGGGGTGAAACTTCAGTGCCTTGACTATGGTGCTGCACACACAACCCACATGCGAGAACTGCACAGAACAAACCACATGTGCACACACACAGCTGCAAGTAACACCGGGCATATCTGAACTGGACAGGTGGGTTGTTTCAATGCAAATATTCTGGTTTTGACACACTATATAAAAAATATAATTTTGCAAAATGTTACCACTGGGAGAACTGGATAAAGCATAGACAGGATCTCTCTACATTATTTCTTATAAACTGCACGTGAATCTGCTATTATCTCAACAAAAATTTCAATTAAAAAAAAAAGCAGGAAAGAGGCATAAGCCCTAGATCTAATATATACGTAAGGATTGCCAAAAGGAGCTAAGCTAGAGCAAGAATAGGGAAGGAAGGGGAGGTAAAAGGAGAGCAGTGTAGACTGGCTCCACAGAACACACCCTGGCCATTTGTACTTTTTCTCACCTCTCTGGTAGCCACAGAAATTATTTCAAATAACTAGCACAGGAAAATACAATTTATCCACAATGTATACTAAAAACAGCACAACAACAATATTAGATGAAAAAATAAAGCGATATAACGTTTATTCAAAAGGAATTCTAGAAAAACCTTGCCCCAAAGCAAAGGGGAAAAAATACAACTAAATATTTTACCATAAATTTTTTTAAAAATGTAGTAAGAGCTTTAAACATGTGAGAACTCAGGGAAAACTACCCCTGTAAGTCCTTCTTGAGAAAATGACTACAATACATACCTTGTTCAACCAAAGGATGAGTGGGGAAACACAGCAAATAAAGATAATAAGCAGTAAATATTTAACTGTACAAACAAGAGTAAAATAAAAATGGAGATTAGAATAGAACAAAACATAAGATTTATATGCTCTAATTATGTATAAATTGATGAGAAGGAGAAATGAAGGAAAGAGGCAGAGTAAATTCATTGATTATCTCATGTAATAAATATCTGGAAGTCATGTTAAGAATAAAAAAAATCACACAGAAGTATAAGCATATTTTAAGAACAGGAGGGTAAAACACTAGATGATATTGTTAATGAAAATCAGGGAGTAAAGGAGAAAACACAAGAAGAAAAATGTTAATTCAAAAATTTTATAGTAAGAAGCCAAAAAGTATTGTCTAAAGAAACAATGCTGAGAGTATATTATAATTATAAAGGGAATAATTAAGAACAAAAATTCAAGCCTTTTAAGTACCACAAGAATCAAACAAAATCAAGTAAACAAACATCACAAAGACTTTATAAAAACAGAAAGCAAAATGACAGAAAGCAGACCAAATATCTGAGTCATATTAACAAATGTAAATAAGCTAGCTAAACTCACCTAATGAAGAAAAAGATTTTCACACAGATCACAAAGAAAACCCAATTTCACACAACAGATACACCTAAAACAAAGCGATTTAGAAAGACAGGAAATAAAAGACCAAAAGTGTATCACACAAATGCAAATAAGACATTAAAACCGTTAAGAAGAGGTTCTCCCACTACGTGGGACACGACTCCTGGGAATGAGCCGGGCCTAGCATCAAGGAACTGAGACAACCTTCTTGAAAGAAGGAAGAGAGAAATGAGACAAAATAAAGTGTCAATGGCTGAGAGACTTCAATTAGAGTCGAGAGGTTATTCTTATGTATTATATGGCTATCCCTTTTCGGTTTTTATTGCATTAGAACAGTAGAAGGACATACCTGAAACTGCTGAGCTGGGTCCCAGTGGCCCTGATTCTTGAAGACGACTGCATAACTATACAGCTTTTCCAGTGTGACTGTGTAGTTGTAAAAACCATGTGGCTGACACTCCCTTAATCCAGGGTATGGACAGATGAGTGAAAAATAAGTAATGGTGGGGAAGAATAAGGGATAAAAAAATTGGATAGATTGCAATACTAGTGGTCAATGAGAGGAAGGGATAAGGGGTATAGGATGTAAGCGGTTTTTCTTTTTATTTCTTTTTCTGGAGTGATGCAAATGTTCTAAAAATGATCATAGTGATGAATACACAACTATGTGATGATACTGTGAGCCACTAATTGCATGCTTTGGATGGACTATATGGTACGTGAAGATATCTCAATAAAAATACTTTTTGAAAAAGATAAAATTCTGACTAAAAAGCTTATTAAACAAGATACATTAAAATGATTAAAAATTCACAATGAACATACTCATGAATATTTACATACCCTTATATCCATAAAGTAAAAATTACAGAAGGTAACAGAGAGAAGCACATATTTAGATATACTAAACAGATTCAGTATATCTTTCACTCTATGACAGATAAAGCAGTTTAAAATAAAGCTATAGAGGGTGGTGCAACGGTGGCTCAGTGGCAGAGTTCTCGCCTGCCATGCCTACAGACCTGGATTTGATTCTCAGAGTCTGCCCACGCCAAAAATAAAATATTAAAAATTAAAGCTATAGAGAAATAGTGTAAGTAATTGTGTCAGTTTGAAATTGTTATGTACTTCAGAAAAGCCAGGCTTTCTTTCCTAATTCAATCTTGTGGGGACAGACCTATTGCTTAGGGTGGAAAGTCTGGACTGTTGTTATGAAGATGTGACATACCCAGTTGTGGGTATGACTCAGATGGAGATGTGGCTCTGCCAACTCACGATGGGTCATGATTATCCTTTACTGGAGCCCTTTCAGAGGGAAAACACTTTGGAGGAACCCTAGACACTTGGAGAATAACTGCTTCAGAGCTGACAGAGCAGACATGGAGATGCTTGGAGTGCCAACAGAGAGAGCAGATGCCTCGACACGGACGTTTGGAGATGCTGAGCCCAGCAGACGTTGCCACATGCCTTCCCATGAGATGTTAACAAGCCTGAACCCCAAGTTGTATCCCAAAGGAGCTAAGTGAAAGCCACAGAAACTCAGAGAGGAAACTGCCTGCACAAGAAGCTGAAAGCAACAGAACCGGGAACAAGGACCAGCAGACACCAGCCATGTGCCTTCCCACGTGACAGACACTGGCCTGTCTTGAGTCAAGGTGTCTCTCTGGATGCCTTAGTTTGGACATTTTTATGGCCTTAGAACTGTAAACTTGTTAACTTAATATATTCCCTCTTTAAAAGGCATTCCATCTTTGGTAAATTACATCCTGGCAACATTTAATAAACCAAAACAGTAACAACGAAGATTGGAATGACATAAACAAACCTGTATAAAGAAATCAGAAAATACTTATCTTTCAAGTGTCCATAAAAACCATTCAGAACAATCAGTCAGGTATTAGGCCACAAAGAAAACCTCAATCAATTCCAAAAAAGAGAAATAGTAAATAAAATTTTCTAGTTATAAGGTACTGCAATTAGAAACTGATAACAGAAACCACCTTTAGTTTGTTCTTTTTTTGGGGGGGGGGATTGCATGATCCAAGAATCAAACCCGGGTCTCCCGCATGGAAAGCAAGCTTTCTACCACTGAACCACCATGCACTGTTTTTTAAACTAAACTTAGATTAAAAAAAAAAAAAGTGCAAAGGAAAATTCAGTCATAACTACAATTAAAAATTAAGGAAAATGTATAATCAATGCAAGCTAGGGTCTATAGTCAACAGTAACATTGTAATATACTTCCACTCTGAGAGATTTCAAATAGAGTTGAGAGGTTATTCTTATGCATTATATAGATAACCCTTTCTAGTTTATGGTGTATTCAAGTGGCTGGAGGAAAGTACCTGAAACTGTTGAGCTGTGTTCCAGTAGCCTTGAATGTTGAAGATAACTGTATAAAGATATAACTTTTATAGTGTAACTGTGTGATTGTGAAAACCTTGTGTCTGATGCTCCCTTTTTCTAGGGTATGGAGAGATAAGTAAAAACATATAGATAATAAATGAATAGTGGGTGAGATAAAGGGTAAAAATTGAATAGACTGAAATACTATTTCAATGAGAGGGAACGGTAAAGGGTATGGAATGCATGAGTTTTTCTTATTTCTTTTTGTAGAGTGATACAAATGCTCTAAAAGTAATCACAGTGATGATTACACAACTACGTGATGGTACTGTGAGCTGATTATACATCACATCTGAACTGTATGTGTGTGAAGATTTCTCAATAAAAATATTTTTTTAAAAATGAAGTAAGCATCCACTTCACAAAGTTAAAAGAACAAAATAAACCAAAGAGACACAGAAATGGGGCATAACTATTTACAAAAGAAAAAAAATTAATGAATTGGAAAACATAAGAACTAATAAAAAAGATGGGTTTGGAAAATTAATAAAATAGATTTTAAAAACTATTAGCTAAGCTAAAGAAAAAAAGAACTACCATTACACAGCTGAAACATCATTCAAGACTGGCTAATTTCACCTTTCCAATTCAGCACTTACATTTCCCTTCATTCTTGGAATCTGTAAACATGTTGAATTCTCCTGTTCCTTACCCAATTACTTTCCTATCTTCTCTAAGCACCTAATATTCCATTCTGCCCACAGAATGTCCTTATGAAGGTTAGTTTAAAAGAAAATGGGCATAGCCCAAACACCCACAAAGAGAGGGATGGAAAGATCAAAGGTGATGGGGGAGTTATACAGAAAAGATAGGATTAACAAAGGAATATGAATGCTGAATCATTAAATTGACTTCTTTTAGTCTCCAGTATCTTAGAGTGGCTAGAAGTAAAAACCTGAATTGTAACCCTTACCAAACACTGAAATCTGTTCTACAACTAATTGTTGTGCTGTACTTTGAAATGTATTGCTTTTTTGTATATATGTCCTTCACACAGAAAAAAAGTCAAGGGTGATGATAAAAAACATTTATTCCTTCTAGCCTCCTATGTTCTGGAGCAGCTAGAAGGAAAAATCTGAGAGAATTGTATGGTAGCCCATGACAAACTCTGGGATCTGAAATGTATTACTTGTTGAAGGGTGCTTTGAAAACTATTCCTGTTTTATTTCTTTACTTTGTATATATGTTACATTATTACAAGTAAAAAAATAATAAGAAAACAAGCCAACTTCTGGCAAGATAGCAAAATAAGGACAGGCAGAACTCACAGTTTCACAAAAAACAACTAGAGAATAGGCAAAAACTGTCCAAAGCAGTAGTTCTGGGGCTCAGGGGGCCAGGGAAGGACCACTGCAACATACAAGGAAGAGTTGGAGGAAAAAGGCAGAGAAGTTACAAATGGGAAACAGGGCTGCGTAAAATCAAATGCAGCCACCCTACAGCAGGCAGCTGTGCACCGGTAAGGCCAAGCTGCCAGGATCAGTGCCCTCGTACTAGACACTGGAAGGTGAAGTTCACCCTCAGTCCTGCAGCCTGGAGAGTCCAGGAGCCAACAGATCCGTCTGCAGAGACCCTGCTGTGGTTCCCATGCTCACCCCATCTAAGCCCTGCCACTTCAGGCTCCCACATCAGGGGAAACGAGGAGACCCTCCGCTCGGGAGGAGAGAAGGACTGATCTGAAGGTTGGTCAGTGAGGGAGCGGGGTGCGCAGGATGGGCAGCTTTCATGCAGAGGTGAGGTGAGGGATGTCACTGCTCCACCAGACCCTTCCTCCTCCAAGGTGCACCCAGCCAGCCAAACAGCGCTCTCCTGAGCAGCTGTGGCTGTTACACAGACTCTCTGAGTCCCACAGTCTGGAGGCTTTCCACAGGGGAATCTGAGAACCACCAACAAATCTGTCCTGTACCCACAAGGGGAGGCTTCACCACGGCACACAGCACACAATTTCCTCCCCCAGTGCCGACGGCTGTACCAGGGAGAGGGAGCCCCTCCTCCCCCCGGGGAAAGGAGAGCAGCAGGACATTCCTGAACTAATGCTGGCTGGACAGGATGAACCTCTGAGTGAGCAGCCTTCAACTGGACCCTGAACCAAGCGCACTATCTCCTGGGAAGACTAGAAAAGTGCAGTCCAGCCTGCTCTCTAAGAGCCTACCCAAAGCAGTTGACCCTCTACATGAACCCTGGCCCTGGTTTGGCTGGGAATTATTGACAAAGCAAGTACCCAGGTCACCTTCAACATGAACCCAAGCAATTACAAAATCACAGGCAAGAGAAGGAAACCAATTTTCAAAATAATCTTATCAAGAAATCAGATGCCCAGACACCAGCAAAAAAAATCATAAGACACACAGAGAAACAAGACATGGTCAAGCCAAACGATGAAATTAAGAAGTCAGAGGAGACACAGAATTTGATCTAATCAAATATGTTCAAACAAATCTCCTAAATAACTTCCACAAGACGGTTAAAGAGATAATGGATATCAAGACACTGGAAGAGCATAAGGAAGAACGTGGAAGAGAAAAATAGCAGATCTTTATGGAAATGAAAAATACTAGATGATTTTTTTTTTCTGGCACCAGAGTTCAGGATTTTTAATTTGTCCAAAAGTCACTGAAGCAAAAATCAAAATCAAGATAAAACATTCTGCTTTTCTTTACAACCCCCCCAACACAAAAAAATTATCTGCAGGGAAAAAAGTTTTGTACATGGGATAAAACTTAATATAAATTTAAAACTTAAAGATAAGGGTTAGCTCTATCATTCATCTCTTTAAAGACTTCATATGAATATCCAGTCAAAACCAAAAGGGCATCTCCCTTGAAATGCTATCTAGACATTATTTCCAAGTGGACCACAGGACTGTACACTGTCTTGGAATGTCCTCAGAAGACTCTGTCATTGATCAGGTAACAGAAAAAAAAAAAAAAAAGAACCCTTTCTTTCAAATGGAAGAGGGGCAGACACACAGGAACAGAAGAACTATCAAATTTCATCTTCTTTCCTTGGGGCTTGTGGTCTCCTTCTCTTAGCCCTCCAAAGCCATCCCCACTTCCCCCGCCTTTGCCACCCCCAAATCCTCCTTGGCTCCTCTGCCACCACCTCGACCTCCAAATTCCCCTCTGTCTCCGCCGCAACCCCCAAAGCCACCTTCACCCTTCGGCTTGGCCCAGTCTAAAGTAACTGCTTCCATCAACTTCACCATCTTCCATGGTGTCCTGGGCAGCTTTGGCAGCTTCCTCACTGTTGAATACAAAACCAAACCCTCTGAGGACCTGTTTCCGGTCAGTGACTATCCTGGCACAAACGGAGCCTCAAACGACTCCTTCAGTGTCTCTATGGAGGTGTCCTCCAACAGACCCTTGACAGAGTTTGGATGGCTGTCTTCTTGCATGAGTTCATCTCTGGGCCCTTGCAACTTCAACCTGATTGCTCTGCCCTCAATTTCTCTTTTATTACAGGAATTTAAAGCTTCTCTAGCATCTTCAAATGAAACAAATTCTATAAATGCATACTCTTTAGATGTGCCATTTTGGCTCTGGGGTACCTTGCTAGAAGTTGCCTTTTCAAATACTTCCTGAAGCATTTCTTCTGTTGCATTGCAGGAGAGTTTGTTTAAAACCAGAGATTTTGATTCACCACTCCAAGTGCTATTCTTCCCACCTCTATAATCTTGACTTTGTCCTTTCTCTCCTGTGTAGTATAGAGAAATGGATTGCCCGTCCATCTCTGTTTCTTCCTTACTTCCAACGCTTTCTCTGCCTCAGCTTCTGTCTTAAGTTCAATATAAGCAATCCTTTTACTCTTCCCATCCTTGCTGACTAATCTGATCTCCACAGGATCTTCAAACACTTCTTTTAATTCATCCTGAATGACTTTGTAAGGCAAATTTTTGGCCAAAAGTGTTCTGGCAGCTCGATCTCTGTCTTTTCTTTTTGGTTTCTCTAATTTAATTTCAGTACCACAGACTTTTGAACTTGTGAGAGCCAGGGCTTTTTCCAGGTCTTCAGCAGATTCAAAATCTACATAGCCAAACTTCCTAGACATACCATGACTGGTATGATGTTGTCTGACATCCACAAAAACAGATCATTTTTCTCAAAAAGGTCATGAATCCCTCTTTTCAAGTCAGGAGCAGATTTGTTGAAGTTCAGGTTTCCAATAAAAAGATTGAAGGCTGTAGTTTCTAATACTTCTACTTTCTGTTTCTTGGCTTTAGGAGCAGCTTTTTGCTTGGACATTTCCTCCTTTCATTTTCCAGGTGCTTCTTTGACAGGTTCTTACTCTTCTTCCTTCTCCTCCCCCTCATCTTCAGCTATGCTCTTGGCCTTCACAGGAACAGCTTTTATAGAAGCTTTCTTTGCTTTGGCTGGTGTAGTCTCCATAGCTTCTTCTTCAGAGTCAACCTCATCGTCGTCTTCATCATCTTCATCATCCTCATCACTGTCCTCATCCTCTGAGGCAGAAGCAGTAACTGCTGCTTTCATCACTGCTGGCTCAAATTCACCCTCTTCCTCGCTTGTCTTTATTATCTTCCTCATCACTGTCATCCTTCTTATTCTGAGCCTCTGCCCCTTGGCTAGGGCCATGGCTCAGGGGTGCCATGACCACTGCCTTGCCAGGTGTGGCTCCCTTCTTCCCAGGTGTTGCTACAGCTCTGGCTGGTGTAGCCATCTTCCTGGCCGGTGCGGATGCTGCTATTCTGCCAGGAGTGACAGCTACTTTCTTGGCAGGTGTGGCAACTACAACCTTTTTGTTGGGGAGTCCACCACATTCTTTGCTGGAGTTGCGATGGCCTTCCTGCCTTTCTTCTGTGGAATGACAACCTCTTCTCCACTGCTATCTTATTCTTCATCTTCTCACATCTCCTCATCGTCACTATATTCTTCTAGCTCCTTTGGGGGAGAAGTCATTTTCTTGGGGTCACCTTAATTTTTACTGGCCTTTGCGAGCTTCACCATGACGGCAGTTTATGATGGCAGAAGAGTGGTACTGATGAGCCCTGGGAAACACAAGTGACATTGATGGCGACCACAGTTACTGAAGATGCCAGAGGGTGGCCCTTAGCTGCCACCTAGAACTTAATGACACTATAGATGAAATGTAAAATTAGAGACACACAACAGCAGATCTGAAGAGGCAGAAGAAATCAGCGAACTAGAGGACAGAGCAACCAAATGTGAATGCACAAAAGAACAAATGGAGATAAAAATGGAAAAACTTGAATCACAGGTGTCCCAGAAGGAGGGTAATGGGACAGGAAAAATATATAAGGCGGTAGCTGCAGAAAATTTCCCAACCCTTATTTAAGACATAAATATACAAATCAAAGAAACCCAATGAAATCCAAATAGAATAAATCCGAAAAGATCAACTCCAAGACAGATATTAATCAGACTGTCACATGCCTAAGAGAAGGAGAGAATCCTGAAAACAGCAAAAGAAAAGCAATTCACCACATATAAGGAAAACCACGTAAGACTACATGCTGACTATTCATAAGGAACCATGGAAGTGCGAAGGCAGTGGTACGAAATATTTAAGATTCCAAAAGAGAAAAATTGCCAGCCACAAATCTTTATCCAGCAAAGCTGGCCTTCAAAAATGAGGGAGTTTAAATAGTCACAGAACAAAAACTGAAAGAATTTGCTAAAAAGAGACCTGCCCTGCAAAAAAATAGTAAAGGGAGTTCTGCTGGCTGAAAGAAAAACAAAAAGGAGAGAGAGGCTTGGAGGAGAGTTTAGAAATGATGATAATCAATAAGGGATAAAAAGAGAGAAAAATACTAGGTCTGACACATAAAAGCCAAAGGATAAAGTTGTCAAAACAAGGACAGCTTTTACAGTAAGGACACTGAATGTTAATGGATTAAGCTCCCCAATCAAAAGACAAAGACAGGCAGAATGGATTAAAAAAATATGATTCATCTATATGCTGTTTACAAGAGACTTATTTTAGACCCAAAGATATAAATAGGTTGAAAATAAATGGATGGAAAAAGATATTTCATACAAGCAACAAACAAACAAAAAAAAAACTGGGATAGCTACTCTAGCATCAGACAAAAAAGATTTTAAATGTAAAAATGTTATGAGACAAAGAATGACACTACATATTAATAAAAGGGGCAATTCACCAAGAAGAAATAACAATCATAATACCTTATGTACCTAATCAAGGTGTTTCAAAATACATGAGGCAAACACTGGGAAAACTAAAGGGAGTAAAAGACATCTCTACAATAATGGTGGAAGACTTCAACAGACCACTCTCTTCAAAGACGGAACATCTAGATAGAGGATCAATAAAGAGAGAGTCCCTAAATAATATGATAAATGAATAAGACCTAACAGGCATATATATATATAGATCATTGTACCCCAATAACAGCAGGATATACATTCTTATCAAGTGCTCATGGGACATTCTCAAAGGATAGACCATATGCTAGGGCACAAAACAGGCCTTAATAAATTCAAAAAGACTGAAATTATATAAGGCACTTTCTCTGATCATAATGGAGTGAAGCTGGAAATCAATAACCACCTGAGGAGCAGAAATTTCACAAGCATATGGAGGTTAAACAACATACTCTTAAACAATAAGTGGGACAAAGAAGAAATTGCAAGAGAAATCAGTAAATACCTTGAGACAAATAAAAACAAGAACACAACATATCAAAACTTACGAGATGCAGCTTGGAATTCATGGGCCCTCCACAAATTACAATGGCACATTAAAAGAATTAAAAGAATTCATAATCAAGTGGATTTCAGTCCAGGTATGCAAGGGTGGTTCAATTCAGGAAAATCAGTTAATGTAATGCAGCACATCAAACTGAAAGGGAAAAACCACAGGATCATCTCGATCAATGCAGAAAAGGCATTCAACAAAATTCAGCATCCTTTCTTGATAAAAACACTTCAAAAGATAGGAATCAGAGGAAACTTCCACAACGTGATAAAAGGCATGTATGAAAAACCCACAGTTAACACTGCATTCAATGGTGACAGTCTGAAAGCCTTCCCTCCAAGATCAAGAATAAGACAAGGTAGCCCACTGTCAACCACTGTTATTCACCCTTGTGCTAGAAATTCTAACTAGAGCAATTAGGCAAGAAAAAGAAATAAAAGGCACCCAAATTGGAAAGCAAGAAGTAAAAGTCTCATTATTTGCAGACGACAAGACAATCTATTTAGAAAATCCTGAAAAAACTACAACAAACCTACCTGAGCTAATAAACATGTTAAACAAACTGGCAGGATACAAAATTAACAAGAAAAAAATCAGTAGTGTCTCTATACATTAGTAATAAGCTATTGGAGGAGCTAATTAAGAAAAAATTCCATCACAAAAGCAACTAAAAGAATCAAGTATCTAGGAATAAACTTAACAAGGATGTAGAGGGCTTGTACACAGAAAACTACAAAATATTGCCAAAATAAAGCAAAGAAGACCTGAATAAATGGAAAGATACTTGGTGCTCATGGACTGAAAGGGTAAATGTCATTAAGATGTCAATTCTACCCAAATTGATCTACAAATTCAATGCAATACCAATCAAAATATCAACGACCTACTTTGCAGAATTTGAAAAGTTGGTTATCAAATTTAGATGGAATGGAAAGGGACCTCAAACAGCTAAAAACATCTTGAAAACAAAGAATGAATGGTTACATTTCCTGACTTTAAAAACTTATTACAGGGCAGTGTGATGGTGCTCAACAGCAAAATTCTTACCTGTCATACCAGAGATCTGGGTTTGATTCCCAGTGCCTGCCCATGCAAAATACAAACAAACTTATTATAAAGCCACAGTAGTCAAAACAGCCTGTTTTGGCATAACAATAGATTGATCAATGTAATCAAATTGAGAGTTCAGAAAGATCCTCAGGTCTATGTCAATTGATTTTTTACAAGGCCCCCAAATCAATTAAACTGGGACCAAATAGTCTCTTCAATAATGAATGGTGTTGGGAGAACTGGATATTCATACCCAAAGCTATGAAAGAGAACCCCCCTACCTCATGCCCTATACAAAAATTAACTCAAAGTGAATCAAAGACCTAAATATAAAAACCAGCACCATAAAACTCCCAGAAGAAAATATAGAGAAGCATCTTTAAGAACCAGTGACAGGAGGGGGCTTATTAGACCTTATACCCAAAGCACAAGCAATGGAAGAAAAAAATAGATAAATGGGACCTCCTCAAGACCGAATGCTTTTATGTTTCAAAGGATTTTGTCAAAAGGGTGAAAAGACAGCCAACTCAATAGGAGAAAATATTTGGTAACCACATATTTGATAAGGGTTTGATATTCAGAATATATAAAGAAACTCTACAGCTCTATTAAGACAACCCAATTATAAGATGGGCAAAAGACATGAATAAACATTTCTCCAAAGAGGAAGTAAAAATGGCAAGAAGAACATGAAAAGATGTTCATCATCACTGGCTATTAGGGAAATGCAAATCAAAACCACAATAAACTAAATATCATCTCATCCCTATTAGAATGGTCGTTATTAAGCAAACAGGAAACTACAAGTGTTAGGAGAGGATGTGGAGAAACAGGAATACTTATTTACCGCTGGTGGGAATGTGAAATGGTGCAGCCACGTTGAAAAATGATTTGGCAGCCAGAAAACTAAATATTGAGCTACCCTACAACCCAGCAATTCTGCTACTTGATATATATCAACAAATTCTGAAAGCAAGGACACAAACAGACATTTGCACACCAATGTTCACAGCGGCATTATTCAGTTGCCAAAAGATGGAAACAATCCAAGTGTCATCAACCGATGAATGGATATACAAAATGTGGTATATACATACGATGGAACAATTACTCAGCAGTAATGAATGAAGTTTTAAAGCATGCAGCAACATGGATCAATCTTGAGGACATAACGCTGAGTGAAGTAAGTCAGACACAAAAGGCCAAATATTGTATGATTTCACTAATACGAACTAATTGGAATATGTAAACTCATAGTCAAAACTTAGAATACAGGTTACTAAGAGATAGAATGAAGCTAAGAGAATGGGGAGCGATTGACTAATACGTACAGAATTTTAAAAGTTGAACTTAAATGTTTGGAAATGGATAGAGGTGATGGTAGCTCATTATTGGGATTATAAGTGACAGTGCTGAATTATAGTGAATATGGTTGAAAGGGATTGTTTAGAGTCCTATGTATCACCAGAAGGAAAGCTAGAAGCTAAAATATGGGGTTGTAAAACACAGTGAACCTTGTCAATTGATGTTTATGATTAAAACTACAAATATAAACAAGGTCTCTCATGAATAAAGCACAGCAATTATACAAAGAGTTAATAATAGAGTGGTATCATATGCGGAAAAAGTACATATTTCAAACTATGGACAATAGTTAACAGTAATATCTTAATATTCTTTCATCAACAGTAAAAAATTACCATACCAATATGGTATGGTATGGTAGGAGGTGTAAGATATTTTGGGTTTTCTTTTGTAAGTCTATTTATTTTCTTTGTTCAGAGTAATGAAAATGTTCTAAAACTGACTGAGATGATGACTACACACGTAGGTGATAATACTGTGAGACAATGACTGTATATTTTGGATGGATTATGTAATATATGATAATCTCAATAAAATTTGGAGTTAAAAAAAGCAAATTCAAAAATATTGAAGATTCCCTTGAAGTTACATGGTGATCAAAGTTCTGAATGCTTTAGACAGAACCTGACAGAGAATAAAAGATTCTAAAACTAGAAATGTACTTATCGTTAGGTTTTGTAGCATTAATTAATGGGAAAAAACAATGGAATACATAGTCAAATTTATGACAGGAATGTGACAGTAATCAAGAAATCAAGAACTGAAAAAGAAAAGGAGCCTGCAAAAGCATAAAACTATAACAGACACCAAATTGAGATTTATAGCAATCAATAACATATCTAGGTCTAAATTAAATAAGCCTCCCAAAAGTCCTAAGTGGGGCCAAAAAAAAAAAAAGAGAGAAACCAAAAACTAAAAGCCAAGTCTCAAGATCCTTTTATACTCTTAAAAATTGAGGACTCCAAAGAGCTTTAATTTATTTGGGGTATATCTATGAACATTTACTATATTCAAGCTAAAAACCTCAAAATTTAATAAATATTTATTAAAATAATTTTAAAAACCAATAAACCCTTTACATGTTAACAGATTTATGGAAAAAAAACCCGTATTTTCAAAAGAACAGTGAGAAATGTGGCACTGTTTTATATTTAGGCAAATCTCTGTTAGCTTAATAGAAGTCTGCTTTCTACATTCAATCTTTTGCAATACGTTGTTCTGACTGAAGTATATAAAGAAAATATGGTCTTACACAAATATGTGGATGGAAAGAGAGGACTTCATGACTTTCTGAAGGGTCTCAGGGACCAGCCCCCACCACCCAGGGGGAATCTTCAGAACACACTTTGAGAACTGCTGCATAATATAATGGAAAATAAGCTGCCTGTTTTTAATTAACTTATAAAAATTCTGATTATACAAATTAAATGGTATAAAAAGCTGCTGATTTCAATATTTATCACTTTTATTTGCAATCTCACAGTCAACAGAATTTATGATCTAAAATTCTGTACTGATAGGGAGATCAGATGTCTGCATTACCAACTTTCTTACTATCAGAATTATGTTAATATACAATTATATAAAAGTCTTTAAAAACTTAGAGGCATCAAACATGTCAAAAGCTGTTATATTAATACTACCTGACATAGTTCTGTATAATTTTACAGTACTGTGGTTATCTGGTTTAGGAAACATTAAACTTCCTACCTAGTACATTTTCTGACCATCTTTCTCTGTTTAGCAATAGACAGGCGCCAAAAGACAAATAAATTTCCAATGCTGAAAAATGTTTATTTGTTACAAAATTTATATTTTGACTAGTGCACTTCCTAATATAACTTATGTAGATAGTCTGATTGAACGCCATAAGTACTTGGAATCTCAGGTAGGACATGAGATTTTGCTGGTTTGTCCAGAGTGATGCCCCAATGAATCCCAGAGTGATTCGATCAGTGAGTGGAAAAATATCTGCAAAGCCCCCTTCCGGGAATGGTGAGAACGGGGAGAAATCCAACTTCCCCAAGTTGAATTCTTGATATTCTCACAAGCAGTGTGGACAACCAAAGCTATAGGAAGAGCCCCCAGTCTTGGGGTTTGTTCATATGAAACTTAACTCCGCAAAGGATAGGTCAAGTCTACTTAAAATTTAGGCTTAAGAGTCACCCCCAAAAGAGCCTCTTTTGTTGCTCAGATGTGGCCCCTCTCTCCAGCCAAGACAACGAGCAGTCTCAATACCCTACCCTTCTCTATGTGGGACATGACTCCCAGAGGTGTGGACCTTCCTGGCAAGGTGGGACAGAGATCTTGGAATGAGCGGAGACTCAGCATCAAGGGATTGCGAAAACCTTCTCGACCAAAAGGGGGAAGAGGGAAATGAGACAAAGTGTCAATGGTTGAGAGATTCCAAACAGAGTCGAGAGGTTATCCTGGAGGTTATTCTTAGGCTTTAAGTAGATATCACCTTGTTAACCAAGTAATGGAGAGGCTGGAGGGAACTGCCTGAAAATGTAGAGCTGTGTTCCAGTAGTCACGTTTCTTGAGGATGATTGAATAATGATACAGTTGTCAGAATGTGACTGTGTGATTGTGAAAACCTTGTGTCTGATGCTCCTTTTATCTACCGTGTCAATAAACAAGTAGAACATATGGAATAAAAATAAATAATAGGGGGAACAAATGCTAAAATAAATTTAGTTTGAAATGCTAGTGATCAACGAAAGCGAGGGGTAAGGGGTATGGTTATGTATAATCTTTCATTTTTTTCTTTCCTATGTTTGTTTTATTTCTTTTTCTATTGTCTTATTTCTTTTTCTGAATTAATACAAATGTTCTAAGAAATGATGAATATGCAACTAAGTGATGATACTGTGAATTACTGATTATGTATGTTGATGTTTTATTTTGTTTATTTTTTAATAAATAAATTTTAAAAATTTCCAATGGTGAATTTTGAATTCAATTTCAATAAATTTCTTATTTTAGTACATACTACATTCAAGAGAACATGTTCAAACTAAGATGTGTTTCTGAAAGTCAACTACTCTATTACCTGTTATACAGGCTTGTCAGCACACACAGCTCAAGATAAAATAGTAAACAATTTCTAAATGATAGCTAGTCTTCTGGACACGATGACATGTACGGTATCGATTACAGATTCATTAAATTCAGTTCTTTTTCTTTCAAAACTGAATATAAAATCAACTACTATAAATCAAAATAAATGTTCAATTAAGGCTGAAGTTTTAATACTTACATTTGTCTCTATTCGATTGTTTCAGTCCTGGCAGGCACACTTACCATTGGTATTAGCACCTTCATTTTCCATTTTCCAGTATTATTTCATTAAAACCAAGGCCCAAATACAATAAAAATACTCACATAACTGCACAAACACTTATGGAGACTAAGACAGAAATGCTGCTCTGACTGGACTATTGCTTCTCAGGCAACGTTAGCACGTAATAAATAGCTCAAAGTTTGTCAAGTGTTGTTTGAAAAACCAAATTCAGAACAAAAAGTAGTTCATTAGGGGTAAGAACACAGGACATGATACACTAAACTCAAGCCAAAGCCATCTATTCAAATCCGCAATAATCCATTAAGAAAAATATCATAATTCAAATACAAAACTGTTGGGGTTATCCATTTCTTAATGAATTATTTGCTTCGTTTTTGTTGCTTGCTATGCACTACAAAGTTGACAGTAATCTAATTCAGCCTATGTATTAGCATTTGTCCAACATCATGGGAAAGCATTTAAATAATTAAGGCAGGGGCACGGTTGAAATAGAGATGTTTGTCTACGAGTCCTTAGAGCACAAAAGGAAGGAAAGAAAGGATACCACGAAACTGAACATCATGCCATCTTTCACAAAAATACCATAGAGAAATCACAGTAATAATAACATTTACTTAGCGCTTTGTGCCAGGCACTAACACTACACAGCACTGCCTATGATGTAGTAGTACTGACAACATTCATTTAGGTAGATAGAAATTATCCAATACCAAATTATGCATAATTACTTTTCCAAAAATGACCTTGAGCTTTATATATTAACAGGTCTTGTTTAATAATTCAAAGTTAAAAGGTTGGCATCATTAAAGAAATAGCATTAATTCACCAAAAAATAAATTTTAAAAACCTACATAAAATTTATCTTCCTCTTATCCAACAGATAATTTTTAAAAGAAAATGTCAATACTCAATGCCAACAGAATTTCTCTTAGGCTCTATTTTTTCCTTTATTAAACAGGACACAAAAGCCAAAAAAAACCAAAAACAAACACCCCATGCCTGCCTAATACATTCACATAACTCTGAGTAGGTATGTAAAATATGTTTGACAACATCTAAAAATTGTTAAATGATATATATATATATATATATACATATATATATATATACACATATATATATATACCCTTTGACCCTGTAAACCCACTTCTAGAAACTTACCCTACAGAAAAGATGTAAGCAAACATACAAAAGAGAATTACTTACCAGAGTGAAAAAAACTAGAAACCACCTAAATATCCCTATCAGAGAATTGATTAGAAATCATTTTTGAGAGGTCGATAAAATGGATTCCCATACAGCCATTTAAAAAGAATGATTTTTTAAGTTAGAACTGAGGTACAGCTACAGGTAAAATCTAGTATATATTAAATTAAAAAAGCAATTTGCAAAACATTATATATTTAAAAACTTCACATGCACGCAAAGCACTTATATTTCTGTATAGGCACAAAAAAAATTCTGGAGGAAAGCAAAATAATCTACATTAGTTAGAATATGGAGGTGTGGTAGTTAGACATCAACTTGGACAGGTGAAGGTGCTTAGTTCTACTGCTGTTGACATGAGCCAAAGGCATGTGAAGGTCATCTGTTGCTAATTACACCTGCAGTCAGTTAGGAGGAGTGCCTGCTGCAATGAATGATGTTTGATTTAATTGATTGGCGCTTAAATGAGAGAGCTCAAAGCAGCACAGCCAAAGCAGCTCAGCCCAGGCCTTTGGAGATGCAGAAAGGAATCACCCCAGGGAAAGTTGTTGGAACCGAGAGGCCTGGAGAGCAGACCAGCAGAGATCACCCTGTGCCTTCCCACGTAAGAAAGAACCTCAGTTGAAAGTTAGCTGCCTTTCCTCTGAAGAACTATGTTTTTAACTAAATAAATCCCCTTTTATTAAAAACTAATCCACCTCTGGTGTGTTGCATTCTGGCAGCTTTGGCAGACTAAAACAGGAGGATCCCTACTTATGTTTCCATAAACTGTAAATCTTTTACAAGCATATCTTGTCTGTAATAATTTTTTTAAACCTCACCTAATATGAAATTAATTCTTAAAACATAATATGGAACTGGCAAAAGAGCTAAAAAGCTCTTTAAAAGGGGGCAGGACAAGAGTTGGGGAGGGTAACTTAAGTATCTGGAGACATCCAGAAACACTGTACCAAAAAAGTCCATGAAATATTTTTCTTGATTCTTGGGCTTACTTTGCCTTCTCCCTCCCAGGTTTTATCAGTTCTGAAATTAAGAAGTTTCTTAGTCGAGAGAAAAATGAAATGTCTCAGTCACTTGGCAGCAGGTGTCAGGTATTATCATTGCCTGTGCATGCTTACACACAGCCCTAAGATGAGAGTATCTGGTTTGCTCTATCATTACCCCGAGTCATTTGTAACGGTTGCACCACAGATACAGCATTTTAACATAAAATTGGATCCTTCTCCCTTAAAGACCAAAAGACACATAAAAGAGTGCCCAATAGAAGACTGTCAGTCACCCACTAAGGCTCTAAACATTGCCAAATTTAGAATAAATCAGAATAGTGAAAAGAAGGAAGACTGGGTTACCATTCAGGTGTGAAGGATTAAATTCCAGGGCAACACATCTATTTGTCAAAAGTTTCCAGCTGACTTTGAAGAGATGTTTAAAATTATGGTTGGCTGGAAGCTAAGACAAAAATGAAAACACCAAATTTAACTTTAAGGAAAGGCAGAAAAGGAAAACAAAAAACCAAAGATATTCTTCAAATATTTTGATATTATACTGACAACACTAAATATGCTAAAGTCAGGATATGTTGCCTAGGTTAGAATAGCAGTGTGTTTGTCAATCATATTGTCACGAATATATACACACCAGTAACAAAAAGTAATTCAGAAAAAACTTTTAAATTAAGGTGACTGCTTTGATTCTAAATAAAGGTATATAATCTTATGGATAAATACAGGTTACTGGCAGGTGGTTTAAGAAGTACATTTAAATACACTGGCAAAAGTATTGCGAGACACCCTTGTCTCTGTAAGACCAACAGTGTACAGCAATGACAATATGTCGCCCCTGAGAGCAGATTTTTCAGAGACTGCAGCTCCCTTCCTGTTCACACTCATTTGCTCTCAGGAAAGCCAGTCACTGTGTTGTGAGAACCACGTGGTGAGTAATTCTGGCTTCCAGCCAACAGCCAGCAAAGAATTGCAGCTTCCTTCTAGATGCCTGCAGCACCTGCTTAGAAGGGGATCTTCCAATTCCAATGCAGCCCTCAGATAACTGCAGCCCTGGCTGACATCCGCACTGAAACTTCACGGCTTCTGACCCTTAGACCCACATAGTCAATTCTTGACTCACATAAACTGAGATAATAAATGTTTGTTATTTTAAGACACTAAGTTTGGGGGCAATTTGTTATACAGCAATAGATAACTAAAATGACATATGTGATATGGGAGAAAATAGTAATATATGTGTTTATATATGTTTATTTGAACTGATTTTCATAAAATGTTGCAATAGAAGGATATAACAAAATTAATGAAAATCAAAGAAATGAAAATAGTTATCTATTGGGGAAAGAACGGAACAGGATGGAGAAGACAGGGATGGAAGGAACTATTTATACTTTTGGTTTGGGAACCACTTAAATTTTTAGGCTTATATAATTACAGAATTCAAATTTTTTTTTGCATAGGCAGGCAGCGGGAATTGAACCCAGATCTCTTGAATGGCAGGTGAAAATTCTGCCTGCTGAGCCACTGTGGCCCACCCAAGAATCCAAATTTTAAGAAACTGATGAAATCCAAGTAAAGCCAGGATTTAGTTTAAAAAAAAACAAAAACCATGAGTTCATCAAGATGCTAAAAACAAAATTCACTGACTACCTTGGGGGTGGCTCGGGCACTGATTCATTATTCAGAAAAACAGTAAATAAAGGGAAAGATACAGATAATTACCCCATCTTTCCTATAAGAACCATAACCAAATAATTGATAAGGGAAAGTTCATTACAGAATTCCAACTAATAAAAAAAGAAACAATATAATTTTATTACCACCACAACCACTTACAACGTCTAATGAACTACTGGATCTAGCCCATGATCACTGATGGTTCCCAAAACCTATGGTAAAAGGCAGAAACAAAACATTATGACCGATGAATCAGGCTGACATTCAATTCCATGATTAATTGTAACATTACAAAGAGAGAAATCAGCCATTACACATCTCTGGAACTGACTCAATAGGATGTATACCACTACCTATGATTTATTCTGGCCAAAAAGAAAATCATAAGAAAGCAAGCAAATATTTTTTTAAAAAATCACTCATGTTCAGTATTCTTTGGGGAAAAAAAAGCATATATTTCTTTAAAAAGATGGTGACTATACGACAGAACAAAGCTACCAAGCCTTTTGGTTAAATTAACCTGGCTTCTGTCAAGTTGCAACCTTGCATTTTAGGAACACAGCTTAACCAACATCAGACTTAAAGAAAATATGTAAACAGAAAAGAATCCAATGTAACATGCACACTACAAATATTTTAAAATCACACTGTGTAAACAAGCAATGGCTTTACATTCTTTAAAACCTCCAAATTAAAGATGTACTATTCACCATAACCAAGAAGAGTGAATGTAATGTTATAGTAATAACATTTTTAAAAATTAGTCAATTCTATGTACTCAAAAGGAGTTATGTGTAAGAACCATAACCTTGTGGCTGGGCAGAGGTCCCCTGGATATATCGAATATAAATAATTTCTAAGTACAGCATAATTTAAAACTATTTGAGTAATTTAAAACTATATAGGCTTAAAGAGCATTAAAGTTTGTGACAATTTTATTCATTTGTGTAGAAAATCCAGATGTCCATATAATGAACTTGCTTAAATCTACATTTAAACAATATTAAGTGCCAAAAACCAAATGTGAGTTATGATAAACCTTAAATTCATGTTTAGAATAAGAGTGAGCATGAAGACTTCTCTATAAGGACTCGTTTCCAAGAACCAAACCTTAACAATTTCATACAGGAGCCATGAAGTTCCCCAAGTTCAAAATAGACTCGTCAGCCTTACCAACGCTATGTAAAAACATGATCATTAGCTTTTAGAGATCTCCACGGTTTTGTTTCTTGACATATTTCACCCACACTTTCTGAGTGGATACATGCACTGTTGTCAACTATTGTTTAGAATATTTTTATAAAACCAACTGAGAGATGAATGTCAGTTCAAAAATACTGTAAACCACTGGTCCGAAACATTAAAAAATTACCACTAATTTTTAAAAAAAGCTATGTCAAGCTCTAATACACGATACTTTCACTTTATGCTAAGCCAAAAAGTTGAAACTTCAATAACTAAACATGCCAAATCTGTAAAGAACAGAGAGGTAGAAATACCCTTCTTACAAAGGGGCCGACACTAACAGTCATGAGTGCATACAGTCTCGGGCTTTTCCATAGGTTCCATTTGATACTCCCAGAGGTAGCATTATCCCCGCCAATCAACAGGTGAGAAAACAAAGGGTCAACAAGTTATTTTCCAAAAGCCACACAGATAGTGAGGGTCAAATGGCAAACTTACTACAAACTACATGATCTTAGCAACAAAAGATCAACTAATTCTTCAAGAAAAATACAAATGCACAAATAAAAGGTAAAGCAAGCTACCAATTTTGAACTAAATCAATGTAGAAAAGTGAAAATTTCAGTACCTAAACTAAAAGGAAAAAATCAGTCTTTCATAATCTAATTTAATCCCAGAAAATAATGAATGGTATTCATAAATAATCCTTAAAACAGCTTCCATCTGCAGGAATTAACTACACAAACAACTTTCATTAATATAAAATAAAGAAAACATTCATAGGCTAAATAAACGATTTCACAAAGATAGGGATAAAGGATTATTTTGTCTTTCTACCAAGCTTTTCGTTAAATGCGCTTCCAAAGAACTTCATCTCATACAAGCAGGCAGGTGTCATGAGATGTGCCCCTCTAAACAAAGCTCTAAAATTCTGGTTTCCTCATTTTATAATGGCTACAGAGAACAAAATGGATCTGTAACTCTAATGGCGTTTCACATCGTTATCCATATTCACAGATACTAAACATTATAGCTCATGGTATATAATCAAGATGTTGATAAACGCTGATAAAGAGATCTAAGTATTGAACCAAGCCAACTGCCTTCCCTTCTTCTCTGCAAAATAATCACAGGCAAAGTTGTCTCTAATGACTATCTAAATCTGCCGCAAAGATGCATTAAATAGATATTTATGTATTTACTGGACTAAACACAATCCAATATTTTTCTGTAAGGCCTAACAATTTTCAGTTTAGTTTTTTACAACTTGGTATACTTAATCATCTTTAAAAATAAAATAGTTTTTAAGTTTCTTACTTAAAACTGCCAAGAACTAAAACCTTTAACTGCAAAGCAAAAGCTCAATCTGCCTTTAGTATTACAATTAAAGACTTCCTGTTAACAGTAGGATTCCTTCCTTTTGGCACATACAGCAAAATGCTTGATTGGTATGTTGGCCAAAAATGTTAACGGTCACATTTCATACTAAACCTAAAACTTGCTAGGCCTGAAAACCCTTTAATAAAATGTGCAACTTGGTTTTGTGCTTTGGCTAAATATAATAAGATGAAGTTAACCCTTGAGACAAGGTGTTTCCTGAAAGTCTAAGTAATAACTAATTGGCAGGAATTACTACTGTCATTAAGAAGTCATTCTTCCATACCTTTTTTACATGTATTATATAAATCACAGTAAACAAAATTTAATTCTAGGAAAAATTAACCTTTCTATAGCACATCCCTAACCTCACACAAACTTACTTTCTCCTTTCTACTCAATGCAAATTCTTTCAACCATATCCAGCAGAATTCCTGAAAACACAGTAAGTTTCAAGTCTTTTCAAGAAACTTTCAGCTATTGTCTTATCCAGATTTTTCCTTCTGGAAAACAGCACTGCTACGCTTTTCTGTATCATTACTAAGCAATTATTAATCTTTTCCTGCCACTTAAGAAAGTTCTTCAAAGTACTTTTTCCTAGAAGGTACACTTTCTTTAATTTAAATTTATACTGCCCCAACATAAATTAAGTTTTCTTGAACATGCACTGCTACTGTAATAAACGCAAATCTTATTTTTAATAACATTCTTTAACTTGAAAAAGTATCCTACGTTAAACTTGTATTTTATTTCTAAATTACAATTGCTTTAAAGTTTGTCTTTAGGGCAGGCCATGGTGGCTCAGCAGACAAGAAGGCTTGCCTGCCATGTCAGAGGACCCAGGTTCGATTTCTGATGCCTGCCCATGTTAAAAAAAAAAAAAAAAAAAAAAAGCTTGTCTGCAATGATAGATATTTATCTTTTTGCAATGATATTTTATGAAACAGAATTTTAAAACATGATCTTAACTTGGCATAAGTCTTCACTCATATACTTAAAACTCAGGAAGAAAAGCAGTATGATCAATTAGTGACATTTACAATATAAATATATTTGGGATAGATGAGTGCAAAAAAAAACCCCACAAAAAACAATAAATTGTTATTAACATTAAACAGATTATTTAAAGCTATTATTTCTGCTCCCTCCAAGTACCAAAACTGTCTTAAGTCTCCAGACCTGAAACCTCTGAATTCCTTCACTCATTCAACAATTTCTTTATTGATCAACCATATAGACAGGTGCTATCCTAAGCTTACTCTTCCTCATCACCCAAACTCCATTAGCGGCCAAGTCCAACAATTCAGATCTACCCCACTTCCCTCTTCTTTCCAAATGTTCCCAGCCTAAGTTAGATCCTCATTAAACCCTTGGGAAACCTGAATTTATTTAAAATATTAGCCACTGAACATCTACCAAACAGAAGACTGCCGAGTCATTCAAACTGCTCATTAAAAGAATAAAACATTAAGAAACTCATTCAAGGGGTGCAAGGGTGGTTCAGTGGTAGAATGCTCACCTGTGATGCAAGAGACCCAGATTCGATTCCCAGCCCATGCACCCCCCCAAAAAAACTTCATTCAAGAAAAAAAGCAGAAATACAAAACTGTACGAGTATAACTATAACAACTCAAAAGAAAGTGGTACTGAAAAAGATGAAGGAAATAAAAATACTAACAGGCATCTGGTATGATAGGTAGTTTACTCTTCTGCATTTTGTAGACTCCCTATAAAAAGCACAGACTACTCTAAAATAAAATATAAATGCTTTATTTTAAAAACTATTTTAGTTGGACAATAAATTATTTCTGAACTTTAGAATGCAAAATATTAGAAATAGCCAAAACAGTAAACTATGCAATTGTCTTAATCCTTTAATCTACTTCAAAAAACAAAAAAGGCACTCACATGCAAAGAAAAATTCTCCACTTCAGTGTCCCTAAGAGACCCAACATTGGCTTTCGCAAATAAACTACTCTTACCAACAATTCCACACTATTCCCCAATTTTCAAAACTTTAACGATTTACTCTTTTAATCCAAAATTTTTTATTTTCCCTTAAAAAGAAAAAGATTCGTCCTTTTCTCTCCATTACCACTGATACCTGCAATCCTCTTTTCTCTGCCTTCACTGTGCTATTGCCAATTTTCCATCTAAAATGCCCTTCTTTTACTTCCTGTAATATAAAATCCAAGTACAAAGCCCTGTTCAAACCCTATCTCTTTCTTGAATCATGCTCTAACACCCAGCCCACCCTGATAACCTGCGATTCCCTAGTGCTCTTACAGTCAGTAATACTATACTTATAATTCTGTGAGTAGTTTGTGTATTTTGATGTTGTTTTCCCAAATAGGTACCAGAGGGCAGAGAGAAAGAGAGCCAGGGAAGATGCTAGACACATAAATGATTAATATTCAATGAAAAAAATATTTTCTACAATCAAAGTATTTGTACTTCAAACTATTTTTTAAGTCAGCTTATTTGAAGTTAAGTGGGATGTAAGGTAAATCTGTCTTATGTACAGCTGTTGTTTTTTTTAATCCTACCCAAATTTAGGGCTTACAACTAACTTGGAAAAAATAATGAGATGACCAAGTTTAATTTTTGCCTTGCTTTATCATTTAGTGTAATTTGGTACTTTTAAGCATAAAATATAACTGCATTTATTGTCTCTCTTGTAGTCTTTGTAAAAATATCCCCATGTCAATAGTTAGAGAAAGTAGACTTTTTCTTAATTACATTGCTAATATTTATTGCTTATTCCATAAAGAATAACAAAAAGATATGCTCAGTACCTGATAAACCATATGATCTGACAATAAATTTATCTTTTTACCAATTCAGGAAATAACTACTGAGCTATAAAAATAGTTTTAAGAGAAAGAGTGCAGATTCTATCAACACAAGTATGTCGTTGTGCATGCATGGTTAGTTAGCACTAACCCTCACTTACATCACCATAGTTAGGCTTCACCTAGCATGCCCAATTATTCCTAGCCTCCTCTTCGTTCCCAGGTTCAAGTCCAGTTCCTCTGAATTTTAAACTTTCCAATTCTACCAAACAAAAACCTAAATTCAATCCAACTGAAGACATTAACTTCTCTAGGTTTTCAAGGCTCATAATGTTAGTAGTTAAAATAGCCTTGAGATAGCTACCAAGTTTATATAACATAAGTTAATAAAATAAATGGACACAAGAATTCTTTGACCCAGTATAGAGCAATAACTTTTTGCAAGCTGGTTTAAAAAGTCTGGGGAAATGAAAACGTATTTCACTAGGAATATTTGTTAGCTTCCCAAAAAAATCTCAGAAAAGAGTATCTTTCGAATTAAAGTGTCAGTGCTCTACAAATAAACTAATGTAATATTTCTAATTTTCAGTCACCTGAAGTATGCCTCCCCTGATTCTGTGACATCCTTTGGAAGAGATCATGATTGTATTCGAAGTATCTGTAGTCTTCACGCACACGATCTCCAAAAGGCCGCCTTCTCTGACCATCAAAAAAGTTATCTGAATAATAATATCGGGAACCAGAGTCTCCATTTTCAACAGCAAAATTAACTTCAGTTAAAAATGACTGAGAAGAGCCATATTCCCTAGGGACATCTGCTAGACTCCTGGCAAGAAAAGACGGTGCAGACAATCTGTTGCTTTCTCTTCTTATTACTTCATGAGGTGTTCTCTGAATTGGAGTTCTAAGGAAACTCTGGTTTCTTGAAACTACTCCATCTCCAGAGGCTGCAAAAGCATTAGGGCTTGAATCTGGAAGACAGATGTCAGTTCGTCTTGGAATTGTTGGACCATGCCGGATGAATGAAGGCATGAGATCTATAATAAAACAAAGAATAAAATGACCATTTCAACAAATAATAAATACACTTTTCAAAAGTTGTCAGGTTACACCTACCACCCCTAAAATGCAAAGTTTCAATGAACTTAAGAGAACATCTCTTAAATTTTTTATTTAAAATAGTACCTGGATAGTTTAAGATTAAGGCTAATTAACATTTCCCCACCCAAATGGATTGATACTGTATACGAAGGTACTATATGTAAGCTCAGCCAGAATCAAATACATTCTGTGTACCACCATACATATATAACATGGAAAAATGCCAACAAACTTAAATATAAAATGCATACTTAATGAAATAACTCATGAATAAATGTGTAAAACAGGAAACATCTATGTAGTTACCAGCAAAATTATGTAAGATTATAGTTTGTTTTGGTATTTTTCACTTCATTTTAGAAATTGCTAAAATTCCTTCTTCAAGCAAACATTTCTAAGATAAAACAAAACATAATGCTACTCCAAAAATATGTGAAGTTGGATACCTTTACAAAAAAAAAATTGAACTTATTAATCCAGTCTTCTTACTCTTGGAATTACCTAGAACTAGGAGAGTAATCAAAAGCTAGAAAGCCAAAGTTTTTGATATGAAGATTTTTTTAAAAAGGCTCATTCCAAAGAAGTACACGAATGTTTAATCAGTTTAAATTCACCAAGCCTAAATTTATGGCTCCTCTAAGAACCAAGCAATTGAAGAAGATAATAGAACAATGGCTTTTCCAGATACTTCTTAGTACAGAACTTGAAAACAGTTCAGATATTCCCAGATAGAAAGCAAAAACTGTTAATACACGAAGAAAATGAGATTTGTGGCCATTATGTAAACTTATTAGAGGGCATTCATATTAACGGTTTCAGAGAGAAAGAAGTCAATGCCCAAATAAGTAAGGATAAACACTTCATGAAACTAAAACACAAAATACTATAGTAAAAGCTTTTATTTGCCAAAAAGTGTGGCAAAGATATTTTGGAGCTTCAAGTAATGCTTAGTAAACTATGTGCAGCAAACTGCAAACTATCATTTAAGACCTTGGCCAAAAACCTAAGAGCACGTGCACTGTACAGCAAGCTATAAAAAAGGTTTTACAAATGAGCCTCGGGCAGCTGATGCCCCCAGGGGACTTGCTCTGCTCTATGGGAAAGCCCTTCCAGCACGACAACGAACCCAGAAGGCTGCGGCGTGGCTGCAGGGGAAGCCTGCTGTCTGGCCTGCTGTCTGGCCCACCGTGCGCTGCGGACCGGGCACGAGCCAGCCGCGCCCGAGGGACCCCGCGCTCGCGGGAAGGAAACGCGAGGGCTCGGCGCACTGCGGGAGCAGCACGGCACCAGCTCCTACATCACGCCGTCCTCCACGCCCACTCGGAAGCCAGAGTCACACGGCGACAGACAGATCCTACTCCAGTCTAAACGACTTCTTGGTACTTTCCCTAGAACAGGATGGAAGTCGTTTTAAGCTACTTTGCCTCCCTGGAATCTGAAAAGGGTTGTTAAATGGGTGGTGTAAACCGTCACACACACACAGGATTTGTGGGTGCTCTCACATACATACACACACACACACACACACACACACAGGGTCCGTGTGTGCTCTCTCTCTCTCACACACACACACACGGTCCGTGGATACTCTCTTTCTCACACACACACACACACACACGGTCCGTGGATACTCTCTCACACACACACACACAGGATTCGTGGGTGCTCACACACACACACACACACACACACAGGGTCCGTGTGTGCTCTCTCACACACATACACAGGATTTGTGGGTGCTCTCACACAGACACACGGCCCGTGGGTGCTCTCTCTCACACACTCACACACACACACACACACACACACACACACACACACACACACACACGGCCCGTGGTGCCAGCGGAGGGGCCTGGGAGCGGCTGCTCTGCGCCCCTCTGCACAGGCGGCGGCGCCCGGACAGTAGCCGACCGGGCGCCTCTCCGCGTCTCTCCGCGTCTCCAGACCAGGAAAAGGCGCGTCCCGGACTTCGGCGCCCACAACGCCCGAGCGCTCCGGAAGCGTGGGCAGGACCTTCGCCGCGGCCAGGAGCGCTATTTCAGGGACTCTCCCGAAGGAACAACCAACCAAGTTTCCTGCTCTTTTATCCCTTAGCGATTTTCAAACAACCGGCATTCCATGCACCAAAAAGTTACGAAGGCGGAAGGCACCAAGGCCAGACGCGCGCCCGCGGGGCCGCGACACTCACTCCGCAGCAGGGGCGACGTCTCCTTCTTGACGTACTTGCCCTGCACCTCCGCCGGCTTGGACGCTTCGCTTTTAGTTTTCTTTCGGGACAGCATCCCTCCAGCCGAGGCCCGAGGCCGCGCCACGCGGCCCGCCCAGAGCCCGGCGCCGGGTCCTCTCCGCAGCCCGGGGCGCCCGCGGGGCGGGCCGCATGGCCAGGCGCTACGCGCGCCGCCCGCCGCCCAGCCGCGCCCCAGCCGCCTCCCGGAAGTCCGCCCGCGCCGCCGCGCTGACCGCAAGCACGAGAGGCCGGCAGAGCCGGGCCCGGGCCATGGACCCGCACCAGTGTCCGCCGCCGCCTAGTGACCGCCGCTGGGAACTCTGGGAAACCCGCCGCTGGGGCCTCTGGGAAACCCGCCGCTGGGAACTCTGGGAAACCCGCCGCCCGCCTGGGACCCACCCCAGCTCCCGCCTCCCGGGGCGTCGGCGCTGGCCCTCGGCTGACCGCGCGGCTCCGGGGCGGAGGGGCGGCCGCTGTGGTTTCCGCAGCGAGACTGCAGGGGACTGGGGCCGAAGGGGGCCGGCCAGTGTCCTACCTGACCGCGCGCCGCACGGAGCCCCTCCCCACCGCTGCCCCCAGGACCCCTGCACGCCCGCCGGCCTGGGATCGGGTGACTAGCCCGGGCCCTGGGACACCGTCGGGCGGCGCTGCGCGAGGACCTGGAGCCTCCTGACCGAGACGAGTGGTCCGTTAGACGCTGGCCGGCCGGGACGGGCCGCGGGGCCGCCGAGTGCGCCGGCCGTGCAGGAAGGACGAAGGGCGACGCTTTCGCACCTCGCGTTCACGGCAGTGTTGAGTCTGTACGTGTGTAGTCGCACACTGGTGGGAAACAGTCACGTACTTCCTCGTGGAATTAGCTAGTTCCGTCCTCGGGTTTTGAGGGCTTTGAACGCCAGAGATGAGGGTTTGGGATTTTCCGTTTAAAAGCGTGGACTACACTTCGCTGTTACTGACCGGGAACTGCCAAAGGTACAGGATCGTGAGCAAATAAGATAGGATCTATCCCCAGGTGAACTAAAGAGGCCTGTTTTTTTACACTTTTTTATTGTGAAATACACATACATAAAAGCAATAAAATTCCAAGTACATTTTAACAAGTACTTACGCAACAGATTTTAAGTTTGATGTAGGTTACGGTTCCACAATTTTTCATTTTTACTTCCAGCTGCTCCAAGACACTGGAGACCAACGGAAATATCAGTATGATTCAGCAGTCATCTGTGTTAAATCCTATCTTTGTTATGTTCCTCTCCTTTAAACAACATTTATGCATAAAAGCAAAGTACATCACAACACTTAGTTGTAGAACAGATTTCAGAGTTTGGATTGGGTTACAATTCCACAACTTTAGGTTTTTACTTTTAGGTCCTCTAAGGTACTGGAAGCTCAAATAAATATCAGTGTCATGATTGAGCAGTCACGCTCATTTGTTAAACCCGACCTTCTCTGTGCAACTCCACCATCACCTTTGGTCCTTCTCCACTCTAGGGGTGTCTGGGCTATGCCCATTCTAACTTTTCATGTTGGACGGGGCTGTTGATGACATGGGAGGGGCGATAGAACTAGCTGATATTCTGCAGAGGCTGGGCTTACCTGGACCAGGCACCCATCTGGAGGCTGTAGGTTTTGGAAAGTCACCCTAGTGTATGGAAGCTTTGTAGGATCTTATATAAAGCCCTAGGTGTTCTTTACGGTTGGCAGGAATGGTTTTGTTTGGGGTTTGGCAAGTTATGATAGGTAGCAATGTCTAACTTCAGTTTAAGTAAGAGTGACTTTCCATGTACCGCTTGACTCTATTTGAACTCTCTCAGCCACTGATACCTTATTTGCTACACTTCTTTTCACCCTTTATGTCAGGATGGCATTGTTGATCCCACGGTGCCAGGGCCAGGCTCATCCCTGGGTAAATTAGACTTTTAATAATAGAGAATGCTTTCCTTGAGATCTGAAACTTATTTCACAAGAGATACAAAATTTATGCCACAATTAACAAAAGGTATGGAATTTTCTACTGCACCAGATTAAGACGATGATCAAATTGTGTTTTGCCATGAAAAAACATTTTATCTAGTGTCTACTTCCATCTTTGCATGATGCTTTTATGCCCTCTTAGTACAGATCTCCTGCTATTCATTGAGTAACCCACAAATATTTAGTGAGCACCCACTTCTAGGTGCTATTCTAGATCCTTGGGGTGTATCAATGGATGAAACAGACAAAAATCCCTACTGTGCTGGGGAAGATACGATAAAGATAATATGCAAAACAGAATGTTAGTGATAAGAGCTGAGGTGGAAAGCCAGGAAGAGGGTTTGCAATTTTAGGCACTGACGGAGTGACTGGAAAAGGCATCGTGAGACAGGAACATGGGGAACCAGCCATGCAGCTGTCTGGAGGGAGAATATTCCAGGTAGAAAACACAGCCAAGGCATCGCTGCAGGTGGCCAAATTCCTGGCAGATTGAAGGACAGTAAGGAGGTCGGTGCAGCAGGCACAGAGGGATGTAGGGGAGAGTACAAGGGATTGAAATTAGAGCCTTGACGGCCCTTGACTTTGAGCAGATATGTGGCTTCATCCGACCTGATGTTCTGAATAGGATCACTTTGGGTGCTGTTAAGAATAGACTTAGGAAAAGGGCAAAGAGGAGACACCGGTCCGAAGCTATTGCTGGCTTGGACCAGAGTAATAGCAGTGGAAATAAGTGGTCAGATTTTGAACATCTTTTCAAGGCAGAGCCAACGAGGTTGCTGGCATTGAATTGGAACACGAGGAAAAGAGAGAAATCAAGGATCACTCCCATGGGAATGTAAATTTTAACGCTAGAACAGAACAGACCTCAAAAGAAGCAGTTTAGGGTGGGCCAAGGTGGCTCAGCAGGGAAGAATCCTCGCCTGCCATGCCAGAGGACCTGGGTTTGATTCCCGGTCCCTGCCCATGTTAAAAAAAAAAGAAGCAGTTTGTACTTTTAGAGGAACATTAGAAAAGCAGTCACTTCTTCCTGTTCAGAAGTAAGGACTGGTACTAAAGTGTTGGTAGGGTGGGTGGAGAAGAGTGATGAAACATAAATGAAAAAACAATGGGGTTTTCTTACAGATTGGGTATGGAGGAGAAAGTGGTGCCAAAAGTGCTAGTCTTCGGCACAGGGCCTACTTACCTTGGAAGGATGAGAGAAAAAAAGGATATTAGGGTCTTGTTAATAACGTCAATTTTTCCCACCTGGGTTTTCCCAGAGCCTGAAGTAGAGGATACTTTCCACATTCATGGGGGAAAGAAATCGCTGAATTTTATAACTGGAAAGGAATTTTGAGATTAGCTAGGCTAACCTCATTTTATAGATGTAGAAACAAAACTAGAAAAATGGTTTGCCTCAGATCACATTCCTGGTTTACAGCAGATTAGTATCAGAAATATTTTCTTTTCCCATTCTGAGCCTTTCTCTGCTGCAGCATATTAAAAATCCCAGTAATATAATCCAGACTGTTTCTAATACGGTTGTTTCTGAAGGCCATCCATATTCCCTACAAAGTATTCCCTTTTTCAGTGCAATTTCAATTCTTTGAATTACAAAGAAAAAAAATCTGTTAGGTACTCTCTTTAAGACTTATAATTTGACTTTTTATCAAAGAGGGTGCATGCCAGAATCAACAGTCTGCAGGCAGCATCAGCAGTAGCAATGCATAGCAAATATCTGAACTTTGAATCCAGAGGCTTTGAATTCACATGTTTTCCAGAAATTCCTGGAATTCTGAAATTTTTCATTAAGGAATCCAGATTTTGCAGCTTTAATTCTCCAAACACAATGCTAATACTGTATTACATAATAGAAATATTTTTCCCCTTTCATTTGCATTCTCAGTGGAGAAAATAGACAATTAGTGAGTTAACAACTATTTTTGATTAGTATAACATTAAACAAACCTGGGCTAACCTTATAGCTCTCTGGGTCTTAGTTTTCTCATCTGAAAATGAAGAAATTGGACTACTGCATTTCCAAAGTGTTTTTCATTCCTAAAGTTCTGTGCTAAAATGGGCAGAAGGAAATATGCAAAAATATATATATTTTTTAATAATGGTGCCTCATATCTGCACTTACCATATTCTAGGGCGCTAAGCACGTAACAGAAACCTAATGAAGTCGAAGTATCAGTTAGCTGTTGCCACCATAATGCTGTATAACAAATCATCCCTGTGGCTTAAACTCAGTGGCTTTTAAAATTATCATATGTATTGTCACATCTTGGCTGGGCTGGCTGTGTTGTGCCAGACTAAGTTTATCTGGGCAGTTCTCTTTCTCACTGAAAGTCTGGGCTCAGCTGAGACAGCTCGGTTGTCTGTGTCTTTCTGCTGTGGTCGAAGCTGCAGGAACAGCAGAGGAAGTTATCGAGAGGAATCTCTTCTCCATGGGGACGGCAATGGGCATTCCTTCTTTAAGAAAAATCATTATTTTTACATTTTCATTTAAAAGCTATTAAGTTATTCTGGAGGTTATTCTTATGCATTATATAGATACCTCTTTTTAGGTTATGGTGTATTGGAGTGGCCAGAGAGAAGTACTTGGAATTGTCAAGCTGCATTCCAGTAGCCTTGATTCTTGAAGACGATTGTGTAAAGAGATAACTTTTACAATGTGACTGTGTGATTGTGAAAACCTTGTGTTAGATGCTCCTTTTATCTAGGGTATGGATAGATGAGTATAAAAATATGGATAAAAAAATAAATAATGGGGACAAAGGGTAAAATAAATTGGATAGATGGAAATACTAGTGGACAATGAGAGGGAGGGGTAAGGTGTATAGTATATATGAGTTTTTTCTTTTTCCTTTTTATTTATTTTTCCGAGTGATGCAAATGTTCTAAAAAATGATCATGGTGAAGACTATACAACTATGTGGCAATATTATGAGCCATTGATTGTACACCATGGATGGAATGTATGTGTGTGAAGATTTCTCAATAAAAATATTTTTTAAAAAGTTATTAAGATTTTTTCATATTAACTGTAAAAATATTTGTATATTCATATTTTCCTGAAATCAGGAAAATATTTAATAACCTAGGTCATTACTATAGCAATGCAGATATTTGTGAGAACTTTCTACTTGATATTTTGAGAACATTCACAAGTTCTGACAGCTGATCAAATGGTATCTAAATTCATGTTTAATATTTAGAATTTAAGTACTTTGCTATCTGAATATGTAGATTTTTTCCTTGTTGCATTAATTTTTTTTTTTTTTTTTTTTGCATTGGTAGGTACCATGAATTGAACCTGGGTCTCCGGCATGGCAGGTGAGAACTCTGCCTGCTGAGCCACTGTGACCCACCCTCCTTGTTGCCTTAATTTTAAATTGGTTTATGAAACTTACTGTGCAAACACAGGCTTCACAATGATTACATGGATATTTTATTTAAATATGCCTATGGTTAAGCTAACTATGATATCCATTGTTGGTGGTACTAAGTGTATTGCTTGTTTTCTTAAATAAAAAATACATAAATAAACAAACACATAAATAAATAATATCTTCAGAGAAGAAAAAATCTATTAAAGAAAATATTTAAATGTTTATATTATGTAAAAAAATCATCATTAGCATAAAAATAAAAGGTCATGCCAGATTATTATTTTTCAAAAAGAGCCAAAGTCCTTACAATGTTTTTTACTTTCTCTTGCTAAAAGCATGTAAAATTTTAAAGGGCAAACTATCCGATAAAGGAAGGATTTTCTAAGGAAGACCCAAACAGAATGAGCCCCGCATTTGGAGCCTGGTTAAAAAAAAAAAAAAAGGAGAGGAACTTCCTCTCCAAA
This sequence comes from Tamandua tetradactyla, assembly GCF_023851605.1. Taxonomy (NCBI): domain Eukaryota; kingdom Metazoa; phylum Chordata; class Mammalia; order Pilosa; family Myrmecophagidae; genus Tamandua; species Tamandua tetradactyla. The sequence goes on along the minus strand of NC_135340.1, from coordinate 1,698,122 downwards.
CCATTCTTCTTGGTCATATAACAATATCATCTTCATCTGTCTCAGAAAGAGGTAGCAATTGTGCTAAAATCTATAGCTTTTCAAAACTCCAAGGTCTTATGCTTAAAATCTGGCAGGGTAAATTCCTGAGTGCCTGTTAGGCAGAAGCTTCCGTTGTACCTGGTGAAAGATAAGGATGTGTGATGTCGACACAGCTTTGAAAATATAAATGCTTAATATTAGCAACTAAATCGGGTTCCCAAATTCCTCTAGTGTCTGATGACTCATACTCTAAATAATATGGAGAAGTAGTATCATAAGTCTGATCAAAAGGAGCCAGGCACTGCAAGGGTGGCCCAGTGGCGGAGACCAGGGTTCCATTCCTGGACCATGCAAAGCCAAAAAAAAAAAGCACATACTTCTTTTCCCCATGCCCCCAGTCAAAAAATATAATTATCTCCTCCTTTAGTTGACACATTTTCAGGATGGATGGAGGCATTCCTCACAGCCTCGGGAGAAGCAGCCAATCCTCTGGCTTCCTCTCTGACATCGTCCCCGCATTGGAGTCCCGCATTTAGTTGGTCTGATAATGGCCCCGCATTCATTCCACCACTCACAGAAGAAGGCTCCTTAGCCCTAGGAATCCCCATTGCGCGCCGTCATCAGGAAGAGGGAAAAGCTGATCACCTGCCACAAGCCCAAGTGATGAACTAGCAGCAGTGCTGCGCACCCCTCGGCCTCCCTCGGCCTCCTACACAGACGTCTCTCCTCTCAGCCACCTGCCTCCCCCGGGGTCCCCCATGGGAGCCTTTGCCCTGGCCTCTCAGCTAAGAGCCCTCTCCTCCAGCACGCGGACACTCTCCTCCCAAGCCTGAAACCACTATCACATCCACACTCAGCCCTGGAGACCTCGTCCTACTTAAACCCATGCAGCCTGCAAAGCCCCTCCAACCCCCGTGGGAAGGGCCTCACACATAGCCTAGCAACACCTTCAGTGTTGAACTAGCCGACGAGCCCGCTTCCTGGCACCACCTGAGCAGAATAAAGCTCCGTCACCCTCCTAAGTCAGTCTGTCGATCTCCCCCTACAGGACCCTCAAAATAACCAAACTGCCCAGCAATGCACCTTCATCCCAGATCCGACTCCAGCTCCTCAGTGAAATAATCTCTGTACTTCCTCACCTTCCAGAACCCTTAAAGCAACCGCTCCTAACCTCCCTCCTGGACGAATTCCTCCAAGGCACCTTCCAGGACCTGCAGCGGCAGCAAATCAGGTCCTTATTTTACCCCTCTGCCTCTACCTAAACCGTAGCACCAACTTCCTTGTTATTTCTGCAACTCTTCTTCTTCCTTTCTTGTTCTTCCTCACATTAAATGCCCAAAAAACTCCTTACCATCCTCTTACAGGAACCATCCAGACAAGAGCAACCGCTGTCAATCCAGCCAATTGCTGGATGTGCCCCCCAGCCCACCCACACTGACACCCCACCCTGCTTGCCTTTCCTTTAAGCCCTGGAACTCTCTCATGTGTCCGTCCACAATACACCAGCTTTGGTGGCCGATGGGTTGCAAAACTCACCTTAAATGTACCAGAAAGCGAAGATAGAGGTATTCTTCGTCAAACCATGAACAAAATGGAAAAACTCTCAACCTATAGAAAATTCAGACTCTATTAGCATGATTACAGTCTTAACGGTCAAGCCCTTCCTATGCTTTGAACACTACCCTTCACAGCCCCGTGCAGCTGAATTAGGGCATATGCCATCTACATCCTGCAATCGTACTATAGTCTTTGATAAACCACCTTACAATGGCATTCACATCAACAGATACCAAGACTCGACCCTTGTTGGGATGATGCAGGTATTAACAAAACCCTCCCTATGTACATAATTAGTAAAAAATGTAGTGAAGACACTCTATGTTTTAACACCTTTTATAAACAAACCGAACTGTTTGGTCTGGGAACCCAGTTGGGACAAGTATATGATTTAATCAAATCAACCCCCAAAAAAGACCCCAAAATGTCTTCACTTTCCTTTTTTGCAGCCTCCTCAGTCAAACAAAGCTAACCTTTGATATCGCCAACCCTCACTACTCTCCTCTATGCCTAATCCAAATGTATGATGGAACCCAAGCATTCAACTTTTCTACCCACCTGAATTTATATTTTATCCCCTCTGGACTTTGAACAGCCCTGACACTCACAGGTACTGGTTTTTATTTCCCGTGTGGGAACACTGCATGCTTAGGACATCCTCGGGTATGGACTGGGACCTGTACCATATAGTATTCATCATCCCTAATGCCATTATCTTAAAACTCCAAGAAATGGCCTCTTACAGACAAGTGCCTAATCTGGGGTCCTTTCTCAAAACCTCACTCCAACCTCAAAAACAGGAAAAAGGCATTTCTTGGAAGATCTGGAATTTGGATTTCATGCTCATGACAATCCTATTCTAGGAAAACCTGGCTAGGACATATCATCTTTCATTGCCTATTTTGGTTTGCAGGAATCCCATTATTGGAATGGTCAACTTTAAATATCTCCCTCACATTACAATCCTGGAATGCAACCATATGGACTTTTGATAACCAACAACAGGAAATAAATAGCCTCACTTCAGTTGTACAAAACAGGAGAACATTAGATATTCTCACCATTGTTGCAGAAGGCACCTGTGCAATCATAAATGAAACCAGTTGTTTCTATGTTAATAAAACTGGGAAGGTAGAAGAAAATCTTAAAATTTTAAAAGAAAACATAGAAATCATTAAAAAAAGCTAGGGATGCTGATATAACCAATCATGGCTATCTTCCTTTCTCTCTTGTTTCACTTCACTGCTAAAATCATTTCTTGTATCTGTTATAACACCATTCTTAATATTGTTTTTAGTTTTTCTCTTTGGCCCTTGTCTCTTATAGCTCTTCTCCAACTTCAGACACTGAGTCATCTGGTCAACAACTCAAGACCACCAGAATGATATCTCCCAATACGAGAAGGAGCAGAAACAACAACTTCTCCTGTCCTGTGGTGCCTCTGGCCACCCCCCAAATTTTTCCCCTTAGGATGACTATGCCCCATTTCAGCCAGAAGCAGTTACAGAAAAGGGACCAGCACCCCCATACCCCCCATTACCAAAAAGACTGGAATGTTAGGCCTGGAGGACAGGACCCCTTCCCCCATGATGTGACCTACCCCTGGCAAATATTTCAGAAAGCCTCTCCCACCCCAATCCACACCAACCCGCATCTCCTTCACCCTCCAGCAGTTGCCCTCTTGCAATAACCTCCCATTACTCAACCTCCATGTTCTGGCATATGCATTCTTGTAGTAACTTCTCTTACTCAATACCCACCCTCCGGCAGATGCATTCTTGCAGTCAACTCCCCTTAATTAATATCCCCCCCTGGGACAGTTACAATGCTGCATAACTAAGGCAGCATTAAATTTTAAACTTCACCAGTGGAAGACTTCCAGCTCCCAAAAACCCAACAATGAAAACCTGCGTAACCTCTACTCACAAGCCATAAAAACCCTATCCCCTGCCATAGCCATTTTTCCCTCTTTTGAAATGCTGCCCAGGTGGCTGTGTTTCTTCCTGAAATAAAACTTCGCCTGAAAGAAAATAAAAATGAGTCATACTGGAATATATGGTGCCCCTAAATTTAACTCTTATTCCTATACACTTTTATTGCCAGATTTAGAGGTCCTGTGAAACCATGACAGCTAGCCAAAATGAGTCTTTTATTCTTGGCAATGCCAGCCTTTGATTTCAGTTCTTCAGTCTTCTAGGCCTCTCTGTACTTAGGCCTACCTGGCTCCAGAAGCATATCTTCATTCCAAAATTTTGAGCCTTATGTTCCCATCAGAAAACACTATCCTAAATAATCTGACTCACCTGATCCCGTATCAAACAGGCTGAGAAGGTGAGTTTATCGAAGATGAATCATCAAGGAACTGGAGGAAAAACTTTCCATTCCAAGACTAGTTTGAAGTGGAAGGGTGGTTTGGGCTTTTATCACCCTAAACAGACAAAGAAATAGCAAAGGCTCAGAAGAAAGAAAAAAAAAAAAGTTTTAACTAAAACTAAAAAACTAGTATTCGTTAAAACTGAGTAACAGTTCCTTGCATTTTTTGTTTGCCAGCATATCCTGTTACCTGGCAAACCCTTCATTCTTTGTTGCCCCTTCAGGCCTTTGATCTTGGTCTTTAAGAGGGAGGAGATGTTGACATTAGTTGATACGATGTTTGAGTCCTGCCAGCAAGCAAGGGAGCCTTTCTGGGGACAAAGAGGAAGCTTTCTTTTTATTCCGATTAGACCGACAGCAAACTACTTCATTGAGGGCTTTATATGCTCAAGATAATTCAAGGCTGCTTGAGTGAAGTGACTATACCAAACAGTGCTTTAGCTACTGAAGACTATACTAAGTGTTTTCCAGCTATAGGATTATACTGAGCATTTTTAGTTATCCAGTTTAGTTTACTTGAAGGTCCACTCTTTCTGTTGTGCAGTTCTGTGGGTTTTTCTGGTAACTCACGTACAACCTAAAATTTACCATTTTATCCACTTTCTAAACTAGGAGCCAGCGGTGTTGTCGCTCACAAAGCTGTGCCTTCAGAGCCACCGTCCACCACAACACTTCAGCGTCACCAAAATAGAAACTAGTTACCAATTAGGCATTCACTTCCCATAGCACGACCCTACCCCAGCCCCTAAACCTTTTCCTCGTCCCCCACTTCATAGATTCGCATATTCTGTTTATTTCATAAAAGTCAGATCATACGATATTTGTCCTTTTGTGTCTGGCTCATTTCATCAACATGGTACCTCCAGGTGCATCCGTGTTGTTGCATGCCTCAGAACATTCCTTTTTACGGCTGAATAACACCCCACTGTATTTATATGCCGCGTTTTGTTTACCCAGTCAGCCATTGATGGACATTTGGTGTGCTGGTTTGAAACTGTTGAGTACCTGAGAAAAGCCATGTTCTTTAATCCTCATTCAATATTGTTGGGTAGGATCTTTTAAAAAAGTTTTTAAATTATTTTATTATGAAATATATATACAAAAAAGTAATAAATTTCCAAATACATTTTAACAAGTAGTTATAGAACAGATTTTAAGGTTTGTTATTAGTTACAGTTCCACGATTTTTCATTTTTTCTTCTAGCTGTTCCAAGACACTGGAGACCAACGGAAATATCAATATAATGATTCAGCAGTCATACTCATTTGTTAAATCCTGTCTTCTCTGTTATACTCCTCTTTCTCTTTAAATAACATATATACACAAAAGCAATAAATTTCAAAGTGCACTGCAGCAATTAGTTGTAGAACAGATTTCTGAGTTCACAATATTAGATTTTTACTTCTAGCTGCTGTAAGAAACTGGAGGCTAAAAGAAACAGCAGTGTAATGTTTCAGCCACATCCTCACTGTTAAACCCAGTTCTCTGTAGAGCTCCCCCACCACCTTTGATCTTCCTCCACTCTTTAGGGCATTTGGGCTATTCCCACTCTTTAGGGGTATTTTCCACTCTTTAGAGGATTTGGGCTATTTGCGGGTGGTGGACGGGCGCTGCTGTGTCCTGGCAGGGAGGGCTGGTTGGGGCTGGGGGCTCACGTGCACGGGTGGGCCCGGGCGGGAGGCGGGCGTGGGGTGACGGGGTCAGGTGCAGGGGGTGCGGGGGGAGTCGCGGGTGGCCGCGTGAGGGCAGCGGATCAAGGACGCGGCGACTTCCTCCTTGTGGCCCTGGCTATGTGCCCCTGTGCGCCCGGGGCCGCCTGAGCCTCTGCACCCGCAGCATCTCTTCTGCTTTTGCAACCAGGGCCTCCCGCGTGGCATGGAAGAGCCCCCACCTCACTGTCACCCTGGAGCCGCTGTCCTGGTCTCTCTTCTGTTCCTCTTCTGTCCCTTCTCCTTGGCTCGGGGTTGAGGTCAACCTGTCCTATTCCTGGTAGGATCTTTTCAGTTACATTGTTGCCATGGAGATGTGCCCCCCCCCCATTCAAGGTGGGTCCCTTAGTGGAGTCCTTTAGGAGGGAACCATTTTGGCAAAAGCTTCAGAGCTGACACAGACAAAGACATTTGGAGATGTGGAAAGAAAACATCCCCAGGGAGTTGTTTGAAACCAGGAGCCAAAGTACCACCAAACATAAGCCACATATCTTCCCAGATAGGCCGTTCTTGAGTCAAGGTGTCTTTCTATGGATGCCTTAGTTTGGACATTTTTATGGTCGTAGAACTGTAAAGTTATAACTTAGTAAATTCTCTTTCTAAAAGCCAATCTATTCTTGGTATATTTCATTTCCGGCAGCATTAACAAACTAGAGCACTTTGGTTGCTTCCACCTTTTGGCAATTGTGAATAATGCTGCTATGAAAAATACCTGTATTGAGTCCCGGCTTTCATTTTTTCTTGGGGTGGGATGGCCAGGTCATATGGAATTCTATACTTAGATATAGGATATTATTGAGAACTCATTAAAAATTCACACAGGGCTCCCCTTATGTGGGTCTACTGATGTATATCTAATGTGGAAACACCTGGATCCCTTCTATGCCACGGCAGAGCCAATGGATATGCAGAAGAACTACCTCTACCTCTATCCATCTAAATTAGCCACAACACTGTTTCTCTTTGCTGTGGCCACCAGAGGCTGACGCAGAGGCCCCAGACAGAGATGACCTCCAAAAGTCCCAAACGGAAGTTGAGACAAAATATGACTCTCTATTCAACAGAGGACTGGCTATTTCACTAGCCTTTTATCGCTACCATCTCTTATCTGAAGTTTTTCCTCTCCCTGCCAAAAACACGTCTACCTCCACTTCCTGTCGCCTAGAAACTTCCTCTGCATCAGCTCTTCCTTATCTGTAGACTGCTTTGTCCAAGGCTCTATGGCCATTTTCTCTGGGGCAACAAAACTTAGCCTTAGTTAGGGTGTTAGGCAAACATGATTTAGGGGAAGAAAGGGAGGGAAAAAATACACTTGTTTGAAATATGTGCAAGAAAGCAGTTTAAGTAGAAATCTTACAGTAGAGCCAGAATACAAAAGACTAAAAAAAACTGTAAATGTCCCATTCCATCTGGAGACTGGTCATATACATATACCTTCTCTCCTTCCTGGGACCCCATTTAATTGAAAATAAAATAATAAAAGAGGAATAGCTTGCAATTACTATAAGAGTATGAAATGTGCCATAAGCAGACAAGACAGTAACGAATTTCGAGAAGATACTGAAGGACGGAGTTCAGGCAAGAGGAGAATGATGGAGAGCAGAGATGATGCAGGACAGAGGATGCTGCACCCTAAAATACTTTTGAAAATCATCCAGCCAAGGACCTAGGAGAGGTTTGGACTTAGAATTACCCTGTTTAATTAATGAAGGGAGGAAGGAAAGGTGGAACTTTGAAAATAGGCATTAAGTGAAAGGCAAACCTCCACCCGTTCAGGCAGCTAGGCATCTATCTCCCAGAAAAGGGATTTTAGGATTCTTTCCTGGAGAAATTAAATGACCTTGGAGCAAGTATTTTGGCTTCGTGGCATTTGGAGGTTCTGTAACAAAACAACCAATTTGTCTTGTAGGGAAGTCTACCAGACAATGAACTCTGGCCCCTTGCATAGCACTCCCTCATGGTTTTTTGTTGTTGTTTTTCCACATTTAAAAAAATGTGTCATTCTTAAATATGAATATACAACCAAGAATCACTAGAAATTTTAGGAAAATTTGCAGCATGAGAAAAATCAGGATAAAGAAACAGGAAGATAGACCCCAAAGAAGACAGGTAATTTGGAGTATAGACACGTATTTTAACCACACTTTGCATCCATAAAGCAAAAAGATGCTATTAAAAATAAATAACCAGAAAACAATAAAGAGCTCTTGGAAATTAAAAATAGAAGTTGCCAAAATAAAATAGTCAGAAGAAAGTTAGGAAGATAAAGTTCAGCAAATCTCCCAGAAAACAGAACAAAAAACTGAAGATTGGAAATACTACAGAAAAGATAAGAGAAGAAGGTTCTATGCAGGAGGCCTAGTGTCCTGCAAATGAGATTTGTAGAAAGAAATAATAGAGAAAATAGGGAAGACATCATCAGGAACTAATACAAGGTAGTTTTTCAGAGATGAAGGTAAGGACTTTCTCAACTGAAAGGGCATCGTAAGTGCCCCCCAAAATGAATGGAAAGACCTGTGTCTGAAATTGCAAAAATCCAGAAGGTTAAGGCTAAAGACAGGATCCTAAAAGCAACCAGTGAAAACAAAGCTCAATTATAAAGGAATGAGAATCAGATATATCAGATTTTCATCATATGATAGAACAATGCCATCAAATATTTGAGAGAAAATGAGTTTCAGTTTATAATTCCAAATCCATCCAAAATGTCAACAAATAGCAAGAGAAGATTTAAGACATTTTCAGGCATGGAAGGATTCAGAAAGTTTATTTCTCATAAATCCTTTCCTAGTAAGTCACTAGAACAGAAATTCTAACAAAATGGGAGAATAAACTCTCTCATATACACAAAGAAAAAACAAAATCAGGAAAATAGAAATCCAAGAAAGAGTGATTCTAATTTAGGAGAGTAATGGGTATCAGTATCACAGCTGCAGAGTAAGCCTGATGCTCAACCAACCCACACTGGAACTGGACTTTAGAGAACTCTAAGGGGAAAGCACCTAGGCAAAGATGGAATTCAAGAAATCCATACAGTTTAGAACCAATTAAGAAAGTGATAAAAGAAGATTCAAGGGAAAAAGAAAGGCAATGGAATATGAAAAATGTGAGGGAATGCAGCATCTGTGGTTCCTTCTGAAAAGACCTACTTAAAAACTAAAATCCAAGAAACCAAAGAAATCATCAAAATGTAAAACTAAGGATTAAAGAAGCAGTTGAAATTCCCAGGCATGAGCTTGGCCCTGGCCCATGAGACTGACATTGCTTTCCTGACCAAAAGGGGGAGAAGAATTGTAACAAATAAGGTGTTGGTGGCTGAGAGAGTTCAGATAGATTCAAAAGGCTACTCTTGGGCAAACTTCAGCTAGATATTGCTGTTCACCATGGTTTACCAAACTGCAATCAAAACCATTCCTGCTCACCCTAAAGAATGCCTAGGGCTCGATCTGCAGAGGTTCCAGGCACTAAGGTAACTTCCCAGAAACCGTCAACCTCCAGATGGTCCCTAGGCCAGATAAGTCCTGAAACCCAGAGGGGCCAGCCCTTCCGGAACATCAACCAATTCCATTCCCTTATTCTAATTACGTACAGCCCTTTCCAACATGAAAAGTTAGAGTGGGGCCCAAATACCCCTGAAGACTGGGAGAAAGATCAAAGGAGAAGATAGAATTACACAGAGAAGATAGGATTTACCATATGAGTATGACTGCTGAATCATTATACTGATATTTCTTTTAGTCTCTAGTGTCTTGGTGCAGCCAGAAGGAAAAACCTAAAATTGTGGAACTGTAACTCATACCAAACTCTGAATTCTGTTCTATGACTAATTGTTGTGGCATGCCTTGAAATTTATTGCAGTTTTGTACATATGTTATTTTTTGCAATTAAAAAAGAGGCAGTTGGAAATGGTCTAGTGGTAAGCACTGAGTACATTTAAATCTAGAAAAGCTTAAACAGCTGTGAAAACTTCAGATTTTAAAAGAAATCAAACTTTGCCTTGTATTTTCCATGTCAGTACATAATTACAAGCTTTACTTTAAAGAGCTTAGTATTTTCAAAACTTAACCAAAATCATGCAAAATCAGACAGGTCTGAACAGTGTTACTGGACAAAGGCCGTGTATTCTTTATTCCAATGCACTCAATAACCAACTCCTAAGACCCCAGGGTTTCAAAGAGAGAAAGAGTTTATTGCTAGGAGAGCAGATGGCTTATTGGCCTAAAATCTGTCTCTCCAAAGTGCAGACATTCTGATAGTTTTAGTCGAGACAAGATGGTCAGGGCTTAGATAATAAGCACAGTGGCCCCAGATGATGTGATTAGAGTTGATGTAATTATCGAACACGTGTAGATTGATTCCATGCTTAGTCACAGGTAAGTCAATGGTGTGGAATTAGAATGAGGGAAAGGTGACTCACAGGTTAGAGTCCAAGCCCCTGCACACGTCAGGTGGGCCCATTTTGGTTAGATCCAGTCTTAGTTATCAAGATAACTTTGGAATTGGGGTGGGTTAGTTCTGGGCCAACCCAAGACCCCTCATTAATAAACATGAGAGGCTGTCTTGCAAATGAAGGTTAGTCACAGGCTTTTACAGGCACAGGGGCAGGAGATTAGGGCTATCCGATCATTATCAGCGATCAAGGCAGCTGGGTTACAGTTTAGAGATGTCAGCTATCTCTGCCTCCTCAAATATGCCAGAAAACAACAGAAAGTGAAAAGGAATGTCTGTATAATGATTGAGTAATTAAAGTCATCCCTTAAATCCTGATTTCTCAGTTACAACAGGACAACTAAATTCCAGGTACCTTTGCCTTTGGCTGGTGATATTGTTTTCCTCGTGGTGATTGGGATTGTGGAATTAGAAATAACAACACAAACAAAGAACAGATTCAGTGGAGTGAGGGGGTGAGAGGGCATGAACAGGAGGTTGTGGTCAGAGGGGAATTTCAGAATTTTAAATGATAAGTGATCTAGTGTGACTAAATTGCCCAGGAAGTATTTGAGTAGAGATGTAAGTAATGGAATGGAGAAAGTTAAGGAATGTGGAGGCAGCAAGTTAGAAGACATGGAAAATGGTAAAAACAAACTGTGAGCCATTAAAAAAGAATGAAAGGAGTGTTCTGGAAATCTGTAGAGAAGGAAAAAGATAGTCTAAATAAATGGCATAAAGGTAACAGATTTCTTCATTATGATTCATGTTGTACTCAGAGGCCTCTAAATTTCTGGAACTTCTATTGAGAATTCCAAATTACTCCATGGTAACATTCAAATATTGTATTTCGCTGATGTGCTTTGCTTAAATTCAGTGTTATTAGGCCTGTATATAATTTAGTGTTCTGAATTTTCACAACAATCTCCTTCAAATTTAGCATAGTTTTGCATGCCAGGGCCTAATGGTCTCAGGCATGATTAGTTAATATAATTGAATTTTTGGATCTGGCAACCAAGATAATTTTCTTAATTATAGTATTATCCATCTTTCCAGTGACAACTTTGATGATAATTCTAATTTTGGATTACAAAGAATGTAGAAAAAAAAGACATTTCTACCTACTTCAAAAATTCTGTCTCCATCTCTTTTACCCTATGTGCCAGTTTTAAAGGATTATGCACCCTAGAAAAGCCATGTTTTGAATCTGATCCATCTTGTGGAGTCAGCCATTTCTTTTAACCCCTTTTCAGCACTGTAGCTTGGAAGATTGATTAGATTATCTCCACAGAGATGTGACTCACCCAATTGTGGGTATTGACCTTTGATTAGAGGGAGATGTGACTCCACCCATTCCAGGTGGGTCTTGATTAGTTTATGGATCTTTTAAAAGAGGAAAAATTTTGGAAAAAGTGAGAGGGCCACAAGAACCACAAGAGCCCATGCAGCAAGAGACCTTTGGAGTTGAAGAAAGAAAATGTCCCTGGGGGAGCTCCATGAAATAAGAAGCCTGGAGAGAAAGCTAGCAGATGTCGCCATGTTTGACACATGTCTTTCCAGCTGAGAGAGAAACCCTGAAACTCATTGGCCTTTCTTAAGTGAAGGCAACTTCTTGTTAGTGCCTTAGTTTGGACATTTTTATAGACTTGCTTTAATCTGAACATTTTCACAGTCTTGGAACTGTAAACTTGCAATTTAGTAAATTCCTCCTTTTAAAAGCCATTCTGGGCAGTGCAATGATAGCTCAGTGGCAGAATTCTCACCTGCCATCCTGGAGACCTAGATTTGATTCCTGGTGCCTGCCTATGCAAAAATAAATAAATAAATAAATAAATAAATAAATAAATAAATAAATAAGCAAGCCATACTGTTTCTGGTATATTGCATTCTGGCAGCTAGCAAACTAGAACAGATTTTGGTACCAGAGAAGTGGGGTGCTGTGGTTTGCAAATACCAAACATGTTGGAACAGCTTTTTAAGTGGATAAGGGGAAGATTTTGAAGGAGTTGTGAGGAGCTCGATAGAGAAGGCCTAGAATGCTTTGAAGAGACTGTTGGTAGAAATGTGGACTCTAAAGATACCTCTGATGAGGCTGTATACAGAAATGAGGTGTTTTTTATTGCAAACTGGAAGGAGGGCAATCCTTGTTTTAATATGGCAGATAATCTGGCAAAATTGACTAGTGGCTTGGGTGCGAAGGCAGATTTTAAAAGCTATAGACTTGGATATTTAGCAGAAGAGATCTCCAAATTAAATGTGGAAAGTGAAGCCTGGTTTCTCCTCACAGCTTATAGTAAACTGTGACAGGAAAGAGATAAGCTGAAAATTGAACTCTTGACTACAAAGAAACCAGAAGTTGATGTTCTGAAAAATTCTGGGCTTCCAGTAAGGGAGACCCCAGAGAATAGTGCCTCACATGAGGATTTAACCAAATGTGGAACCAGTCAGCCATTTCAGAAAAAGTCAGGATTAGACATGGAGTTATCCAGAAAGGGTTTGTGGAAAGTCCTGTTTAATGGGCATATTTTGAGCCCACTGCATAGAAGCCCAATAAAAGTGCTGTGGGATCTGTATAAACACAACTGCTACCAGTCTGGACTAAAAATCTCAGAAAAAGGAGAAAGTGAAGGAAAAATATTTTCAGAGACAGAACTAAGGAAGCTAAAGTCTGAAGTCAAGAAACCTTGGGCCAGGGAAGTGGACCCACCCAGGAATGTGGAGAAGGTAAGTTTGCCCCAAAGGCAGAGGATGGGCCTTCCACCTCATTGCAGTGGAAGAGTCATGCTGCCTCAGGCCTTGGAGAGGGTGAAGCACATTCCTTGGGCTTTGGGGAGAGTCTGGCTGCCACCACATGGAGGGGTTGAGCATGTGCCCTGGAGATGGCCGAGAGCCTGGGTGCAGCCCCGATGCTTGAAGAGGGTGGAGCCGAGAAAAAGGTGGTCTCCCCAATGTCCCCCAAGGTTGCATTGGGGGATAGGTAGACCACTGCATAGGCCCTTGGAAAGGGTGGGGCTGCTGCTTTCTAAAGCCGCGAAGATAAATGACTCTCAGTCTTTGAAATCTAATGGACTTTGCCCTGCAGGCTTTTGAAATGTTTGGGTCTGATGACTCCTGTGTTCCTTCCAATGTCCTCTCGATGGAAATGGGAATACGTATCCTATGACTGTCCCTCCGTTGTATATTGGCAGCAAATAAGTTGTTCTGAGTTTTTGCAGGTCCAGAGCCAGAGGACAGACCATGCCTGTAGCTGACTTTGATGAGACTTTGTACTGTTTTTAAACTTGCATTGTGTTTGTATTGTTACTAAAATGGTTTAAAGGTTTCTGATATTGTGATGGAATAAATGTATTTTGTATAAGGGAAAACACGTCTTTTTTAGGGTCCAGAGGGTGGAATGTGCTGGGTTGAAAGGATTATGTACCCTAAAAAAGCTATGTTTTAATCCTGATCCATTTCGTGGAGGCAGCTGTTCTTTTTTAATCTCTATTCAGCACTGTAGGCTGGAAATTTGATTGAATTATCTCAGCAGAGATGTGATGTGCTCAATTGTGGGTGTTAACCTTTAATTAGAGGGAGATGTGATTCCACCCATTCCAGGTGGGTCTTGATTTGTTTACTGGAATCCTTTAAAAGAGGAAACGTTTTGGAAAAAGGAGTTACCTCGAGAACCACAAAGAGTTTGTGAATAGTTTCAAGGTTTGATTGCCAAATCTGCAGCCCCCTCCAATAATGTATAAGAATGTCTCTCTTGAATCTTTACTTTTTTTTGGGGGGTGGGGTACATGGTCTGGGAATTGAACCCGGGTCTCCTGCATGAAAGGAGAGCATTCTAATCTTTACTTTTTTATGTGCATCTTCCTTCTCATATAAGTGTGTTATAAGCTTTTCTAGGGTATAGTATATGTTCTTACCTCTCTTTTCATTTCACACAAGTAGGCTGTATCTGCTAGATTCACAAAAGTATGTGTTTACCATGTTGATGAATTTCATTGGATCAGAAGGCACTGAAGACAGTTTTGACCTGAATTTTTTTTAATAGAAGTGAAAAAATTCCAGTTAAGTGGAATATCATATCATGTGTTCTGGAGTTAAAAAAAAAAAGAACAAACAAGAAAAAGAAAAGCATCAAATAATGAGTATAAATTACCAGAAATCCCTTAAATCTCAGATCTCTCAATATGCCATTTTGTAACCAAAATGAGAGAAGCAATTTGAGAAGTATAGGGAAGAAATAGAAATATCACCTGTATAGATTAATATGCAGACATCTGAACGTGTCATTAATAACCTCCTACCATAACACATTCTTCCTTAATCTTTTTACTCCCATGTTGTTCGATGCACATGTTTCTTCTTGTCAGGTTTCCCCTTCATATTTTTTCCTTAATGGTTTTATTAAGGCATAATTGACATAATAAAACATCTGTGTTTAAAATATTAACTTGGTAAGTTTTGAAACACGTATAAACCCCAGAAACCATCAACACAATTGAGGTGAGGAACATTGCCATCTCCCCAGTGTTTCCTTGTGCCCTTTTGTAATTCCCCGTCCCATCCCTTTCCACACACCCTGTTCTTATCTGTTTTCTGTATAATCATAGGTTTGTTGGCATGTTCTCGAAGTTTGTATAAATGAAATTATATTATTTTATTCTCTGGCTCCCTTCACTCAGAATAGTTATTTTTAGATTCATCTGTGTTGTTGTATGTACAATAGCTCATTCCTTTCAACTGAAATCATAGTTTGTTGTATGGATGTGGCACAATTTGTTTATCCACCCATTTATTGATGAGCAGATATTTGAATCATTTCCAGTCTTTGGCCATTATATATAAAGCTGCTATGACCCTTCATGTATTATGGACAGATGCTGTCATTTTTCTTGGATAAATACTGTTTCAGTCTGCCAAAGCAGCCAGAATGCAACACACCAGAGATGGCCTGGCTTTTAATAAAAGGGTGTTTATTTAGTTAAAAACATATAGTTCTTCAAAGGAAAGGCAGCTAACTTTCAACTGAGGTTCTTTCTTACATGGGAAGGCACAGGGCGATCTCTGCTGGCCTTCTCTCCAGGCCTCTGGGTTCCAACAGCTTTCCCCAGGGTGATTCCTTTCTGCATCTCCAAAGGTCTGGGCTGAGCTGCGAGTGCTGAGATGATGTGTGCTGAGCTGCTTTAACTGTTTTGTGTTGAGCTCTCTCATTTCCATCCCCCCAGGCAGAAGCTCTGCATCCATTTATTGTTATTGTCAAAAGTCCTTTATCAAATATGCAATTTACAAATATTTTAACTCAATCTCTGGCTTGTATTTTCAAGCCAAATACAAATTAAATCAAACATAATTCACTGCAGCAGGCACATCTCCTAACTGACTGCAGGTGTAATCAGCAACAGATGACCTTCACATGCCATTGGCTCATGTCCACAGCAACAGAACTAGGTGCCTTCACCTGGCCAAATTGACACCTGAACCTAACTAACTACCACAAATACCTAAGGATAAAAAGACTAGTTCATGTGGTAGGTTTATTTTTAACTTTTAAAGAAACTGCCTAATGTTTTTCAAAGTGGTTACATCATTTTATGGTCCCACCAGAAATGTGTGAGAGTTTTGGTTACTGCCTGTCCTCACCCACACTTTTTTTGGTCACTTTGTCATTCTAACAGTTTTTGCACTGTGGTTTTAATTAGTATTCCCATAATAACTAATGACGTTGACATCTTTTCATGGGCTCATTTGCCATCTTTATATACTTTTTTGCCCATTTCTATTGGGTTTACTTATTTTTAGGTTTGAGAGTTTATTGTTATTGTCAAAAGTCCTTTATCAAATATGCAATTTACAAATATTTTAACTCAATCTCTGGCTTGTATTTTCATTCTTTCAACAGTATCTTTTGAAGAAAAGTTTAAAATTTTGATGATGTCCAACTTATCAATTTTTTCTTTTCTGGATACAATTTTTTTTTTCATAGCTAAGAAACTGCCTGGGGCAAGATCACAAAGAGTTTTGTGTATGTTTTCTTCAGATGTTTTATAGTTTTAGGTTTAACATTTTGCTTATGATCCATTTTGGTAATCCATATTGTGATTATCTATATACAACATAAAATTTCCTGTTTAAATCACTTTCAAGAATATAATTCAGTGATGTTAATTGCATTCACAGTGTCATGCTGCCCTCAATCCCACCTACCACCCCAACGTTTCCATCCCCCCAGGCAGACGCTCTGCATCCATTAAGCACCAGCTCCCCAGGCCCCTGCTCCGGCCCCAGCGACCCCCACTTTCTGTTATTCATATAAATCAAGTTATACAGTATCTGTCGTTTTGTTCCTGGCTGATTTCACCCAACATGATATCTCCAAGATTTATCCTTGGTGTAACTTGTACCAATTCCTTTGCAGCTCAGCGATATTCCACTGTTATGTTTCTATCACATTTTGTTTTTCCTTTCCTCTGCTGATGGGCATTTGGTTTGGTTCCTCCTTCTGGCTGTGGTGGATAATGCTGCTAAGAACACTGGTGAATAACTATCTGGTCAAGTTCCTGCTTTCACTTCTGCTGGGAATGTCCACAGCAGTAGGATGGCCAGATCCCACAGTACCATCCCAGATGGTAACTCTGCGTTTGAATTTTTGAAAAACCACCGAAGTGTTTCCCACAGCAGCCGTACCATTTTACATTCCCACCAACAATGAATAGGAATTCCTATTTCTTCACATCCTTTCCAACATTTATCATTTTCCATTTTTTAAAATAACAGTCATTCTAGTGGGTATGAGCTGGTATCTCATTGGGTTTTGATTTGCATCTCCCTAATTGCTGATCATCCTTAGGTTGAGGATGTCTGAGCATCCTTTCATGTGCTTACTGACACTGGTGTATCTTCTTTGAGGAAATGCTTATTCAGATTCTTTGCCTTTTTTTTTTTTTTTTTAGTTAGGCTGTTTGTCTTTTAGCTGTTGAGTTGTAGGAGTTCTTTATATAATCTGTATATTAAACCATTGTCATATATATGATTTCCAAATATTTTCTCATATTTTGTATTTTTTCTTTTCATTGATAATGTTCTCTGATGAGCGAATTTGATGAAATTCCATTCATCTTTTTTTTTCTTTTGATGCTGGTATTTTTGGTCTAAAGTTTAAGATGGTCCTGAAGATATTTCCTAATACAAGGTCCTGAAGATATTTCCCTATGTTTTCTTCTAAGAGTTTTAGGGTTTTAGCTCTTATATTTAGGGCATTTATCCAGTCCGAGTTAACTTTTTATGTGATGTCAGGTAGGGATCTGTTTGCATTCTTTTACATGTGGATATCCAGTTTTCCTAGCACCATTTATTAAAGAGACTTTTTTCCCCATTGAGTGGACTTGCTACCCTTGATGAAAATCAATTGGCCATAGGTGTGGGGGTTATTTCTGAGCCGACAATGTGTATGTCTTTGTGCCAGTACCATACTATAGCTTTGAAATAGAGGTTATTTTTTTAACATGGTGTGTGGTATAAATCAAAGCTGTTGTTTTTTTATATTTTTATCTTTGCATTTGGTCCTTCAATTATTTATATACCATTTATTGAAAATCCTAACTTCCTTCATTGGACTGCCTTTGCACCTTTGTCAAATATCAGCTGACCATATATATGAGTCTATTTCTGAACTTTCTTTTCTATTCCATTGACCTCGTTGTCTATGTTGACCCCAATATCAGAACATCTTGATTACTGCAGCCTAATAATAAGTTTTGAGTCAGGTAATATACATTCTACCACTTTGTTCTCCTTTTGCAAAGAGGACTTGGCTATTCTAGGCCCTTTGCTTTTCCATATGGAATTTAGAATCCACTTGTCAGTTTCTCCAATAAAATCCTACTGGGATTTTGATTGAAATTTCACTGAATCTATAGATCACTCCGGGGAGAACTGACATCTTAACAATATTAGTCTTCTGAGCCATGAAAACAGGCTCTCTTTCCATTTATATGGGTCTGCTTTAATTTCTATCAGCAATATTTTGTAGTTTACAGTACACATGTGTGCTACACACGTTTTGTCAGATTTTTCCCTAGGAATACAATATTTTTATTGTAAATGACATTTTAATTTCAGTGTCTGATTGTTCTCATCATATAGGAATGCAATTTTTAAATCAGTTTCATTTTTAGGGGGTGCGTGGGCCAGGAATCAAACCCAGGGCTCCTGCATGGCAGGAGAGCATTCTACCACTGGGCCAACCACGTACCCTGACTTTCGTATATTGACCTCTGTGTTAGTTTGGAAGCTGCCGCAATGTGATACACATTGTGAGTGAGCACACACGCGTGTGTGTGAGTGGGTGGGTGTGTATGCACGTGCGCACTTGTGTGTGTGCTTATGTAGGTGAAAAATGATGTCTGAAAGAGAGTTCATTGAAATGCTAATACAGTTACCACTAGATGGTAAGATTTTAGTTAGTTTTTCCTTTAAGTACTGTAAAAAATTGCTAAGATATTTTGTATGAATATGTACACCTTTGAATTCAGAAAAATGTAGTTATTTTTCATTTTGGGGGGAAATTTTAATGGATTATTCTGAAGGGGTCCTGGTCCTTACTTTAAATTCATGTAAAATTGCACGTCTAATGAGCAGAAGGATAGAAAAAAAGATGAGCAAATGGGAAGGAACTTAGTCTTGAATCATTAGGTGGGTGGAATTTTATTGTAGCCTGACAATCAAATCATGCCCAGGCACAAGCCAAGGGGCAGAGGCCCACACATGTGCAAGAAGAGCGAGGTTAAGCTTTTGCTTCCACTGGAAATATAAGAATATTGCAATTTATTGACTAGCAAAAATGAAATAATTGCTATAAAATTTCAGAGAAATCAGGCAAATCTTCTCTATCAAAAAAAAAATGCACTGGAACTTTGTCCTGCCCCCTCTTTTTTTTTAGAAAAAGTGATTTTTTTTTAACTTGATACACTGTCTTTATAAACCATCTGAAATGTCATGAGCTTATACTGATTACTGTC
Source organism: Tamandua tetradactyla (assembly GCF_023851605.1). Classification (NCBI taxonomy): domain Eukaryota; kingdom Metazoa; phylum Chordata; class Mammalia; order Pilosa; family Myrmecophagidae; genus Tamandua; species Tamandua tetradactyla. Next base: position 1,679,025 of record NC_135340.1, on the reverse strand, counting down.
AGAGTTATTAGATAATGATTTATAAGCATGAAAGGAAAATGTACTAAATCAGCTGCTGGATTATAGAACTTGATTTTTATCATGCTGAAAGATTTATTTTTCCTTAAATTGCTTAGAAATTTTTCCCCCAGTTCTTTTAATAAATACTAAAGAGAAGACTGTGAAGAAAACTATTAAGTCTTACATGTAAAACACTCATCGTAACGCACTGCTAAGATGACCATTAGAGCGTGACAAACCCCAAACCCCATTTTGCATTGAGTTGGGAACTGGAAAAACCGTGGTAAGTAGGACACCTCGCCATCCATTCCTCTTCTGAAGGCCCTCAGAGGAGACCAGACAACTCAGAGTTACAGCACAGAACGTACCCCCCGGGGGGAGCATTCCGCGTTGTGAGCTCACAGGAGGGGCGCCAGTCTTGGAGGGTAAGGGACGGTATCCTGAAAAATTAAATAGAATTTATTTAATTTATGCCTGGTCTTAATACAAAAACTAAATCTTCATATTGTTTTAAAAGATTTTTCATGTTTGCGTTCCCTAATGGTATTTTAACTGAGTAGCTACAGGGTTGTGCCCGTGGAGTAGGGTATGGCAGGCGCTGTTTATTATACCCACATGGCTCGAAGGCACACCCTGAGATGTCTGCATGTCCATCTGCGAAACACGTAGGAATCGGGACAAAGGGATGGAGGCAGCAAGGACAAAAGAAGGAATAACATGAGCAGTGGCATTACAATGAGCAGCTACATCCTTTCCTTGTTGGCATTTTGAAATGGTACTTATGTTTGAGCAGGCATTACACTTCCATAAAAATGTGTATAAACCAGAAACTATATCTTTGGAAGCCTATCTTTAAAGCCCTTTCATCTGCTGTCAACGCATCTTTGGGGCTTTGTGTCCGACCCCCTCCCTGTCCCCTGTCACTCACTGTGACGGTGCGCCCTTAAGCGGTGGCGGCTGCAGCCTGTGCGCCAAGCCCCTACCCTTGCTGGCCATGGTTGGGTGAGACGCCTGCCAGATCAGTCACATCCCAAGAATTGGAAATTGGTACTTAGCAGTAGTTGTTGGAGCCTATTAGGCACTTGAATGGGAAAGTGACACCAATCAAAAAAAAAAAAAATCAAGGAAAAACCCCCTAACAAGCAGATGTAGTGAAGTTGAAACAGTAGACCATGTGACGAGAGAGAAAGAAGGACAGGACAGAGACAGAGAGGGGTCGAGGGGGAGGAAGAAGGCTGGAAGGGGTGGGGGACAGGGAGCAAACAAGAGGGCCAAAGCTCCTTGTTTTCATTCCTTACCTCTATCTCTATTTCTTGCCCTTTGGCTTTATGAAACAGCTATGATTCCACATAGAAAATTCTCTTTAATTAAACCAGCCAGAATGGGTTTCTGTTTCTTTTTTTTGAGAAATCTTCACACACCCAACATCCCGTACATGGTGCACGATCGAAGGCGCACAACCTCATCACACAGCTGTGCGTTTCTGTTCTAGTGTGCTAGCTGCTGGAACGCAATATACCAGAAACGGAACGGCTTTTAACAAGGGGAATTTAATGAGTTGCTAGTTTACAGTTTTAAGGCCGAGAAAATGTCCCAATTAAAACAAGTCTATAGAAATGTCCAATCACAGGCATCCGGGGAAAGATACCTTGGTTCAAAAAGGCCGATGAAGTTCAGGGTTTCTCTCTCAAGTGAGAAGGCACATGGCAAACACAGTCAGGGCTTCTCTCTCAGCTGGAAGGGCACATGGCGAACACAGCATCGTCTGCTAGCTTCCTCTCCTGGCTTCCAGTTTCATGAAGTTCCCCATGAGGTGTTTTCCTTCTTCATCTCCAAAGGTCACTGGCTGGTGGACTCTCTGCTTTGTAGTGTTGCAGCATTCTCTGCTCTCTCTGAGTCTCTCATTCTCCAAAATGTTTCCTCTTTTATAGGACTTCAGAAACTAATCAAGACCCACTCAAATGGGTGGAGACATGTCATCCCTTAATCCAGTTTAACAACCACTCTTGACTAAATCACATCAACCAGGGAGATGATCTCATTACAGTTTCAAATATACAGTATTGAATAGGGATTATTCTACCTTTATGAAATGGGATTTATATTAAAACATGGCTTTTCTTAGGGGGCATACTTCCTTTCAAACCAGCACAGTTCCTCACCATGGTCGTGTTTTAAATCATTTGCATCACTCCAGAAAAAGAAATGTAAAGAAAAAACTCATACATACCATACCCCTTACCCCTCCCTCTCACTGACCACCAGTATTCCCACCTACCCAATTTATTTTACCCTTTGTCCCCCCTATTATTTATTTATCTTTAATCCATATTTTTTTCTCATTTGTCCATACCCTGGATAAAAGGAGTATCTGGCACAAGGTTTTCACAATCACACAGTCACATTGTAGAAGTTATGTCTTTATACAACCGTCTTCAAGAATCAAGACTAATGGAACACAGCTCAGCGGTTTCAGGCACTTCCCTCCAGCCACTCCAATACACCATAAACTAAAAAGGGATATCTACATAATGCTTAAGAATAACCTCCAGGATAACCTCTCAACTCTGTTTGAAATCTCTCAGCCACTTGCACTTTATTTTGTCTCATTTCTCTCTTCCCTGTTTTGGTCAAGAAGGCTTTCTCAATCCCTTGATGCCTCATCCCAGCTTATCCTGGGAGCTTCTGTCCCACATTGCAGGGAGGGTTACACCCCTGGGCATCATGCCTCACGTGGTGGGGAGGGCAGTGAGTTCACCTGCAGAGTTGGCTTAGAGAGAGAGGCCACATCTAAGCAACAAAAGAGGTTCTTGGGGGTGACTCTTAGGCCTAATTTTAAGTAGGCTTAGCCTGTCTTAGCAGGAATAAGTTTCATAGTGTCAAACCTCAAGATTGAGGGGATTGGTGTCCCCACTGCTTGTAAGACTTTCAGAAATTCTCCAAGGTTTCTATTTCTTTGAGCCATAAAAGCATTTGTGAATGTGGGTGAAGTATGTTTTTTACCTCAGCAAAAATAATAAGCTATCAAACATAGAGATGGAGGAGGGTACACTGCTTACTAGAAATATCCTGAACCCCCACTGGACCTTTATTTGTTATTCATGGCTGTTAGTTATGAAGGTGTTTGATTCGTTTCCTTAGTGGCCTCCCTTGTACCATACTTCCCCCTTTGATGCTACTTCCTTTTGGCTTTTACTTCTGCCAACTGCCTCAATCTTCCCATGTTTCCCCATTTCCCAAACTCCCAGGGAAGGATGAAAAAAATGTTTATTCTACTTTTCTTAATAGACCATAGACAAATGGATGTGTTGCCTTAAATGGTTTTTAGCCAATTTCCTTCTCTTTAGCATGAGAAGACCATCTACTCTTCAGAGCTGCTATGAGGAATAGGAAGGTAAATGTTAAATGCCTAGCACCAAACTTAAATTTTTAGAGACAACATTTTTGAACATTTCATTTTCAAATAAGAAATTCACAGAAAAATTGCAAGTATACAAATAATACTTCCATATACTTTATTTGGATTAATCTGTTTTAAACATATCATTCCATTGCTTTATTATTTGTTCTCTCTCTCTATATATATATATAATGTTGATTCTGAATTATATGAGAATAAGTTGTATACATCATGGCCCTTTCTTCCTAAATGCTTCAGCATGTATTTCCTAAGAATGTACTCTTACATAATAACCACAGGAATTATTTTCAGTGAATCTAATATTGACACAATACTGTTTTATAATTTACTCCCCATATTCCAGCTTTGTCATTGACTCAAAAATCTTTCATGGACTCCCTCTCTAATATAGAACACAGTCTAGAATTAAGTAATGCATTTAGTTGTCAAGTATATTTAATTTCTAATTTAGAATATTTCTACAGCTTTTCTCTATTTTTCTATGACATTGACACTTTGGAAGAATAGTCTCTTTTACTGTCCATAGCATTAAAATGCTCTTTAATACTGGATGGCATCTAACCTGGCACAGGGTTGTTGTTCATTTATTGCTTGAGATTTTGAAAATAGCCATGCATCCAAACAGCAAAGAAAAATGACTGGTAAATGCTCATCTGGATTGTAATGGCTATTAAAAGATTTGTCTACTTTCCCTTAACTAGTGTATTAGTCTCTAGGGAAACTGAACCGGCAGCAGAGATCTGTAACTAATATGAGATTTTATAAAAGTGTCTCACGCAACTGTGGGGATGCACAAGTCCAAGCTCTGTAGTGCAGGCAGCAAGTGGGCACGCCAGTGAAGGTCTTAGATACAGTCCCCAGGACAGGCTGGCTGGCTGAAGCAGAAGCAAAAGTTATCACTGCTGGCTGCTGAAGTTGTCACCTCTCCCTTAAAAGTCTCCACCTGATTGGGTTAAATCCAGCTAATTGGATTCTTTCATTGTGGAAGACACTCCCCTTGATGATCATAAATGTAATCGGTCATAGATGCAACCAACTGACTGATGATTTAAGTCCATGAAATGTCCTTGCTAATGGTCAGGCCAGTGCTTGCTTGGCCTGACAACGGGGCACCATCACCTGGCCAAGTTAACACATGGAACTAAGCATCACAGTCCACCCCTTATCAACTTAGCAGCTGCACATATCACCTTAAACCATACTTGATCTCTAAATAGAACACAATAACAGACATAGTTTTCCTCTAACAATACTCAACTGTCCTGTGCACAACCGGAAATGTTGTACAAGTGCCTCCAGAATAGGGTGCAAGTGCCTGGTTAACATTCACTCTTAAACTTTATACCCTATAACTAAAATACTGTGATATGAAGATTACAACTTATGTCATATGATAAGGGAATAGGATAGAGAAGAAAACAAAGATATTTGCTTTATATACAAATATGAACATACTTACAACAAAGCAATGAAAAGCTTTTCAGACCATCACACTCCTCATTTCCGTAACTGGCCATGTGGCCATAGTTCATGTTTATCACGACCTTCTATTCATTCGTGTTCCCTTTACCCTCAACTAGTACCTCAGCTGGCCATGATTCTTTGCCTTATGGGGTGACCCAAACCTTCATTCCAGAAGTTTCTGGGCCATTGGTAGTCTTGCCTGGATTGGGTTGTCACACTTTTCCATTGACTTTAATCACAGGGCATGGTAGTATAAGAGACGCCCTAGGGGATCTCCCGTGTTTCCGGAAAACTCTTCTTTGCCTCCATTGTGTAGTTGCCATCATACTTCCCCCTGATAGTCAGGATCCATCACCCCAGCCAGCACAGTAATCCCTTTCTCTACCTGTTGATTCAGAGGCATAAGAAGCCCAAAGTGGCCAAGTGGCAGTCTTAACTTGTGTCTATGGTGGGAACACACCTCCTTTTAGAACTGAGACCTGTAGACCAGCAAAGCTTAAGGTTTCAGGGACAGGTTGCAAAATGTTTTCTAGTGGATCACTGGGAATGATAATGAGTGGTGCCATACCCATTTCTACCCCTTGATTCCTGGACCTGTGAATCCTGGCTATGGGAGAAACAGCGTCATATGGACGCTGATTTACAGCATACTCAGTCTCCTGGAGAACATTACCCCAGCCCTGCAAGGTATCGCCACCTGATTGGCACCATAATTGAGTTTTCAAAAGGCCATTCCACCATTCTATCACTCCAGCTGCTTCTGGATGATGGGGAAGATGGTGAGACCAGAGAATCCCATGAGCCTGTGTCCATTCCCACACTTAATTTGCTGTGAAGTGGGGTCTTTGATCAGAAGCAATGCTGCGTGGAACACCGTGGTGGTGGATAAAGCATCCTGTAAGTCCATGGGTGGGGGTTTTGGCAAAAGCATTGCATGCAGGGAAAGCAAACTGATACCTGGAGTATGTATCTATTCCAGTTAGAACAAACCATGGTCCCTTCCATGATGAAAGTGGTCCAGTGTAATCAATCCACCACCAGGTAGCAGGTTGATCAGCTTGGGGAATGGTACCATTTTGGGGGCTGAGTGTGGGTCACTGCTGCTGGAAGACTAGGCACTCAGCAGTGGTGTAATCAGGTTGCCTTGGTGAATGGAAGTCCATGTTGCTGAGCCCAAGCATAACCTCCATCCCTACCACCATGACCATTCTGTTCATGAGCCCATTGGGCAATGACAGGAGTTGCTGGGGAAAGAGGCTGACTGGTATCCACAGAACGGGTCATCTTATCTACTTGATTATTAAACCTTCCTCTGCTGAAGTCACCCTCTGGTGTGCATTCACATGGGACACAAATATCTTCATATTTTTAGCTCATTCAGAAAGGTCTATCCACATACCTCTTCCCCAGACCTCTTTGTCACCCATTTTCCGATCATGTTCCTTCCAAGTCCCTGGCCATCCAGCCAAACCATTAGCAACAGCCCATGAGTCAGTATACAAATGCACCTCTGGCCAGTTCTCCTTCCAAGCAAAATGAACACTTGAAGCATTGCTCGAAGATCTGCCCACTGGGAAGATTTCCGCTCACCACTGTCCTTCGGGGTCACCCCAGAAAGGGGTTGGAGTGTTGCAGCTGTCCACTTTCAGGTGCTGAACCATCTGTAAACCAGGCCCAAGCTTTCTCTTTCTCAGTCAATTTATTATAAGGATTTCCCCAAGAGGTCAAAGTTCTGGACTGAGAAAGGAGTTAATGTGGCAGGCATGCAGGCCATGGGTATATGGGCCACTTCCTCATGTAATTTGTGCTTTCAGGACGCACTTAATCCCTATCTCTTATATACCGTTTCCATTTTATGGTGGAGTGCTGCTGTGCATGCCCAACTCTATGGCTTGGTGGGTCACACAATATCCAGCTCATGACGGGCAGCTCAGGTCTCATGGTGACTTGGTGACCCATGGTTAAGCTACTAAGTCCCAAGTAGCAGAACAAAAGTTGTTTCTCAAAAGGGAAAGTAGTTATCTGTAGAGGACGGCAGGGCTTTACTGCACAATCCTAAGGATCTGCATTGTGATTCTCCTATAGGGGCCTGCTCAAGAGACAGCCTCTCTATTTGCCACTGACACTTCCAGCACCATTGGATCTGCTGGATCATATGGTCCAACTGGCAGAGCAGCTTGTACAGCAGCCTGGACCTGTCACAGAGCCTCCTCTTGTTCTGGTCCCTGTTCAAAACTAGCACTTTTTCTGGTCACTCGGCAAATGGACTGGAGTAGCACACCTAAATGAGGAATTTGTTGTCTCCAAAATCCAAAGAGGCTAACTAGGCATTGTGCCTTTTGTTTGTTTGCAGGAGGGGCTAGATACAACAGCTTATGCTTCACCTTAGAAGGGATATCTTGACATGCCCCATGACACTGGACATCTAGAAATTTCACTGAAGTGGAAGGCACCCCCCCTTTTTTGTTGTTGCTGAATTTATCTCCCATCCTCTGACAGGCGAATGCCATACCAGTAAGTCTAGAGTAGTTTCTACTTCTTGCTCACTAGGTCCAATCAACATCATATTATCCATATAATATCAATCAACATGATATTATCCATAAAATAGATCAGTGTGATGTCTTGTGGGAGGGAGAAATGATCAAGTTCCCTGCAGCCAAGATTATGACATAGGGTTGGAGAGCTGATATACCCCTGAGGTAGGACAATGAAATCTACTGCTGGCCTTGCCAGCTGAAAGCAAACTGTTTCAGGTAGTCCTTACTAACAGCTATTGAGAAAACGTTTGCCAGATCAATAGCTGCATACCAGGTACCAGGGGTACGTTGATTTGCTCAAGCAGTGATACCACATCTGGAGCAGCAGCTGCAATTGGAGTCACCACTTGGTTTATTACGGTAATCCACTATCATCCTCTAAGACCTATCTATTTTCTGCACAAGCCAAATAGGAGAGTTGAATGGGGATGTGGTAGGAATCACCAGCCCTGCATCCTTCAAGTCCTTAAGAGTGGCAGTAATCTCTGCAATCCCTCCTGGAATTGGTATTGCATCTGATTCACTATTTTGCTGGGTAGGGGCAGCTCTAGTGGCTTCCACCTGGTCTTTCCTACCATAATAGCCCTCAATCCAGAAGTCAGAGGACAAATGTGGGGATTCTGCCGGTTGCTGAGTATGTCTATTCCAATTATGCATTTTGGAATTGGGGAAATAACTACAGAATGGGTCTGGGGGTCCACTGGATCCACTGTGAGATGGACCTCAGCTAAAACTCCATCGATCACCGGTCCTCCATAAGCCCCCACTCTGACTGGTGGACCAGAGTGACGTTTTGGGTCCCCTGGAATAGTGTCACTTCTGAACCAGTGTCTAATAATCCTTGGCATGTCAATCATTTCCTTTCCCCCAGTGCACAGTCACCCTGGTGAAAGGCTGCAGGTCTCCTTGGGGAAGGCTGGGAGGAAGGTTAACAGTGTAAACCTTGGGCAGTGTGACACGGTCCTCCCCCAAGGGTGCCCAGCCCTCCCCTCATTTGAGGGGTTCTGGGTCTGTAAACTGTCTCAAGTCTGGGAATTGATTAAGGTGCCATGACTCTCTGTTTTTGTAATTCAAGTTAGACTTCTCTTCACTTGACCTAGAGTTCTGCTTATATACCTCAAACATGAATTTAGTAGAGTGCCCGTCTATTTTACTTCTAGGAATCCCCTGGTCTACCAGCCAATGCCACAAGTCTCTGCGAGCCAGATTATTTTGACTCCTGCTTTGAGCCTGCTGTCCATTATGGTGGATACGCCTACCCTGTCAATGGTGATTAAGTGCTGCCACCTGGCTCCTGCAAACTCAGAATCCAGTCATCTCCATTGTGTTTAAGGATTCCAGCTCAGTGACAGCAGTTCCCACAGTAATATCTGACCTTCAGATATGGATGACTGTAGAGTTCTTTAGGGAAAATGAAGCTAGTCTCAAATTTATTCCTCAAAGTCCTGGTAAAAGGTGCATCCTTTGGACATTCCTGGGGTGTAAGAGCAGGCTTTGCATGATAAACCCACACTCATCTCTCTAAGCCTCTGGATCCCCTCATCTCCATTACACCAGGACAGTTTTGGCATTCAACCTCAGGTAATGTTGGCCTCCTTTTGATCCATGTTTCAGCCAACCATCCAAACAAACTGTTAATGCCTTTTCTAAACCCTCGAGCTACACCACTGAACGCAGAATCTCTGCTTAGTGGACCCATTTTAAAAAATTCAGCCTGTTCCAACTTTATATTCCTTTTACCATTAACTCACACCGTTAATATCCATTCCCACACGTATTTTCCTGATTTCTGTCTATATAAATTGGAAAACTCATGCAATTCTTTTAGAGTACAGCATGCCTCCTCATGGGTCACATCTGTACCTCACCTTTTGGGGCCTTTGGGGACATTATTCTAGCTATAGGTCTTGGAGAAGAGAGGACGGTGGGCACGGGTAATGAAAAGAATTAGAAGTGTCTTTCCGGCCGATTGCCTCAGGCCCTCCATTGCAGTCCATCGTGGTGAAACAGGATTAATCTCTCCAGACAATGAGCGAGAGATGTTTCCCCAGGGGAGGCAGTTACGGGTCCAGCAGGCACTGAAGGGTTAATCTCTTCGGGTGGAGGTTGGATGGAAGACTCCTCAGAGCATACTGGAGGGTGGGAAGCTGTTTCCTCAAGGGGCAGGCTGGAGGCCCAGTAGCTGACTCCTCAGGGCAGGCTGGACATTGGAGAGCTGTCTCCTCAGGGCAGGCCACTACAGGTTTATCTAGGAAAGACTCGGCAGAATCCAGGGTTTCATTATCAACCTATATGTTCCTATCCCAGTTTTCAGGATCCCATTCTTTTCCAATCTGTGCCTCACTTTAACAGCATACACCCTGCAAGTTTGAGAAGTTAGTTTATGTTGTGAACCTGCTACTCCACAATGAGACTCTGGATCTTATTTTCCGAGTTCTCAAGTCTGTGATCACAGGAAAGATTTCCTGTCAAAGCACACATAGAAACTTTCATATGGCACTTAAGTTGCAAATTTGAAGACTTCAGCTCATCCCTTTCTTTTATGACTGTATCTAGAATATCTGAGAACAACCAGCCAACATCATTACACCTCAAGTCCACAACACTGTTAATGTGTCAAAAACACTGTCACCTAGAACCTTGTCTCATATCAGAGTATGATTAGCAGAATCAAATGGTGATATTTCAAGTATCTATATTTCCAACTCATGCCGTGGACTGTCAGTGCCATCTTGATTATTGGAAATAGTCATTAGTGCTTTTGAATCTGATGAGAGTAGAAAACCAATTGTAAAAGCCCATTTAAAAATTCTGTTCCTCAAGAACCACTCATGGTACCAAAGTTATAGCGGTCAGGGTTCTCTAGGGAAATAGAAGCAACAGCAGAGATCTATAAATAGTATGACATTTTATAAAAATGTCTGATACAAATTCCATTGGGCTGCAAGCTGGCACTCCAATGAAGGTCTCTGAATTCCCCAGGAGAGGCTGGCTGGCTGAAATAGAAATGAAAGTTCTCACTTCTGACTGCTGAAGTCGTTACCTCTCTCTCAAAAGTCTTCAACTGATTGAATTATTTCATTGCAGAAGATGCTCTCCTTAGGTGATCACAAATGTAATCAACCATAGATGCAATCAACTGACTGTTGACTTAAGTCCATGAAATATCCTCAGATTAATGGTGAGTCCACTGCTTGCTTTACCAGATAACCGGGCACCACTGCCTGGCCAGGTTGGCACATGAACCCAACCATCACAACTAGTAAAGCATATATATCCCCTTGTAATCATTTCTGAGAATTAAATATTATTTTAACTTAAGGATGTCCAGCTCTATTTTATATGGTTGCTTACTTTACAGTATTTCACAGAATCCTTTTTTTTTTTTGGTGGGAGTGTGGGGGTACACGGTCCAGGAACTGAACCCGGTCTCCCTCATGGAAGGCGAGCATTCTTCCACTGAACCACCCGTGCACCTCGGAATCAGTTTTATACTTAGCTCTCACTTGTGGAGTTTTAATGAAAAAAATTTTTTTAAGACCATCTGTTAAAACTAACAACTTCTCCTGATTTGCAAATGAGACAAAACCAAAACAATGTATAAAAAGCAATTTCATGACTTTCTTTATGAAATGTTTTCTTGGGATTAAATTTATTTGGCTTTTCAATGAACAGATTATGTATATTTTACCTAATTGAAGCCGGAATTCTAGTCTTTTAAACAAAATTTAACTGTTATGGGAAAATGGACATTAGGTATGTGTTAGAGAGAAAATTTGACTTCTGAAAGCAGAATGAATAAAAGTGACCAAAAAACAAACAAGATCCTTGTGCTAATTTGAAAGGATTTATGCACCCCACAAAAGCCGTGTTTTAATCTAATGCAATCTACTCAGCACTGCACATGGGATGCTCGATTAGATTACCTCAAACAGAGATGTGGCGTGCCCAATTGTGGGTATTAAGTGCGGCAGGGTCACATTTCATTCTTTTTTCATGCCAGTATCCCATTATTGTGGCACCATTTGTTGAATTTTGTTTGGGTTTTTTGGGAATTGATCCCGGGTCTCTCACATGGCAGCCGAGAATTCTATCACTGACCCACCCTCGCACCCACTGTTGGTGTTAACTTTTGAGTAGAGGGACATGAGATTCCACCCATTCCACGTGGGTCTTGATTAGTTTACTGGAATCCTTTAAAAGAACACTTTGGAGAAAGCTTCAGAATGACAAGCGCCACAGAGCCCACCGGCCAGCGACCTTTGGAGATGAAGGAGCACACCTCTGGGGAGCTTCATGAAGCCTGGAGAGGAGCCAGCAGATGTCACCGTGTCCACCACGTGCCTTCCCAGTGGAGAGAGAAACCCTGAACTTCAGTGGTCTATTTTGAGTGAAGGTAACTTCTTATTGGTTCCTCAATTTGGACATTTTTATAGATTCGCTTTAACTGGGACATTTTCTTGGCCTTAGAACTGTAAACTAGCAACTTATTAAATTCCCCTTTTTAAAAAAGCCATTCTGTTTCTGGCATATTGCATTCCGGCTGCTAGCAAACTAGAATAATCCTCTAATCTCAATGAGGTACAGAATTACATTTAATGCTAGGTTAAAAACCTCATTGACTTTCTACATTAAAATACCTGAGGACACTAATCTCTCCTCCTATCTCAGGGCCCATAGCACTGAGTATACAACAAAACTTGATTGTCTTTTTTTTCCTTTTTTTTTTTTTCGCATGGACAGTCACCAGGAGAACCCGGGTCTCTGGCATGGGTGGCAAGAATTCTCCCTGCTGAGCCACCATCACACCGCCCTTGATTGTCTTTTATATGGTTATTTTTTTCTAATAATTTTTGTGCATAAATCTTACCCCTTATTTTAGTTTGCTAACACTGATAAATGCAATATATCAGAAATGGGTTGGCTTTTATAAAGGGCATTTATTAAGTTACAAGTTTACAGTTCTAAGGCCATAAAAATGTTCAACTAAGGCATCCAGAGAAAGATACCTTGACTCCAGAGAAAGGCTGATGGCATCTAGAACACCTTGTCATCTGGGAAGGCCCCTGGTTGGCATCTGCTCATCTGATTTCAACATTTTACTTGGGGGCATTTTCTTTCTGTATCTCCAAAGTCTCTGTCTGTGTCATCTCTGAGCTTTCTCCAAAATGTTTCCCCTTTTAAAGGATTCTAGCAAATTAATCATGACCTACCTTGAATGCATGGAGTCACAACTTCACCTAATTAAAAGGTTCCACTCACAATTGTGTCACATATCCATGGAAACAACCTAATCAAGAGAGCCCACCTGATAACACTGAATCAGGATTAACAGAACATGCCCCTACAAGACTGTGTCAGGATAAAAAACCGCAGCTTTTCTGGGGTACATAGAAGTTTTAAACCAGCACATTCCATCTTCTGAACCCCCAAAAGACATGTTCTCTCCACATCAAAATATATTCTATCACAATATCACAAAAGTCTTAAACAATTTCAAAAACAATACAAATACAACATAAAGTCAAAACTAGTGCAAAATCTCATCAAATCAGTTACAGGTATAGTCTATCCTATGGCAAAATTCTCCTCTGGCTCTGGACCTGTAAAACTCCAAACAAGTTATCTGCTTCGAAGATATCAACGAGGGACAGTCATAAGATACATGCTCCCATTTCTATAGGAGAAAGCAGAAAGAAAACAGGAGCCATCGGACGCAAACAGTTCTAAAAACCTGCAGGGCTACTCCATTGGATTTCAAAGTCTGAGAGTCATTTATCATTGGGGCTTTAGAAAATGGCAGTCCCACCCTCTCTAAGGGCTTATGCAGTGGCCTTGTTCTCTCCAAACACCATGATGTGGGTTGCAACGTTGGGGGGTATTAGGAATACCATTCATTTCTTGGCTCCACCCTCTCCAACCACTGGGGCTGCACCTGGACTCTCTACCTTCTCCAGGGTACATGTTCAACCCGTCTAGACCATAGTGCAGCAGCCTGGCTCCCTCCAATTCCTGGACTCTGGAGGTGGCAGAACTCTTCCTGAGCAACAAACCAGAAATAAGGAGCTCAGAAGCCAGCCACGTGCCTTCGCAGCTGACAGAGAAATCCCAGAGGCCATAGAACCCTTCTTCAGAGTCAAGGTGTATTCCTCTGGATGCCTTAGTTTGGACATTTTTAAGGCCTTGGAATATAAACCTGTAATTTAATAAATCCCCTTTATAAAAGCCGTGCCATTTCTGGTATATTGCATGCCAGTGGCATTTAGCAAACTAAAACAGTAGTTTTTAATCAATACTGATTAATCTCGTTTTGACAGAAGTAGGTATCAATGCAAGTGCTGTAACTTAGTAATAGACAAAACTGGGCCTTGAGTCCTGAGTTCCCTACTGTGTGACCTTGAATAAGTTATGACTTTGCGAAGCTTCAATTCTCTTATCTTTAATTGGGGATAACAGTTCCTGCCTCACAAAGGCAGAGTGAGGTTTGCATACAAACTTTGAAACTAAATAAAATAGGTCTTGTGAGATGGAACTAGTTTGTCCCAACATTTTCACTCTACACTTTGATAGCTTTTTGTGTCTATAAAATTGCATATATCTTGTCATTCATGAGCAGCTCAATTAAGCAAGTCTGAGTTAGCCATAAAGATGGCAAAGGGAAATAAAGTCACCTCTGTGATCTCCAAAATTCCAAGCAGGCCTCTCCTCAGATTATGTCGGATTTTAGAGGTGAAGGATGAACCATCATAGGATTCAGTGACTGCAGACTGACTTGTCTGAAGGCTGTCAAATCTTTCACAGGATTTTTAAAAATGCAGATTCCGACTCAGGTGTAGGTGCTGAGATGATGGACTTGCTTTTACTGCAATAAAACCCAACGATGAACACACTGAAACTAGTTTAAAGAGTTCAGGGTGTATAGAAAACAAGAACCATATTTGCAAAAGTATTTATTTAAATTTTAAACTCACATTAAAATCTCCCTAGGATAGAGCGGCTAAGATGATCTATACAAAGTCGATATAAGTGCATACACACTGGTATTTCTCTGACCAGAATTCCAGACGGCTTTAGATGAGCCCAGGCTCCCTCCACCTCAGGGTCTCCTCACAAAGTCAGCGTGTCTTTAAACCATGCTGTGCAATGCCTCCCCGCGTGCAAAGCCAACTTTGTATAGTTCAAAAAGCTGAAAAGCAAAATCTAACTCTGATGATTTATTACCAAGCAGCTATGCACACGCCATAAAACCAAAACTACTGTGATGAGATGGTGAAATAGGTTGCGGCATGACAGGGATGCTAAGTTTTACGTCTGGAATAACTAGGTTTGTGGGACTTTCGGTGTTTGGCACCATTTGTACAAGTACGTCACTTCCCCTGCAGCATGGCAGGCACCTGTTCACAGCAGGGCTTGATGCCATCACAGAGTTCTCAGCCTTGCCTGGACTGGGGACACCTCCTGTATGCTATAAAACCTTTCTCCTTTCCTTTGCTCTGCAAAAAAGAAAAAGGAGTCACAAAAACCCAAAATTCATTTTCCCTATGTTAAAAACCAGAGTCTGCCATAAAAATACCCGCGCTGGGTCTTGATGCATTATTGAAATACTAGAGCCGTAAAATCTCCTCCCATACCTTAAAAGCCTGTGACTCCATCCTCTATCGATGTAAAATATGCCAGAGGTTACACAGAGAAACAATGCATTTGAAGCTTTGGGAAGGATTCAATTTAGGACAATTCCTAAAATCTGGGTTTAATAAGAGTTATAGAAAAATAAATTTAAAAAATAGTTCTAGCCCTCCCTTACTAATTCTCTCCTTTCACAAATTTGAGCTTCAGAAGTTCAGGCTTCTAAAAAGAAAAATAAAAATAGAATAATATAGGTATCACTACACAAATTTTCCTTTATTAGTGCAATGCATCATTATCACAAAGGCAAACGATTCCCTTTCCTTGAAAAGAAGATCCTGTCTCGTAGGACCATCTTAAAGAAGTCAAAAGAAAGTTAAAAGACCAGTGCTTTTAATAAGCGAGCATTTAAGTGCCTGTAAAATAATACATATCAAAAAGAAAATACATATCTTGTGGTTTTGAAGAGTGCTAAAGTCTGAAAGCAAAAAGTAAATATTTAATGTTAGCAATTTAAATATAATCTCTTTACAAGGTCTTTTAAAAGCTATAAGCTATTTTATAAATTGCCAGTTAAACTCCCACTCTTAATCCTAAAAAAATAAACTGTGACACAAAAGTGTAAATTTAAGGTATCTATGTACTTCTCTTCTTGATCTTCTTTTCTCCCATCTTGTAGGTGAAGTAAAGCAGGCAATTAAGCACCTAGATATTGGCTTAATTAACTTTTCCTTGAGCAGCATTTTGGTTTTGGATGAAGGAACTCAAATGTTGTTTAAAACCTTCCAGAAAGCTATATTTACATTCATTGTACAGCGTTTTATATACACACAAATACAAATGTATAGGAAATAAACAAATTAACTTATTTCCATAATAGAAAAACAAAACAAACAAACAAAAACCAAACGTGATTACATGTTAACCTAGCTATTTGAGAAATCTGCCTGGTGTTTGGTTTGAATCGCAATACCTCGAAATGACATGAACCATGTTACATAAGTATGCCGCAGATGTCGGCTTCATTTTCGCCTGAGCCTAGCCTGCTCACAGCTTTAAGTGAAAAAGCTAATGCTGTAAAGTAGTCGAGTCCACATGGGAGAAAAAAAGACTTCGGGAAGGCTTGAGAGCAGATGTCGAATGTTTGATGTGTACATATAAGGAAGGATGACAATGAATTCTTTTCCCAAGGAGAAACCAAACTTTCTGATCACGATAGCTGTCTAAAATTTAAAAGCTCCACGAGCCCCCAATTCTCAAACTCACACCTTAGCAGGGTCCTCCACGGCCATGTGGGGCTGGCCAGCAGCACTTGTGGGCCGAGCAGAACCCAGGTTCCTTGGTGAAATGATTTTGTGGAGATTGTGTTTCCGACATTATCTGACATCTTGGGCAGTTGGTTTCATCTTACGTTCCTGCCCATAAATCAGCGTCTGCTTTGGCTGTTACGATTTTTGTAACTAGACGGTCACAGCCTGTCTGGGACACACCAAGTAAATGTTTCCGGTCCAGTTAAAGCCCCAGGAAATCGAGCATGTTGCTTCAGGAGCTTTGCCAGTGTCCGGCCTCCCAGGTGCCCGACCAGTGCTGGCCGCAGCAGGCTGGAAGCCAAGACGCCGCCTTGAAAACGAAATGTCACCCCATTTAAACCGTTGCTGTTTTAGAAAATTCTGGTTTCAAGACTGACTGGAGAGCCCTCTCTGGCACCCCGTTACCTCCCATGGCTGCCAACGCTCATCCCTGGATGACGTCCTTCAGATCAGATTAGAGGCACAGAGGGGCAGTAAGTTTGCTAGTTTTGACCTATAGTGAACAAATGATACACACACAAATTCTCCCATAACGTAGAAGAGGTTTTCACTCTAATATCAGGGCCTTTGTTCAAAAGATTAAATTCACTGAAAATGCAGAGAGAAAAATTCTAGTATGGCTGCAAATATATAAGACAAATAAATAACATGACATGGTTTGTACATTTCAGATTCTTTGAGAGGCCCTACAGTAGTTCAGGAAGACAGTTTAACGTATCGTTCCCTGAGTTCTTGAGGTAACCCCAAACGTGAGTTCTCAGACGTCAAGACTTTGGAGGGAGAAAAGCCCATGTGGGGTTTGCTTATCTCTCTTCCAACAGTTGCTGTTTACTCCAAAGAGGTTTCAGTGCTTTACTTGTAGCTCAAATGCTTTGTGGCTTTATCCATTTTTTAGAAGACAAGTTTCCATTTCTAAGAGAGGGGAAAAAGGCTGTTTAAAGAAAATAAAGCTTTAAAAGTAATTAACAGTGCAGTTGAGTAAATCAGCTTTATATTTGTAACATGTCAACAGTGGAAATACTGTCACAGGCATTAGAAGGTAGAGTTACGTGGACTTGAGATTTTTTGACTGCAATGGATATTGAGCTCAGCTTTCTTTTTTTTGCATGGGCAGGCACCGGGAATCGAACCTGGGTCTCTGGCGTGGCAGGGGAGAACTCTACCACTGAGCCACCGTGGCCTGCCCAAGCCCAGTTTTTTTAATCAAATAAAGTCTACCAATTAATGCAAAGAACAAAGTCTATTAGAAACAGAATGACTTTCAGTAATTAAATGTGTAAGAACACCTAAATTTGGTTTAAAAT
The DNA here is from genome assembly GCF_023851605.1 of Tamandua tetradactyla. Lineage (NCBI taxonomy): Eukaryota > Metazoa > Chordata > Mammalia > Pilosa > Myrmecophagidae > Tamandua > Tamandua tetradactyla. Next base: position 1,661,360 of record NC_135340.1, on the reverse strand, counting down.
AAATAAAGTTCAAAACAGTTCTAATTTGATCTCACACATAAAATATCAAAATTCATACAAAGATTTATACATAACTGTGATTAAAAAAACAAAAAAACTCATTGAAAACTGGGATTTTAAGGTTCTTGAATTGTTTTTATATATCCACTCTTCTGGTGGCTATCAGAATGAATATAGACACTCCAAGTTGGAAACAATTTAAACAGAATGAAATATGTGACTATTTGCCCAGCATCCCTATAAGGGCCTATTCAAGAAAACTATGATGAACGGAGTCTTCAATTCTGTTGCTGGCAGTTTTTGGTTAGGCTTAATTTTAAGCCATTAAAAGCAAAAAATAAATAAATTTAAAATCAAAAGAGATTTGCAAGAACGTACGGAAATATTCCATCCCTTTCAGTAAAGTGCATCGGAGTGTGTCCCCCCTTTGGTGTGCTACGACCTCAGAGGCGGAGGCGAGGCGAGCGGTGCTGGTGTCAGGTTCCTGACTATGTTACTGAGGCTGGCAATCTTCTCTTCTAGGAGGTAATTTTTCTTCTCTGCTGTCTTCTGTCGCTGTTCAGTCATTTCCAGGGCTTTCAACAAATGGGCGTTTTCAACGTACAAATCCTTCACCACTGCATCTGCTTTAGTGTTCTGGCAGAGCTGGAAACAGAACCAGAAACATCTTGACTCCATTCCTGTAACCCTGCTAATGTTTAGAGGTCTGAAATAAAGACGGTTCTTGATAAAGGCAAATGGCTCCTATCAATTATCCCCTTATTTACAATATCACTTTAACTCCAGAAAGGCACCAGGAAAACAGGGAAGCAAATCCACTTTTTTCCTAAGTTGTTTCTTTGCACACTATTTTTATAGAAGTCACAAATAAAAAGGACAGGTTGATATTTGTGGGGCCAAAATTGAAAATTTTTCCCCACCTAAATAAATTGAATTAACTCATCCTCTTTTGTGCAGAGCCTTATCTAGAAGGCATGCTCTAATCTTTACGGTCAGTTTACACAGTAGAGGTTGGGGAAAGAAGACTTGCCAGCAGCCTTAGCATAATTAATTAGAGCTTCTGTTAATATCTCCCAATCTTCCCTTCAGCCCTTGTACCTCTTAACGGCTCATTTTACACCCATTTCAAGCATGGCATCTAAAAGTATAGACTGAGAGGGAGGAAGACAGCTGAAGAGTAGCTAATTAATCTATTAGATGACTTGCATGTGTAACTAAGATTCAGAATCTACTTATTCTCTACTGAACTCCTTCCAATGCAATTGTTTTCTTTCTCCCTCCTTATATCTCATTAAAAACATTCTGATGACCCTTTACTGCCTTCGGAATAAGATTCACACTCCTTGGTTCGGCCTGGAAGGCCTGTGCTGCCCCGTTCCCGCCTTCCTGTCCGGTCCCTTCTGTCGTCCCCAGGACAATGAGAGCTGGTGACGCCCACGTGCTGTCATAACTCCATGCTCTCCCACAGCCTCCAACGCCTTCCCCACGTATCTGCACCTCTTCAGACATTACTTAACCCTCAAGACTAGGTTGCTGAAGCCTTAGGGAAGCTTTCTTTAACCCTGGGTGAATCACGTGGTCCCCTCCACTGAAAATAGGGTGGAACCTACTGTCTTGACTTCTTAGCACACCACCTGGCTAAAGGTTCGGTACTCTGTAGATGTACTAGGATTAGCTCCATATGGGAAGGCACTTTGTTTAGCCCACTGCACACTTCCAGCACTGAGAACAGCACACAGTAACTACGTGCTGAAACAATGATTTAAAAGGTGAGCAGAGAGGGTGTGTGGATGGTTCAGTGGCAGAAGCCCACCTACCATGTGGGAGACCCGGGATCGAGTCCCGGACCATGCACCGCCCCCTCCCCCCCAAAAGTGAATGGATAAATGCTTATTGATATTCTCATCTCCACTCGGGGTCTTCAGACGTGGGGCAAAGAGAGATCCTGTCCCACCTCTGCATTCAGACCCTCCTTTGGGATTGTTCTTAGGTTTTATGCACCTGGAAAACCAGGTTGGGTGGTCCTTCCAAATCCTGAGACCGTTCCCACCACCAGCGGGTGAAAAACATCAGGCTACTTAGCGATCCTGGAGTACTGAGTCCAAACTCTGATTCTAAGCACATTCTTTTGGGGTCTGGTTATAGCAGTAAGGTACTTTTTGTGCTTTTATAAGCTGTTGGGAAGAGGAAAGCTAAAGTTCCATTTACTACCCCCAGCCCCTCTACCCCCCTTGATATCAGTATAATTTTTCTATTTATTGAAATAGGAACATTTCTTGGCTTGGGCAAAAAAGAAAACTCTGTAAAGATTCCATGTGAGCCACTGAGTCATTGTCAGCAAATAGACAATTTTTAATTGTGGAAAAACATATGCCTAAAAAAGAGATTTGGGAAAAATGACGTAGAATACAGAGTTTATATTTTTGAGGTAGGGGGAAGGGAAGAGAGAATCCTAAATTCTTCTAGACATTTATAGTAGAATTTGCCTTTATTAGGCAACACAAAAAGTTAATAAATTAATGACAGCAAAGAAACGTAAAACTGGAGTTACAGCTGGAATGTGGGTGGGCGCGCAGGGCTGGGAGGGCTCACCTGTTCTTTCAGCTGATTCACTTTCTCCTGAAGAAGCCTTTTCACCAGTTTTAATTTCCGTTCCACTTCCATCATTCGTTCCTCCATGGCAGTCACCAGCTGGTCGTGGTTTCCCTGCAGGGAAGAAAATCAAGTGAATTACTTGAAAATCATGCCACATTGAAAAGAAAACCAACACTTGTTTATTTCCCCAAAGACGCCTAGAGAAGGGACCATCGAGGCTGTGCCATCGCAACAGGAAGGACGAGTTTCTGAAATGATGAGCTCTGAGCACTGCATGGGTTGCATGTTATAAAAGTAATCCTATTAGAGAAAGAAATCAAAGATAAAAAATAAAAAGAATCTTACCTGTGTAACCATCTTCCCCTGAGATAAAGCAAAAATCCTAAAACACATAATTTAACTCTTATGGAAATTAAAAGCTGGTCATCACCCTTCCATCTGTGCTGGGGCTTTGCAATACGGCAGGTTTCTCAACAACAGAACAGAACCTGCGTTCACTCAGAGCCCCTAACGTGGCCAGGTAGCTTGCAATACATGTGTCTGTTTTTCTTTGAAATGGCTGATTACTACAAGGGTGTTTCTTTCTTCAGAATAATCAGCTTCTTCCTGCCAAATATTCCAGCTATCCATTTCCCAATTTGACTTTTCAATGTGAAGCAAACATCTGGTTTGGAGGAGGGGTTGTCATGAGAACAGACTTTAAATGAAGGATCCTCTCCTTGCAAACAGCCCCAGATAAAACAATAGAGCAGAGGACTTAGAGACAGCTAAGAGACAGCCCAGCCTCGGCCCGCCCTGCCATCAACAGACCTCCACAGAAGGAATCACAGATTGCAAACAGGTCTTCAAACATGGAGGCCAAACAGGCGTTAACAGCTGATGGCAAAACCTACTTTTAGAAGTATTCTTGAAAAGGCACACTTTAAAAAGCAAAGAATGACCAATATGAGCCAAAAAACAACATGCCTGGATTTTAAATAATAGCATTTACTGCATTAGATTTTAGCAGGAAAGGCCGAGAAGTGCTAACAGCTTCTTAAAAATTCTTGGTATTTAAAAAGATATCCTGGCTTTTTAAAGTTCAAACATAAATGGAAAATGCCTGATTTTCATTTGACTTAAAAAAAAAATCCTAAAGCATAATAACAAATAGTAAATCAGAAGAACACGGAATACGGCAGGGAGTGGGGAAAAGAGGAAAGACAAAGGCAGTCATATTTTAAATTTATTTTATTGTTTCATCATCAAAATTTTCCTTTTCCTGTCAAAAAAGTATTATACACTGTATACAAAACAGTATAAATAACCCTGATTTTTTCAAATTCCATATATAAAAGTAGTACCTTTTGTTAAAAATAGTTACAACATATGAATGAGAAAATATATAGAATACATCCTTCCAAGAATTTCAAATCCACACTCCTTACGTGGTATAAATAAAATGATTTGGAACAGCTGAAAGTTGTGAATTTGATTCACAAACTCTGTCATGTCTACATAAATCAATAAAAGACATAATACCGTAAAGGTTTAAAATAATAGTAAAATAATAATAATAAATTAAAAGTACAAAATAATAGTAAAATAATAATAATAAATTAAAAGCGCACTTGATTCCCAAACATTTCTCGGCGTGAGTGTCTGTGTTTGTGCAGTGTGAATGCGTTTGCGTGTGTGTGTGTGTGCAAATCTGCCAGGGTAAGAAATGCCATCTCTAGCGGCCCAGTGTTCACAGACGGCCGATCCTTCTGCAGGAATCGTGCACAGCTCGCTGCTCCAGAAGCAAGGCCTAGAGAAAGGAGGCAAGCGGAACACTTCACCCCAATGTCAAGACCGTGCTTCTCGCAGGGGTCTAAATGCACGCACTTATAAAGCAAACAATACTTAGAAGCACACGCGTAGACGCTGCAAAAGCAAGCGAAGCAACACACAGGCAGAAGGACTCACAGCGCTCCACACACAGACAAGGTGCAGACTCTAATAACAGCGCGTATTCTTAAAAGGAGTCAGTGCGGCGGCTGGGGCAGGAGAGCCTGTGGGGGCCATCGAGAGAGAGCAGGAAGCAGTGCCACCTGCCACCTGCCACCTGCCACCTGCCACCTGGCTGGAGCACTTTTTCCTTTTCTAGCCCAAACATTTTAACAGTTTTTGTCTATCCAGCCCTTACGTAACTGCGGTGACTAGACATTTGTATTTTCAGACGTTGGTGGGTGGTTTAGGGAGGGCATGTTTTGAAAATCATTGTATGGGAGAGCAGCGGGCAGAACCCTAACCATATCAGTTGGTCTAGAATATCCATGACAAGTGAGGTGACGATTTTATAACCATACAATGAGGAGCTGCAGCATCTTTCTAACACTGAACCACCACACTCTTCATGTAAGACGTTTATCTTTGTATTTGGAAGTTGACGCAATAAGTATAAAGCTTCTAAAAATGTGGGCTTTAGAAGACATCAGAAAAAATTTTAAAGTTTTGTCAGGAGGAACAGGTATTGGGGGTTCCAGCGTGAGAAAGAGCAGACACACAGGAGTGGGAAAGGAAAGCTGAGCTGCACAGTTATAATTAAAATGTGATGCCACTTTGCAAAGCCACTTTGAGGGGATAGCAGGAAAGGGCTGGGGAATTCCTTGTCAAATGTCAACTGCAAGGCAGAAGAGCCTTCACACTGGAAAGAATTTCATAAACTAAGAAGTACCTTTTACTTCTTTATTCCTAATTCTGAATAAATTAATAGGGCAAGACCAAGAAGTAAAGAGATTTCTGAACAACGATGCTTACGAATGAAGCACTTAAGAGAAACAACTATTTGAAAACTCAGGTAATATAAGGTTGGGTCTGATAATGAATAAGGAAAATGCTAGTACAAAGAAAAGAAGATGTTTATTTTCTTAAAAATAGTTTTTCAAACCAGGTTATTAAAAAAATGAAGTTAAATGAATTGTGTCAACTAAAATATTTTCCTGATGACACATTCTACTTTATTCAAGAGTTGGGACGGGCGCCCACTGGTGAATTCCGCGGAGCTGTGCAGGCTGCACCCAGCGGGTGTGGGAAAACTCGAGGCTCTTTGTTGGTGTGCACTTGTCCCAGGGGCACACGTGAATTTTGTGATCGTTTTGCTGTCAGACAACAATGTTGACCCAACAGCTCACTGTGCCCTGATACGCCATCATTTCTCACAGACACACAGGGAGGCACAGAACACCTAATTACCAAGCTTTAGAGGCTGAGAGTGCAAAAGGAGAACTGCATAAAAAAAAGGTAGCCCTGAAGCTCTGTGGTTTGCAGTTTTGTAGTACAGGTGAGATAAGGTGTGACTCTCTGAGGCAGGGTCTTTATGCCCACCTCTGAACTTTCGAACAAGCAGGTAAAATGAAACCCACCCGGCAGCTCAGCAGACAGGGAGTCTGAGTTGAGTAACGGAGAGGACAGAAGGGCTGCGTACCTGCGGCGTACTGGATCCGGAGGTCCTGCTGTCCGGGCCTTCCTGCAGGCGCGGCCCGGGCCTCCCTGCCTGCGGCAGCGGCTGCCGGGGCTGCAGAAACTGCTCCCTGGGCGGTGCGGGGCAGGCCCACTGCCGGGGCAGCTGCAGGTCCCAGACGTGCCGGGACGGGCTAAGCATCGCGGTGGACCCCAGGCGCTGGATCTGAAGGAAAAGGGCCAAGCTCTGGTCAGCTGCAGGCCCTCCCGGCACCTCCCCTGGAAGGCGGCAGCTGAGCAATAGCATCTGTGAGTCCCTCAACGGCCTCTCACACCCACCGAGAACGTGGAAACCAGGGGCCACACAAGCCTGAATAAGACACCGGTGGGAAGAGCCACTTTCCCGAGGGGGTGGTACAGGTCATGAAGAAGCAGACCTTCTACCGAGGCGCAGACGTAAAAGAAATAGCACTTCCTCACTCTCAGTAAGGCTAAGCGCATGGACGAAGATGGATACCGAAATGTCCATATATAAGACCTATACAGTATGCCTCAATCCTACTTCAGTTTCGCTTATACGAGAACAACATGTAATCAGATTATACCACCCTCCTCCCTGTCTTTTTTTTAATTTTATTTTTTGACAGGTGTTGGGGCAGGGTACCAGGGGAAATGTTATTATGCCTTTTATGTGTTAGGGTTTTGCACTTACCATTCAGAAAGATGCTTAAAAGCAAATAAATATTCAATGACTAATATTTTCTAACCCCAAGCTACCAATTTTTTTTCAAAGAATCTCTTGTCTTCCATGTCAAAGCATTTTAACCCACCTCGGTTTATCAATCCGCAGTTATAACTTCGAATTTAGTAGCACAATAAGACAGGCAATTCTGAGGCAAAAGATGATCCCCCAAAAGATGAAGCACCTGGACTTCACGGACTAGAAACATCTGTGCCAGACAATGAGGGCATGCCACGTGCAGCGACATGCCAATCGGAGCGCGCGGGGACGGGAGGCGGCGGCACTGCGCTCTGGCCAGCGGAGTGGCCGCCTCTCCTGTCTCCATGCCCAGCAGCCACGGGGCTCGATGGAAGGCATGCAGCACACATGGCCAAGATCAAGACGAAGCAGCCCCGGGCTTGTGGGGAGAAAAACAGGCCTTTTGAACACAATGAAAATTCTGCATGCTATCGTGAAACTTCAGAGCCACTATCCATTTCCTTAACTCAATTTCTGAGGTGAACCATTATCCATTTTTGAAATACTTCTGGCTATAGAATCAGAAAACCCACCACTTTATTCCTGGGAATAAAGAAGACTGGGAATCATGATCCCACAATTTTGTACCAGAGGGACAATTTTCTTCACTCACAATGCTCTCAGTATTGAGGAAAATCCTGACATAAATGTGAATAGAGACATACTCCAGTTGAAAGCAAAATGAAATGAATACTGGCTCTTACCTTAGGTACTTATTAATTGCTATAACCAGTAGGCATGAACAGGGAGTTTAATGAGATGTCTCCATGCTATGAAAGTTCATGGAAAGAGAATGTTCTACCTTCACACACTAGCTCAGGTAGAGAACTGCACCCTTCTCTGCCAGTTCCAACCACTGAGTTCTAGGTACAGGTTAGCCAGAGACAAAACAGAGACAAACAAAAGAAAATTACAGGAGTTAGAAGAAGAGAAAGAAACATATGAGTTATAAAAAGAGAAAGAACAGTACCAGTTCGCTATACTATATTCATGAACCCACGTGCTCTACTCAGTAAGAGCTTGTGGAGGACCCAGCATTTCTATCTCTATGCACATAAACTTTGCAGACAAAAGTGTCTTATACTTCTAACTCTGCAACTGCTTCCTCACCAACTGCAATTTGGTTGCTCTGTGAGTTTGCCACCTTTTACCTCCACCCTCTCGATGCAATTATTTAGAAGTTCCCTGGTCTGGTATGGGACTGACCCCCGGCACCTGCAGGACAGGACACAAACTCCAAAACCTCACTGCTACTCAGGGTCTGAGCTGCTGGCCGTCAGAGGCACACAGCAGACCTGGCAGCTGCTGGCATAGCCTGTTATCCTTTTCCTGAATGTTCAAAGTGGTTTATTTATAGAACATCGTTTCACATAATTGAAAAAGCCCTGGGGTCGGAGTCAAATTCCAGCCCTAATGTGGCCAGCCCCTACCCAGTGATGGGGAATGTTTAATACACTGGGGCACAGGTAGGTGTTGGTGAGAGCATGACTTTTAAACTGGTCTACGGGGCTGAGGAGAGATCACCACCCATCAGCTAGAAAACTTCTCAAATGTCCTACTATCTAAAGCATGACATAGGAACATCTCTGGGCCTGCCCCCCTCCCATGCCGAGCAGGTGAGAACCGTGCCAGAGTGAGAGGGATGGAGCCCATCCTCAGGTGAGCTGGGGCGCACACACACGTGTGCACATGCACACACAGGTGTGAAAACCACTCTGGATCCCCCCCATTGGCCCAATCTATACATACAAAATAAAAATCCAATTTTTATAAATCTGTACAGAACTAAGACTCTTAATTCCTGGTGAAAATTTCATCTGAGTAAATCATGTATGAGGTGTTCTTTTCAGCACTCCAGTGCAAAGTCATGTTTTCTTCTTAGATACACAGCTTCAGTGCCAAGAACGTCCAACCTCCTCATTCATTAGCAAATACTTAGAGCCAGGGCAGAGAGAGGCGCAAAGAGGGGCACTGCTTGTGACGGCCGACAACACAGAGCCTGGAGAGGAGGGGCCGAGGCAGCTGGAGTAGGTGGGGGGACCTGGCTGGTTGGCAGAGCATCTGGAGAGGATTTCACAGGGCTTGAGTCTGGTCCTAGAAATATGGGCTTAGCTTCAGATCTTAGTGACTACAGTAGATAATTACTTCATCAGGAAAGCATATCGATGTCTAAACCCAGCCTGCAACTGGATGTTCTGAGCACATTTATTATATGCTGTCCAAGAGAGAAAAAAAATGTTTGGATTTCACTATTTATAGTTTTACTAATCTCATTAGTGGATAAATCAGAATATAAAATTGACAGAAACTTCAGTGGTCATTTAAATGTCAACACAATATGTCTGTACATATTTCACATTAAAAATCAAGTGTCTATTAAAAGTTGCCTTTGAATGTGTCTGGCTTCAGAAGGGAAAATACTTAAATCTCTCTTTTACTTTCTATAATCTTGGCTTAAAAATATATATATAAACAGACATAGTATTTTTAAAAAGTACAGGATAGCATTTTGTACACATGCTTATAGAAATGTCACAGTTCACTAAATATTGGGGTAATTACTACCTGATATATTTTCATCTACCCAAAGTATTTGAATGAAGTTTTTATTTATTAAGGATGATCTGTACATAAGTTGCTTTATATCCTGTAATTGTACCCAGTTTCCAAAAAGCAATGTAGTAGATTTAAAACGCAATGTCCAAGCTGACAAGTTTTACATATCCACTTTATATCTAACAAATGTGCCAGCTTATATTTATCGGATTCCAGGGCAGTGCTGAGCTACAAATGTAGCAACGAACAATAGCAGTGCTTTAAAATAAAACTTCCAAATGCAAACCCTTTCAAATTTCCTGCCTGTATTTCCTAACCTAAGAGGTTCTCAGAGAACAATCCTATCTATAAAACACAGCAATACAGGAGGCTTCAGAAAACTGTAAGAGCCAAGCTGTGGCAACAGCTCTAGGCCCCTCGGCAATTTAGACCAGGCCCTGGACACCTGGTCTTTGCATTGTAGGACACTCCACCTTCTCCTTTCCTCTGTAAAGAGGAATGGATTCTTCCTAAACAAAAGCGTTAACCACCTTGGTTAAGACAGACCAAAGATTTCAGCTTGACACTGGATTTCGATTTTCACTTTTTTCATAACAGGAATTAATGCCATGTCTATTCTCCCAACAAATGCTTCATTCATGGATTAAAATATTCTTCCCAGCCAAGGCCATCTGCTTAAAAATTTACCTCCATCAGTTGCTCATCCAGTTTTACTTGTTTCTTTTTCAGGCCTTCATTTTCCAAATGAATTGTTTGTAATTCTCTTTCCAGGGAATTCATCTGACTGATCTGTTAGAAAACAAAGCAAAACAAAACAAAACAACTTAAGTTGCCCTGCTTTATTTTAACAAATTTATGCTAGTCAGAACTCTCACCTCTTGGAGGAACACTGAGTTAATTAATTCCCAGACAGAAAACAACAAACAATGCTATTCATTGATTTGCCTACATTGTCATCTAGTGTTAACCACCTTTCCTTACCCGGAGCAGATTCCCGAAGGCAGCTGGCTTCCAGCATCTGAAGCCGCCCACTTCCAGACACACATTTTATATCACACCCCAGCACCCACGTGTACACATATACACATACTCAATTAGGAACACCAGTTCACTGAAAGAAAAGTTTCATGAGATAATACTTATCCTTATAATGTGTCGTGCACTCTGATACTTTCTAGTAACTTTCACTAATTTTAAAAAGTGCTGGTTGTGTTGCACTAAATTGATTTATCTTTTTGTTTGGGAGATCTAATAACAGAGAAGAAAATGCCTAAAAGGACATTTTTGGAACAACTTAAAAAATTGGGATATAGATAATAAGGCTTTATGTCAGTGTTAAATTTCTTGAACTTGATGACTTACTTAAGGTGGATACATAAGTAAATATCCCTGTTCTTAAGAAATATACATGGAATTATTAAGTGTTCAAGGAGCATGATGCATGCAACCTATTCTCAAAAGTTTAGAAAGTAGGTAAGTAGACAGACAGACAGATGGACAGATAGATAGACAGATAGATAGATAGATAGAATAATACAACAGAGTGGTAAAATGTTAAAAGTGGGTAAATGTGGAATATCTCTGTAGGAGTTATGTTGGAGTTCTCTTTATAGATTTTGTATTATTTCTGCAGCTGTCCTGAAGGTTTGGAATTATTCCAAACCAAAAAGTATTTTGAAAAAAGAACTGAGAGTAGCAAGAATTCTCAAACAGAAGTATAATCTTTTCAGGCACATTTAAAATGAATTGTTATTTTAACACCTATTCTAAGGTTTTCCCTGAAATTAAAAGACGTTTCAGCTTCAAAGCACAACCAGCTGTCTCACTGCCTATGGCCATGACAGATCCCACAAATTTTATTTTTTAACATTTATGAATTTATTATAAAAGTAATATACTTGATCATTCTTCTCAGATTTTTAAACAAACCACAACTTTAAGAGGAGGAAGGCAACAGTGATAAATCTGAGTTTCAGTTAGAATAAAAAAAAGGAAGAAAGAAAAACAAGTTGCAACAACCACTAGTAAGATGGGTCTGGGACTCTGATTTCATGGGACACGGTACAGAAAGCAAACCAAGTCGCCGACAGAGGCTTGCCCACATGGTGACCACCTTACCTTCCAAGACAGTTCCCAATGTCCCCACCTCCTGCGGTTTGTACCCCAGTACAGTTCTCTCCCACAGTGTTTCAGGGTTAGCCTGTGTGACTAACAGAATTCAACAGTGGGGGAGTGTCGCATCTGAGAGGAGGCCACAGAGGGACCACAGCTCCTGCCTGGGCCGGTCTCTCTCTCTCTGTCCCATGTCCCTGGCTCTGGGGCGAGCAAGCTGCCCTGCAGTGGGCAAATGCACAGCAGGGACCAGAAGCTTCTGGTCCATTGAGAGCGCCTGGGCCCTCCAGCCCCACGGCAGCCTTCTCCTAACTGCAACCCTGGCTGGTGTGTGGGCTGCACCCTCAGGCCAGTCCGAGTCAGAAACACCCAGCTATGCTAATTTTGAGTTCCTGACCCCCAGAAACAGTGAGAAAAATGTTTGCTTTGTTACGAAGCAATAGATAACTAATACAGAGCATACCATGGTATTCCTAATAGTCAGGCTTTATATACATATGCATATTTGGTAACTTATGAAACACTTGTAAAACTGTTAACTTATAACAAAGATGAGTATGAAAGTTTTAAATTGTCCTTTTTCAACCATTACTCAATCAAATGGGTAGTGTTATTGAGTTATAGTTTTGCCAAGATTACAAAAGTATAAAGAAATATAAGAAAAAAAATATGCCATTGATTGCAACGATTACATTGATTATACTTCCTTAGAAGCAGGCATGGAAGAGACACATACTTTAAGACACTTTACAGCCAGAACATAGATGCACAGATACACTCTCAAAAATTCACCTTCCTGTTAGTGGGAGATGATTCTTTCAACTGTTCACACTCTCTCTTTAAGCTCAATTTCTCTTGCTCTGTGGGTTTCCCAGTGCCTGATGCATTTAGATGTCTTTGGTGTATGGGGGTAAGAAAGTTGGACTCCAGCTGACGGACCTACCGGGAACAAACAGAAGAGGAAGTCATGCCAATCCAATCACCCAGCCAGGGAAAACAAACAGCAAACAGAAAAGTTCTTAATTCACCTCCTGAGTTCTGAAAACTAAAAATCTTCCCCTCCACCCCAGCCAAACCTGCCAATTCTTGAAGCCTAGACTTCCTATATCTCAAGAGGCTTTTTTAGGTCAATGTATTTCTTGTCTGGTTGGGTTAAACACCTAACATTTTTAGGAGAAAACATGGAAGAGAAGACTTCTGGCTCTTCTACAAAACCAAACTCTAGGACTCAGTAAGTGCTATGCCAAGAAAGCAGATCTTGTCCTGGGCACTTCCGCTCTGACCTGGCAGAGGCAATGAAGGGGACAGTCCCATCTCCTCGGCACTGGGCACTCACACTTAGCAATGCACCTGCGTCGACTAAGTCCCCAGCACACGGCCAGGCCTAGCTCACTGCTGCAGCCTCAAAGGGCAGGAATTCTACAAAGAGTAGGGGTTCTGAACAAACTTTTGTGACTCATCGGAGCTCGGGCTCCTCCTCAGAAGAAGTGTTTAAGCACACATTGAACAAGGTGGACCACTTGGCAGAGGTGAAGAGAATTTAAGCATCAGTTTGGCGTGGGGACAGATGACCTTTAAAGACCACTCCAACCTTGAAATGCTTTAAAAAGGGTCACATTTTTCTCAGACAAGGAGTCAGACCAATGTATCTGAGTCTTGTTTTGCCATTTTGTACAACAAGTCCAGGTGGCTAGCCAATTTGAATATATGATTCTCATCATTTCCATATTTTGGATATGAGGATGAAAATTAGACAGATTTTTAATATAATAGTTATACAAAATGAAAAAAGCTTATGAACATATCAGATTAAAATTATATGTGGGTAAATGATAAATGATCATTCTTAAGATAAGCCTGTCATAGCAGAATACTGAAATCCACACTATAGAACATTTCAATTACATCAAACATTCATCTCCATGATCAAACTGACCTTTTTTTTGGTATGTTGTATGGTGGGGTCACATTTCATCATTTTTCCATGTGAGTACCTGTTATTGCAGTACCATTAGTTGAATTTTTGTTTGTTTGTTTGTTTTTGGGGAAGTGCATGGACCAAGAATGGAAACCGGGTCCCCCACATGGCAGGTGAGAATTCTACCACTGCACCCTCCTTGCACCCCCAACCAACTATTCTGAAATACATGCCCCACACGTGACGTCTCACTACCTTCTCCTGGGAGTGGGTGAGGCCCGCCTTGGCACTCTGCACCACAGTCTGCAGTCGCTCGTTCTCCTGCCAAAGCACCTCCTGCTCTTCGTTCATCAGATGGTCCAACTTGTCCCAAGATGGCCTTTTCTGCTGGTTATGGAACCCTGAGGGGTGTGTGGCTACTTCTGGGGCCCAGTTCTTAAAAGACAGTTGCAAAGTAAAGACTCAAAAACAAGTTGACAAGCTAAATGGGTCATTTCCTATCTTGAGAAAGGTGTATAGTTACCTAATAACAAAACTTCTTAAGGCTAAAAACAACTTTCAACCTTAATCTTTCTCTGCTGAGATATCCATATACATGGGAATGCATGTATATGGATATAAATAAAACCATGTGCTTGGGGTTGGTAAAAAGAGATTTGGAAATTTGGAAATTTTCTGTTTAAAATGGTCTTTGGTAAAACAGCCCTGTCAAATCCAACAGCAGAAATAATTGTAGGACAAGTCCCAGTTCCAAAGAGGATTAAAAAACGTACAGATTTGTGGCCTTATTAATGGCCTCAGTCTCGAGGTTATGCTTCGAACCGAGATAACTAGTCTTTTGGCTAACAGAGGATGCAGTGGCAATTCTGCAATGCGCTGTTGACTCGAAAGCTGTCACAAGCTGACGTCTGCTTTCAGTTTCACATGTGCAATCACAGCCCTTTTTTAGAATCCAATGAACATACTGTTCATATAACTGAGACTGATTCCAAGGATATACTCTTAGGCTACCAAAGGGATTTTTTGGATCCTAAAAACACTTAGACAAGTAAAAGAGGTAACAACTAATTAAGCCTCCTGCCTTTTAAGCCAAAACAAGAAAAAAAAAGGTACAATCTCATTTTGAGAAAAATGTCATCACAGAAGTATTTCTGAAATTCGGAACAGCTATCTTATTAAAAGCAAACCACAGTTAAAAAGAAAAAAGCATCACGGAGACACGAAATGATTGGATTAATCCTCACTCTTCTTGTAGGGCTGAGTATTAACATCTACTGAAGGCTGACAGATGAGACACTGCTCTCGATTTATGTGAGAACAGATTAGACAGCATTGTGACGTATTAAAATGAGACACACTGACACTTCCTACAACATCGCCACAATGTGACTGCCAGCTAACACTTTCACCAGCTGTTCCCGGACTGTCCGGCATCACAGCAATAGCCCCTTTGGTAACCTTCTAAAATCGAGTACAACTGTTCTACGTATAGTTTTTCTTTTTGGTTTTGCCTTTTCTCTCTGTGTGTGATTCTGGATTAATTTCTCTCTCTGTTTTTCTTGACTTAATTTGGGGGAAAGGTCATATAAATGCTTCTATATCCTATTCATCAACTAGGAAATTTTTCAGTTTTACTACCAGAAAACCCAACTCTAATGTTGTCTGACCTGCTCAGTACAAAAATTCTCTTCCCACTATGCTTCCATTTATAGAAAGTTCAAAAGTAGGCATCTCATCCCTAATCTACTGTGGCAGAAAAGTGGTTAACTTGGGGGTAGCAAATGGTCAGGGAATAAGAACTGGTGAGGGCTGGAACAGTTCCACCATTTGATGTAGGGCACAGACACACATGGAAAACATCATATATACTTATGTATATATAAATACTATATATCCTAATGGATTTAAACGATCAGGTTCACATTTATAAAATGTGTACTTTACTGTACATAAGTTATCCCTCAATAAATAAAGAAATCACCTTGTCACCAGCATTCTGCAGTTGCTGATGCAAAGACATCACTTCTTGTTTTGACCGCTCCTTTTCCTGATGAGGCACTCGTAGGTCAGATCTAATCCAGGACATCTGCAGGCTCATATTTTGCAGAGTGTCTTCTAAACTCTGAACCTGCATCATGAGAACAACCTTTCACTGCTACACAAACCTGCCTGGCTTCTCCGTGGCGTGTACAGAAATGGGTGAGGATGAGAGAGCTCCAAGGGCCTCCCGTGTCTCCCTACCATAACCTGCTCTCTTCCACAGCTCAGTGGGAACCCAGGACACTGGGTTCATATTTACTGAATATTAAATTACGTTTAGGGCAACAATGAAGAGGCTTTGAGCAAGTACTGCTGCTGTGGTCCTCTGGCACATTTCCAAGTCTAGCTGACAGAATCAGTGAACAGCAAGTGGTTCTGGTGACTTATAAAATTGTGTTAGACTGTGGTGATGTTTGCAAAGGACCTCTTAGTTGAAAATAAAAATATACATATGTAGAACTTGCCTTCACATTAATATCTGGTATCAAATATAATTCAATTTTGAAAAATGCATACTTGTAAAAGGAATATTCATGGAAAGCTTTATCTATACTAGAACATAGAAACCTGCCTTAGAAAACTCTACTTCTAAATTAGACATAAGCAGCTATTTTTATGTACTATTCTCAAGGTTTCATAAACAAGTAATCTCATAATCAATGGACTTTAAGAGAAATACTGCACAAGTTATGTCACCACACTGTGCATGTGTTAAATATCAGTCAAACTGAATGAGTCATCATTCTGAGCCCTTCCTTTTAAACTGGCATTTCTATAGAAAGATAAAAGAAAATATTGGCTGTGAAGATGAAACAAGAATTGTGCAGGTACCTTTTCCTGTGACGCCACCAGCTGAGACTTTAAACTTTCATTCTGCTGCTCCCAAGACTTCTGTTCTTGCTTCATAGCAGCCACTCTGTGCTCTAAAAGACTTGACTTTGCCAGCTGTTTGAAGAAGAAAAAAGAGGTAAGGCTTATCTGCCAATGTACCTAGCCTCAATTATCCACCTCTGTGGGTACCGACCAGCTCAAGTTCCGATACAGGGATGGGGGGAGGCAGGGCAGGGTGAGAGAAAGGACAAAAGTGTTCTCGAGTCCCTGCTTTGCCTATAATTTTGGGAAGTTCCTTCTCTTTTGGAATTTCTATTTTTCTTTCTCACTGCTTCATATTCTGGGGGTGGGAGATAATGGATTGGAAGGCAATTAGAAATCTCAAGCATGTTCCATAGTAGGAAAACACAGAATGTTGATTAAGGCAGTTGGGAAAAAAGCAGTGGTTTTGGATCTTCTAGGGAAAATATGATAGGGAAAAAGTGCTAGTCTATGAAATAAATCTCAAATGATTAAGTACAATAACACTTATATCACTTATATTACATATGTAGTATTGTGAGACATAATTGCATTAATATGTAGCATTGTGACATATTAATGGGACAAACTTTACAATATTATATTTAATTATGTATTTTCAGAAATTTCAGAAGCTCTAGGGATTGCACAGAAACCTGTGGCCCCCTAATGCTGGCTGGAATTCGGGACAGCGAGGCTTACACGAGAGGTCCATGGTTACTGTACAGAAGGAAATGCTCATCATAGAGCACAAAGTACAAAGGTGGTAACAGGTCCAGTTATGTTTTACTACCTTATCAATACAGCTACTTAATTCTTCACTTAGAGCTTCCTTTTCTTTCAGCAGTTTCTCATTGTAGCTTAGAACACTAGACATTTTTTGCTGGAAGTCAGAGAGATCAGGACGTGTGTGCAGCTGTAGGAGAGACAAACGAGCCCTTCTATCACATCTTGCGGCTGCATTTATAAAGAAATATTTATAAATGGTATTTTCATGGTTGCTGCTTCAGAGGCATAAATGCTCGGGGACTATAATTAACTTTAACAAACTATTCTCTGCTGACCTCCCTCAGCTCGCTGGCTGACTGCCTGAATGTCTGCTCAGACAGGCCCAACCAGAAAGACGTTATACAAATAATGGACCCGGCTTTCCATGCTACCTTCAGAGAAATCACATCCTGCCATGCTGTCATCACCTGAACTTGTGTACACAACATACAGCATAATCCATCTTCCTCACGCTTTTGTTTTTAATTTAAAAATTGTAATAAATGAAAATCGGCATCTCTAGTTCCTTTCAGCTCCTTCACAGCCAAACCTGGGGCCAAGGGCTGCTGAGGTTTCTCTTTCTTTTCTTTGTCTGTGACGACCAATATATAAAGGTATCTGAGGCATCAAACTCTAAACTTCACACTATCCTTATTTTTCTTGGCCCTGACAGATCTGGCATCCTTTTGCCTGCTGTGAACTGAAGGCCCTTGATTTCCTCAATTTTGTGAGGTTGGTCACCAGGTGTGCTATGAGGCAGGCGTGGGCCAGTACTAGTGGCAAGAGGCAAGGAGGACTGAAAAGAAGCCCTCTGGGTTTTTTAACTAGAAAAATCTTTTTCAAAATTCTCAGTCAAGAATACAGAATTAGTATGTGTGCCGGTTTGACTCTCTGGCGGACCCCAGAAAAGCCAAGTCCTTTAATCCTCATTCAGTACTGCTGGGTGGGAGCTCTTTGATTGCTTCCATGGAGATGTGACTCACCCATTCACGGTAGGGTGGCTTACCGGAGCCCTTTCAGAGGGAACCATTTTGGAAAAAGCTCAGGTCCAACAACAGAGCCTACACAGCCAGAGACCTCTGGAGACAGAGAGAAATACCCCCGGGGAAAGCTGTTGAAGAAACTGGGAGACAGCTAGCGGACGTGGTCGTGTGCCTTCCCAGCGGAGAGGTGTCCACAACCCAAAGATGCCAGCCACGTGACTTCCAGATGACAGAGCTGTTCTGGATGGCATCAGCCTTTCTAGAGTGAAGGAAACCTCTTGGTGTCTTAATTTGGACATTTTCACGGCCTTAGAACTGTAAACTCGCAACTTAGTAAATTCCTTTTTAAAAAGCCATTCCATGTCTGGTGTACTGCATTCCAGCAGCTTTAATAAACTAAAACAGTAAGCACACATACAATGTGTCAACACAAGGACAAGTCTAAAGAGAAAACAATCCCTGTTTTCCTTGCTCCCTTCCCTTTGGAAGATGTCTAAATTGACTTGCCAGTAAAATGTTGCTGGTGTGGACACACTGGCTTTCTCCTCCTCCTTTTATGGAATCGAGGCAAACCCAAAGCTGTTTTTGCTCCTTTCCAGCATCCGCCTTGGCCCTACCGGCAATCCGGGCTGCAGAATTGCTTGTTGTGGGGCCTGTCTCACATCACAGGCTGTCTAGCAGCTTCGGGGACTTTACCCATTAGATGCCAGTAACAGAGCCCTCTCAGCTGGGAGAACCAAGGACGTCCCCAGCTATTGCCGGATGTTGGGGTCCTCTTCTACACGGGCACCACTACTTTAGAGACTGTGTCCTATGTTTTTAAACTGTTTTCTGTACTTTATAGTGTCCTATTCTATTTTCTTTCATTGCGTTTAGCTTTCTAATTTTCAATTCTTTACTATCATTATGATTTTACGGCCATCTTTCTACTTCCTGCCTTAGGTTCTTTCACATTTAGGTTTAGGGATAGCATGACAAAACGGACGTTATGGGCTGAATCTTGCCTTCAATGGGCCACAAATGCAGCTGCCTTACACACCTGAACCTGCCTTACACACCTGAACCTGCCTTACACACCTGAACCTGCCTTACACACCTGAATCTGCCTTACACACCTGAACCTGCCTTACACACCTGAACCTGCCTTACACACCTGAACCTGCCTTACACACCTGAACAAGTCAGAGGGCACAGGAAAATGGATGGTCAAGCACCTGGACACTGGCTTAGTGCAGGATCCTCTCTTTCGCCCAACTGCTCTGCAAAGCCTGATGCCGTTCGGAGTGTTACTGGCATCCTGCGGCTTTAGTGCCGCAGAAAATACGTGTCAAAGTACCCCGGGAACCCTAACTCATGAGGCCACGTGGAGCAGCGCACGCTCTCCTGCTCCCGACTGCACAAGCACAACGATGGGTCTGTGAGCCAGAGTCCAGGTCTCTGATGAAATAACCTCCTACCCAAGGCAGACAGGGCTCACATTTCACCATCTCACTCACGATACTAACCCCTCTGTAAAAAACACGTGATAAAAATGCGCTGAATAATATTCTCATGTTACTTGACTCCCAACGCTACCACCTCCTTCCGTTTCCCAGCTTAGTGAAGTCACGAAGCACATACGTCCCATGCTATGGATGTGGAACCCATCATCACCTGAGACATTAATAACCAAAGGACTTTCAAAGGATAATGGAAAAAAGTACACCCGAGTTAGTTAGGATGACCTCGGTAATAACAGCTTTGGAATATTTATACACCACGGTAGGGCTCCATGAGCTTTAATTTCTGGCATGTTGATATGGGGCAGGTAGCTTCTCTATGGCAGAAGAGATACACATTGCAAAGCAGTATTTGACTTGAACAATTCCTCAGAGAGCATCTATTGGGCACCAAGATTGTACTGAGAATTATAAGAGACACAAATACTCTGAGAGTCTGATAATATTAGGAAAGCAAGACTTATATGAGTCAATTAGAGATTGACGCAAACATAACACCAGGAGATACAAACTCAAAATGTTCCAGAATTCAAGGAAGGACACAATCATACTAATAGGCTAAAGAGATGCAAAGAATATAATTTTATACTCTAAGGTAGCCATGAGATTAAAGAAATCTTTGGTGAAACAAACAAATCAGATACATCAACTAAATTCCCCTACTACAAATCAGGATTGCTCAAACTGAAAGATTCCAGTACTAATTGAAAATTAATTAAAAATACTAAAAGACAACATTCAGGATAGAATGTAAGGTAAACCCTTTTTTGTACCTAAAATTAAGGCTTTAGCTAAAACTTTGAAATAGGTACCTTAAAGCCAAATTCTTAAGCAAGGCTGCATACTTCGTAATGCCTAGAATTACTTTTATGTATAAGATATCTCATTCTTGCTATAAGAAAAAGGCAAAAAAGGAACCAGCTTTACCCTGAGCCTCACAGATCTGAACAGTTATGAAAGTTATGAGACAAGAAAACTTTCTTCTTTTAAAACAAACATTACTTTGTCACCTGTCTGGGAGAAAGGAGGACAGCAGATTGCTCAAATTGAAGTGGCTGTGATTCATTTATAGTAATAGAATTTTACAGTTTATAATATCTATAACTTAGAATATGACTCCAGAATTAGCAACAGGAGCCCTTAGACACAGGTTATTCTTCAAGTCCTCAGCTGCACTAAACAGTAAGCTACATGACAGGCTTAGTAAAAACGACACTTGGTGGCTAGAAACAGCAGACCCTAATGATAGAACAGGAGAAAACACGAAATAAATAAATAAATAAGCCCCACGCGCCCAGTAAGCAGCACTCAGCCTTACCTGCTTCATTTTCTCCAGTTCATCTTTGAGAAGGAGGTTTTCCTGTTCCACGATATGGGTCTGTATTTTAACTTCAGAAAGTTCTGCCTCCAGAGAAGACACTAAAGTTGAAGACTAAGAAAAAAATAAAAAAGTCAAATACCAGACATATTCATTTAGAGTGGGCAAAACTTTCTAAGCTCACGAAAGGTAACGGTAAGGAAGAAGGGACACGAATTCACAATGCACACATTGTCTTAAGACCCTTTATCCTCACACTCAAAGGAACCAACCAAAGCTCTCTTGTCAAAGCCTGGGCTTAAGTGGCATACACGCACTTCTAAAGTAGTGTGTGCAGGTTTCTCCACTGTAAAGTTACTAACTTTCTCCACGGAGTTAATAAATAACTTGGCGGAGGTACTTTGAACTACGCAAATGCTGTTCACTCTCAAATTTTTGCCTGCTAGTTTTAGCAGGTAGCAGTGGATTTCGTCTACGATAATTATTACTGGAGCGCTTGCCTGAAGATAACTTTGTATTTTCTCCTTTGTTTTTTCATTTAACTGGAATTCTGCAGTAAGAAAGAGCTGTCCTTTCTCTCCCATTTATTTAATCAAATTTTATATCAATATGCACTCATTTATTTTATTCTATATTTTGTTAGTTTATCCTTGTACTGTCTGAATGGATTATGTACCCTAGAGAAGATGTGTTTTAATCCTGATCCAATCTTGCATGAACAACAGTCTCTTTTAACCCCTATTCAATAATGTAGGCTGGAATCTTTTGATTAGGTTATCTCCATGGAGATGTGGCTCCGCCCATCCCAGGTGGGTCTTGATTAGTTTATTGGAATCCTTTAAAAGAGGACACATTTTGGTGAGCCATGACAACTACAGAGCCCACACATCCTTTGGAGATGAAGAAGGAAAACGACCCTGGGGAGCTTCCTGAAACAAGAAGCCTGGAGAGAAAGCTAGCAGATGTCACCATGTTTGCCAGGTGCCTTTCCAGTTGAGAGAGAAACCCTGAATTTCACTGGCCTTTCTTGAGTGAAGGTAACCTCTTATTGGTGCCTTAATTTGGTTATTTTTATAGACTTGCTTTAGTTGGGACATTTCCTTGGCCTTAGAACTGTAAAATGGCAAGTAAATAAATTCCTCCTTTTAAAGAGCCATTCTGTTTCTGGTATATTACATTCCGGCAGCTAGCAAACTAGGACAGTCCTATACTATCATTATTTGTTTTCTTACTCAAATTGTACTAGTTCTTAAGGTTGGTCTTGTCTTCTTTCAAAATGCCCCATCATTCTGGGGTTACTTTCCAGCACCAGGAGATGTTAAAAGACTTTCCTGTATCTTCCCAGTCTCAGCCCTGGAATCAATAATTTCTCCAAGGAATCTGGCTCCTTTGATAGGAGAACGGTGTTTAGAAACAAAGGTCAGGGTTGCTAGGTGTGTTCACTGCTAAGATGTGATGCTCCTGGGCCCCTAAGCAGGCAGAGCTGGGAGATGCGTGTGCGCGTGTAACCTGTGGGGTGTGCAGCCCTCCATCTGCGGATGCACTGAACAGCATGAGTTTATGCTGATACCTGGCACTCGAACCCACGGTCATGGGGTTCATTTCAGCCCTCCCCCTTTCCTCGCTTGTCACTTCCTTTCCATATATCTACTTATTTGTTCACCTCTTGTATACACATAAAGTCGTTTCAGAATTACTATAGTCTCAACCGCAGAAGAATCACATTTGCTGACTAGGCTGTGGTGCCGTTAAGGTGCAGTCCTTTGGTCCTTAGCCCTAGCGTGTCCAGCCAAGACGCTAATTCTCAAAGCAGCTTCCTTCCCTGGTGCCCTCAATGTGGTTAAGTTGTCCATCTATCAGGCAGCTGCGGCCTGTGCGCCGCGCGTGCCGGGGTCTGCGCGCCGCGTGTGCCGGGGTCTGTGCGCTGCTTCGGCAGCCCTTCCCCACGCGGGACGCCACGGCGGTTCTGAGAGTCAGAGCTGTAAGGAGGGACAGACACCCAGGCATCTCTCCTCTTCTCTGCCCTCCCCTTGCAGGTAACAAACCTCCTTTTAGCTTCTGATTGATCCTTCCTCCTTCCTGCATTCCTTTCTCACAATGAGCAGCTGTACACGTGTGTGTTCCTGTATCTCCATCTCTCCTACCCGGAAGGAGGTGTGGTACAGCTACTCTTGTGTGTGTTTTTTTTTTTTTTTTTTTAACTTAACAGGTGTCCTAGAAATAACTTCATCTCAAAAGTGATCTTTCCCATTCTTTTTTTTTTTGTTCCGCAACAGCTGCACAGCACTACTCCAGGTGCTGCCGCACCGATGCGAGTCACTCAGTCATTTGGCCAGAGCTTGTGTCTCGGTTGTTTCCGATCTTTCACGATTATAAACAACGTTGCGATGAACAGCTTTGTGCTGGAGTCTCTGCATTGTTGGAGGCACACCTTCAGGTAGACTCCTAGAACTGGGGCTGCTTTGGCCAAAGGTGAAGTACACATGGGATCTGTTAGGCGTCGCCTGCTTTCCCACCAGAAGGTGACCCTGTTTGCATCCCCATCAGCCAGGTACAAACACACCTGTGTCCCCACAGCCTCGCCTACAGAAAATGTGGTTGTAGCTTTAGTTTTTTTGTCTCATAGGTGAGAAATGGCAAATTACTGTTATTTTAATTTGCATCTCTCTAATTATAAGTGATTTGAAACATTTTTCATAAATTCGAGGGCCAATTTTAATCTTTTTTTTTTTGGCAAATTGTTTGTTTATATGTTTTTCCCATTTTGAGATCAAGATTTTGGTCTTAGGTTCCTGAATTTTTTAAAACTTTTTTTATTGTATAATATAATGTGCATACAAAGCAAAGAAAGAAAAAAGCAATAGTTTTCAAAGCACTCTTCAACACATGGTTACAGGAGGCTCCTGAAGTTTTAAGAGTTATTTAGTAGAGATACTAGCTCTCTAGTATCTCCCCACACTATCATGATAAATGTGGTGAACATTTTCTCCGGTTTGTCACTATATTTAACTTTGTTGGTACTTTTTTTCATTGTGCAATTAAAAACATTTTTAATTGATCTTTTTTTAATTGCCTTTGATTTTTGAGTCATAATTAGGAAGCCTCTCTCCATACCAAAGCTAGTAGATGAAGTCACCCATCTTTTGTATAAATTTTAATATTTAGATTCCGAATCCATTTGGAGTTCATTCTTGCCTGTGATACATGGATCTAACTGTAGCCATTTTCAAGCTGTCCCAAAAGCACTAATTAAAAAGCCCATCTTAGCCCCACTGATTTATGTCACCTTCATCATATACTAAGTTCCACAGGTATTGGGTCTAGACTTTCTATCCTGTTGGCCTATTTGTCCATTAATGTACGAATACCACACTGTTTTAATTATTAAGGCTTTACGTATAAGACATTTACCGGTCTTGTTTTGTTTTTTGCATGGGCAGGCACCAGGAATTGAACCCGGGTCTCCGGCATGGCGGTGAGAATTCTGCCACTGAGCCACCATCGCACCGCCCATGTATCAGATATTTAATACAAACATTTCTTCTATGCCTTGGGATTTCCTTGAAAGGAAAAAAAAGGGCGGCTACGGACCATACCTGCACTTTACAGGACTCCAGTTCTTGCAGGCTGGACTCGTCCGGTGGACTGGGCTGCGGCTCTTCTTCCTTCTGGCCCTGCACTTCGGCCAGACGATGGTGAAGTTCTTCCAACTTTTCCTGATTTTGAGAGTTTTTTTGGCTAAGTTCTATATTTTCCAAATCCAACTGTTGGTTTTTGGCTTTTAATTCTGAAATCTAATTAAAATTGAAATAAGATTTTAGAATTGGCTACCCTACTTCTAATGGAAAACAGATGTAGAGACTAATTGTTTCCTTCTTTATATAGAGCAAGTTTGTATTTGTGTGTGTGTTCCTGTGGGTGTGTGTTTCTGTGTGTGTGTGTGTATAGATACATATAAAACTGAAATAATTCAGATTCATTATAACAAATTCAATCAATTTGGAAGTATATGAAGAACTGAGAGACACTCAGTACAACCCATCTACAGATGCATCCATTGCTCACAGCTGAAATTTTCTCTCTCCAGATCATTATCTGTACATATACAAAACCCATACACACATAATCTTTTCCTTTTCTCAATAAAAACTTGGATCATTTGATATGTTTGGGCACCTTGATTTTTCCACTTAGAATAGCTTACAGCCTTTCCTACCTCCAAGTCAGCACATTCAGAAACCAGAGCATGACATAAACTTTAACGGTTGTAGGATATTCTAGTATATCAAGACATTTCGTAATGCATTTATCCATTCCCAGACTGATAGACATGTACATCTGATATCACTTTTAATTTTAATTCTGAACAAAAACATCTTTTGGAAAATTCATTTACACACTTTTTAGGATCATTTCTTGGAAGTGGGATTGCTGGTTTAGAAGATATGCATATGCATTAGAATTTTCATAGATATTCCCAAAATATCTTTCCTACAATGCTACCAACTTAAAATCCTATCAACATTTATTCATAAATTTGCTAATAGTAGATGTCAATCTTTAATTTTGCTACTTTGATAGGTGAAAAATAGAAACTGATTTAATTCACACTTCTCTAATCACTAATGCTAGCCATATTGTCAAATGTCTTTTTTTCTATAACTTACTTTACATAGATTGTCCATTCTTCAACTGGGTTTTGCCATTTATTTGTAGGGGTATAAAACATATTTTGGATGTAAACATCTTGTCTATTTCAAGTACTGGAAATACTCTTTTCCCACTGTGTTCTTTCACTGTTTTGGGCAGATTCTTAAGGGCTTCCCCTACAAAATTATATTGTGAGATTATATAAACTGGGTGTCACGTGACACAAACTATCTGTATAATAACAATTCTATACCTATGAAATTTTGCCAGTTTCTGCCTTTAATCATGGTGAGGAAAGGGGAAAGAGCTAACATTTCTCAGATGAAGCAACAACACTTAGTGAAAGTCACTCCAGTTAAGCAGTGAGGTTGGCTCTTGAGACATCCTACTTCTAAGACTGCCATTTTTCTTGATCTTTCTACACTTCCTCCAAGCTACACAAGGGATAGAGCTGGTATTTCATAGGTACAGTTTAATTATGAAGCTTGTATTAAGTGTTTAGCATCTAGAAATAGTATATACATCGTTTACCCCCCAAATTTGGACTCTAGTTTACAGCTAGCATGAGATGAGTTTCCATTTTTAAACCCAGGAGTAAGTACCATATCATCATTTGGTATATATTAATCTAGCAGCATATCTTATAAATTTCAAATAAAAATAGAACATTTCAGAAACAAGAACTATTAGGAAATATTAACAGTCTCCTCACCTGCTTCTTTAAATTTTCAACCATCTTCTGGACAGCAGCTTTTTCCTTTTTTACAGTTTCTATTTTTTGCCTGAAGGAACAATAAAAATATGGCTTAAGAGTTAGGCTTTATCAACAGGCTGAGCCCTCGATCTTGAGGTTTGTTCCTAGGAAACTTACTCCTGCAAAGGAGAAGCTAAGCCTACTGATAATTATACCTATCACCTCCAGAGAACCTCTTTTGTTGCTCAGATGTGGCCTCTCTCTCTAAGGCAACTCAGCAACTGAACTCACTACTCTCCCCCTCCACGTGAGACATCACTCCCAGGGGTGTAAATCTTCCTGGAAACATGGAATAGAACTCCTGGGATGAGCTGGGACCCAGCACCAAGGGAATGAGAAAGTTTTCTTGATCAAAAGGGGGAAGAAAGAAATGAGATAGAATAAAGTTTCAGTGGCTGAGAGATTTCAAACAGAGTCAAGAGGTTATTCTGGAGGTTATTCTTATGCATTATATAGACATCCCTTTTCAGTTTATGGTACATTGGAGTAGCTGGAGGGAAGTATCTGAAACTATTAAGCTGTGTTCCAGTAGCCTTGATTCCTGAAGACGGCTGTATAAAATGTAACTTTTATAATGTGACTGTGTGGTTGTGAAAACCTTGTGTCGGATATTCCTTTTATCCAGGGTATGGACAGATGAGTAAAAAAATATGGATAATAAATAAATAAATAAATAAATAAAGGGGGGGGAGAAAGGGTAAAAAATTGGGTAGATTGAAATACTAGTGGCCAATGAGAGGGAGAGGTAAGGGATATGGGATGTATGAGTATTTTTTTCTTTTCATTTTTCTGGAGTGATGCAAATGTTCTAAAAATGATCATGGTGATGAATTCACAACTATGTGTTGATATTGTGAGCCACTGATTGTAAACCATGTATGGATGGTATGTGTGTGAAGATTTCCCAATAAAAATATATTTTTTCCAAAGAGTTAGCTTAGAAGTTGAAGTAAAATACAATAAGTCTTTCGAAAACATCTTAAGAAAATTTACGGTAATGTCTTACCACATTTCTTCCTGAGATCCATTTAATTTCCCTAATTTCGGGTTAGACATGCTATCTTCTTCACTTAAAGTAGACATTTCATTTCTCAAAATAGAATTTTCCTCTTGAAGCTTCTCAGATTCATATCTGATGTACAGAGATTTAAAAGAAAAAAGTTACGAGGCAGTCATCTGGCATCTTTGGAAAATACTTTCTAGAGACTTCCAACAAAACGCGTATTCCATGCCAGTAAAAAAGAAACATCTAAACTCAGCGTCCTTAGTGCTTGGAAATGAGGCTATGACATATTGACTCATTTCAGGTAGGAAGTAAGAATGTCACTGAAAGACACTAGGGAGGCTGTTGGCTGGACAATCTGAACCCAGAGACAGGACTCAAGTGCCAGTGCCCTCTCTGGTTGCTTATCTTTCCAACAGCAAACACGCTGCTGTGAGCAAATGACTCACTTTATCACACTCAGAAGTCTGTCTACCTGCTCTAACCTGACCCCAGGATAGCCAAAGACAATTCACTACAGAAATCAAAGGGTCACTCTAAAATATGTTTACTAATGTTTATTTGGTAATCATTTTCAGCTCATTAAATACTGTTTTTTTTAGATCTAAAACTGGTTGAACCAAGAAGTGGAAGAACTCCATTCAGAATCAGTTTTTTTTCTTGTATATCATTAAGATATTTCAGCCACGATGTAACATTTTGCAAGGTTCTTTTCCCCCAACCAAATTCGCTGAAGACTAATGCAATCACATTTTATAAAGTCAAGTGAGCAGCAGTTGAAATTTTGTTTCATTTTTCTATTTATTCTCCAAGCATATTTATTAGAATCTGGAGCCTCCTCAATAAAATTATATGTTCTAAGATAAATTTTCATTGTTTACAGAATATCGGTATATACTTCAAGCGATGTAAGTAAAAAAACTATAAGCTACAAAACATCAAGTCTTTCCTATGTCAGTATAAGAGGAGAGTTCTCATCTGCCAAGTGAGTTAATACCATACAAAAGGCATTCATTCTCATACAATGGGTTTCGTTAAAATAAAAAAGATAACAACAACAAAAAAGCTTTCCATCCAAATGGAGAGCAAAGTTAACTGACTTGACATGCACTGATGATGCGTGGGGTTAATCAGCAAACATCGGCCATCCCGCAGAAACAGCATATTTCCTCTAGAGAAAAGGAGCGTCTCCTAGGCAAGGTTATTCTACTGGTTAATACAATACAGAAGCAGAAGGAGGTCTAGGGTGCTGCTCTCTTCTCGAAGACTAGAAGGTTAGTTTCTCTAGGCACGGCAAGCGGAAGAAGTTAGCTTTGGTGAGGCGCTCTGCGGACTCGGTGCCGGGACATACATTACCTCAGCAGCTCCACTTTCTGCTGCATCTCACTGCACGTGCTTTGCAAGTCATGCATCATGGACTTCAGCTCTTCCTCCTTTTCTCCTTGAGAAGGGACGCCTTTCTGCCTCACTAAAGTGCTGACTCTCTCCCTCAACTTTCTAGTCAGCTCCTGGAGCTTTATTTTCTCCAGCTCTAGCTCTGCTATCGTGGTCTGATGCTGGAAATGTTGTCCTTGAAAGCCTAGGACAGTGACATTTTCCTGCAGGTTAGCCTGGCTCTGTGGTCTCAGCTTTTCTTGGTGTGCCGGAATTGCACCTCGTAACCGAGTAATTTCATGTACGTTTCCTTTTTCCAGGAGCTGTCTGTTCTCCGGATGAAGATCCTGGTTTTCCTGTTTCTGTTCCTGGACTGCACAGTGGGCATTCATAGTCTTTGGCTCATACTCTTCCAGTGTCTGATTTAGGGCAAGTACTTTTCCATCAGTTTCAACTTCCTGGTTCTCTAAATGGGCTTCCCATGATGAGAAACAGTCACACTGCAGCCCTGCTCTTTCCTGCAGCTTCTCAATCTTTCCTTGAAGTCCCAAAACCAGATCACTCAGCTCCTCATTTTCCCTTTTGACCGCATCATAACTCTTCTCCAGACTAAGGAATGTTTCAGTCACTTCCTCAACTTTCTTGAGCTCATCTTGCAACCCGAAAACTTCCAGAGTGAGCTCCTTGTTATTTTTTAGGGCTTCATCATAACGTATCTCCAGCATTTTCAGCTCTTTCTGAAGACAGCCGTTCTCTCTACTAGCATCTTCATATAATAACTTATACCTGAGAGAAGCCTCAGGGATTCTCTCCAGCATCTTTAGCCTCTTTTTAAGCACAGAAATATCAAAAAGCAGGTCTTGTTTCTTTTCAGAAGCTCGGCCGCAGTCTGCACGTAAGACTGCTAGTTGCTCCTGAAGCTGACTGATCTGATTCCTTAGGTCCCACGTCTCCAGCCTGCTCTCTTCACTATTCTCAAGCTCAGAAAAACTTCCTTCCATCGATGGTTCTGACACCTCCGTTTTGGCCTCCTGTCTCTGGGCAGAGTTCATGCCTGTGCTTCCCAGGTCCTGGGCCTTGTCATCCTGCCCGTCACTTAGGACACGCCGCTTGGGCAGACCCTCGACTTTCTTCATTCTGTTTTGCGGTAAAAATGGCTCTGCCTGTTCCACACAATTTTCAAAAACTTCAGTAGCTGGCTCATCTAGACAAGAAGACATGACTGACCCTGGCTCTAGTTTTTGCAGCCTCTGCTGCAACCTAGAAATTTCAGTAGCCATTTTCACATTCTCCTTCACTGCTCGTTCATGAGCTCTCTGCAGGCTCAGGAGGACATCTCCGTTTTCTTCCAGCAGCTGTTCCCCTTGCTGAAGCAGGGACATGGCCTCTTCTCCTTCTGCATCCTCCCCCTGCAATGCCTGGCAGCCACTCTGAAGCCCGGAGAGAGGAGATGCCGCCTGCTGCATTTCCTTGATTTTATTCTGAAGCCTGGAGATTTCCGCACTCATGTCCGCCCTCTCACGGTCTGCTTTCTCACAGGTCACTTTGTGGACGCTTTCCATGGCCAGAAGCTTGGACATCATTTCCTGCCGTTCCCGCTCGTGTTCCATTTCCAGCTTCTCCAGCCTCTGGCTAGCCAGCAGCTCCAAGGCCCCCGCCTGGCACAGGGCCCGCTCGCGGTCCCTCAGCTGTCTTTCGTGATTGCTCTTCAGCTCAAGGATCTGGTCGGACAGCAGACTCTGCTCGCTCTGAGACACATTTCTTAGATCCTCCAGGTCTCTGAGCAGCTGCTCTCGCTCAGCCACCACACTGGTCAGATGTTCTTTGTATGTCTTCTCCAGCATCTCTCTCTCCTGGGTCAGGACCAGAGACGTTGCCTGCTCTCTTTGAAGAGCCTCTTGAAGCCGTTCTTGGACTTCTGCACACTCCTGGGTGAGCTCGTCCTTTTCAAACTCCCACTGGGCCCTCTCTTCCCCTTGCTGCTCCTGGAGACCCTTCAGCTCCTGGCAGTGGCGCCCCTCGAGCCTTCGCAGGGCCGCTTCGTAGTGTCCAGTGACCTTCTGGCAATCGGCCTGAAACTGGGCTTCTAGCCGAGAGGCACTTCTATTATGCTCAGTTTCCAGCTCTTCCCTAAACGTGGTCAACATACAGCGTTACTGAAACTGCCGCCCATGCCAGAGACAAACAAAACATATTTTCCCATGCACAGAAGGGGTTGCCGAGCAAACAGTTTACATACTTTCTAAAAGTGGTTTCACACATTCCTAGGTGACTGCTTTATACTGGGAAGGGACCTCATTTCTGAGAGCGAGCACTGGCGGTCAGAACCAATTTAAAAAACATACTTACCTCTCTGCATTTAGGGGAAATTTTTAGAAACAAATCCTCTGTCATACTGAATTTTTAACTGAAGACCTAAACTCACATTTCACAGTAAATGATCAAATGTATGAATCTAACCCCTAACCTGGAAAATATGAAAGTTCTCTCATTTAATTAAGCACATTCTGTAAGGCATTAGTTATATAAACCACACATAGCAATAATTTCATCCTGTTATTTCTTCCTATCTGAGGCAGCACCAACTTAGCCAGACTGTGAAGGCCTCAAATCCGCCTGGGATTTTACTTGAGGAAGGACAGCACAAAGTACAATTTCATAACTCTGGGAGGAAATGTAACTTTTTCCAGGATCCAGCTTAGAAACAGGACTGAACCAGACAGGAGCTACATTTGGGCTAATCTCACCCACACCTGGAGCCTTAGAAGACACAATAAGGCTTGACACAAGAAACACTCTGTTCTTCAAAAAAATAAATAAAAACAAAAAACGGTTCCAATAGCCCTAAGGTAGGCTTATGTCTAAACAAAGGTGAACAGGTTAAAAAATGTTAAAAGAGACTAGTCGGTCAACGTGCTAACCGGCTCCTAATTTCTCAGTTTCCTTAAAGGGTCTGCACTTCTGCTGTCCCCAAGACAGCATCCCAGGTCGCGCCATTTCCCCCATTTTCTTACCTTGTCTCTTGAAGTTCCCTTCGATGTCTTTCTGAGAGCTCTTCCCGTAACTCCTCTTTCTCCTGGGTGTGCTTCTCCACCAGGCTTTCCAGCTGCTCCTGGTGAAGCTGCGCTAGCTCCTCGGTCAACCCTCTCACCTTCTCCTCTGTCCAGCCGCCATTCTGCATGAGCCCTTCCCTCTCCCGATTGAAGCTTTCCTTCACCTGCTCCAGTCTAGCCTCGAGCTCTGCCTCATGTTCCAGTCTCAGCTTTTCCTGCAAACGAACCTGTTCCTCTTCAAATGTTGCCTGCAGTTGTTTCTTCTCCTCCTCGTGTCTGAAGGCAGTCTCCTGTTGTATTTCCTGTAGCACCACTGCCTGACCCTGAAGTCCTGCAATTTCATTTTTAAGGTCACTGATTTGTTTTTCCAAGGTGTGCTTTTCATGCTCATACTTTTGCTTCATGTTCTCTTGCTCCTTTTCATAGGTGATCTTGGCTTCATCTAGCTGCTTTTCATAATAGTGAACCTAAAATCAGAAAGTGAAGCCACCATGAGGTTATAACTGCAGGCCTCGGAAAGGAAGGTGGGGGAAGGGGGTGGGGGCAGCAAGTACCTTTCTCCCTACAAGACACTCCTCAGTTTTCCCATTTGATTTTATGTGAACTTAATTCAAAAACACTTTGATATATTTAAGTTAGGCATGGTTTACTTTCCTTTTAATTTGGTTGAATTTTATTAGTTTCTAAACAATTGTATTAAGAGCTGAGCAGATGTTCACACAGACAGCATTTGTCTTTCCCACCATCCCTCCCAATTGCAATTTAGTATCTTAAGACGATTAAATTCAAATACCTGCTGAACACCCGTTAGCACCCTTCAGGCCTCCTGGGAGCACAAAGGCGGTTAAGACATAGCTCCTGCCATCAAGGAGACACAGTACGATAGCTAAGTTCATAGGTCAACTTGGCCAGGTTATGGTGCCCAGTTGTTTGGTCAAGCCACCTCTGGCTTGACTCTCATGGATTTAAATCATTCACCAGTTGATAGTACCTCTGGCAGATGACATCTACAACCAGCACAGGAGATGGCTTTCATCAATGAGAGAAATCTCATCCAAGCAGGATGAGAGCTGATGACTTCAGTCAGAAAGAAGACTTTCCATCTCTACTTCAGCCACCCAGCTTCTTCTGGGGGATTCACTGAGACCTTCATTACCACCTGCTCGATGGGATTCAGACTTGCCAATCATCATGAGACCAGTTCCTTCAAACTCATAAAATTTACATTAATCTAATCTGTCTAACCAACCAACCAACCAACCAACCAATTAGCTGTCTAGATCTCCTGTCAGTTGTATTTCCCTGCAGAGCCTTGACGTGTTTTGGTACCGAGAGTGGAATTTGGCAAGTCCATTATTTTATAACAAATACAAACAAGTATAACAAAAGTGAAAATATAACATACAAAAGATGTAGGAAAAAGAGTTGCAATGCAACACAGGAATTCAAAGGAAGGAAAAGTTGCAGTTGATTAGAGAACACAGTAATGGCCTCATGAAAAAGGCAGCATTTGACAAAGGCTATGAGGGTAAGCAGCCTTTCAACAGGCAGAGAGGGTCGTGGGGTAATGGCAGAAGCAAAACTATGGAGGCGAAGAGAACACAGTTTAATGGAGGAACAATGATTACCCAGTTTGGTTGGAGGATAAAGTAGCTCAAAGGATGATGAATGAGGAAACGGAAAATGTAAGTTGAGGCCCCGTGGTGAAGGGTTTTGAACTCCAAGGTTCAGAACTTGTACCTAAGTTATTTGGTAAGGCTATATTTTGGGTTTTTTGGCTTGAATTTAACATCTATTTAGATACTGGTTTGAATATTAAGATTTTTTTTTTTAACAAGTTGGAAATAACATTACAGTCCTCAAGATTCAAATTCCATGATGCCCAGAGCCGAAGATGCTGCATATTAGAGGAACTCTCTCAGGAGGAACAGCCCTGCACCCGGCCTGTGGGACCAGCCTGAGGAGGGATGTTCTAGGCAACCTCCAGACGTGAGAGATGCACAGAGGTGCTGCTCTATGGGAAAAAAAGGACTGGGAATGCCCTACGGGCACAGCTTACCGAGCTCAGAGAAATTAGAGAAATGATCAGCAAGAAGGACTTACTTTATCCTCAAGCTCCAATCTGAGATGACACATGTCCCTGTGATGCTGCTCTTTCATCTGTTCGATGACCAGCTCTGCCTCAATGCTCATATTCAATGGATGGCATTCCTCAGATCCGAGCCCTGAAGACAAACGGGACCCAGAGTCTCAGTCAACAATCCGGTGTCTGTAGAGGGCCACCCAGTTAAACTAAGGGGAAACTCTGAGCCTAAGTCAAACTAGTTGCAATCTAGTAGGAAATAACAGAAGCCAAGTGAAGTCTTTTCTGTTTTTAGGCATTAGGAAACAAAAATAAAAGGCAAACATTCTTTCACATTGGAGCAGTGCACCAAACCGTTACAGAATCCTTCTTTTTGAACAGCAGGAGGGGGAAGTGTGGAAATTGCTGCTTGAAGGTGACTTTCTCACAATTAAAATGTCCACAGGATAAGGCAGTTTGGTCCAACCGACCAGCTACTTATCCATCTAACACACGCTGAGTGACAAATCAGCAGAGGAGCAATGTGTTAGGGGGACAAACGGCCAACACACCTGTTGCTGTGCCTTAAGGAATTACCTTCATGAGTCAAGATATCCAACCCGTCATTCAACATCACAAAAGGTTGGGTATCGAATATGAATTTCCTGGGTTGGGGATGGTACCTCATCTTAATTTATCAGATAAAATAAAAATAGGGCATAAGTTAGGGCCCTGGGTATAGAGAGTTTTGTGGAAAAATTCTGAGCTCATCAGTATAAGTTCACCTCTGTAACTGCTCATGATGATGACATTGGCTGAAAACATGAAGCTTAAGTTAGGGGTTGAGCTAGTCCACAGACAAAAAGACTATGTGTACAGGTAGCTCAGTGGTGAAAATGCCTGCTGTCCATGTGGGAGACCTGGGTTCGATTCCCCCCCAAAAAACAGATTATGTGCAATACTTTGCTGAAATCTGGACCCAAAATCTGTGGAGGGTGACCGACCGATGGGAGAAAGGGGCTCTTCTTGGGTATAGGTCCAACAGCTGGGACTAATGGTCCTGTCCTCTGCATATATCCTGGCGTACCCCCAACTGAGATGCAACATCTAGACTGAGACACTCTGAGATGGGGCATTTTCATGTGCTCAGGACGAACACCCCAACACTTGGTCATTTGCGGAAAAGCTCAGAAAACCTGCTGCAACGCATCATATCATCAATTGGGCTCCAACCTTTGACTACAATAAGTGAGCTGAGAAACAGAGGAAGGTCTTACAGCCTCTTCTCCTCCCCACCCCAATCTCCTGTTTATTCTTGAGTAACTTGGTGAGGGGAGGGAAAAAACAATATTTGCAAGGATCTGTAGTCCTGTCTCAAGTAGCAGTGGGAGAAACTATTCGAAACAGGAAAATTGGTTAGGAGCCCTGCTGAGGGTTTCTGAAATTCCAATTCAAGGTCCCTGAGGAAAGAGGCAGGAGGCCAGGAGAGGAAGAAGCTGAGGGCTAACACAGCCTGCCTTCCGTCCTTGCCACTCTTCTTCCGAGGCACGAGTAACCAACCCTCACCTTTCTTATCTGTTGTCTTGCAGAGGCAGTGCAGACCTTCTTATGCACGGCCAGCACAAAAAGCCAGTTACGGAGTCCATGGTTTCTGACTGGCCTACTCCCCCAAATCACCTTTTCATACGAGTCAGGAGGATTCGGTAACTGCTCTGTGTCTAAATTCTAATATTCCAAAGGCCTGTACTTTCAGATTTGTGGCCAGTTTTTTTTAACAAAGAAAATTCCCTTGTGGTTTGATCTTCCTTATGCCTTTGTTGATGCATACCAACATCAGATGGAAATGGTCTCATGAAGACTTCAAGGACAAACTAAAAACCAGGTTCACAAGTGCAAGAGCTTAAGAAAACTGTATCGCTGAGGTTCTGCAAACTTACATTCAGGCATGGTTCTAAAAACAAAGGTCAAAGGCAGAGGATGTGGAAAGGTGGTGTCTGACTGTTTTTACCCTGGTCGGGCTCAACGCCAGCACTGCCGACGTCCAGCTCTTCTGACAGCGAGGTCTTCAGGGGCAGCCTGAGCGCTCTGCCTTGTCCACGACATTCTTCCAGCTCCAGCTGGAGCTCATCCACTTGGTCTCGCAGCAGCTGGGGTCGAAAAACCAACACGTCTCAGCTACGACCCCACCAGCCAAGCAACAACGACAAACACAGATACCGTGGGTATCATCAGAATGAAACCTTTTGTGCTTCCAGGATTCAGCCCAGAAAGTAAAAACACAGCCCACAGAACGGGAGTAGAGTTTTGCAAATCATACATTTGATAAGCGACTTGTATCTAGAATATATAAAGAACTATAACAAAGCAACAATGAAAAGAAACCCAATTTAAAGACATTTAAAGAGAACATTCTACCTCTATACTTAATTATAAAAGCAGCATAAATGTTCTATATCTTTTTTCAAGGTGTGCACACGTATTTGCTGAGAAGGCAAGCTGTGAGCCGCTGCATAAAGAGCTGATGGTTTCCCTCATCTTGGCACAATTACAGTGCTCATCTAAAATGGTTAGAACCCATTTTATCCTTACCTTATTAAAATAAAGTGTTTGTGGTTTAAGAAAAATAAATCCCAAATGCCTAAGCTTAGGGGAGTTACTTAAATAAAACGAAAAGATTAAATTAATTATAAAAATAAATCCCAAATGCC
Organism: Tamandua tetradactyla; assembly: GCF_023851605.1. Classification (NCBI taxonomy): domain Eukaryota; kingdom Metazoa; phylum Chordata; class Mammalia; order Pilosa; family Myrmecophagidae; genus Tamandua; species Tamandua tetradactyla. The sequence continues at coordinate 1,624,932 of NC_135340.1, read as the reverse complement.
TAAGCTTAGGGGAGTTACTTAAATAAAACGAAAGACTCCTGTCACACACAAGGCTGTCCCTGCCCCCCTTGTAGGGATCGGGAATGATTTACACCTAGAGACTCAGTGGTTTCTGCTTCATTTGCATCTTGTAACTAAAGGAAGGAAGTGATTCCAAAACCAACCAACCAGCCAACACAGGACAAAAGCAGATCACATCAGATTAGGTGCCCAGCGACCAATCAGGAGAGATTAACTTTGGAAAAACCACATCAACATAACCACAAATTCTTCCACTCAAAAAGAAAAAAAAAACTACATTTTCCTCTAAATGAGCAATTTCTGACCTAGATAAGCAGACTTAAATGCAGTTTGCATGATTCCCTACTAGTTCAGGATACTGAATAATAATGATATTAATAGCTAGCATTTGTCTAAGTGCCTATTATGTCCCCGGCACTGTTCTAAGCCCTTTAGATATTCTCACTAGTGACTCTTCCCAACAACCCTGTTTGGTGGGGACTCTTATTTTTGCTTTCTTGTAGATGAGGAATCAAGATACATCAGATTAAGTGACCTGCTTAAGTTCGCACAGCTTGTAGATGGTGAAGCCAGAAGCTGAACCTAGAAATTCTCTCATTTACAAGTTCCTTTCAGTCACTTACCCTGCACTGTTGCTCATAATCATTTCTCATCTGTGTCAGCCTCTCTTCTTGCAGAAAGAATTCAGCACTGCTGGGATCGAGGTCACCAAACTAGGAAAGGAAAAGGTCAAAGCTGTCATTTTCCCCAAAGGTCCTTCTTTGACCAGTGACATGCCCACGCTTCAGTTTCTGATGTTCAGCCAATTTGCTGAGCACGAAACGACCACGATCCTTACATGGAAAACCCACCAAACGGATGTGGGGAAGAGCACACCAGAGTCAAGCGTTCAACTAAGGGGGTCGTTCTCAGCGCATGTTATGTTTTCCTCCCGATCAATGCACGACATTACATCCTGCACAAATTCCAACTTCCTTTAGCCACTCAGCAAATTCCTTCATGAGGATTTTCTCGGTGACACTGCTTCTGCTCATCTGAGTAAGCTGTGCTTTGGGGTGCATATCAGGGAGTGAGATTGAAACATATTTACCTTTTCTGCTAACACGTTTTCCAAACTTCGTTGTAGTTTGTTTGTCAGATTCTCATATTCTGTCAGCTTCTCTGCATTCTCTAGGAGCTCATTTTCCAGACGACCGTTTTCCTGAGGAAATGTGAGGAAATTAATGTAGCCATGGATGAAAAAATAAGCCAGCTGTTATATCATTTTATATGAAGTGTAAATCAGTGCTCTGTTTGAGGTAATTTACCCATCTTGAACCGTTCCAGCAGGTTAGAGGAGACAAAGGTAAATATAAAAACATATCTGTTTTATAAACTCAAATCCTGCCCCTATAAGAATGTTCTTCCGTGAACTAGGACAAACGGACGTCACTAGGACACGGTTTTAATAACAGAGTGGTGTATGGGAAAAAATACAGCACGTGCAAACTATGGGCTGTGGTTAACAGTAATATTGTAATATTCTTTCATTATTTTAGCAAAGGTACCACTTTAATGCTAAGTGTCAGTAACAGGGGAGTCTAAAGGTAGGGGATTTTTCTTTTTGGAGCACTAAATGTTCTCAAGTTGATGAAAGCAATGAACGCACGACGCTGTGACGACACTGGGAGTCACTGATTGTACACTTTGTAGGGAATGTATGGTATGCGAATAAAACTATCTAAGAATAAAAAAAACCAGAAAAAATAAAACCTGTCTTTTTTTTTTGGATCCTGTAAAACTTGCTGTTCAGTATGGTGGCCACTAAAGGTCACAGGTGGCTATCGAGTCCCGTGTCCAGTACCAGCTGAGATATGTTGTAAGTATAAAATACACACCAGACTTAGAAGAGGTAGTACACAAAAAATGTAAACTATCTCATTTATAATTTTTCTATATTAATTACATGTCAAAATGATGCTTTGAGATACTGAATTAGACAAAATGATTTGAAATTAATTTCAAATTTTTTTTACCTTTTTAATGTGACTGCACATTTGAAATATTACATATGTGGCTTGCATTATATTTCTATTGGACAGCATGTGGCAGAATAGCTAATGACATTGAAAAACATGCTCAGTCAATAACTGATTACAAAATACCTTGCTTCTCGTTCAGCTGGCAGCAAAATAGAACTCAGCAAAACTATAAAAAGTAGAGTAACTCTGAAACAATTTTCGTTTCAGTAATAGGATAGTTTGATTTATGTTTAATTTACAAATTTGATATTGAAGATGTTAAAGCTACATACATAAGTTGTTCATGATTTATATATATTTAAGTTATTATATTAAAATAACACATTAACTGGAAGTCGTGAGAGCTTTTTTTTATTTATAAAGGATCTGTGCCAACAGTATTTTTTAGAGTGATACCTGTTCACATTTGTTAAAATAAATAAATATATAGACCCACACAGACATGCCGTGGCTTTGACATATTTTTCTACTCCAACGTTAAAGGCTGATTGGAAGAACATTACTTTCAAAGTACATTTTGCCAAAGGAATATAGAGCCAGTGTATTTTAAAATACATTTCAGTTCACACCCTCATGCAGCAATATGGGGTGAAAAAGAATGTATTTGAAGTACTAAAAAATAAAAAATACTACCTTTGCTCCAAATGCCAATTCTACAGCTCTCATCTTTCAAAGCATAACTAAATGTAGATGTCAAGTAACAGGGAGCATCTCTGTAGGACTGTGCTGCAGCTCTGGATGCCCACAAGGCAGGCATCACTGCAGAGCAGAGGGAAAACGCCACCAGGTGCAGGGGGCGAGAGCGACGCGGTAGAACGCTAGAGCAAAAGTGCTGTCCTCTAGCAGGAAAGAAGTTTAGGGAAGGGGAATGACGAGGTGGCTCATTTGGCAGGGGTGCTGGAGAAAGCAGGGAAGGAGCTACAAGGGGTCCTGCCAGCTCAGGTGCACCGAGGGAGGATGGGAGGGGCCGTGGCACTGGGGTTAGCTGGCAGAAACTGAGGTTAGAGAGGGTTCTCGGTGCTAACAAGTTGAGTCTTTTTACGTAAGGCAACAGCATGCTTGCAACTGATCTTTAGGAAGGTAGCTCAGGTGGTCGGGTGGAGGCTGAAAAGATGGAAAAACAGATGAGGAAAGGATGGGTCAGGCTGCACGTTAGTCAGATGAGAAATCACGATGAATTCTGAACCTCTTCTGAGACCTGGTATTGGAGAGGAAGGATATACGTCTGAGAGGCACTTCTGAGCACCCACAGGACTTAGAGACTGACCACCAAGGAGGAGCAAGTGTGACTACAGGGCTTAGCTTCTGACTTACAGCACGTGGTGAGGACGTCAATTTGGGAGAAAATTCATGGGAGGAAGCGGACCGGTACTTAGGGAGAGATGATCCCCTCCGTTTTTGATAGGTGGAGTTTCAGGAACCTTTCATAGCAGCGAAACTAGCAGGCATATGCACTTCCTACCTTCCCACCACCACGTGTGTGTGAGGTGTGTGTCTCAGCTCACTCACTCCTCACGGCGGGTATCATTAGATGCCATCTGGGGCATCACGAAGCAGATTGAATAACTTCACCCAAGGTCACAATGTGCCCATGAGTGAGCCAGGCCGTCGGGCTTCAGAGCCCCCTCTACTGCCCAGGCTAGACTGGACCCTGTTATCTGGTACCAGAATCCAGTGAGAAGAAAGAGCAAGTCCTCTACTGAGGCAGCGAGAGAGGAGGGAGCTGCACGAGGGGCCTGTGATGGGCCCCAGAAGAGACCACATTCTCTCTGAGGCAGGTCCCAGGTGGGTCTTCACAAGAGGATAAAGCACTTAGCGAAGGCCTAACCCAAGAGAAGCAGAGCGAGGAAAGGACACAGACACGCAGAAGCAAACCCCGCGGGGAGCAGACAGAAACTGGAGCTAGGACCAGCAGATGCCCCAGGTGCCCGGCCACGTGGCAGAGCAGCCGAGGCCCACCCCTCCCTTCCTTCGGGAAGAGGGTACTGCCCCATCGAGTACCCTTGGTTTGGACATTTTCACAGCCTGAAAACAGATAATAAATCCCCATCGTAAAAGCCAACCTATTTTGGTATGCTGCATTTCGACAGCTTTGGCCACCTACAGAGTAACATGGATGCATGGAGCCGCACGGCGGGCGGCCCGCGGGTGGAGGAGGGGAGGCCGACGGCCGAGCATGCGGGGCGGGTGGGGGATCTGAGGGCGCCGTGCAGACCTGGGACAGCCGCTGTGCGTTGGGGTGCGGGCACCAACCCGCTCCCCAGCAGCCCCCAGGACCCAGGGCCAGCAGCAGAGAAGGAGAGCCGAGCTGCTGGTAGACCAGAAGCCTGACTTGCCCTGCCATGGGGACGCCGCCAGGCCCTGGCCGGCCAACCTCAGGACACCCCCGGCAGGAGCCCTGCAGCCCGCCCTCTCCAGAGCTGGGGTTTCCCATGTGGGGTCCCCACAGGCCCAGAGACCACAGCACCAAGAGGGTTTCTCACCTTCAGAGAGAGGGCGAGGCGGTCCCGGAGGTAGTTCTCTTCTGTTTTCGCCTTTTCCATTTCCTGCTGGAGTTCCAAACGCTGCCTGCCCGCCTGCTGCAGGCGCTGCTCTCTCTCCTTCCGGAGCTCACTCTTCAGCGCTGCGATGCGCTCCTTGTACTCTTCGTCCAGTTTCCTGAGGACGAAAGGGAGACAGGCTGCACGAAGTCCCTTGGAGGTCTCTGGGGCTCCACCACGAGAGCCAAATGGAGTCTCAGGGATGGGAAGCGCGTGGAAAGGTAGCGAGTGTGTCCTGCCTTCCTCTAGACCTGACCACACCTCAACACCTCCGGTCAGGTGTGGCTGGAAAGCTCAGGCCGAGTCCCCGCAAGCACGGCTGGAGCCGCGGCCCGGGCCAGGGAGGGGACAGAAGGGCCTCGGCCGCCCGCCGCACCTGAGGCTGTGCTCGTTGCGCCGCTCGAGAGCTGCGTGCTGATCGTCCACTTCGGACGCCATCAGGGACTTGAGCTTCTCAGCCGTGTCCAGACCTGACCGGAGCTTTTCCTTCTCTCTGCTCACTTGATCAACTCGCTCCCTAGGATCAGACACAAACCAGGTTCAGGGAAGGCTGATTCCAACCACAAGGAAAACCCACAAAAGCTCTCATCTGGCTTTTGCTTCGATACAAAAGTAAAACCAAGACAGCCTAACCTTCCCCAAACAACAGGGGAAGGTATTCCACAAACCAGCTCTACCTCATTCCCCCAGGGCTTAAGGAAGATTTGTGCAGTTCTCAGAGGATAGGAAATGAGCCACACTTCACAGAGAAGGGAAGATGCCTGTCACAGCCATGCGAGTGACTCGATGGACAAATGGGGGCTGGAAAAGAGCAGAACCTTCTGTTCAACTCACAGCAAATGTCGGATCTCAGCCTTAAAGCTGGCCAGAGCCGCCTGCTGGACACTGTTCTTTGTGGCCAAAAGTTCGTTCTCAAGAGCCAGCGTCAGGTCCGTCAAGTTGACATTTCCATCAAGGCTGAAATCCAAGGCCTAGAAGTCGGGACCAGGCAGAAGTTCAAGACAAGCACTGAACTCAGGAAGAAAACATGAGGTTACACAAACTCAGAGAGCCGACACACGGCCTAGAAATGCGATGCTCACCTCTAGAGATGCTTAGGGACAACCTTCAATCTAGAATATAACCAAGTTCTAAGGAAACCAGAACACGCTTATCTGCATGGTTTTAAAAAGTGCTATCTGGCACTGTAAAAACACACAACGGTAAACTCTAGTTTTTAGCTACTGGAGATCAGTGAAGACTGTGTCTCCTGTCAGTAATCTGGGGGTTATCAACATGGCGGAATTTGCAACAGATGCCTGGTGAACGGAGATGGTGACGTTTGTCTCACCTCTGAAGATCTCATGAAAAGAAGAACCATTAAGGAGAAAGCAAATCAAATCATAAAGATTCTAAAGAAACTGGTGTTTTCCGATCCTTCCCCGATCTGAGGCTCCCCTCTCCTTCCAGCTGCCGCACCTTCAGGATCTCGTGGCTGTCCTCGATGCCCTCCTCCTGCCAGGTGTCCAGGATTCGCTCCACAGCCGCGTAGCCCATCCCGTCATCCAGGGAGGAGAAGACCTGGAAGCCGACGCTCCTCGTCACTGCTGACGGGGCGGGGTGACGGCGCCCACTCTCACCAAAAGACTGGAAGAGAGAATTGGACCCACCTGACCACATAGGCAGGGAGCATATTCCCCTCATTTACACTGCCAGAAAAAGCCCCTTTGATCTTCCTTTCCCCAACGGGCCAAGAAGACCCAGCTGATTGAAAGCAACTGGTCCGACAGGGAGCCCAGCACCAGGCTGCCCATGGTCCAGCCCCCTGGTCGGCCCGTCCTGGGGGCCTCGAACCCTGTCTGGCTGGGGTGGGGGTGGGGGGTGAGCCTGTGGGTGAAGGTCCCAGCCAGGGTACAGGGGATGGCCATGGGCCACTGGCCGGGGTCTGGGGTCTGAGCGCTGTGCCCTCCCCGCCGTGCCAGCCTGGACACTGCAGCCCTGGTGGCCGTGCCCCTCTCCTCCCCACCCCCACGTGCCTCCACCCCGTGCGATTCCTTCTGCAGAAACTGCTCCTCTTACAGCCACGAGAGGTGTGCTCCTTCCCGCATCTCACCCACCCAGGTGATCAATAAAGGAGAGAAACATACACTCCCCTCTCCACAAATTGCAATTAATCTAGTAGGATCCTTTGACATAGATGAGGTGTGTCTCTACTTAACATCAGAGTCCTCTGACCCAGAGCTGACAGTGAGAGGTATAATTAGTAGCCCTCCCACTCTGCAATTTATGGTCATTTCGCCAACCCACCTTTCCCCTCCCAATGGTTTAGTTTTACTTTCCTTTTGCTTCTCTCTCTTTCTCCCTCTCTCTTTGTTATTTTTCTTCTAGCAACAAACTCATTCAACGGAATCTAACTTCTATGCACAAAGAAACCACCTCCGACTGACGTCTCACCTGTATGGAGAGGTGCCTTTTCAGCTGTCTGTATGGGGTAGACGCTGAAGGTGGAAGGGGTTTCCCGTTTCTGAACAAACCATAGAAAAAGTCTTCGACACTCATGGTACCATCAGGACCAAGATGGCGGAAGACGTCCTCAAGCACCTGGAAAAGGGAGCCACCTGTCTTACATACTTCCCTCAAAATGCCCCAGAAGCCCGGAGCACACTCTGGTCAACAGGAACCAGAACCACTGCTGACGCCAGAACTGAAGACAGACAATTCTGTTTCCACATCCTCCTATTGCACTGACTTAATCTCCCTTTCTAGTAATGACGTGTTCTATCCCCTCCACACAAACTAAATAAAAGTCCATTTTCAACATTTTCATAATCTTACACAGCTTAGTAATGAACTGACTTATCTTTTATTCACATTCCTAGGAAAGGCACATCTTTAGCATTGTCACACATTATTCTTACAAATTAAAAAAACTATTTAAAAAATAGAAAAATACTAGAGAGCAGACATTTGTTAAGTCTTTATAATAAGGTGATTCTAGCTCATACTGAATTCCTGAAACTGGCATGTTAGCAGAGCAGAATTAGTCCTGGGACAGGTTACAATGTTCCAAGGGTTTGGGTTCGAAACCCATGACTTGGGATTTAGGACCTTCTGAGGAACAACACTGGATGTGTTGGATTTTTATTTGCTTTATTGCTTGAGCACAGGAGAAACACAGACTGGGAGAGAAGGATTTTGCATGTATGCAATACAGGGGCTCTAAGAGATGCAAAGAGAAGGGAAGTTTGCCTGGCTATTTTGCATCCTTGGGCAGTAATCAAGCGTCATCATCATCTCACGGGGGAAGGGGAGCTGAGATGCCAGCCCACGGAGAGGCACGCCTGGGAGAGGGTTTGCTCCCTCGCTCAACAAATGACATGGGAAAGGGGACACAGCAGCATAAAACATGGAGCCCAAAAAGGGAGGCAATGGTAAGACATCTTTCAGGCAGTCTCCTCTGTGTTTTGGGAGTTAAATTTTTATTCTGGGAATGAGCCACCAGGGTACAAAATGGGAATTACCTAGGGATCTGCAAAATGCAGACTCTGATAGATCAGGTCTGGGGTGGAACCTGACGGCCTGCACTTCACAAGCTCGGGGGGTGTCCGTGCCCCTGGGTAGCAGCAGTAAATATGCTCTTGATGCAGTAGAGCCCACAACTGGGCTCGTTCCAAAATAGGCCTAAATTCTCTGTTACATGGTCTCACATTTTCAATATTAATTTTGTAAATCTGGACTATTGCTAGGATTTCCATAATGTCAGAACTATAAGTTTTTTTCTTCATGCCAATGCTTGAAGCTTGTTTCTTTCAATCTCAAATGATTTTTCTAATTCACATCCAATAGAAAACATCTGTTTCCATTTTTTACTTTCTCTGAAGAGTGTTTTTGGATATCTTGAGACAAGAAAAACATTTTAATAGTGGAGATCTTTGGAAGAAGCAACAGTTCCTAACAGAGAATCTTAGGATCAAGTCAAAGGAATAGTATTTGGGGCAATATTCTGAGGTCCCTAAAATCGCTTAGCTTCTCAGACCCATTCTTATGACCCAAAACACTTTCTTAGAGAAACAGGTGATCAGAGCCATCAGACCAGAAGTTACCGTAAAATCTGGGCACACGGCGATGTGAACAAGGCCATATTTCTAGCATAACTTTAGATCCACGGTACGTGGCCTTGGGGCCTTGGCCAAATCAACGTGCAGCTTCCAGATTGCCCAAACAGCCATCACCTGACCCCGTCACAGGGGGGAGCAGGTGAGTCCTGCCCGTTATTTCAGAGGGGAGGGGCAGGTAGAGATGGAAGGATACTAATCCAGGAGAGGGTGGCCGGACAGGCCGGGCTGAAAAGAATGCTGGGTAAATGGGCGACTGGGGTTGGGAGGGAAATTCTTACCCCTCATGATACAGACAACAGCCAGGTCTTTGGGTGTTTGGTTTCCCAATGTAGAAGTTGGCAAATCCTGCATTAGAATAGGAGTCACAAACCCAAATACCCAGTGAGGGCAGGAAGGGGACCCAAAGGAGGGAGGGGGAAGGATTTAAGGCATTTAGAAAGCAGCGAGATCTGGCGAGGGCAGCCATGAGCACACGCCCTGCCCTACGGAGCCAGCTGTGTCTCACGGCCCCCAACTGGGGTCAGATTATCTGATTTTTAGAGAACTTTCCTGTTTTTTAAATAAGTGTAGCATGGAGGCCAATTTTTTTACACATTGGATGGCCTGAAATAAACAGTCTTTGATATGGATTTAGCCTGTAGGGGTCTAACCTGTCATTCTCCCCACGCCGTGGCCCCCCCTTCTAGAATGCAGGGTGCTGGCTGCAGCCGTAATGGTGACTCTGGTTCTCTCTCATGAACACAGCAGCAAGCAGCAACGGTAAAACTAGGGGCCGAATAAATCTAAAATGGCCTTTATCTTAGAATTCTAGGATTCCAAATTGTACATTGATGAGACCCAGATGAACTCTGAGCTCCTCTGCAGTCTAGAACTAGTAACACAAAGTACTGTAATATCTCAGGATTTTTTTAAGAAGGAAACAAAAACAAAGTAAAATCTAATATTCATAAGCAATCCTTTATACTCATCTCCGACCAGAAGAAAATAACCAAATGTGTTACTTCTTGTCCTGAGTTTTGGAAATTCTGTCACAGAAGGAAATACAACCCTAACCATTTATATTCCAAGAACCATTTCCAGATAAATAATCCAAGTCTGTGCCATGTTTCTCAGCAAAAACAACCCAAGGTTCCATGTACCGCACTCATTTATAATTTAGGAGGATGAATTTAATTTATGGCTCAACAATTACCACTGAAAAATATATCATCACTGAGCAATTAAAAAGGTAATCAAAGGGGGTATAATGGTCAGTTATTTATGCAGGAGAGAAGAAAGAAAACTTTTCTGCAAGCCAAGCTACTTGGAAATTTATGATGACAAACTCCTGCTTGTTCAGGAAAAGAACCCCACTTACCCTCTGAACCAGCAGCCAGCATGGTTTTAAAATATCAGGACCAAAGATGCCCAAGGCTGCACTCTACTAATCTCTAACTTTCTCCAGTCCTTATTTTCAGTTTTTTGGAGGGCATATCTTGAGATTATTTATACTGTTATGGTTCACAGCTATTCATGCCCCAAGTTCTCATTTTTCAGAAAATGTGAGACTCAAACTTTTACCAAGCAAGAGTCTTTCAGGTATTCCTTCAAGACTTTTCCTTGTATTTCCAAAATGACCAGCTTGCCCCTTTCCTTTCCCCATGACCAGAAGACGGTGCTGCTCCGAGCTGGACCACCTAACACGAAGCTCCCTGTTCACCAAAATGCCCTGTAGAGCAGCCGAGCTCATCCTCAGCAAGGAAGGTCTTCCTGTGCTGCTCACACTGCTTACCAATCAGACAGAGGTTATGGAGATTTTCTCTCATCAGCCAGGCCCTCAAGGCGCTGCCCCAGCTCAGCCCTACTGGTCTGCCTGCTTATCCGGCCTCCACGCTTTGCCCCCGTTTTGCCCTGCGAATGTCCCCTCCACAAGCATCCCCGGTGCCGTCATGGCTGCTGAGCTGGTGTCGCCGGCTCACACGGGTTACTCGCCCAGCGCAGGGAGGGGCACACACTACAGACCCGGTGAGCGTGTCAGCTACTGCCACTTGTTCTTTTGGATAACACAACACAAGCTCCTCAAAGACAGAATCCTCATGGCTGACTGTTTGGGGCAAGAAAAGAGAAAACAAGAATCCCTCTAACACACTGCGGAAGCCACAAGAAGTCTGCCCCGACCTGAGCAGCTGAGCCATCACCATGAGAGAAATCAGCGGCAGGCGTACCTCCCCGTCCACATGCTGCAAGCCACACTGCTCGCAGATGGAGACGAGCTTCTTTCGGCTCAGGTGTCCGTCTCGGGTGACCCCGAGAGCCTCACAGACCTCCTGCAGTTTCTCTTCTATCCAGTCCTGGGGAGGGGAAGACCCACTCTGCGAGGTGTTCAGATCATCTGGGTTCCAAAACCTTAACTGGCCTGAAAGAGAGACATATATTGTGATTCAGAGAGAACTGCAAAGAAAACGAGCCTGTTTGCAAAGAAAAATGTGCTTTTTGGAAGTATTATAAGAAAAAGATTTAAAATATCAATTTCATTTGTATTTGATCTTGAAGTTCAAATGAAGTGGGAATCACTGGTTCTAAGGCTATAACTAGCACAAAATAGGTAATTTTTACTCACTGGCAGTCGTACCTGTATAAGAAATATTATCTTTCAAGCAATGTTGCACAGGTGTTAGGCTTATTTTATTCCCACTGAAAAGATGCAGAAACTTGGGTTTCAGTGTGATCCCACAGAATGCTGGCTGAGAGCTTTATAGACCATGCCTCAACTATAGCTATCAGGCTGCATCAGCTCCACGTTTTTCCTAGTGGAAAGTGAGATGTCTCAATATCAGCCCACTCCCAAATCTTCATTATGTAACAAAGATTCTGACCTATAGAAACCAAACAACCCACCTTGAAAGAATAAATCACTGCAAGCTCCTAATTATATATTAAGGGTAAGTTCTACTTAAAGACTTAAGGATCAAGCTGCTTATTTAATGATTAAAACTGCTTATTTATTTTTTATTTGCAGTTCCCAATGCTACTTAAATCTTCCGCTTACATATTAGAGAGTCTGTAGAGTCATCACTTGAACGTGAGATAATTGTCAGCACAATTTAACGTGCCTGGAGGAACCTCGGAGGGCTGAGGGGAGCAGTTCCTGCGGGGTCCCACCAGGCGGGAGACCCCGAGAACACACCTCAATTGCACTGAAGTGCGCCACCTGGCAGCGGTGAGCTGGTCGACCTCCAGCTGACCCACACTGCCGCCCGGTGGCCAGGGCCGGGGTGTCCCCTGCTGCTTTGATCTACAACTGGCCGAGGCAGGACACGATGCCTGTCACCAGCTCCCCATGTAGTTTAGGATGGCCCATAAATGAATCGGAAAGTCTACAGAAGGGAGTAATTCACCATAACTGGAATTCTTCAGTGTAGCTGCCATCTCTTGCATAGTCCTAGGATATTAAAACCATGAGCTATTGACTGAGAGTGACTTTTTGGTTGCTGCTTTTTTTTTTAAAAAAAACACATTTTGAGAAATATCCACACACATACAGTCCACACACACTACACAATCAGGGCTCACAATATCATCACATCGCTGTGGATTCTTCACCATGATCATTTTTAGAACATTTGCATCACTCCAGAAAAAGAAATATAAAGTAAAACAAAGAACTCATACATCCCATAACCCTTACCCCTCCCTCTCATTGACCCACAGTTTTTCAACATACCCAGTTTTCACCCTTTACCTTCCCTATTTTAAAATTTTTTATCCTTATTCTTGGTCCCCCTCATCTGTCCATACTCTGGATAAAAGGAGCAACGACACGAGATTTTCACAACCACACAGTCACATGGTAAAAAGTTATGTAGTTAGACAGTCTTCAAGGCTACTGGAATGCAGCTCAAAGTTTCAGGTACTTCCCCCTAGCCACTCCAACACACCATAAACTAAAAAGGGATGTCTATATAATGTGTAAGAATAACCTCCAGGACAACCTCCCGACCCTGTCTGAAATCTCTCAGCCACTGAAACTCTGTCTCATTTCTCTCTCCCCTCTTTTGGTCAAGAAGGGTTTCTGTTTCTCAATCCCTTGATGCTGGGTCCAAGCTCATCCCTGGATTTCTGTCCCACGTTGTCAAGGAGATTTACACCCCTGGGAGTCATGTCCCACGTAGGGGGGAGGGCAGTGAGTTCACCTGCTGAGTTGGCTTAGAGAGAGAGAGGCCACATCTAAACAAGAAAAGAAGTTTTCTGGGGATAACTCTTAGGCATAAGTATAAGTAGGCTTAGCTTCTCCTTTGTAGGAATAAGTTTCATAGGGGTGAGCCCCAAGATTGTGGGCTCAGCCTATTGAATAGGTTGTCCCCACTGCTTGCGAGAGTATCAGGAATTCCCCAGATAGGGAAGCCGAATATTTTTTCCTTTCTCTGCAGTCCATCAAGGGGACTTTGCAAATAGTTTTTTATTCTCTGCTCAAATTACTCTGGAATATATTTGGGATCACACTAACCTATACAAATTGACAAGATCTCATGCCCAATTCAAGATTCCATGTAGTTACGGTGTTGAAGTAAACTGACCGTACAAGTCAAAGTAGATAATGTGCTACACAAAAAATAAATTTTGCACCCAATAAATCTCTCTCCCTTTGGTCTTACACAGAACTTGAAGTTTGAAAACATGGGACATATCACCCTTTACCCTGTATTCTGATTTACCTTAGTCCTCTCCCGCTCAGCTTCACTCCTCTCTCTAGTCGATGTCTGATTACTTTTTCAGCGTTTTTAGCAGTTGCTCTATGGGGTACTGCTGACTTTCATAGCTTCAGAGCTCTAACTCTGAGTGTCAGGTGTCACATAAAAGTTTCAGGGAATGACCATGTTATATACAAACAGCTCAGTATCTCAGAATTTAGAAATAACAGTTACAACTCCTGAATATGTGTGACTGCTGCAAGAGCTGACATTCTAGGCCCCTTTATAACAGACCCCAACCTGGGAACCTGTGCTCTCGGGCTTCAGCGCACTGAGCTTGTGCATGACAGTTAGTCCATATGAGGGAGGCACCATAGCATTAGTCTCTTCATTCAACACACTGCCCTGAAGGCTTCTTCACCTGGCTGCACACCTCGGGGAGGTGCACACTGGAGGACGCCTCGGGGACGCGGCGTGCACGGGGGGCCGTGGACGCCCAGGGGACGTGGTGTGCATGGGGGCTGTGGACGCCTCGGGGACGCGGCGTGCACGGGGGCCGTGGACGCCCAGGGGATGCAGCGTGCACGGGGGCTGTGGACAGGGCCCTGTGCACACCATCCCTTCCACCCCAACAGGCCACGACACCCACTCGGCTCTTACCTTCCGCTTCAAACTCCTCACTGTGCTGGGTCCTCCACTGCTGAAGAAAGCAAGAGAAAAGGATTAGTATGCTTAGCAACTTCTTCGGGAAGAACTGTCCCAGCTTTTCCAAGCTCAGGTCACCTGGGCTGTGAATCATCGTCAGAGTGGGTCCTGCAAGCCCCCAGCAGTGCTGGCGGTCTCCCCGGAGGGCTCTGCTTGGCCACACGCAGCCTCCCGCAGTCTCTCACCCAGGACTCGCCCCTCACTTTGCAGGTCATTTATTCAGCAGCAAAGCCTAATGCAACAAATAAACCAAGCCAAAGCCAAAGCCCAGGGCCCGTCAGTCCACAGGCGTCTGTGCACATGCCTCTGTGAATTCGTTCTTTAATAAATGTTTACTGAGTGCTCACTTCTGTGTCGGGCACAGTACTAGGTCCTGAGACTACAACTGTGGACAGGACAAGCAGGGTTCCTGCCCTGAAGAAGGACACATGCTAATGAAGACAATCAGTCAAGACAACAGGAAGCACAACCTTGCTGGGCATTGTGTTATGATGGGGAAGTTTCTGCTCTGAGCATACCTAAGAGACTTCAGATCTCAGAGCAGGCTTCCTGGAAGAAACAATCTCTACACTGAGCCCTGCCAGACACGCTGGAGGCAGCCAAGGAAAAAGAAGGGAGCAGTTATAATTGGCTGAAGCAAGGAGACAGGAATGAGCCTGGTGACTTTTGGGGGAAAGTGAGGTGACAAAAATGCATTCTGAAACAGGCAAGCCAGAAAGCTCAAGTTAAATAAAATATACACCACCAAGGCCTTACATTAAAGTTGGTGACATTTATCCGAAGGGGGCGATTTTGCCCACCTACCATGCTACGGCACGACTGTTTTTCCCTAAGGCCACAGGAGACAGCGACAGGTTGTATACCCAAGTCAGGGCCAGGATCCAGCCCTTGGATTCTCCACTTGCCGAGACACCCACCCCTGGTACAGGTCTGTTTCCCCGCAGGTGGGGGCTTCCTCTGGCACCCACAGAAAGACCACACGTGTGCTCTCAGGGCCTGACTTCCCCCAGGAGCTGCCCGATCACTGCTGTGGGGCAGAGGTGCGGATTCCACAGAGATCCGACTTGACGGGCAAGGCTACCTCCGATTCCTCATAACCAGCCCATCCCCTGTGATGCTGGACCAGAGGCAGGAAAACACGGACCTGTGCGGGTACCGTCCAGGCACACCTGATTTCCTAGAAGTTCCTCCTCCTAGCAGACAGTGTTGCCCGAAATTCTTACAGACACTCTGACTGCAGAACTCGTCCCACTAGGAAATGAGCTGAAGGTCTCTCAGGCAACCTAAAGACCTTGGCTGCGATCTTTTCCCCACCCACGCACGTTCCTTCTCTCCTCTTAAAATGAGGCACAAGCATCTACCGTGATTTCACATTTCTATATCTTAATTAGAAAGATGCTGACAATTGCACCAATTTAGAGAGTTCTCCAAACCTTGCCACACTCAACCAAAACGCCAACATGGTGACGCTGAGATGCATTCACTTGCCGCTCAAGACACTGAATAGCCATCTTCAAAATATGCATGTCCAATACAACCCATAAAAATTACAACTGAATGTATTAATATACATGGTACCTACTATCAGGTTATAGCGTGCTATCTAATTGCTACGTGTTTGTGACTGGCACTGCGTCAACTCACTCAGCTCACACTTCTGCACCAAGGCGTATCTCTGAATGGTGGGGACAGGGAGGGAGGTGGGATAAATGCTGTTCTGTGCCTTGTCTCGTTGTTTCTGTGATCAATTCAATCGATTTATTTTTTTTTAATTTAAATCAATAAGACTTCTTGCTGTCTGTCCCTCTCATTTATTTACCCATCTAACAGAACAGATGATTTAAATTATCCTACCACTTTGGCATCCAAAATTGTGAAAATTCATTATTCAGCATTTAAGTTGGAGACATACTAAAATTAAACCCATTAAGTCAACTTAAAATAAACAAATTTTTTCAATGACCTAAGAACCATTCACCAAAATAAAACCTACCAGATTAGAAGCAGGGAACAACTTTTAACGACACAAACTGATGGGAGAAACGGCAGACTCAGTAGTACAGGGCCAGCACCAATGGGAGCCCAGCTGCTGTGTGGAGTTGCAAAAATGCAATACACACATATACTTTCAAAAAAATCCCTGATTAACAATTCACAAAGCAACAAAGTATGTATCATGCTGCACTAAAGTTCATTTCTTACATTTGCTCAATTCTCATTTCATTTGAAATAGTGATCAATTAATTCAAAGAAGTAAGATGCTCCAATACAGTGTTTCCGTTGTCCTGTGAGTCTTATAGGACTGTGCAGGTTCCTGATTTTATTCCCAGGACAGTACTTCTCTGCTATCCTCTTTCTCCACAATTTCCAGCAGATCAGGTCTGGAGGTTACGAGTACAGACTTGGCAGACAGACTCTAGGGCCATGCATTCTGTTTTCCTGGGTCTGAGCAAGTTTCTTAACCTCTTTTGCTCCACTTTCTCCATCTATAAAATGGGGATAAAGTAGTTCATATTTCATAAAATTGCAGTAAAGTGCTTAGAATTGTGTCTGGCACACAATAAGCACTATAAAAATTTGTTGTTTTTTTTTTTTGGATACATGCTTTCATAATACCTATTCATTTCCTAATAAAGAAGTTTTCTCATTGGCATGTTTAAATTTAAGATTAATCTGGATAGGGAGGAGGTTCCATTCATTTACATAAACATGTAAGAAAAATGTCAAGTCTCAGCAGATGTGCAAAGAACACAATCAACACATAAGAGGTGACACAAACACACGTGGGGCAAGGTCCATCTCAACAGCAAAATTCAAAGCATAAATTAGAACCGAGGAAGAATTTTCTTCCCATCAAATCAGCAAATTAGGAAACTATTAAGAATGCCACCCCCTCCTACCATCCAGGTTGTGATTTAAAACTGGACTGTTTGTGTGTTACTAATTGATGCAAAGGAATAGGACCCTTTTAGGAAATAAAATGCCTTTATGTATCAAAAGCCATAAAAAGAGTTTGTATTCTACTCAATAAGTTCACTGATTTCCAAAGGCAACAAAACAAAGAAAACAGGCTATATGCGTAAATATGGGCATTGTAGCACTTTTGTGGCCGTAAAATAGTGAAAACAATTTAAATGCTCAACAATGGGCCATAATGTATAACGACACATTATAACGTAGTCATTACAAGTATAATTATAAACCCACGAAGAAACACGGAAAAACATCTTATGAAACATTACACGAAGGACTGTACACACGTGCAATTTCCACCCTGGGCACTGACAAACGTATTTACACAATCAGACAAAGACTGGAAGGAAGCAGAGGTAACAAAGGATACCGTTTGGTCAAGGGACTATGAAAACCGATTTTCTTTTCTTTTATTGTAAATGCTGCTTATGCAATATAAATAGGCACAACTTGCAGTATTTCTTTTGCCCATGTGCTCTCAAAGCCTCCATAAATTCGTTTCCTGGCCTGGGGGGTTGCTCTCTCCCTCTGGTGTGCTGGGCGCTGCGGGGTGGGGCTGCAGCGAAGCCCTGCGGAGACGGGGCGAGGGAGCCCAGGGCCGCTGCTGCCCAGGCCCCTGGCGCTTACAGGGCGCACAAAGCCAGGGGACCCGCTGGGGGCTGAGATCCCCACCTCACCTCGAGGAGGCACTTCTCGGGGGCCCCTGGGACAGGCGCCCCAGCCAGGAGGAGGCTCACGGAACGCCCGCATGTCCTCCCAAGCCCACCAGCCTGGGTGGAGCCGGCCCCGGACGCGCCCCCGCTCGGTGCGTCCCTGCCGAGGATCCGCTCCGCAGTGGCGGGTGGCGACGCACGGCTGCCCCACGCGGGCTCCTAAACGGACGTGGGAGGGGGCAGTGGGGCGGCGCCCCGATGGAGAAGGAGGGAAGGCGAAGGAGGGGCAGGTTGGAAGACGCTGGGCTTGGGTCCCTTCATACATAGAATTCTGAACATTTTAGAAATACAGAATAAAATAAAAATATTTCAGTAAATAATTTTAAATTTTCTTCCCTTGAAATCTCATGTGGCCCCTCACTGAAGGAAGAACGGATCGTAAAAAACCAAAAACCAGTTCCTTCCGGGGACCTGGGCGCCCCGGACCCCAGCGGCACCACCGCGGCGGGGGTGAAAGCACAGGCTGGGCAGAGCCTGGTCCGTCCCCGGGCGCTGACTTCGCCCGTGAAGTGCGGTCACGCGCCACCCACGCGGCGGGCAGGGGCCACGCCGGGCCCCCGGGAGCAAGTGCCACGGTCACCGCAGCCAGGACCACGGCGCCGAGGGTTGGGTTCTGGGGCCGGACTCCCTGATCTCAGGGACCGCTCCGCCATCCGCGGCCCCGGGCAAGCCACGCACCCTCTGTGAGCCTCCGCCCCCAGTGACAACACAACACTAACACCCACCCCGGGGGCGCAGTTGAAACAGAGCTTGCCACAAATGAAGTGTAAGTGTGTGTGAAATAAATAAAAACGACAATTACTCCAGAAAGACACACAAACCCGTGTCCGTCTGAAGAAGGAACCTGGAAGAGAGCTCCAGAGGTGCGTGCCTGGGCTGCTGCAGCTGGTGGGGCCACCCGGGCCTCCTCCCCATGCCCCGGGTCGCCACCGCGGGTTACGGGAGGGCAGGGGCAGGGCCGAGGCAGCCTCGCACCCCAGCAGACAAAGGGGGCCCTCTGCAGACACAGGGGTCCCTGGCAAAGGGGTCCCTCAGCAGACAAAGGGGGCCCTGGGCAGACAATGGGGTCCCCCCAGCAGACACAGGGGCCCTGGGCAGACACAGGGGTCCCCGGGCAGACAAAGGGGGCCCTCGGCAGACACAGGAGTCCCTCAGCAGACACAGGAGTCCCCCGGCAGACACAGGGGTCCCCCCGGCAGACAAAGAGGCCCTGGGCAGACACAGGGGTCCCCCAGAAGATAAAGGGGGCCCTGGGCAGACACAGGGGTCCCCCAGCAGACAAACGGGGCCCTGGGCAGACACAGGGGTCCCCCAGCAGACAAAGGGGGCCCTGGGCAGACACAGGGGTCCCCCAGCAGACACAGGGGGCCCTCAGCAGACACAGGGGTCCCCCCGCAGACAAAGGGGCCCTCAGCAGACACAGGGGGCCCTCAGCAGACACAGGGGGCCCTCAGCAGACACAGGAGTCCCCCGGCAGACACAGGGGTCCCGTGTACTCGCTTCGGGCCGTCGGCTGGGAGTGGGCTGGGGCAGTCCCGCAGCTGGAGGGTCCCGCCCATCAGGCCTGCCCACAGCTGCCGGGAACACCGGCTTTGCAGGACACCTGCTCTGCTGGACAGGACAGCAGATGGCCGAGCCCCCCCCATCCCAGCTTGCCGTCTGGGGGCCGGGCCGGCGTGTGCTGCCCGGGGGCCCCTCCAGCCCCCTTTCTGGCCATCTGCTCGGTGGCCTCTGTGCCCACGATGCATGGCTAATTAAAACCATTACAGCCGCACGGGCCTCTCTTTCCCCACAGAGCTGATTTCAGCGGCCGCAGAGCCTGAAGTAGACCTTTTTTTTTTTTTTTAAACGGGAAAGCTTTGCAAATCTGGAGAGAAAAGAAGGGAAATTTATTGGCATAATAAAGCTCCCCCCAAACTTGTCCAGGTGACCTCCCTTCCCACGCTCCCAGCTAACTGCTGTCCAGAGGCCACCTGCCAGGTTTCTGTGCCCGCAGACAGCAGCAGTTAAATGACCCTGAGCTGTACTGCCCATTTAAAGAAAAAAAAAAAGTAGTTCACTTTGCTAAGAACTCCGAAGTAAATCAAATCAGTTTTAGGAAAATGCTCAGCTCAAAACTTCCACACTTTTAAAAACTCTGCGTGGATGGTCAACTTCATTAATAGTCCTAGATATTAAGAAGTCCTGCTCTGGGCAGCTGCAGGACACGAAGCGCCCAGCAGGCCTGGGGCTGGTCCTGTGGGGACAAACGCCGTGGACGGCAGACCCCTTCCCAGCTGCCCCACTGGCCCCGCAATGGACAGCCTGTGTCCGAGCCTGCCTCCAAACCCAGCACCAAGCTGCTCGGCGGCTCCGCTGTCAGGACTAGAATGGTGATCAGTTCCTTTATCTTCAAAAGCAATTAAAAGCTGCAAGTGCCGAGGAGGATAGCAATTAATGTATGATTTTTTAAATGCACACACATTTACATGAGTCCCGCAACACTGCTAAAAAAGTCTTTAATACTGTGTGAGGAAATGCTCAACTTAAGAGAGTTTGAGCTTTAAATCTTTCCTCCTAACAAAGGTTGGGAACTGGTTTTGGGTCACTGGATTTAAAAGTCCTTAAACGAAAGGTTTTTTTTTTTATACATCTGCTCATGGCATCTGCGCATCAGTTTCTGATGATGCGGACACCTGTTGATTAACATAGTGCTGCTACTAGTATAGTATCGGTTTTCAACGGTATAATTGAAAAACGCTACTACTATATTAAAACTAACTCAACTTCTGATTACTTGTCTGCTTTGTTTTCTGGTGGACTCTAGGACAACATCGGAAATCGCTGACCTGGCAGGTGATGTGGCGGCAGACTCGGAGGGAGCCTCTGGGGTCAGGGAGATGCAGGTGATGTGGCGGCAGACTCGGAGGGAGCCTCTGGGGTCAGGGAGATGCAGGTGATGTGGCGGCAGACTCGGAGGGAGCCTCTGGGGTCAGGGAGATGCAGACAAAGCCTCTAACCCCGAAATCGTCTGTGTTATACTGGGAGACAGCTTAGTAATTTTGAGGGGGCTTCTTTTATCAGTTGAAAGTGATCTACAGTTGCATCTTGAGTGAACGTTCCATTTCTGGAAACAGCCACATGACCTAATAAGACTTAAGAAATATAAAGGGAAACAGAATCCCACCAAAAAAAACTATCCTAATGATATCATATTGAAGGAAACAAATTGTTTTCTTTTTCAAAATCAAAGACTAGAACAAAGAGTGTAATGGGGGGTAACAGGAAGAAAGGTACATTTCAATGACAAAAAAGAAAGGCACATTTCAATGACAAAAGATCTTGGCAGAACTTCTGTTAAATATTAAGAAGTGCTTGAGAATTAAATATTGGCTCTACACAACACAAATGAATAATTCACGAAGTTTAACTGTAAAGTTATGCATATATGAAAATAAACATAAGGGGAAGATAAGTCAATTATACTTCTTGAGAAACTCTGATTTTGTAGTAAAATCAGTTTTGTTGGTACTGTTTTTAGTTTTTAAACAAATCATCAGCATGCGTCCGTCCATGCCCACAGTCCTAACACAAAGACTCGGAATTGCTTGTCTCTTCTTGGGCCAGCCTAGCAATAGGCTTTAACTTTTCTCTCATGTTCTCAATTAAACTGCAGTGCGAAAGCCAAGTTTTGGCTTACACTGCTATTGTTTACAGTTGAAGAAATAATTGTTTAAAGTCCCTTGCTCTTGATAAGAATCTTCCTAAAGCTGATTTATTCCCTACAGAGGAAAACACTTAACAAGGTGTCCCCTGTTTTCAGTGAGGGCAGAAAGCAAAGTGGCCCTGTCCCAACTGTATTCATTGTGTAACCAACCTTTCCTACCAGACCTGAGTAACAGAGGACAGACCTGAGAATTAGGGCCTCCCACCCCCTCCAAAAGAAACATGAGCTAAAATTCAAGGTCAGTTCAGCAGCCATTACATTAAAAAGAGGAAAAATCGCTACTCCAAACCTAAAAGCTCACTTCCGTTTATTCACTAAGCAAAGCAATAACGACGACAACCGAAACATTTTCACTGATCAAACCTGAGGTTGAATCAAGAATGTGCCATTTGTTAGTCTGGATTAATTCTGAGGAGACCGTTCAACTGAACTGCCTTGAGTGAAAATGATCCCATGAAAGAAGAAGAACCACCACTTTTCTTTTAAAAACACCCTAGATGAGAGGTCAGACTCCAATGTGGAGAGGCCAATGCACATTTCTGCTGGGACCTATCTGTCGCTTAGGAATGAGCGCGTCCCACTTCAGGGTTTCCAAATAAAATTCTGAAATACACATTTTAGTGCAAAGTATTTACCAAGAAGCCTGTGCTCTCTCCCTACAGCATGTCTTTATAGCCTTGTAGGCTACAGCTGTAGAGGAGACCTGCTCAATCACTAGGTAGACCTTTTCTGTTTCTATGGGAAAGAGTGAAATTGCACGAGAAAAGCCCTGGGGGCAAGGGAGGGTGAGACCATTGAAATGTTTACAATTTAGGTGAGGGCTTTAGCATGCATGAACTGAAACAAAAGTTGAACATGATAAAAAAGGGCCTCACAATGAGGTTCATTAGCATACATTCTGTCCCAAGGGACGAGGCCAAGGCAGGGACCGTGGGTGGACCGAACAGCAGCAACGTGGTTGCTCACGCACCGTGACACATCACAGCCGTGTCCAGGCTTGGCCAGGGGATGAAGTCCACTCACTGGTGACAAAGCCTGAAGCTTCACATGGGAATCACATTAAGAATAAATGTAGTTGCTTTAAAGTGATCTCTGTAATAGCGCAATTCTTCCCTGCCTGCATGCCAGCATTTTCCCGAGAGGGAGGGAAAGGGCATAGTTTCCAGGGAGGGTGCAGCCAGTTAAGACTGCTAAGACTTACCTGCAGTTTTGGTGATGCTTAGGAGAGGGGCCTCCCAAAGGAGGATGCAGGAGAAACGCTAGGGACCACTAACCCAGGAACCTAGGAACGAATCCGTGTCAACCCGCAGCTTCTTCCCTGACTCTGGCACAACCTCGGAGGGTAAATGGGGAGGAATGAGCACTTTCCCTCTGAAGATGGCTGGTGGCTCACTTACGCCTCCAGGGTAAGTTCACAGAAGGCACAGAGCCACCAGGGAGAGTTTTCAACGGTGCTTGTGACACAACCTCATTCCACTGTCTACCCAAGTCCTCAAATAAAATGATACTTAATTCACCCTAGAGAAATAAGTAGTTTCCAGTTTGAATGGCCACAACTGGGCTCCTCATCTGTGGACTTCTAAAAACAGGCTCAGATACTTTGACTCTAACAAAAAAACTGCTAGACTCACTTCAGGAAAGATCAGTTCCATCCATGAGCTGCAGAAGCCGCAGCCCAGGGCAACTACACACCCTCCTCCCCTAAGCCAGGGTCCAGGAACATAAGGAAGCTCCCAGCAGAAGACCAGGAGGGTCCGTCTCCAGCTCCCTGTCTGACCGCTCCTCGCCGAGGGACACCCAGCCGCCCCCTCCTTCAGTCTCGCCGGGTGGCACAGAGTGCCAGGGTGAGCCACCAACAAACAACATCCAAAGAATCAATCTTGACACCCAGACAAAGACTTCGGCAACCAAAGGGGGAGAAAAGGGAACCAACAGCTCCATAAAGAACTCCTGACAGATTCTGAACTCCTCACAAGTGAAGAAGAATAAACCTCACAGGTTGTGGAGTATTTTCCCTTCCCCACACGGCAAGATTTGGGACAGGAGCGCAGCACTCGCCTCCCGGGTAGGGAGACTGTTGGTGGCCCGAGGAGGCCTGGATGGTCCGGTGGAAGGGACAGGGGTTTCCACATGGGTCCATGCTGGCCAGCACGTGAACTGCCCTAAAGTGCTGAAGCGACAATGGAAACCGGCAAGGGGACAGGAATGTTAATCTCGACACAAGGGCACGCAACAAGACCGACACTGATAGAATGACACCCCAGGCCACCCACCCGCGAGGGCAGCAAGCAGGCTCCACCACGGCGCCCGCACAAGGGTGGGATTTGTCCTTTTTACTGCCAACAGGAACAGCGAAGCCATCACACATGCAGTTGTTAACTATTTAAAGAGGTGCATCAATTTGAAAATTGACAGGCTCAGTTCACCTTACAACACACTTTATTTTTAGCAAGAAAGCATCTGGGTGAGCTTTGGTTTGAACCAACCTTCAGCTATAAAGTCATTCGCACACACGCACAGGCATAAAGAAGTTATCAATACTCCGTAGGTGTTCTTGGATGGGACAGAACAGATTCTCAAAGCAGGAGTCATCAAGAGAAGAGGGATGGAAAGAAGTGGCACTTCCCAGACTCCAGTGGGGAAGGTGGTACCAAGAGGTCACACCTGGAGGTTTCTGGAAGAACTAAAGAAAGCTGTAACACATCCGGATGAAATGATCATCTCAACATACCCTTTTCTCGAGACATAAGAAGAAAGATTTTGCCCGGAGTCAGGTCCCAACTCTTATCTTTATTTACACCTGAAACTAAGGTCTTACTTTTTAAAAACTAAATCTCAGCGGAAATCAGTAGATTAAAACAAGAATAGAAGACATATGTTGCCAGTAACAAATTCACCTTTGCCCAAGAACTTTCTGTGCATGTGGTGACTAGAAACTATAGTATCAAAAAAGAAGTAATTATTGCTTTAATGGACACAGAGTTTCAGTTGGGTGATGAAAATGTTTTGGTAAAAGATGATAGTGATGTTAGAAAATCATTGTAAATATAATTCATGCCATTAAATTGTACATTTAGAAAATGGTTCAAATGGGGTGCGCGGGTGGTTCAGTGGTAGAAGCGTGCCTTCCATGCGGGAAACCCGGGTGAGATTCACAGACCACGCACCGCCCCTCCCCCCAAAAAAGGGTAAAATTGGAAAATGTTATGTTACACATATGTTACCATAATAAAAAATAAATGAAAACAAATAAGTAATCATTTACTTTCTTAGTACCAAATGTAATGCCTTGGGTATCAAAAATGGTTGGGGAAATAAGATATTAGACTTAGGAGTATATTCCAGATAAAAGCTTACTCTCTAAAGTGTCAAAACATTATTTTAATCACTTTTCGTAGAGAAGTGTCTCAAATGCCTTCCAAATTACTCAAGGTTTTGAAATAGATTTTACGAATAAAATGATACCCTGTCCTGACAGCAAGATAAATATTACAAACATTGAACTAATTGTAGCGTGCAAATTATCATCTCCCTAAAATTGTAAATGTAAAATTTTTGTGCATGTGAGCATGAGTTTTTCTGGGGAAAGGTCCCTGTCGAAATTCTCAAAGGGATCCAAGAAAGGTGAGGGACCATTCACCGAGAAGGTCAGTCACTGAAACCACCCCAGGCTTTCTAAATCCAGGGCGTGTGATGCTCTAGGCAGCCTTCTCCTGGCTTCTTGTGGCTGTTCCTATTTTCAGCTGTCACTTTCATGCACACTGCTCTCCCATCACTTTGTGGCTTCCACCTCTCTCCTCTCCCCATCTGCTATTCTTCCTCTCTTTTCACTCACATTTCTGCCACTGCTCCTTCCCTTCTGGGGTGAGGACAGGTATAACTCGCTTAAAAAAATGGTGCAAACTTCTCATTAACAAACCAGCCATGTGTCCTAATTTTCAGTACTTATTCACTATTTCTATTCCTGCTCAATGCCTGGGCTCTTTCCAGTTTGTGGCTGTTCTGGAAAGTTGAGTATGCTGGACGTCTGACTGTGAGGGCAGAACTGGGGGCATGCTTCTGTAGATGTCAGCAACCATGGGGTTACACAGCAATGACCACACACACACACACACACACACACACACACACACACCCTCTGACCCACATACCATCTTCAGACAACTATAAGAATGTTGAGGCACTTTGTCTTTTCACAGGTTTACATTGCTATCCGAAATATCTGCAGTCCCCAGTGTGAGTTGGGATTTGCAAGAAATATTTAGAGCTTGCTCAGCATGGCCCTTTCGATCATGTTCTGTACATGGGATGCTGGCAAATGAGCCGGAAAGAAAGGATACAGAAAACGTTACTGCCTCTCCTTTACTAGTGTGGAATGAGACAAATGGAAATGAGGGAGGCAGGCGAACCTCTGAGAGCTGCTAGGACCAATGAGAAGCAACGCAACTCCCAAGTACTGGCAATTGCCCCTTTCCAGGGTCTCGAGGCAAGAACCAAACTTGAGAGTGGCTGTGTCCCACCACAAAAGACAAGGCGCAGGCTCTCCGGACGCCCCGACAGGCCTGCCTCTGCAGCTGCGGGGACGCCGTGGGGTGCCCATCCCGCAGAGGAGAGAAGAGCAGTGGCCGAGAGGCAGACGCCGTCCCAAGGACACTAGCAGCCCAGACCCCGAATCTCAGGAGGACCCTGAAAATGCACAAAGGGAAGGCGCGTGCGGACAGCGGGCGCTGAGGGCGCCGAGGGCAGGCAGGGGGCAGAGGGTCCATCCCTGGACGGCGCGGCCGCGCTCGCCACAGCCACACGCCTGGGGACGGGGACGGCCGCCCGCAGACCCCGGCGTGCCCCGCCTGTGGGCACGCGGCCCCCTCCTACCTGGCCGCCGTCCCCGGGCCGCGCGTCTTCCTGCCGAGGCTCCAGCCCTGCCCCGGCCGCCTCCTCCGCGGGCTGCTGGCGCTCGGGCAAGGACCTCCGGCCGTAGCGCTTCCCGCCGCTCACGTACTTGGGCCGGGCTTCGGGCGAGCGGCCTGGGCAAGGAGACAAGAGTCGAGGCCACATTACACGGCAAGGTCAGCCCCCGCGCCCCCCCAGATCCCCCCCAGACCCGCCCATCGCCCGGGCCGTGCAGGGGCTGCGGGCCCCGGGTCCTCCTCCCGCACGGAGGGGGCGGCCGGACTCAGAGGGGCAGAGTCAGGACGGGCGCGAGGCGAAGGTCATGTTCGTGCTTCTGCTTATCAAGCTCGAGGTTTGCAGAGAGCATAGGAGAGGAGGAGAGAGCGAGAGAGGAGGAGCGAGGGAGAGATCACACAGACACCTGGGGTGGTCTTGGAAAACGATGACAAACAAACCCCACATGGGCGCTGTGAAGTCGAGCCCACGCCAACTGGTCTGCAGCACCCCCTCACCTGAGCAGCTCCTCTGTTGAACACCGCACTTTCCGCCCCTCGGACAAGCAGGACAGAACAAAGGAGCAGGCCGGGTGGACTCTAATCAGTTAAGGACGGCGCGCCCCTCATAGGCAACCTGGCATCAAGAGCTCATTTAAAACTTAAAAGCTGGAGAATAAATGGCAAGTGGGAAAATGGTATAGTATGTTTTTTTTTACTTCTGTCCACGAGTTTCAAAGTTGTGCAATATGAAAAGGAGCGCACAGAGGAAGGGTCGTCTCTTGGCCTTAAAGCCAGACATGAGCATTTTCACAGAACACGTCTTGGGATCCGACTTGCCGCCACCACCACTGCCACCGCCAAGAGCCTTTCTCTACCACGGCCAGCTTTAAAGCAATAAAATAAATACTTCACTCTTTTACATGTCATCTTAGATATCGATTTTTAGCACTTTGCCTGGTGTTAGGAGAATAAAATATTCATTAAAATACAAAAGACTAGTGGTGCTTTGTTTTCCACTCTCACTGTCCAGAGACACTCTTTCTGGAGAATACACTTGTTCTGTTTGAACCACAGTCTTGACAAGAAGTATCTAAACTCAGACACGCAGATGTTCAGATGAGGTATGACTGGATGTGCACTAAAAGAACGAACCCTTCCTTGATCGCCGGTGAAACCACGTTAGGAATCAGACACACTTTCTCGTTTCCCGGGGAGGACAGCTGACCGTCTGATTAAGCCAACCCCCCCAGCCCCGCACCCCTGCCCTGCCCCCCCAGTCCTGCACCTCCCCCCCAGCCTCCTTCCTCTGGTGCAAGCTCAGATTTCACCACATTCACTAATGTGGTCAGAAGCCTTCTGCAAATGCTCAGCAAAGCTCAGAGTGAGGTACTTATGCGAGCTATACAGTTTCTAGCGATATTTATATCCAGCCAGCCTTTAAAATGTGCCAGCCAAGCCATTTTATTAGGTGGAGGGATTCTCTTTCAGGAAGTGTTTAAGCATACAAAATTTATACTGAGACCACATGCATATTTGAAGGTACCTTTTGTCAGCAGAGAGTGTGTCAGCTCGTGAACACTCAGGGGTGACCCTGACACGCGAGCTGCTGGCTGGCAGCTGGCACCCACAGGTGCTAGTAGGAGACCAGGCAGAGCCATGCTCGGTGCACTGCCCAGCCTCACACTTCAGTGGTGGATAACAAGACACACCATTAGAGATCCTGGGACTTAGGGGAGATGAAAAGCCAACTCAGACCTCAGGAGATGGAATGTGGAATTTTCTCAGCGTGAGAACAGTCACGGCCTGTGGGCTGCAGTGGTAAAGCAGTTCACAGCATCTGTGGCACTTTCTCAGAGGAGAAAAAGGGAAGTGTGAAAGGGGCTCTCGTAAAAAATAAACTGATCTGATTTAACATGTCCCAGTGGATAAAATGGTTATCTGGTTCTTTCCCATTAAACACGCCACACCATGCACGGGACCGTGGGGGCTCAAAACAGTTCTTTTTCTGAATAAGGAAAGGAAACAGGCTGCGAAGCTGAGGCTCCCTGTGAGTTTGGGTCTATTTATTTTCATATTTATTTTTGCATTGCCAGGAGCCTGAGTGACTACAGTCAGTAGGGAAGACTTCTGTGCATGTTAGCTGTGGTAGGGACAGCTCCACCACGCACGGCCTGCCAACTTCCCCTGGGACCTGCAACGTGTCCTGCGCCCAGGCCCAGAGGTGCCAGCCAGGCGGGAGAAAACACAATCCCTAACATAAGAGGACTGCAGGTTCATCCCTGCCCCGCGTCCACATCCATCCATTCACCAGAGACAGACTGATTTGGGGGGCATGTTTTAGGACGGCCAGCTCACCTCCCAGGGGGGAACTGCTCTGACAGGGGGAGGGAGGTCTTCTCCATGGCTCACCCCCACGAGAGAGGGGTGCTGTGTGAGACTCTGGACTGGCCACAGGCTGAGACCCACTGGCTATGGGGAACCGACACCCTCTGGTGAAGCTGACCTTCCTTTCTTTCTTCTCTGTGTGGGTAAAACATTTCTCTATCAGAGCCTGGTGAGCCGTGCTCTGGCTGGCAACCCTGACACCTGTATGGGGATGAACTGGCACCTCTTTAGGTGTCTCTCCTGAGTGACGTTTATAATGATCAATTTGGAGCAAATTTTAAGTTATTAGCTTTCACTGGGTGTGCACTGGTTCTAGAGACATCTTTTAAACTCTTCTCATCTTTTTGGAAGATATTTTTGCACACACAAAAAGGAAGCATGGAGTATTATGGTTTTCTCATCACTGAGTTTTCCAAACCATACAGGTGACTGACACGGCATTAGACCAATCACACCATTTAAAACAGTCACGTGCATGCCTCTCCCTATGTACAGCACTAGCCCCACTGACCTTGCAGGACCAGAGAGGGAGAAGGAGGATGGGACAGCAAAGGTACAAAGGGCCAGCGAGGAGCTCCATGGCCCATCGGCACCGTTTTGCTGAGCATCTGAAACTCTATGATTCTCATGTCACTCGCGCCCAGGGCTTCAGCAGCCGACAGCAGGTCCCCCAAACGGGAGGCCACAGTAGGGATTCCAGATGCGCTTTCACACCCAAACTGAAGACTGCCTTACCCCATTCTCACCACGGCTTTCAGAATAGCTGAAAAACTGCAGGTTCTATGGCAAAGCTGATTTACTTTAACCAGCATATCCAGATATAACTTACTTATTTCAGTGATCCATTCGGCAGCAATCTTGTCTGTGCCAAATAATATGGCATTACTTGGTTTATTCAGAAATAAAATTATTTACATCATATCCCTTCTTTTAACATCAACGAAAACGACTGTTAACAACCATGAACTCCAAGGAGGAACAAGAAAAGCCAGTGAAACACGGTGCAGAGAACTGCCTGCCTTCGGTGTTTTCTTCCCTTGAAAATATATTTATGATTTTACCTGGGTTGTCCGCTTTCTGAGTCTTTTCCCTTCCTTTCTCATTTCTATGTGGCAACACTACAGAAAAATAAAAATGGGCTTTGCAGGAGAGCAGCCGAGCCGAGCCTGGTTCAGCTACCTAAAGGAGCCTCGGGCTTCATCCCTGGAGAGCTTATCACAGGACAGCTAGCCACAGCGACGTGGCTCTGAGCGAGTCCCACCTGGTCACGTTGAGATGGTCCATGTTTTAGTCCATAAACTAAACACCTGGTTCTGAGCAGGGGCCCATAGAGAAACCTTGGTTCAATCTCCTAAAGATGTGGAAGCAACTTAGAATCCATTTACAGAAGAGGGCAAAATTCTAAGCAAGGGGTTCAAACGAAGAAAAAAATCCTATTCCTTCTTGCTCTAGAAATGAAGCAACGATCTTCGCTTAATTTTTGCTCCATATCTCATCTATCCCAAGAAGGTAAACTCCAGAACTACGATGACCGTGAAAATGCTCTGGCATCACGTGAACCACTCACTGCGCACAGAGTTCCGCCAGAAGGTCCTGCACTTATAACAACAGGAAAACTGAAATATGTCCAGGAGAATGAGCGCGCTGAAGAGATTAGCCAGCTGTGGGCACAGAAACTAATTACGCTCACTTGCCCCACTGTCCCCCCACCTCCCTTCCCCACACCAGTGTGACAGCGACAACCCAGCTTCCCCAACTCGACTGATCGGTGCAGAGCACACTTTTTACTTCCTCCTGAAACTGACGACAAGCCCCCGTGCAGCACCCACCTGAGGTTCTCAGTTCTCCTAAATCCACAGCATGGACGGTAAAAGGTAAAGGAGGAGGAGCATGGAAGAAGCTGAAAGGGTTACCCCAAAGCTATTATAATAAACATTATTAAATCCATCAAATTCTAGCTTTGCAAAAACACAAGCATAGGGCCCAGAGTGAAGGGGCATTTATAGCACACACACAGGAAGTCAAAGGAGACAGGCAAAGAGGCACCCAGGGTTAGACAGTCATTTATGTCACATTTACTGAACACCTGCCATGGGCCAAGCCATATATTATGCCTATTAAGACAAAAGATGGATATTTTATCATTTATTAATTCAAACTTTCCTGTCTCAAAAATGACCTGAGGATATGTCTAAGGATGAAAAAAACATCCCCTTTCCTCTGCTGCTGATATTATTATTTTAGAATTGCTCCTGCAGACCTTTGCTTTCTACTCCACTTCCTGACCCATTCAGTTGGCCTGATAACTCAGCACCACCCTTCAAAGGACACGGCTGGCGCAGGGGTAAATTCTGTCTGAAGCTCTGCCTACTACATTTGTGCCAAGCTCACAGAATTCCTCAAATCCATGTGAAGATGTGAAGACAGGTAGGGGTTGAAACGAAGCATGTGCAAAACTCAAGACAAGCACCTCCAAGGAGATTTCTTGGGGAGAAGTAGTCATGTAGCAAATGAGCATCGTCCGGACCCATGCATGTCGCCACGTCCTTGCCTATCCTGAACACACTGTCACACGGGAGGAATTCCAGTGAACGTAATATACAACTGATTCTAAATAAAAGAAAAAGAACTGAAGGGGAGACAGAGACAAGAAAGAGGTAAAAGACAGAGACCCAGAGGGAAACTGACAGAGAGACTGAGAGACCAAGAGAGAAAGAGGCAGAGACAGAGAGGTCAAGACCAAGAGACAGAGAGGGGTGTGGGGAGAGGCCCAGGAGTGTGGAGGGAGGGGAAGGGTCAAGAGATGGGAGAGACCCGGGAAGACAGGATGGCAGTGCAGAGGTGAGGTGGTGTGGTGGGGGGTGGAAAGAAGCCCGGGGCACGGAACAGGGGAGTCTAGAGTAGGGAAAAAGACCCACCAAGAGAAAATGAACAACATAAAAAAGACAGCAGTTATCAGCCATTCCTTCATTTCCCAGCGTGCTCCTGCCCCCACAGGAAGCCATCACAAGCGGCAGCAGTGTCCCACGGAGGCCTGGCCCACCTCCTCCTCTCTCCCGGAAAGTCCGCACAAGATCTAGGTGTCCAGTCTGGGCCTTCAGGCCCTTCCTAGACTTCTTCTCTGGCAGGACTGTAGGAACAGTCCGCACGTCGGCTCTCACCAGCCTCTGAAGGATGCTTCCTAAGGGAGCATGGAGCTCCGCGCTGGCTCTGGTCAGCCTTGTAGGAGGAAAGCCTGGAGGGGAGGGGAGCGTCCTTCCAGGAGGGCTGAGGACGGTGGGCAGGTGTGGGGTGGCAGCCTCCAGGGCTGACTGGACTAACCAGATGGTCAATCTCAGCCTTAAAGAAGTTGAAGATGGGGCAACAGAAGAAGTTTTCTAGGCTGTAATGATTATATGATTTTCCAAGCCTTGTTATGGAGAATCAGCTGGCCACTTACATCTGGAGCCGTTTGGGGAAGAAGGCAGAGATTCATGTAGTATGCTCTTAGCGCCAAACTCATTTCTTTCAAGTAACCTCTGGGCACCTGTTCCTGGAACCCCTTCTCCTAGGAGCTCAGTGCAACCTGTACCGTCTACAGCACAGCTCCCAACCTAACAATGACCGTGTTTAGATTTTTCTAGAGTTGTGCTTCCCAGGTAGACTGCAACGCTTCCCTGGACAGCCCAGCTTCACGGAAAGAGCCTGGGCACCAGAATTAAAAGGACCTGGACCCAGACACTTGGTTGTTGTCCATGCCAGGAGCACTCAATCTTTCTAAGACTCGATTTCCTCATGGAAAGGGAGAGAAAACAACACAAGCTCCCTGGAGTGGGTGTGTGGTTCTCAGACAAGAGCTTCCTGCATCCTGCCTGGCCGCTCGTGCCCCGTGAGCGCACGTGGGGACCTCCGGCCCGCGCTCGTGCCCCGTGAGCGCACGTGGGGACCTCCGGCCCGCCGCTCGTGCCCCGTGAGCACACGTGGGGGCCTCCGGCCCACCTCTCGTGAGGGATCCACTAGCTGGCCAGGGAGTAGAGCCAGAGGTGTATCACGGCATGCAATCCTTCAGCAGTTTCCTCCACTTCGAGGGTTTTTTTGTTTGTTTTTGTAGCGGGCAAGATCAGTGACACATGCCCAATGACTCTATCCAGACCGTCATCTCTGAAACAAGTTTACCCTGATCTCGTTCTCGTCCTCTTTTCTCCTTGTTGATCTCCGTCCCTTCCGCTGGCTGGTGTGAGAGGAGCACCAATTCTCTAAGACTCCCTGGGAAAATTACTACACTGTTCACCTTCCTGTACACCAGCTGAAGGTGAAATAAACTTAGCCTACCCACACAGCTCCCAAGTAAACTGTCTTCTTTATCAAAATTCTCAACAGCCCTTTTTATTTCATTTTAAATAGTACCAGTAGTTTTTGCACATGTGCATAAATTTTGTTTTGCTTTAGTTTTAAACTTTTTAAATTTTGAAATACTTTCAAACTCACAGGACAGTTACAAAAAATACTTCTAACCCCACACAGAGAACTCCAACATCCCCCTATGCCATCAGACACTTAGATCCATCAATTTTAACATTTCACCGTCTTTGCTGTATTGTTTTATTAATCCATCAATCCATCTATCTGTATCTATCAATCTGCTTTCTAAATGAGCAGGTTGCACACCTCACGCTCCTTGAACACTTAATACTGCCACGTACATTCCACAAGAATATGCACTTACGCAGCTACCTTAAGTGCAGTTATCAAGTTCAAGAAATTTAACATTGCTATAAAGCTTCCAGTCTATGTCCCAATTTTTTCATGTGCCCCAATAATGTCCTTTTGGGCCTTCTTGTCCCTTGCTAGTTCCCATGGGGATCACGTACTGCCTTTCACTGTCAGTCCCTTTCGTTGTCCTCGCTCCTTTAACTGTAGGAACACACAGAGCGCGTCCGCTTTCCATCTCAACCTCTCACAAACACCCCACAGCAGGACTGGTCTCATTTCCTAGGCGGTGACAGCCTCACTACCTTTCATCACGAAACTTTTCTTTTCCCCTAATAGAAGTTCTACACCCATCCTGCATTAACCCGCCATTCCCCTTGCCCCCCATCCCCAGCAACCTGTACTCTAATTTCTGTCTGTACGAGCTTGCATATTCTCCAATATTTCGTTACTATGGGGCTTAAATTTAATGTCCTAAATCTGATACAACCTCATTTGTTTAACTCAACAGCTTATACAAACTATGTTTCTATGCCCTTCTGTCCCATACCTTTATATAGTTCTCATCTCAAATGATATGTTTATACATTATGAGTCCAAAACTACCATTATATTTTATGTGTTTGCTTTTTAGATCCTCTAGGAAAAAAAATGTGACAGGCGAAAAATACAAAAGTGCTGGCATTTACATTTATCTGCCATTACCCTTACCAGTGATTTTTATTTCTTCAGGTAGCATCACTTGTCTCTTGCCCTTTCCTTTCAACCTGCAGAACTCTCTTTATCATCTCTCATAGGGCCAATCTTTTGTTTATCTGGGAATGTCTTAATCTTTCCCTCAGTTTTGAAAGATAGTTTTGCTGGATATAGAATTCTTTGTTGGCAGCTTTTGCTTTTAGCATTTTAACATGTCTTCCCCTTGCCTTCTTGTCTCCATGGTTTCTGACAAGAAATCGACATTTAATCTTTTTGAGGCACCTTGTATGCAACACATTGCCTCTCTCTAGCAGCTTTTAGAATGCTCTATTTTTGGCATCTAACAGTTTGATTATAATATGTCACAGTGTAGCTCTATTTAGGTTTATCCTGTTTGGTGTGCATTCAGCAACTCTGATGTGCACATATGGATGTCTTTTGCTACATTTGGGAAGTTCTCAGCCATTATTTCCTTAAAGATTCTCTCTGCCCCTTTTGTCTCCTTCTGGGGCTCACACAACGCATACGCTATGACCACACTTAGACAGTTCCTCAGGCTCTGTTCACTTTTCTTCATTCTTTGTTCTTTCTGCTCCTCAGAATGGATGATTTCAATTGTTTTATCTTCAAGTTCACTGATTCTTTCTTCTTTTAGCTCTAATCTGCTGTTGAAACCCTGCAGGAAATTTTTAATTTGTTACTCTGGTCTTCAGCTGTCTGGTTCCTTTTCATAATTTCCATCTCTTTACTAATGTTCACTTTGTGTTCACCGACCATTTTCCTGATTTCCTTTAGTTCTTTGCCTGTTTTTCTTTAGCTCTTTGAGCATATTTTGAACCATTTTTTAAAAGTATTTTTCCAGTATGTCCCAGGTCTGGTCCTCTTCACTGATAATTTCTAATGCTTTAATTTTATCCTTTACCTGGGCTATCAACCCCTGTTTCTTTGTATGTTTGTAATCTTTTGTTGAAATATGGACATTTGAGTATTTTAATGTGTTACTGTTGAAATTTAGACCCAGAGGTATCTGTTCCTTAAGCTTATATATCCAGCTAATGTTATGACAGAGCTTTCCTAAAATAGTAGGAACTGAAAAGAAAAAAAAGATCAAAAAGAAAACACCTTTTCCAGTCGTTGCTTATATGACCTTTGGGAGTGACCTCCTTCAGGGCACATCCATACAATGAGCTTAGAGAATCACTTCAGGCCAAAGCCTAGGGGTCTCCCTGGGCTGTTGCCTACACTGTGCATTTGGCCCTGGGAATATTGTCATTTACACGAATACAAATGTACCCTCTTCACTAGAAAGCAGCTTCCTCACAGTACAGGGACTGCACCACACGTGCTACAGCCAGCCATCCCTTTCCCCTAGACAACCCCTCACCGGCTCCCCCACAGCATTCTGTAGGTGAAACGGCGAGTCCCTCGGGTCACCACCAGACAGACTGGGCCACACAAGCACACCGCGGGGACTGCACGGGGTCCTCTGCTCCCGCCAGAACCCGGACCAGGGATCCACAGTGGGACTCTGGGTGGGCTCTGCGGCCATCAGGCGTTGGTTGGGGAGCTGCCGGCCAGGTCACCACTGGACCCGACTGCCTTCAAGTAGCCCTTTCCTTGGCTTGGCACTCGCCCTGCTACTGCAGTCCTTTAGCTGTTTCTAGAACCTTCAGAAGGGCGGTTCTGCCAGTTCTCACAGGTCGTTCAAAGCTTTTTGTCCTCCCCTGTTGCAAATTCATGTTGTGGCTTTGGTGGCAGGTGGTGCAGCCTGCGGAGGGTGGGTCAGCTTCCCACGCAAAGGTGACCACACTTAGATTCACAGATGGGAAGTGGAGGTGAGGAGGTCACAGGGGCCTTTGTTTTTTTAACGTTTCCTTTTCCGCTGCGTAGTCGCCCTCCTAAGTCTTCTGCATCCGATGTCCACGTCATCCTCCGCACGGTCGACAGCTGCCCGTTTGCCGCAGCTGCCTCGGCCTCCTCCTCTCCTCACCAGCTCCACCTCCTCCTCTTCCTCACTGTCAGCCCCCTGTCCCCGTTTACCGTATTAGTGCTCCCATTAGCAGCTGCGTCTCTCCAGTTCTCCTCTTCCTCCACAACGTCCTTCTTCGTCTTTAATCCCTTGGCGGTGATTTCAGAGCTGGACCCCACGGCCATGCCCAACACAGTGGGACAAGCCAGTGATCCGATGCAATGGATGAGAAGGGAAGCGCGAGCCTGGAGACGGTGGTGGTGAGGCTGGCGGTGGCTGCGGTGGGTGGCTGCGGCCAGCGGGCCTTGGCCTGGGAACAAGGCACAGGTAGCTTTTCCGAGCAGCCAGGCCACACCCGCTTTTGTTGGTGGTGATAGTAACAGTGGTTTGCCTTGTACTATTTTTCTCTTTTGGAGAAATTTTTGGTCCTCACAATTAGCATCTCACAGGCAACAGGGCCCCAGGGACTAAATTCTCACTTGGCTCATTCGACTCAAGACAGAATACCAAAACACACTCTGGAGCTGTGTCCGTCCTGAAGCACAGAACCGTGTAGGACGCGGCTTCTGGACCCCGGGCCCCTGAGCGTGGTGGTCAGTCACTAATCCAATGCCCAGTCAGAGGACCCACTCCAATGCACATCTGCTAAGCAAGTGAAAACATCTGCTTAATATATTTATGGCTTTTTCAAAGTAGAAGAAAAATTATTAAAATTAGGTCAGTTCCTGGAAATAGGAAGGTCTGTTATTAAGAAAATCGTTTGCACCAAAAAATGTCCAGTCTTTTTTTTCTACTTTCTAATTTGGTTTTTCAAGCTGGAGCTTTTATTTACAGCTAAGCAAAGGAAAGCCCTTTTACGTAAGCCTTAACAGGGAAAGAAAGGGCCTCTTGCATTATGCAAAGGTCTACTACAGACAGGATCCTAATGCAGGACGCCCCAGAGAAGGACAGACTCTCCGGAGAGCGGACCAGACAGCACGTCCACGCGGAGCCAGGCGAGCACTGCTATTCCCAAACCCCAGCACCCAAAGCCCAGAAAACTGATAAATAGTAAAGTTCTCGTCCCTCTCCTATTCTGGAAAAATAATTTAAAACTTAAATCACACATGCTAATATGAGGGGGGCATGCCCCGGCAATGCTGATCAGGTTGGAGTTTCAAGAGACTCTCTGTATCCCCAATCCTTTCATCTGTACTTATCTCAAGTTCAGTATCTTTTCATTGTATTATTATTATTATTACTGCTTTTCAGGGGAAAAACCCTTTCAACAGTCTCACAATCATAAATACCAGAGAAAAAAGAATGCTGGAAATAATTTCATCCATATTTCCTAATTTTAAAAGTAAAGAAACCATGTCCCAGAGAAGTTATAAATGCCAGAGCCTAAGCCTAGGGAAATAATGGACTTAACTCCATCATTTCTCAAATCCCATTAGAGCTTTGATTTCATGTTACTTATATACAGCTGCTTTTTTATTAGAAGAATATTAAAATGTGAACTATACTGAGCATTTGTCCTTAGGAAACAAAACTTTATTGTATCAATTTATGGTAGGTAGACTATTAAAGAGATACAAAGCCAGCTTTTCTCACAGGCCTGGACAACGGCAGATATTAGGAGTGAAGCCGGAAGGACCGGCTGTAACGGGGTGAGTCCGATGGCCTCTGGTGAGAGCACATCCGAGTCCTGCCCTCTGTCCCTCGCCAGCCAAGCCAAGCGGCCTGGAGGTGTGTGTGGGTGTCACATGGTAGACGAGGCGGGATATCGTCTGAGTGAAAGTATTTCGCAATCCCCAGGAACAACTGGCGGGGCCAAGGGAAGAGGAGCAGAAGCTGGGAAACAGAGACGCTCAGGAACAGAGCAGGGACGGCAGAGGGGCCGACACACGGCTGGGCACTAGAGAAAACACTCAAGGCTCAGGTTCTACCCAGTCCTGCACTGCATCTCGCCAGGACAACCGCGAGGGCAGCACCTAAACCTCGGAGGGAGTCTAGCAGACAGTATCTTGCAGCTTCTTTACACTGGGTTGGGGTAGCTCTGTAATGCGGGATGGAACAGAACAATAAAAACCTCTTCTCTCTGGGGGCCTGGAGGCCTCCCACGCAGCAGCCAGGCACCTGTGTGACTCCAGACGGTCATCTGGGGCCAGACGTACCAATTTCACTTCCTGGTTCAGCCCAGCTCAGCCAGCCATTGTCGACCCCAGGTGAGTCTCCAGCTCCAACGCTGCACACCTCTAGGGGGCACTGTTCACATTTATGGTCGTCATAAATAGGACAGTTTCTGGTAGGTGACAGTAAAACGTCTTGAAGAAATGACAGCAAAGGCACTGTGAGAACGAGGCGCAAGACTGCCCACGTGCAAACATGCTGAGCAGCACACGGAAGGAATACTGAGCTTACACTTGTGCCGTCTATGCCATATCAACCAAACGTACTGCGTGGCGATGCCACCAGAGCTCTATTCAGGGAACTCAGACCCTGTACTATTGTTTCAAGATAACAGAAAGCCTAAAAAACAGTCAAAACACCAACAAAACATGAGACCCCAATAGAACAAAAATCCATTTCCCAGCAGTGGTCACTAGAGAAATTATACTTAGTCTTCAAAACATTGAAAATGTGATTAACGTCCCTGTGGGGCTCCTAGAGAGCTGTGTAACCGGCAGGGTTGAGAAGCCCCTTCCTAGAGGTCACTGCCCTTAGCAAAATGGGGGATTCAATCTAGAATCCCAAATACTGCTGAACACAAAGCTCAGGCACCTGGTACAAGCTGGAGTGTTCGGAAGCTAGGAAGAAGCAGCAGCTAACCAGGAGGATAAGAAATGAGCTCCCATCTGTGCCCCCTCTAAATAGGTCACATTGAAGCACTCGTTATAGTGACAAACTCTTAATGATTTCTTCTCCCTCTCAAAACTGAACTATGTATTTTGATGTTCTCTTTTACAGAGTCGTGTTTATCGAAGCACAATTCACATACAGTAAATTTCACCCTTTTAGTACAAATTCTGTGAGCTGACAAACTCATAAACTTGTATAACCACAACCACAATCAAGATATAAAATAATTTCATCACTTACAAAATTCCTTCTTGCCTCCTGATAATCCCCCTACCCTGAGCTCCTGACAACCGCTGATCTGATACAACCAGATTATAAAACAAACTTCTACACTGTTTAGACTTCCCCTTAAATATTTTCCATGTTTCATTGATCCTAAGGCACTCTCACCATACCCTCCCTCACCCACCTTACCAGATTTTAACACTCTGAAATTAGGATATGTCTTATAAGCAATGGCATTTACCATTATAACTGGCAAAATTTTTCTCTTTAGAGGCATGTAAAACAACAATGTGTCTATATTCGATGGTGTCTTAGAAATCAATGAAAGCCCTTGAGGGGCTGGAAAAAAATGTGGAACTATTAAACTTCCCCACCTGTGGGATTCCTGATCTACTCTCAAGCACTAGGGGCTCCCAATTTAACAAGCAAAGCCCTCAATCTTGAGGCTTGCCTTATGAAACTTATTTCTGCAATGGCAAAGCTAAATCTACTTACAATCATGCCTAAGAGTCACCCCCAGAGAACCTCTTTCATTGCTCAGATGTGGCCTCTCTCTCTCAGCCAAACTCTGCAAATAAACTCACTGCCCTCCCCACTACACAGGACATGACTTCTGGGGAGTAAGTCTCCCTGGCAATGTGGGACACGACCCCCAGGGATGAGCCTGGATATGGCATCAAGGGATTGAGAATGTCTTCTTGACCAAAAGGGGGAAAAGAAAGGAAACAGAATAAGGTTTCAGTGGCTAAGAGATTTCAGATAGAGTGAGAGGGCACCCTGAAGGCTCCTCTTCTGCAAGCCAGATATTGCAAATCGCCACAACATGTCAAGCCCCAACAAACAGTATTCCTGAAAACACTAAATACCCTGGGCTCTAACTAAGACCCTATAAAAGTTTTACTTGGTAAGTTTATTTTTTCAGAAACGTAAGACCTCCAGATCGTTCCTATTCCTGACAAGCCCTGAAGCCCAGAGGTCCCAGTCCTCCAAGACCACCAGCCTGTCTCACTCCTACTTCATCAACTGGACACCCCTTTCCAGCACAGAGAAGGCAGAATGGCCATTGCCTCACGACCCCTGAAGGCTGAGAAAGTGATCAAATGAGAGGGAGGAGGGGCCACTGAGAAGTTAGGATTTAGCAAATGATTATGACGACTGGCTCATTACATAGACATTTCCTCTCAGTCTATTAGAATAGTCAGAAGGAAATACCTGAAACCTGCTGAACTATGAGCCAGTACCCTGATCTTCGATGACTGAATTACTGCATAGCTTTTATAGTGTGACATGTGATTACAAAAGCCTTGTGAGCGGCACGCCCTTTATTCAGTGTACGGGTAGATGAGTAACAAAATAAACGCATGCATGAAAAATAATAATGATAGTTTATGAATATGGGGGAAAGTATCCCTACATTAACTGACGATAATTAATAGTACTACCTTAAGAACCTTTTATCAATTGTAATAACTGTAACTACTGTTAAAAAACATAATTATAAAAAAGGTATTATCAATTGTAACAAATTTCCCACACCAATGCAAGTGCCAGTGGTGGAGCGGTGTATAAGAATCCTGCATTTTATGCATGAGTGTTCTGGAAATCCGTAACTTCTCTAATAAAAATGTTTTTAAAAAAATCAATGAAATACAATATTAAATCTTTTACTGCATAAGAGTCAATGAATATTACTACGTGCTAAGTGGCCAGGCACTTAAAAGACAAAAACGAACATATGGACCTGAAGGAGCCATCACTTGAGAGGGGAGACGATAAACAACTATTACAATGAGATGGTATCTGTAACAAAGGGTTATCCCGTCACTAGCACTAAACAAAGTTTTCTTGAGATGGTCCACGTTTCTTCTTTCAGGCATTTCCCACATCACATCCGTGGAACTTCAGAGTTTAATTTAGCTCACAAAGGAATGAGGATGAAGGCAGAGCCATCAAGCTTCACTCCACTCATTTCAGGAGGGAGTTATTGCCACACCACCTGACATACTCCCTAGGAATAATCCAATTATTTAGAATCACGTGCTGCTGCATTAGGGAAGTCTCATTTCATTTTCAACAGCTGCAAGCCTTTTATCCAAAGAAAGTCGCTGAAAATTAGTGCTCAATCTGTGACATGGAGAAGCCCCAAATCTTTTACAGACATGCTTCAAAGTTCCCAAGCTCTTCCCTGGAAAACTTTTACAGAGGAATGCAGAGAAGAAAACTTACTGCCCTTACCTGGTTCTTGAAAGTGTTCTTCATTTGATAGAGTTCTGGACAAGATCAGTATTAGCGCTTCTTTAAATTGGTCAAAATGCACCTAAAATACACAATTAAAAAGAAATTTAAATGTGCAGATCTATCCACAAGGTACTAGAACTATTCAGCACATCCTGATGGCCTTGAAGTGAGTTGCAACTTGCTTTTTTAACTTTTTTTTTTTCTTTATTTCTCTAAAGCACAGAAGGGAAAAATTTGGCAGCGTATCATAAACACTCACATCAACCCCCAA
This sequence comes from Tamandua tetradactyla, assembly GCF_023851605.1. Classification (NCBI taxonomy): domain Eukaryota; kingdom Metazoa; phylum Chordata; class Mammalia; order Pilosa; family Myrmecophagidae; genus Tamandua; species Tamandua tetradactyla. Next base: position 1,583,286 of record NC_135340.1, on the reverse strand, counting down.
GGGGAAAAACATACCTCAAAATCCTTTTCACTAATTCAGAAAAACATATGTTTTGAACTCTTACCTCTTTTTATTTTTCTGAACAAGACTAGGAGAGAAAGATGTTAGGTTAGGTATTAAGAAAAATTTCCCAAGTAAATGAACCATAGGAACAGTGTATCGAGGATGCTTTCATCTCTTAAGATAGTCCAGAAGCAAATAAACTAGCTTACTATCTTCTGAGGATGAATCAACTATGGCCTTCCCTGAGGCAGGTATAGAATATTTATCTCTCAAGCCTCCTTCAATCACTATAATTCTATAAACAAGTAAAATTCAATCACAGACACAAAGGATAAAAGAACCTTGGAACGCATTTTCTTGAAATCTTAAAAATAAAATTACCTTGGCTGAATTTATTTAAGTACATACCTGGTAGGAACTGGGATATAACTTTTGTTAAATCAGCAAAACAATTTTCTTTATGACCAAGTATATTCTCTACAAACTTAAATTTATATGCTCTCACCATGGGATAGGAGAGAGCATATATTTTTCTCCCCTTAATTCTTGTTTGATACCATGCCACCTATTTACACAGAACCCCAATAAGTTATCTCAATACAAAGCTGGTAAGTCTGTAATCTGTACACCATGAGTATCCTAGGCAGTTTTTACAAAACCCTAGAAGTTTAACTGTAAGTGACAGAAAAAAACTACTTCCAAAGTAAATTTGGAAAAGTAGCACACCTCATTATTCTTACCCATGCAAATCAAAGCAGAGGATCCATTAAGATTCATAAGTCATAAAATTGCATCAACTGCTGCAATTTAGCACTTTTTCCCAAAATATAGGTGATTTCTCTACCACATTGGTCTTGATTAACTGAAGCTACTTTTCAAAATCACATTCCTTTGAGACCATGTGAACTTTAAGAGTCCACATAGGGTATGGAGCCCCCCACAGAAGTCAGTCCCAGCCGCCGGGCACCTGCCGAGGGCCAGGGCTGCACAGCGAGAGGTTAAGGCACTGCTGACCTGTGAGCAGCGCGAATGGGGTTTCACAGCCCACAAGTCGCTGAAAGCCGGGGGGGGGGGGGGGGGGGGGGGGTCGGGGGGCAGCTGGGGCCAGGCAGGTTCTGCCACTGTCCTGGAGTCAGAGATGGGTCTTAGGGCCCTGACATCTCAGCTCTGGGTCACAGCCACACTGCGCATGCCCAAAGCTCCTGCAGGGCGTTGGACAGGCAGCCACCGAGCCCGAGGGAGCAGGAGCTGCCCGGGTGCCAGGTTCTCACCTGACCCTGCGCGTACCACCTGCTGGTGCCGGCGAAACTGCTGGACCCCCCCAAGCCTTAGTGTGCTCGCTCGTGAACACGGGGGTCTCCCAACTGCTATTCGTTATCATTGCGCCAAATACTCACTGGGCACCTGCATGTGCTGGGCGCTGTCCTAAGCCCTGGCGATGCGACAGCGAGTGAAATCGACAGAAAACCCCGCGGTGCCCAGCGCAGCTCTGGGGATCAGGGCGGGCGGGGTCGGCTGCAGGGCTCGGGGTAGCCCCGCCCCACCGGCTGCGAAGGCTTTGGGCCAGCGTGGAGTCCGGGGGGGGGCCTCAGCTCGGCGCGGACCCCACAAGCGGTGCCAAGGGCAGCAGGGGTGAGTGCTCTCCCTGCTTTTTTTTTCAAATTTATTTATTTATTAAAAAAATTTAACAACAAATGAACAAAAACATCAACATATGATCATTCCTTTCTACATATATTAGTAATTCACAATATCTAATCACATAGTTGCATATTCATCATTTCTTAGAACATTTGCATCAATTCAGAAAAAGAAATAAAAAGACAACAGAAAAAGAAATAAATGAAAACAGAAAAAGATTATACATACCATAGCCCTCACCTCTCCCTTTCATTGATCACTAGCATTTCAAACTAAATTTATTTTAACATTTGTTCTCCTATTATTTATTTTTAGTCCATATGTTCTACTCGTCTGTCGACAAGGTAGATAAAAGGAGCATCAGATACAAGGTTTTCACAATCACACACATTGTGAAAGCTATATCATTATACAATCATCATCAAGAAACATGGCTACTGGAACACAGCTCTACATTTTCAGGCAGTTCCCTCCAGCCTCTCCACTACATCTTGGATAACAAGGTGATATCTACTCAAAGCTTAAGAATAACCTCCAGGATAACCTCTCGACTCTGTTTGGAATCTCTCAGCCATTGACACTTTACTTTGTCTCATTTCACTCTCCCCCCCTTTTGGTGGAGAAGGTTTTCTCAATCCCTTGATGCTGAGTTCCAGCTCATTCTAGGATTTCTGTCCCACGTTGCCAGGAAGGTCCACACCCCTGGGAGTCATGTCCCAAGTAGACAGAGGGAGGGTGGTGAGTTTGCCTGTTGTGTTGGCTGGAGAGAGAGGCACATCTGAGCAACAAAAGAGGCTCTCTTGGGGGTGACTCTTAGGCCTAAATGCTCCCCCGCTTTTACAGAAATGCGGGACCTCGGGTTCCGGCAGAGCCACTGCTCAGCCGCGGCGAGGACAGGGCAGCCGAGCGGGTGTGGCGGGGGGCGGCAGGAGGCCCGCGGCCCACGTCTCCCCAGCATCAGGCCCAGTGCTGGGCGCAGGGACTCAGCACCCAGCTCCCCTCTCTCGGGATACCGATGGAGCTACCTGAACGGGCCCCAAGTCACCCTTGCTAAGATCAAAAACCAAACCCACGGAGGGTCCTGCTGCTAGAGAGGCGCTGGCCGAGAGGGTCTCACATCTTCCCTGGGTGCCTCTGAGGGTCTCGGCAGGGACTTCCGAGGGCGCGTGTTTGACAGTGTAAGAGGAAAGAGCCCTTGCCCTGTGTTTGGCCCCGACAGAGTCAACTCTGCAAGTATCGGCCACAAAGGTCACCCAGCCGTCCACGCAGCTTAATTTTACTCCCTGGGAAAAAATGACAAAGATACCCGTAAAATGGAGCTCAGTTCTAATGGACTTCCAAGGCTTTCTCTGAGGCCATGTGTTCCTTGATTTTGTTATAACAGATGCACAAAATGTTGAGACAGTAAAATCCATTTGTACCCGAGGTTGCTTCTCCCGAAACCTCAGAAACATGGAGCAGACACCCGGGAGGCAAACAGAAGCAGGGCTGGAGCTGAAGGAGGCGGCAGAGCCAAGGACTCTCGGATACAGAACTAACTCACGAGCAAGTTCCTCTGAAGGAGTGTAACACCGGAAGCAGTCTCATCTTCACCACTCCACTTCCAACCCACCACAGATGAGAAGCAGCAAACAAAAGGCAGGCGCGGCGGTGATGGCAGCGCAACACCGAGTGTGATTATCACCACTGAACAGTATACTCAAAAATGGTGAAAATGGTAAACGGATGTTATATAGATGTTACCACACACACAAAAAGGGGGTACTCCAAGATAAGTACAGGAAGGAACTCCTTTTTTTTAGAGAGAATTTCTAGGTTTTTATAGAAAAATCATGCAGAGAATAGAGTTCCCACATCCCCCCCCATTATTAATACCTTGCATTAGTGTGGTGCATTTGTTATACCTGGTGGAAGGATACTACTGGAATTGTAATATTAATGCAGTGTACGGTTTACACTAGGGCTCACTGTGTTGTACGGTCCTATGCTTATCTTTAATAATTTTTAGTCTAGTAACATAGATACAACCTCAAATTTCCCCTTTTAGCCACATTCACATGTGCTTCAGTGTTATTTACACCCACACCACTGTGCCACCACCACCCACCACCACAACCATCACCACCATCACCACCACCATCACCACCACCATCTACCGCCACCATCACCACCATCACCACCATCACCACCATCACCATCACCATCTCCACCATCACCACCATCACCACCATCACCACCACCACCATCTCCACCATCACCACCATCACCATCACCACCATCACCATCTCCACCACCACCACCATCACCACCATCATCACCATCACCACCATCACCATCACCACCATCACCACCTCCACCACCACCATCACCACCATCACCATCACCACCACCATCACCACCTCCACCACCACCATCACCACCATCATCACCATCACCACCATCACCACCATCACCATCACCACCATCACCACCTCCACCACCACCATCTCCACCATCACCACCATCACCACCTCCACCATCACCATCTCCACCACCACCACCACCACCATCATCACCATCACCACCATCACCACCACCACCATCACCACCACCACCATCACCACCATCATCACCATCACCACCATCACCACCATCACCACCACCACCATCTCCACCATCACCACCATCACCATCACCACCATCACCATCTCCACCATCACCACCATCACCACCTCCACCATCACCATCTCCACCACCACCACCATCACCACCATCACCACCATCATCACCATCACCACCATCACCACCACCACCATCACCACCTCCACCACCACCATCACCACCATCATCACCACCACCACCACCACCATCTACCACCATCACCACCATCACCACCATTGCCACCACCACAACCATCACCACCATCATCACCTCCACCACCACCACCGTCACCACCATGTCACCATCACCATTTCCACTGTCACCACCACCCACCACCATCACCACCACCATCACCACCTCCACCATCACCACCACCCCCACACAGAAACTCTGTACGCTTTAAGCACAAACTCCCCATTTCCTGGCCCCCCCATGCCAGCGCCTGGCAGCCTGTATTCTAGTTTCTGACTCTATGAATTTGCTTATTCTAAATATTCCACACCAGTGAGATCACAAAATAGTTGTCCTTTGTGTCTGCGTGTTTCACCCAACACAGTGTTTTTGGGGTTCACCACATGGCCTCAGGCATCGGTACTTTGTTCCTTTTATGAATGTGACTTGACGTAGTGGGATTGAGGAGGGGCAATAACCACCTTTCCCCAAACAAAAATAAAGTATAAACTTGTTTATACTTTTTACAAATTTATTTTTAAAACTATATAAACTATTAAAAAAAATACATAGGTACTTCAAAAACCTAATAGGGGTCTGTGCTGGTTTGAGACTATTACGTACTCCAGAAAATCCATGTTTTAATCGTGATCCAATCAGGCCAGACCTACTGCGTAGGGCGGGATGTGGCATGTCCAACTTTGGGTTAGATGGAGATGGGACCCCACCCATCCCAGGTGGGTCTTTATGTTTATATTGAAGGCTTTAAAAGGGGAAACACTTTGTAGAAAGTTCAGGACTGACATGAGACCCAGACATCTGGAGATGTAGAAAGAAACGCCTCTCGGGAAGCTGTTTGAAATCAGAAGCTAAAGGACCGGCAGCTGCCAGCCAAGTGCCTGCCCTGCTGCCAGAGGGGTTCTGGACCCATCAGGCTTTCTTGAGTCAAGCTGTCTCTCTTTGTCAATAATCTCACAAAGGAACGAGTGGAGCAGATTTAAGTCTTAAAATGATCTTTAGTTTTCCTTCTCACAAGGTCCTGTAGACACGGGACCCTCCGCTGTGACTGGCAGTAAATCCCACGTCTCTCCAGAAGAAGCCCTGCGACAAGGCTCAGGAGCGCTGGCCTGGTGGAGGAGCCCCTTAGGACACAGCATCCCCCCCCCCCCCGCCCCCGGCCACAACGTTAATCGCATGTGCTGACGGGCTCACCCAGTTGAGTTACTGGAATTCCTAAGTACCGTTTTTCTCCTCCAAGGCAGCTTTACCATCGCATCACGTTAAAATTTAAAAATCTTCACATACATATGATGCAATTTAATCTCACAAGAAACAAACTTCTGAGCTGCACATACTCTGCCTGGCATCTCCTCATCTGTATAAGAATTGCTGCCCCCATTTGCCACACTTCCTTCCCTCTATCTGCATACCTCAAAAAGCAGCGGGCAGCACCAGGAGAATCACATGACTGACTGAAAACATGTAGGACATTTAAACAAAATTAGCAGGAAGACTAGTCAAGTCTGACATCTTTCCTCCTATTAAATAGACATTTACCTCATCACTTTTCCTCTCCACATTTCATAAGAATGCTTTTTCAGAAACATAATTCACCTTTCTGAAAACGGAATTTAAGCATGATGCAAGAAACTAATGCTATTTTGAACCTCAAAAAAATCTATAACAGGAAGTAAAAAAGGAACCTAACGTTTCGTAAAATCGCCTTGTGCAATCACGGAGATGAGAGGTGCAGCTCCCACACGTGTTCAGGCGGGTACTTCCTACAGACTCAAGGTGAGAGAACCCAAGACGGCGTTCAATGAGGTGACACGTGAGACCTGAGAAAGGTCTCTGGAAGTGTCATCAAATCTAGTAGGTTTGTATCTATTAATACAAGAGAAAGTCAATGAAAGAACATTGAAAATATTAGGCGTTACTTGAAATGGGTAAAGAAACATGGCTTTCATAAGGAGAGTAACGCTATAGCACTGTGGAAAGGGAAAAGACATTTGGATGAACAGAGATGGAGTTTCATAATGAAATACATGGTGGTGAGATGGGTTACCATATATTAGTAGTCAGCTACTGCGGATGATGTGGAGAGAGGCAAAGGCCACCTATAAAGGCAGATTTCCAAACCTAAAGCTAGAGAATTCAACCGTATGACGTATGTCAAGGCAGCTCCAAGGTGCTCTGCTTACTGATGGAAAGGATGAAAATCAGACACAGCACAGGGCTGGTGGCAAGTCAGAACTCCACTCTAACAGGCTTCCAGGGAATCCCTGCTGGGACATGGCCATTTATCAGAGAGCGCGCCATATGGGTGTGCAAGGCGGACGGGAAGTGTGCACGCGAGGCAGGAGCTGGCAGTTAACAGGTGCCCATGGGCACACCCAGCTAACCCTGATCCACCGGCGGCCTGATGGCTGTCCTGTTTCCCACTATAAAATGCAGAAGCCGAGGCCCAGGGCAGTTACGATAACAGGCCCACAGCCATGCGGCTTAAAGGTCCTGAGAGCTGGTACTTGAATCCAGGTCTGCCTCCCGGGCTGCGCTCTGACGGCCCCCTGTCTCGGCTGTGGGCTGTGGGGAGGCAGGCAGGCCTATCAGGGCTGTGGGGAGGCGGGCAGGCCTATCCGGGGCTGCGGGGGGCTGCACAGACGTGCCCTCCATGCAGCAGCTGGGTCCTGGTTCCCTCAGACAAGCTGCTGACCTCGGACAAGCGACGCTACCTTTCCAGGCTCTCGGCTTCTCTGCCATGATGATGAACCCCTGAGTCTAAAATCTGTGCCGGACACGGAAGAACATTAAGTCTCCTCCATCTGCCTGAGGAACCCCCGCGGTCCTTATTGGAATGAAGTAGGTAGAAGGGAATGGCCATCGGCACTTGCTCCTACCTGGAGTTAAGAGCACAAGTCTTTCCCAACAGCTCCGCCCTCTGCCCTTGTTTTCTGTCCCATAAAACACCAAGAGGCTCAAGGACTTACAATACACCAAACCAAAATAAATTCTGCAGGAGTTTGACAGGATAGTGTCAATATAGGATAGAAGCCCAAGCAAGGAACTATAGCACCTTAGGAGTTGAAACCAGACCCAACGAGAGTGCTGCAGGGAAGAGAGGGCTGCCCAGTCACAAGCCCCAAAGGACCCTCAGCACTTCAGGCTGACCTGGGGTGGTTCAAGGTCAGCATAAAGCAGATGCTCAGGCATTTGAGAGATACAATGAGAAGTGCTTCCACATGCGCCCCAACATATTCTAAAGGCCTCGATGCTATGAAACAGGAAAGCAATCACAGGGTACTTATAAATAGGTACTATGTGATGACCAGGTGTGAGCTGGCACACAGAGAGTCCAAATAATCACAGCCAGAAAGGTTTTCTCTATTTCTGATTTACTCTCAAATGATTAAAACATGTTTAAGGGAAAGAAACCTTATAATGCTTTTAATGATACAGAAACAAAAAATCCACCACATGAAATTAATTATGACATTTATAAAAGAACCCCAAACACTTTAAAATAAAAGGTGGGAAAGCTGGAGCATAATTATATATATTTCACAGCTATCAGATTTCAATACTAAGGGCGGGCCACAGTGGCTCAGCGGCAGAGTTCTCACCTGCCATGCGGGAGACACGGGTTCGATTCCCAGTGCCTGCCCAGGCCAAAAAAAAAAAATTTCAATACTAAAAATGTCAATGCTTCTTTCCTGACCAAAGTCCATGTACCCTTCAGGATTCTCTGGAAGGCAATGGCGAGTTCAGCTGCCAGAAGGCTGGTCCGGATTCTAAAGAGGGCCAAAGACACGGGAGACTTCAGCAGCCAAATCCACATAAAAGTGTCTAACAACGAAACTCTGAGAAACTCTGGGGGTGGTTTCGCCTCAAAGTTGGTATATTCTATATGAAATATCCACTGTAAAAACTGGATATAACTAAAGGCTTCCACAAAATCATGGCAATAATGCGATGACTTCTAACAAAAGAGATAGGCCAAAGGAAATATACCTCACTTAAAAGATATGGAAAACAGGCAGCGCCGACAACTGGTATGGGCTGCTTGGATGAAAACGTGGTTCTAGGGAAGGGTTAGCTGGTTCCCTTTCCTAAATTCTCACGGGGTTTGCTCCCAGTCCTGCCCACCTGCCAGGTACAGCGCCACACCTGGCGGCGCTGCGAGCTCCATGTTTCAGACCCCTCCCCTGAGAGCAGCTGAACTGAGGACAAAGAAGTGGAGCCCTTCACAACCAAGCAGGGAGCACCCAGCAATGCCCTCTTCTCTTCATATCAGGAATAACAACCTTCAGTTATTTCAAACACGTATAGTAACAATGTGCTCGTGGGATTATAGCTTTAGTTTATAAGGCAAACTCATCCAGATGGGTTGCAACATATTTTGGGGAAAAAATGGCCTATTACTAAAATGCACAAAAAAGGCATGTCGATTTAAGTTACTTCCCTTAATGGCCCCAAAACTTAGGCTTTTTGAAAAAAAACCACAAGTTATTGAAGACAGATTTGAACATCAAAATTTAATAGACATTATTCATATTCTTGGTAAAGGGCAATGCTTCTTATCGTATTTCTTTTTTAAGGAAAAAAAGATTGATTTAGCTTAATTCCAATAGAGGTACAAGTTGGAAGCTTTGTTTCCTTTTGTTTAAAAATTATGCTCTAAGATTTGAAAGGCAAAATTAAAGCCACAATGAGCATCCAGAAAGATGAATACTAAGGCATCTAAAAGCCAATTTAATGGCAAACCTGACTTTACAGAAACATAAATATAAATAAATTCCCTTGTACCATAAGGCTAGCATGAATTAATTCAACAAATATTTAGATTTTTCATGCTACCTTTTCTTTCTCCTTTATTATTATTTATTTACTTACTCATAACTTTTTCTATAAATACCTTCTAGAGAGAAGACAGACAATAGCCATTAAAAACAATTTATAATCATAAAAATTATGATTCCCTACTCAATATATCAAGAAGATGATGGCACTTGGATGATAACACTACTGAAGTCTAAGGAATTTTTCCCCATAATTTAAAATTGTAGACCATGTAGGCATGACAACAGCACAGGGCCAAGTTTACGTGATCATCTGAAGAGAATAATTGTTTCACAAAAAATGCAAATTTTCCAGTAGTGCATTAACTCTTGCCAACCCTGCTTTCAAATCAACTAGCAGAGCCCTCCACATGGAATCAGCGCGCACACGTCGATTTAGCTCTTATCACTGGCTCGCTGAGTAAATACCATGCAATAGACCACTCAGGCATTCATGATTCATAGGCAAACTACAAATGCAGACGGCAGGCTAGTCGTTCACACACCAGGTGACAAATGCGCCCCTGCTTTAGTGCCTGAATCAGCTGCAACACCTGAGAGCAGACAGCTAGCCTGCTGGCGAGGTGCAGGCTGTTTACAGCAGAGTCCCTTATCTATGCCGATTCTAAGACAACCTCCCAGGGAGACCTTAAGTTGTATTACGTCTTCTCAGGCTTTAACAAGCATTAAAACAGAGCCATGCCTCAGACACCAAAAGGCCTGAGCTTCCCAAGGGCCCTGCTGGAAAACACCACCTTTTTCTTTCCCTGTAGAGAATAAGCCAGAACGCGAACACTTAGAAAGCACTGCACAGCGAAGAGCAAATGGCTGCATCCTCAAAGCTCCCATTTCTACTGCATTCAAAATGAGAATTTTAGAATTTTAGAGGGACCACATGTGTTCACAAGTAGCTTATTCTCCCACAAGGAACCAAGCGTGCCCGATTTATGCAAAGGATTCACCTTGCTTAGCATTAACCTTGGTTGGCGCTGTATCCGTGGACCGGGTCCCGGGGGAAGCGCCCTGCGGGCATTACCGTCAGGCTGCTCGAGCTCCTGTCTGCCTCAGATTGCAGACAGCCCGTGCGTCCTACCTAGCAGAAGTCACTCACCAACCTTCTCCCCTGGCACACAGCGAAAATGAAATGAAAAAGGGGACTTCAGTCACTGGAATAAAGTTAAGCTTCATGACTCTTCCTCAACTTATACCATATGTAGAAAACCACTTTCTACGAAGTGTCAGCAACGACAGCAGCAGGGCTCAGAAATACTGCCCATCTCCCCCTCGTCCGCCTAGAAACCAACAGCAAGACACTCAAACACAGATCACACAGATTATGTTATTAATTGTCACGATGAGAATCGGAGGCAATCTTAAGTCAAGCACCCTTCCCACTCTCAGCGAGAGAACAGAGGGACCCCTCCCACCCCTGCGCATCTCCAGGCGGGACCTGCCGAGAGAACGCGGCTGTTTCCTGCCAAACCCAGAAGTCACCGTTAACACACGTGCGTTCCTGCCAGAAGCAAAGTCATGCTGGGTTTTAAATGAACCTCGACTGTACTTGCTTATCATCCTATGTCTTATTTCCTAGGTGGGAGATTCAATTAATACCCAGAAACGATCCCCAGAACACACAGCATTACTGGGAGGAAACGCCATCAGGGAACCTGTCCCTCTCTGTGTTCGTCTCTCCCCCTCCCCCCTCCCTTCCCCTCCCCTCCCCCTCCCCCTCCCCTCCCCCCCTCCCCTCCCCCTCCCCTCCCCTCCCCCTCCCCTCCCCTCCCCTCCCCTCCCCCTCCCCTCCCCTCCCCCTCCTCCTCGAGGCCGCGCCTCTCCTGCTCCGCCCCCACCACAAGCGCAGCGTCAACAAAACATGCACAGAGAGCAAGGGAAAACCTGTTGGAGATTTAGGGCTTTTCTCCCTCCTCTTCACTCTCAGAAAAAGGTTGGAAGACGCCCTCCTGTTACTCCGTTTTCTGTGCACATTCCCTGCTCGGGAGCACGAGTGGAAGCAGGTCCTGGCCACCCCCGCACACTGCGCCGTGTCTGCGCACCACGTGCTGCTTTTACCAGGTGACAGCGAAGCGCAGCCCCGCCAGCGGGTCAGAGAGAAGCGGCCACAGGTGGGGCCCCCCGCTCCCACCAGAAACCGCACCCAGTTTCCCGCCGCCGCTTTCTTCCCGGCCCTTACCCTGCCCAGGAGGTTGTCCTGCAGCAGCGTCCGCTGGAGCGCGGGGGCCACCTCCTCCAAGCCCAGCATGTGGCAGAGGTCAGCGAGCTCCTCCTGCCCCAGCGACCCGGAGCCCGTCGCGTCGAAGCTGTCAAACAGCTCCTTGAGTCGGGCCTCGTGCTGGTGCTGCTCCACCTCGTCCATCCCATAGCCCATGCGCTCACCTGTGAGGGGCAGAGAGGAGGGCAGGCTGTGCAGGCCCCCTCGGCCCCTCCCCTGCTCTGCAGGCACAGCCTGTCTGCCCGGACCCGGGGGGACCGATCGGGACCCCTGTGAGGGCCAGGGGACCAGGCCGCGCCATGCACCCACAGCGAGGCCCCGTCCTGCCCACGCCTGGCTCTGGCCAGCAGGCGGGGGCCCATGCATTCACCTGGGGGCCCGCAGGGCGCATCCCAAGTAGGGGTATAGTTACCAGAATGAGGGGTCTGCGAGCAGCAGCTCCACGCAGGCAGGATGCGCTCCTCTTCTGCCTGCCCGGTGGCTGGTCTCTCCAGTTCAGGCCTGCGGGCGTCGCCTCTGTCCGTGCGTCAGGCCCAGAGCTTACAGGAGGTGAAGCACCATTTCTGACATCTAGACCATTCAAAGGAGCCAAGTGTTAGTGCCAACAGCACATGCTGGAGCCGCCACGCAGTCAACCACCTGCCCAGGTGCCCCAACCTGCTGGCTTGGCCAAGCTGGCCAGCTGCACATGGCCCAGGTGAGACCGGAGGGCGGCAGGTGGGACCGGAGGGAGGCAGGGGCCTGGGCTGGGCTGCAAAGATGCCTCCCTGTTTATGGAGCCCAAACACCTTTCACACGGCACCTCAAACAGCAGCTCAATTAGTTCCTTCAGCGCAAGCATAAGAGGTGTGACAGGAAGAGAATTCCCTGAAGTCTGCTTTAGTCCCGGGGAGTTTTAGGTAATGCTAGGTTGCCTAGAGAAAGGGAAAACGCTGCGCCAACCCCCAGCGGAGAGGTGGGGTGAGCGGCAGGCAGGCTGCATGTGCCGCCGGCGTCGCAGGGGGTCATCAAGAACTCTAAGACTCTTTTTTGCTAAAAACAGTATCAAAAAATTCCAAATGTTACACATTCTTTTTTCTAGTGAAATCTGTTTTTTTGCCCCCATTGCGCAGGCATTCATTTTAACGTGCTGGGTCTTTCAATGCAAGGAGAGCCTGAAACCTGCGCCTCCAGTGATACCTTCAGCATGATGCAACCCGACACCAACTAGGACACAGACCCCGGGGGAGGGTGACCCCTGCTGTCTAAAACAAGCCTGTCAGAGCCGCCTCCCGACAATAAAAGCAGCGCCCTTCACTAAACCAAGCCCTGGGCCAGAAGACTCGGTGCCCCGGAGGCCCTACAGAGAGGAGCATCGCAGGGTGGGAACCGTGGACGTGAAGATGCTGAGCTCAGCCAGGGCGTCCACGCTGCCGCCTTGGCACTCGAGGCTGCATTTCTTTCTTCCCCAAACACGCATCCAGCACCTGACAAGGCAGAGCCGCAACCTTGCCCAGGCTCTCAGCAGGGCTAGGCAAGCACAGAAGTGGCTAAACAGCTCTGCCATCGGCAATGAGGACGAGGGTCACTCATGAAAGGGAAGTGGCCAAGCTTCTGTCCAGGCTCCCTGTCTTGGACAGGTGTCTTCTACTGCTACTAAAGGGCCACTGCCCCTGGCCACCTTCCTGGGACGATCTGTTGGGTTAACTAACCAGCATGTAAATGTTTTCAAAATATGTCGGGAGTGCTACATAAACATCAAAGCAACAGACAGCAAACACCGAGGTGCTCGGCAAAGCCAGAGAGTTAGGAAGTTAGACAAGGCCAAGGTCAGGCTCACGAACTGTCCACTAAGAACTGCTGAGAATCCCCAAGAGGTGCAGGGGTTTCCCGCGTTGCTGTAGCTCTTAGGTCGGATGTCCATGAGTCTTCCAGCCTGCTGGGCTGTCATCTCACCAACTTCAGAAAACCCAATGCTTTCGCTTGATTTGAATGTGTTTCTTAAAAACTCAAAAGTGAAAGAATTCTAACACTTCCCTTTTTCTAAATCATTTTGAAGAGGTGGGGATTTTTCCATCTAAACCAGTGAAAAAGGGTGATGATATCTCAATGTACTAAAAAGTTCTGATCTTAACTCACTGCTTTGAGTTTGGTAAGCTATCATGTGCCATCTTTGGGAAGTCACTGGATTTGCATTAAATCAAACTTCTTACATTTTTCAGCAGCTTTCCATTTTTATCTCATGTCCTCCCCTCCCCCACCCTGAAATACACTGTGCTTAAAACATCCTTTGGACTGAAGGGAAAAGTAAAGCTCCACCCCTGTGAGGCAAGTGTCACACGAGACATCCAGAGGGTGCTATGCATGGTGACGAGTTATCACTACTGCTGCGCCACAGCAGTCATCTCGACTGTTGATATTACTCCCCAAATGATCACTGGTAATCTCAGGTGCAAGAGCTGTTTTTAATCCCCACTTGCTGGAAATTTCTCTAAGGGCAAGGTCCACAGCTTCCATTTCTCTTATATCTTCCCCCAAATGCACAGTGCATTCCGCTCTTCACACCAGGCACTCGGCAAACTCAGGAGTAACTTACTAGCGGGATTCACCATGAGAGAAACATCCTCTGAATGAGAGCTCCAGAAATGAACAAATGAAAATTCTGAAATTCCTGTTTTGTGTACACACACACACACACACACACACACACACACCACTCGCCCCCATCCAGCATTTTTGGTCTCCAAGCAGCAGGACGAAGCCAACATCAACTGCCAAAATGCACCGCGAAGAACCACCTGAAGTTTAATTCAGCAGGTCAGGTAACAAGGTCAATAGAGCCCCAAACTTCCACTGAGCCTTTTTGTTTGGCGAGTGATCTCAGACTCCCAGAACAGATGGAGGAGAATCCATACTAAAATAGTTTCCTAGAAACTATTTTGTGAGTCTTCCCATTTATAGAATGAGAATAGCAGCCCCCATCTGGAAAGGCTGCACCGAGGATTCAATATGGCAACCAGATGAGCGTGGGTAATTCCAGGGACAGCTGACAGGGGAGGGGAACTAAGACCTGTGGCTCAGAAAGCAGGAGAAACCAAAAAGGGTATCTTAAGTCAGTCAGCCACAGATCTACCTTAGAAGCAGCAGTGGATGTGAAATGCCATCATACACAGAGTGAGAATGGATGGGGAGTGTATTATGTATATAAAAAATAACATGGTATTATTCAGTTACAATAGCAGCAGTTAATGATCAGTGTTTCGTAGTTCTTTAAAAGCAGATTTTTGATCAATTTAACGTCAAACAAAAGCAGAAAGGCTGAGATGTAGTTTGGAGTTCAGAAGAAAATAATCTTTTTAGTTCTGAGCATTTACAGTGAGTCTGCCCCATGCTGAATACTTTACATATATTATCTCATTAAATGCTCCTAATTCTTTGAAGTAGCTATTATCACATTCCCATTTGAGATGTGGAAATTGGGACCTTTCAAAGGTAAGTAACTTGTTGAGGACACTAACGCAGCCAAGACCTGAACTCCAGTTTGTCTGACTCAAAATTATACTGTCCCTAACCTTCCATGTGTGCACAAATGAGACCACTGAAATGATATCACCAAGCCCCTTATCTGTGCCACTGTTAGCCAGGTAAACTGTGCCTGACACCAGAAACCACCACGGAACGTTGCAGGGCTTCACATCCACCCAGGCTGGAACAAGGACGGTGGGGGAGGGGGTCTGCCTTCCTCTCTACCTCCCTTGATCTGTTCACTGAATAATCACAGCCCGTGGGGTGCTAAGGGTAACCACATAGAAGAGATCTCTTTTTCCTTGAGGAGGCATTTAGGACATGGGAAAAATAATTTTAATATAAAAATGATCATGAAGAGTTTCGTATCTTCATTAATAGATATAGCCCTGAAATTGATCATTGCTAAGTTACTTTCTCAAAATATATATTTAATGATGTCAAATTTGTGTAAGTCTATTCTTCCAGACTCAAAGCCTAACTAGCACCCCACCAGTGGCGAGAGATTTTCTCAGTGCTTAAGAAAGTAGGGTGCCGTGTGCTACATCCTTCTTCAAACTGTGCAGGATAACCCCAGCTTTAGAAAGGCTGCCACCAACGTGGGCCCTTCTCTCCTTACCGTCGACCTTCGCAACCTAATCTTCAGGAGCCTAGTGACTCCTCTGGAATAAAATGGCCAGTATGGGCAAGAGTTTGAAGTTCTAACTGGGGATGGTTAAATAGGAGGCAGATGCACAGAACCATAAATCAAAACATTTACCACCCAATAACCACCTAAAATGAGAACTGCTCGGACCATTGTCCTTTCAAATAACTCAAAACAAGGCTGCCAACCCTGACAGGACGTCCATTACAGATCTGTGTCACTGCGGCCCCCACGCCAGCCCCCTGCTGTTGACATCACAGTGCCAACTGGGACAGGAAAAGAATAGGTTTAGGTGCAGCTGGAATCACGAAGTCACCAACATAAAGCCAGCAGGAAGTGGACTGGTGAACTTGTGAACCTTCCGGAATCCAAGGGATAGAAATGAGCCTGTAAGAAGGGCAGCCCAGCCCAAAGGGGGTGTCTGCTCTGGGCCAGAGGGAGTGAAAAGGGGACAGAGTCTGGTAAAGGAAAACCAAATAATAAATGAGCACGATGCCAGAGTGCCGGCCGGGCCTTTTATTTCCCCTCCAGATGGTCCAGCAGCTGAACAGCTCTGCAGATGTCGGATGTGCCTCAGCTCAGCCGCTGCCCTCGCCAGGCTGCCACAGCAGATGCTTTCGGACCTGTGCTCAGACACAGCTGTTGGGGGTCCACAGAGCCGGCAGCCAGCGCCAGTGACCGCTTCAGCTATTTATAACAAATGGACAAATCCTGCTTTGGCAAAGCTTTTTATGTACACCTTTAGCTTTCAACGTCTGGCAAGTCAGAATCTCATAATGCCAATGATCAAATAAAAATGTTTTCCTTCTCTCTTTTCTGCAAACACTTTAATCTGCTGCAAAGACTTCCAGGCTTACTATTTTGGACTAATTTCAATAAAATAAGTCATAGTGATAAGGATAAACTCAATTTTAGCATAAACTTAACAGAAAAAGCAATAGTCTCCATTTATATGTTTATTTAGGAGATGACTTCTCCCCAAAACTACTGCTGCTTGGCAAATTGCTTACTGCCAGAGAGCCTCCTCTGTTCAGATTGCACCTTACTTCTAGCTGAACAAAGCATGACAGTATCACCACGAATAAAATCTTATATAAAAATATAACCCACGGTGGTGCAACAGTGGTTCAGTGGCAGAATTCTCACCTGCCATGCCAGAGACCCGGGTTCGATTCCTGGTGCCTGCCCATGCAAAATAAAATAAGATAAAATAATAGATAAATATATAACCCCCCCAAGTGTAAATTCCCCACAGAGAAAAAAAAAGTCATATTAAATAAATCTGAAAGAAAATAACCTTACGCTAACTAGATGATAAACTTTAACTGAGTATTCTATTAGCATTTATTCCAAAACATAAACAAGCTTTAACATGTGGATAGCCCGAATGATCTCACAAACCCAGGCTGTTGTTAACCTAATCACGAGGTGAACCACCCAATGGAGTGGTTAATTCAGGCTGGCTTGGGGAATAGAACCATTAGCCTACCACAATGCAGATTCAAAACCCTGTAATCGACTCCCATGCAAAGTTACAGAAGGAGAAAACAGAGCTGCGGATTTGATGTTTTCTCTCAAAGGGAATGGTTGCAACAACTCTCAGTTCTGGAGCCATGTTTACTCAGATTAATTTAAGATGCCTGCTGCTATGAGTACATTTTCCTTGGGTCAAGTGAAGAGTTTCTTTTCTCACATCCATAAACACTATTTTCCCAGCTTTATTTGTTGAGTGGAAATGAGAGCTATAGGCGCTTTGAAATTTATTTCCATCCCAAAGCCCAACGGATGATCAATTGCTAATGTAAATTGCAATAAAGAAATACGTTAATTTTAGGCAAAGTCACTCACTTGCATAATCCCATAATAAAAAAAAATTCTGTTTTATTTGTAAAGAGAATAAAAAATATCTGTTGGAAAGCTTCTGTTAAGTCTCTCCACAAGTCCCTGCCCAACAGATGCAAGTTCAACAGTCAAATTTCAAACCACATTATTTATTGGCTCACAAATGAATTGGCATCTATAAAAATAAATCTTCTGAAAAGGCTTTAGGCTGTTTGAATTCCCCTAAAATGCTCTGACAAAACTTGACAACCGTTTTTCAATGTATGACTGATAAAACGTATTTTCATTAGCAACATAAAATGGAAGCATCAAGACTGGTGAAATGTTATTTGCAGTGACATTTAAAACAATGTATTCTAACAACATCTTGCCTAGTGTTAAGAATATTGTCTGCCTGTTAAATTGTGATTGGCTGTTCTGAGTTCATTGGGGCCTTGCTTTCCCCTCTGTGAGAGTCAACATCTTTTGATATTAAGGGTCATTACATATCTAAAATGAGAAAAAGAAACCCAACCCATTCTGAGCAGGTGCCTGTTAAAATGCCTGCTCTTTGGCATTTTACTGCAGGCTGCGCTCACGATGGCTGTCTCTCTGATGTCCCTGCAAAGCCTCCTCCCGCACTGCCAGTAGCCTTGCGGGCATCCAACCCGTCCTGGATCATCCACGAGTCCCGCCTTGACCGCGGTGCAGAAGCTTCCCCTAAAGGACCCATCGCCAGGGAACAGGTGGAAATAAACACACCTGCAGACAAACTCCACAGGCGTCCACCTGGCCTCCCCAAGGGCCCAACGACAGGCGCGATCACAACCCACGCGCGTGCAGCCCAGGGGCCGGCAAGGCCACGCATCCCCCGTCACAGCCGCCTCCCACGCCAGGGCCAGAGCTGGAGGCAGCCGCAGCGGGGGATTCACCATGGAGGGTCACGGCAACATTTAGGTGACGCAGGAAAAACGCGTTTCCCTGCAGACTGTCCCTCGCCGGGCAGCGCTGGCGGCCCCACAGGCACCTCGGAGGGCCCCGGCGGGGAACCTCAGTGGCCCGGGAAGGGCTCCGCCCGAGGTGCGTGGTCACTCCCATCTGGGCCCCTCAGCGTCAGGCGGGACCTTCCACGGCCGGCGCAGCAGCGACCTGACAGCGGCAGAACGACCTCCGGGCTCCCCCTCGCCCGCGGCGGAAGGAAGCCCACCCCCCAGGGGCCTGGGCGCTTCCTCGGCCGCGCTCCGCACCCCGAGTCCGCCGCTCTGCGCCCGGGGCCCTTCCTGCAGGGCCTGGGCGGGGCCGCTGTCCCCTGGTCCCCGGCAGCTGCCCCGCGGCCCCACACCCGCACCCCGCGCGGAGCTCCGTGCGCGCCGGAGGGGCCGCCGGAAGCCGCAGGGCGCCGGGACCCAGCGGGCGGCCTCCCCACCGGCCGGGCCAGCTCCCCCCTCCCCGGGCGCGGCCCCCCCGGCCCCCGGGAGCGCCCCGGTGACCCGCGCCCCCGGATGGCCCCGGCGCGGAGCCCGGCCTGTGCCGGGACCTGGGCTCCCGGGGCCTCGCGCACCCACCCCCGGCCGCGGGACGTCGTCCTCGCTTACCGCCCTCGGGGCTCCGGCGCCGCGGGGACCATGGCCGGGCACACGGGGCGCGGGGGCTGCAGCGGGGCGGCCGAGCCCAGCGCGCTCGGCTCCGGCCCGGCTCCCGGCTCCCGGCTCCCGGCTCCCGGCTCGGCTCCGGCTCCGGCTCGGGCTCCGGCTCGGCCGCGAGGAGGAAGCGCGGGGCTCGCGCGGGGAGGAGCCAGGGCGGCGCGGCCCGGACGCGGCTCCTCCCCCGAGGCCCGCCCCGCGCGCAGCCCAGCCGGAGCGCGGGAACCTTCCCGGCCAGGGGGCCCCCCACCCAGCCACCCCACCCCACCCCCTACCCCCCCACCCCGGGACGGGGCCGCGCCCTGACCGCCGGGACTGTCGGGGACCGGAGGCCCCAGGCTGGGCCCACGCTGGGTGCGCGCGTGACGCCGGCGGCCGCCTCCCCGAGTTGCACTTGGAAACGTCAGAGCCGGGGCCGGGCGGGGGGACCCGGCCGGGGGCCCCCCTCCCCGGGACTCCCCCTCTCCCCGAACGCGCGCGGAGCCCCCAGCCCTGCGACCTCCGCGGGGGGAGAAGGCCCCTCCCGAGCCACGGGGACTTGAGGGCGGGGACCCCGCGCCTACCTCTCGCGGGCCGCCCCAGGTGCCCTGGCCGCCCGGGACCCTCGGGAGGCAGAAGCCGCGCCCGCCCCGCCCCGCCTCCAGGGCACCGAGGAGACTCGGGTCCCGGGGCCGGTGCTCTCAGGGCGCCCGGCACCCCAGGGCCAGGCCCGGGGCAGGCGCCGCTGTGGCTGGGGAGCGCCAGCAGCTCTCTCCCCGCGCTCGGAACAGGGGCCACTGACTGGTTGTGACAGGTCTGGGTTTTTTCAGCAAGAAACTGGTGGAAACGCCCCCGTTATTTGGAGAATAAGGGCCAGGCAGGGAGGAAACCAGCATTTATGAAGAACCTGCAGCTGGCCGGCGGCGCGCTGGCGATGACCCCCTGACTCTCACCGCCCTCGCGAGGCAGCTGCACGTCCGTCCTGCGAATGGAGGAACTGGGATTCAGAGAAATTGAGAAACTTGCTGAGGACCGCAGGCCAGCGCTCGGCAGTGGGGACTGAAACGCACATCACACGGGGCTGCGCGGGCGGCTCGGTGGCAGGACAGGTTCCAGTCCAGGCCTGTGCACGCCCCCGCCCCCGCCAAAACTCAACAAATGGCGCTGCGATAACGGGACAGTCACATGCAAAAGGAATGAAATGTGGCCCACAGCATACAAAAGAAAAAGCAGATCATGTGTGCGACAGAACTGCATAGTGCGAAGTATACATCAGCGCAACCGAGGGCGTACAAAGCTGATGAAATCTGAGTAAGTCTGGTGGATTCTGCTGCCAGTTTTCCAACTGTGTAGTGTGCAGCAATTATGTAAGATATAACCGCTGGGAAATTGGGTGAAGGGTATACAGGATTTTTCTGTATTACTTCTTACCACTTAATGTGAATCTACAATTATCTAGGTTTGAAAGTAGGTTAATCTTATTTTAAAACCCCAACTCCCTTTCTGCAACACAGTGGGCCTGGGGAATAAGAGGAGAGATTCACGGTCCTTTCCCTTTTTAACACTTCCCAGAAACACACACATGCATGCACACACATGCACACACACATCTCATTTTTTCATGGCTGTTCAGCCCAATAATAATGATATCACAAGCACAAATACGCACACATACCATTCGTTAGCAGGATAGCTAACCCATTGCAGAAAACTTACATCAGTGTCATTTTCAAATAAAAGAGTAATGCTCACTGGGGACTAAAGCAGATGTCTTAGTTTCCTTGGCTGCAAAAGCAAATATCATGCAATGAGCTGTCTTGCACAATGAGAGTTTATTAGCTCACAGTTTTGAGGTTAAAAGAAAGTCCAAATCAAGGCACAATCAAAGTGGTGTTTTTCTTCCCAAAGACTGAGATTCTGGGTTTTGAGGCTGGCTGCTGGTGATCCCTGCACTTTGACTTCTCTGTCACACGGCAGTGCCTATGGCGACCTCTCCTGGCCCACCATTCTCTCCAGCTCCCGGCTGCTGCCTGTGCTTTCTCTGTCTGAATTCCATTCCACTGATAAGGGACCCCAGTAACAGGATTAAGACCCATCCTGACTGAGGTGGGCCACACTTTAACTGAGGTAACCTCGTCCACCTGTTTACCATTGGTTCAAGCCCACACCCACAGGAATGGATCCGATTTAAGGACATGTTTTCCTGGGGTACGTACAGCTCAAAACCACCACAGCAGCCAACTGTCTGAGGTACAAAGTGAGAGGTGTCAACTTTGTCTTAAATTTTTCTTTTCCTAAGTCTGGGTGATGATGGGTTGTACCTGCTCCAAGAAATGAGGGTGAAGATCCAAGGAACAGATCCATGTAAATGCTGAACACAATTCCTGGCACAAAGTAAGAGTTCAGTAAGTGTCAACTATTGCTGTTACTTGTCTGTCACTGCCACTCTGAACTGGATGGTAACAGTCACATAACTTGGATTTTTAGATTATTGCCCAAGAATTACAACATCCTTAGAATTGACCAAATCAGTTGTGCTGGTTTGAATCTGTTGTGTACCCCAGAAAAGCCAAGTTCTTTAATCCTCATTCGATATTGCTGGGTGGGATCTTTTTACTGTTTCCATGGAAGTGTGACCCTCCCAATTGTGCGTGGTAACTTTTGATTAGATGGTTTCCATGGAGATGTGTCTCCACCCATTCAAGGTGGGGTTCGCTGTTTTTGTTTTTTGGGGGAAGAAGCTCAGAGCCGATAGAGCCCACACAACCAGAGACCTTTGGAGATGAAGAAAGAAAATGACCCCAAGGAAGATGTTTAAAACAAGAAGCCAGAGACCCCAGCAGATGCCACCATGTGTCTTCCCAGCTGCCAGAGGTGTTCCGGACCCATCAGCCTTTCCTGGAGCAATATATCTCTCTCTGGATGCCTTAGTTTGGATGCTTTTATAGGCTTAGTACTGTAAACTTGCAACTGAATAAATTCCCTTTGTGAAAGCTATTCCATGTCTGGTATATTGCATTCTGGCAGCTTAACAAACTAAAACATCAGGTGACCAGTTTTGAGGGGTTACAAAATGTCCCTTCACCAGAAAGTCTTTCTGCTCTAATTCCTACCCTGGGAGCCTTGTTCTACTGGTTGTCTCTCCAGATATCCCTTTTTAACCCCCAAGAATCCTTGAGGAAAGGACTGTACATTATGTAGTGATTCTTGGGGTCCGTGGGGTGTTGAGATAGCCTTCATTCTTTACGGAAGATGAGAATTGTGTAATTTGAAAAACACAAGGATATGGTTGTCTGCGAGGAGAGGATGATGGCAGTTGTGCTAGGGCTAGGAACTGAAATTACACACTCTCCAGCCTTGTTACACAAGTGGGAAAATTGCGGGTCAAGGCTTTTCTGTGGTGTGACTTTGCCAGAACAGTTCTACTTACAAAGATTATTAGGTAGAATAATTAGGTATCTTTGGCTGATCATTGCTTTTAACATAATGTGCCTGTAATTTAGATTGCACGGGACAAATGGTTAGATTTAGTTCAGGCCAGTGGTCCTGGAAGAAAGAGATTTCACTTAGTGCTCAACACTTGAGTCTTTCTTGGTTAAATAAAAATTAAAATAACAGCATAAATAGCAGCCAAGCTCTAATGCTACATTAGCTGCATTATAAGGAATGTAAACATTTATCAAGCAACCAATCTTCACTCTTATCTGTTGCACTATATCTGTTTCTGATTTTAACTCTCACTTTTCAAAAAGCCTTGTTCAGGGACCCAGAATCTTTAAAGTTCTCCTACATGACATTGTTGCACTTTCTGCTACATTTCACAGTAGTGGGCTGGCTTATGCTTCTAAGCTCTAAAAAGTTAATTAAAGAATAATCCAGAGAAGAGAAATTTATACTTTGTTTCTTCCCAAAGTAACTTTATAATTATCTTTCAATTTAGAGTCAGGAAAACAAACACACAATGACCCCACCCTCCATCCCCCACCAAAAAAAGAGGGGTGTGTGTGGAATTTTCAGGCTTTGTACATTTCCTAGGCTCTACTGAGTTATCTTTTTTTTTTTTCTGTCAAAAACAGACTATAGCTCTGTGCTGGTTTGAAAGGATATATGTACCCTAGAAAAGCCATGTTTTAATTCTAATCCCATTTTGTAAAGGCAGCCGTTTCTTCTAATCCCTAGTCAGTATTGCATGTTTGAAACTGTAATTAGATCATTTCCCTGGAGATGTGATCTAATCAAGAGTGGTTGTTAGACTGAATTAGGTGGAGGTGTGTCTCCACCCATCTGGGTGGGTCTTGATTAGTTTACTGGAACCCTAGAAAAGAGAAAACATTTTGGAGAATGGGGGTGATTCAGAGAGAGCAGAGCAGAATGACATAGCCATGAGAAGCAGAGTCCACAGCAACCTTTGGAGATGAAGAAGGAAAATGCCCCCTGGGGTGCTTTTGTAAAGGGAAGCCAGGAGAAGAAGTTAGCAGATGAGGCTGTGTTTGCCACATGTCTTTCCAGATGAGACAGAAACCCTGACTGTGTTCACCATGTGCTTTTCCACATGAGAGAGGAACCCTGAACTTCATCAGCCTTCTTGAACCAAGGTATCTTTCCCTGATGCCTTTGATTGGACATTTCTATACCCTTGTTTTAATGGGGACATTTTCTTGGCCTTAGAACTGTAAACTAGCAATTTATTAAATTCCCCTTTTAAAAGCCATTCTGTTTCTGGTACATTGCATTCTGGCAGCTAGCAAACTAGAACAAGCTCCAACCAAAAGTGAAATGACCTGGTCTGCACTTCCCCTTTGGCTTGTCTTCCCTCACCTGTTTGAAGGTCTCAGTTGAATATATAAATCATTTCTCACAGAATAACCAAAATCTCTTCTTTCATCATGTACCACCTCCCAGCTCCTTCTAAATCTCTGTGACAGAGTCGTCTTTCTTATTTCTCCACCATTTAAACCTAGCAGGCCAGTGTCTGGGTGAATTGTGGGGCTGCGTCGGGAAGTGGGCTGCAGGTTAGCACAGAGATCAGCTGTCGTCAAGCCTGGGGAGTGTCTGGGTGAAGGAAGGGGCATCGTATTCTTTCCTGGGCTATAAGGAAGACCAGCGGAGGGAAGGGGAAGGAGATTTGCGCTCCAGACATACACAGGATCCTGTAGTAACTTGAATTACGTACCTGGGGCAAGGTGGAAACTCTTGATCCATTCATACTGTCAATGGGAACCGGGCATCACCAGCAGCCAGCCCCAGAATGCCGGTTTCGAGGCCAAAGCATAACCTTGCTGAAGCTTTGATACTGGACTTCACCTAGTCCCCAAACCACGTTCGTTTCAGCAGCTGGGAAGCTAAGACAGACCCTCAATAGCAATTAGAATTCTCTGTTCATTTACCCTCGTAAAGGCTATGAGATAGGCAGAGGCAGGCACTCAGCACAGTGTAATCCGTTTTCTTTAAGTAAACATTGAGCGCCTACTCTGTGCTTAATGCTGTCCTGGAAGCTAGAAGATGTTCAGAGGAAGCACCAGCCTCGTTTCGTACCCTTGAGGACTCTGACATCATCTCCTGGGGAAGCAAAAACATGCACACGAGGGAGTAAGAGCAATACTGGGTGGTGATGGTGAGAAGAACACACGCGTGGCAGGGAAGAGGGCAGCGATTTCCCTAAGTCGAGGGTTTCATCAGGCCACTCTGTCCACCCCCTTCCTGATGGGTCTGGACCTCCTTCCTGGCATTCAAAGCCTTTTTCTAGGCAAATGTATAACCCCCTACCACCCCCACCCGGCCCTCTTCCCGCTCTGCCCTGCGCGACTCTGAGCCTCTCCTCACTGTTCTTTGTGGATCCAGCCGTTAAGGCGTTATTGAGCACGTGCCTTCTGCATCTCATGGGTTGAGCATTTAGGTGCTTTTCGAATACTTGGCCCTCCCCGGAGGGGTGACACTGTGTGTGCACGGGGAGCCGTGGGGAAGGCCCGGTCTTCACTTTTAAGTAGGTGGGAATCTGAAAATGTACTACCCTAGGAGTTGTGGGTGCCAAAAGGCTGCCACTATAGCTTCATTCGAAAAGGGGATAAGGTTTCATTTTAGGAATCATCTAAGCGTTCCTTTGAACACTCTGAAATACTTAGCCAATATGAAATGAAATCTTTACTTTTTTTTTAAGAAGAAAGATCTTAGAATGGAAAATGAGGTAACATTTTCTCCCAAAGCAAAGATTATACAGTTTGCTAAAGCTGCCGGAATGCAGTGTACCTGGAATGGATTGACTTACAAAGGGGCTTTCTTAGGTGACAAATTTATAATTCAAGTCCATGAAAATGTCATCAACAAGAGAAAACCTTCACTCAAAAAAGGCCAATCGTGCCTGAGGTTTCTGTGTCACATAGGAAGGCATGTGGCAATGTGTTTCTCTCCAGGCTTCTGACTTCAAACGACTCCCTCAGCTCCTGCTTCCTGTGGCTTTCTCCCATCTGGGGCTCCTCACTTAGCTTCTCCAGGGCAGACTCTGGGTGTCATCTCTTAGCTTCGCATCTCTAACTGCCTGAGTGTTGATTTCCTCTCTCAGCTCTCTGTGTCGGCTCTCCAAGCATCTGTGCTTTCTCTAAAATGTCTCTCTTTTTTCTCCATAAACTAACTTAAGACCCACCTTGAATGGGTGCAGCCACATCTCCAGGAAATAATGTAATCAAAGGCCCCACCCAGACAATAGGTCGGCCTCAAGACCGAAAGAACATGATTTTTCTGGGGTACATAATAGCTTCAAACCAGCATAACTACTTTAAAGTCTTTAGTATTTGGTATGCACTCAAAATAAATGAGGGTTGTGTGAGGGTCCTCAGTGGTAGAATTCTCACCTGCCATGCGGGAGACCCAGCTTGGATTCCTGGCCCACGCACTTCCCCCCCAAACAAACAAATAAGCAAATGAACAAACAAAAATTCGTTCTACAAGTGGTGCTGCAATCACGGGATACTCATGTGAAAAAAGAATGAAATGTGACCTACCATACAGCATTCAAAAAAAAGAGAACCCAGAATCAGATATTTTAAAATAGTGCTGTCCGCTAGAAATATGTGGACCACATGTGTCATTTGAAATTTTCTAAGTAATCGTATTAAAAAAGTAAAAATGAAGTGAAATTAATTTTTGAATATATTTTATTAAACCCATTATACCCTCCAAATATTATGGTGTCACCCTATAATCATTTGAAGATTACTGACAAGATGTGTTGCATTCTTTTTTGCATTGAGTCTTTGAAGTCTGTGTGCATTTTATACTTGCAACAACACATCTCGATGCTGAGTGGACACGTGGTTGATGTCCACAGGCATGGATGGTCTTAGCACTAGAACAGGGAGACTCTGAGTTCATCTAGCCCCGTTCCCCTATTGTTCACACCACCCAGGGTTCAGGGTGTTCGATGCCTCACTCCAAACACCGAACACACCTGACTCCCAGGTCTGGGGCCTCTCGCCCAAACAGTCTCCTGGGTGGGGTGCAGGGTGCACGAGGGATGTAGCAGTCATTGTAGCAATGGATTGAAGACAGGCTTTGAGAACATTCAAAAATAAACTGCCACCCTCCCAACCCTTTGGATCCTCAAAAATAATTTTTAAATTAAACTTAAGAAGTAATTAGCTCAATATATAGTTATTACTTAGAGATGTTGTTGGTCACTGGCCCTGCAGCTCAATTTCGGCTGCTCTAAGCACCCACCCGAGGGTTCTGGAGGCCAGGAGCAGCTCTGGGTGCTGTGCCGAGCCAGCTGCCTGGGCTGCGTGGGAGACGTGCTCCTGCATCCCCACCCGCCTGCATCAGCTCCTGCGGCAATCGGGGACCCATGTCGTTTTCTCTGATTAATCTCTGAAGCCTTGAAATAACTGAGCGGCCTTTTTTATCCTTGACATTGCCCATTTTGCGGTGCTTTATATTCTGAATTTAGCCAAAGTTGAAAGCAGGGAAAATGTCCATTTCAAACACAGAAAGTGAGACCAGTAGGAAGAGAGTGTTGCTTCCAATAATGAGGACATCTGGGAGTAAATTGAATAATGAGGGTATCTTTGCACCTAGACTGATAAGAAAGCAACTCAATATGGCATTACAAAAAGCAACATAAAGAACTTTGACTTACATTTTGGGAGAGCCTGGAGACCGTTCTCTAAGGACAAAATTTAGCCTCTCTGCACCGAAAGGCTGAGGTCACAGTATTGACATTTTATAGTAGTGGACTTTATATTTCAAGTTGCATAAAATTCCATCTTAGAAGCATAGGTTTAGGGCTAATGCTGAGATGCCCAGATGCCATATTAAGACTTTAATAAAAATGCATATAGTGGTTCTCTTGAACATGCGCCTTTTGCATCTCATGGGTTGGACAGTCAAGTGCTTTCCAAATATTTGGCACTCACATGGAAAAGACATGTTGTACACCACCTCCTCCTACAGCCTGTCTCTGAGCCTCCCAAAGTACAAATAGGATAGAAGGAAACAAGATCAGCAGAAATCAAAATTAGTGCTTTTGCATGTGTGTCTGTCAGAGGCTAAAGCTGTGAACAGGCTGGACTGTGCCTGTATGCACATGTCCATGGGCGGGTGTGTGTGTGTGTGTGTGTGTGGGTAGGTGTGTAGGTGGGTGGGTGTGTAGTTGTGTAGGTGTGTAGGTGGGTAGGGGGTGGGTAGGTGTTGGAAAGCTTCTGTTCCCCCCTGCAGACCCTCTCTCCGCCATCTCCATCTGCATTATGCCCTCTGCGGCCAAGCTAGTGGTCTTATATTAATAGGATCCCTTTTGTGCCCTCTTAGTTCAACTGATGGGGCTGCTGGCAGAAAACCGGATGGTGGAATGAGAGTGAGTTGGGGTCTCCATAGCCTCGCTGCATCCCTCAAACCTAAAATCATACATCCTATCCCACAGCCTTTTCATACAATCTCTGTCCCCATTTCTCAAAGCCGCTTCCTCTTCTTGTCTCTGAGGCCAGCAGGTGGGATTGACAGCCCGCTGCTACCAGCTTTCAGGCAGGCAGCATCCTGCACCCTGCACAGCCTTTGTAAACAGTCCTTTTCTTAATCTCAGTATATCTAATTTCAGTTTATCCACTCTTTCTTTTTGGGACTGCAATTGATAAGTAGCTATACATGTATGCCTTGCTCCAAAAATAATTGTCCTTCTCTCTGCTAACTTGAAATATTTTGGATTTTGTCATTGCTGAGAATTTTACGTTTCAGTTCCCCAGAATCAGACCCTGAGATGAGCAGATAGGTTTTATGGGCAAAGGTTTTACTAAAGAAGTGCTCCCAAGAGAAACCCGTAAGGTACAGAGGTGGGTGAGGGTGTCGAGGGGTAGCAAGGAAGGGGAAGAGCCAAAGAAAGGTGCAATTTCAGGCAAAGTTTCAGCTGATCTTGAGTGGAGCTCTTCATAGAAATGATCACTCATAGTCTGTCTTGACTTGAGAAGAGGAAGCTGGCCATTCAGTGTCCGGTACCAGTCGTTGGCTATTCTCGTTCCTGGGCTGCTTTAGTCTCTCGGGCACTTGCAGTTCTCGGAGCAAACAGGTGAAATTTCAGGGCAAGGGCATTCCTCTGCAGAAGGCTGCAGGAGCGACTCCTCAGAAAGGAGAGCTCGCTGAAACTGGGCGTGCCTGGAAAGAACCAGGCAAGGGATCTAAGGGCATCTGAGCAGAGCTTATGCTTCAGATATAACCCCTGTAACTTGAAGATATTTAGGGAAGGGAAACACATTGGTTGTCAAATGGTTTAGCAATGGAGTTACTGGTGGAGAAGAGAGCTAACTCTAGAAACCAAAGAAAGCTTGTAGCAGATGCTGGGGGGACACACCCTTTGAAAAACACTGCATATAATAAAATTATACTTGCTCTCTATTGGCTCAGTTAATACAACTTAAATCAGTAAAATCAAACTAGGGTCTACAATCACCTTAAAAGGCAAATGCATCTTTGTGGGACTCTTGGCTGCCAGACGCAGTAGTAGCTGTGGGATGTGCACGTGTTTGCTGGGGGGAGGGGAGGTATCACCACTTGCCATTTTCCTCTGAAGCTTCTAACACTTGGAAATTTGTCATAAAAGCTTTTCTCATCTGCAGTTCAAACACTTTTCTGCAGGAATTTAGCTGAAG
This sequence comes from Tamandua tetradactyla, assembly GCF_023851605.1. Taxonomy (NCBI): domain Eukaryota; kingdom Metazoa; phylum Chordata; class Mammalia; order Pilosa; family Myrmecophagidae; genus Tamandua; species Tamandua tetradactyla. The sequence goes on along the minus strand of NC_135340.1, from coordinate 1,554,046 downwards.
TTGAAATCACCATCTGGCATCTCATATTGAACCATGTTCTTTGTATGCCAAGAACTTCTCCTCTTGGCAAAGATGTTGACTGTGGTCTTTCAAAAATGTTTCTTGGGTTGGCAGTCAGGATGGAACAGCGCAGCAGCCTGTCTTGGAATTCAGGAAGAGATGTGCTGAGCAAGTTGTTGCCTCAGGAAGAAAAGTACAAGGTGAAAAGCTGAAGCTTAGGCTTTGAACCCTCAGAAGCCACATCTTTTATTATTGAACTGAAACCAGCTAGGGAAAAAAATCTCAGCTAAACGATTAGTAGTAGCAAAATACTGCCCAAGACCTAGGAAGATTATCCAACTCAAACCAAGCGCTTACCAGGTACAAAGTGATTTCCTACCTGCTGTTGGGACTTAAGGTGGAATAAGCAGGGGTCCCCAGCCCCAAGGGGCTCACCATTTAGTGGCTTGTTAGAGTGGGGGAGTGAATATCTATATGTATATGTATTTGTGTGTGTATATGCATGTGCACGTGTATATGTGCATGTGCATGTGTATATGTATGTTCATATGCATGTGTATGATGTATATGCATGTGTATGTGCATGTGCATATATGTATGTTCACGTGTATGTGTGTGCACGTGTATATGTATTTGTATGTGTATATGCATGTTCATGTGCATGTGTGTATGTATGTGTATATGCATGTGTGTATATGTATATGTATGTTCATGTGCATGTGTGTATATGTATGTGTATGTGTATATATGTGTATGTGCATGTGTATGTGTATATATATGAACATGTGCATGTGTATATTTATGTGTATATATATGAACATGTGCATGTGTATATTTATGTGTATATATATGAACATGTGCATGTGTATATTTATGTGTATATATATGAACATGTGCATGTGTATATTTATGTGTATATATATAAACATGTGCATGTGTATATTTATGTGTATATGCATGTATATGTGCATATGTATATGTATGTGCATGTATGTGTATATATGTATGTGTATGTGCATATGCATGTGTATGTATGTGCATATGTATATACATATGTACGTGTATGTGCACATGTATATGTATTTGCATATGCATATGTGTATGTGCATGTGTGTATGTGTGTGCATGTGTATATGTATGTGTATGTATGTGTATGTGTATATGTATGTGCATGTGTATATGTATGTGTATGTTCATTTGTATGTGTATACGTATGTGTATGTGTGTATGTATGTGTATGTTCATGTGTATGTGTATATGTATGTGCATGTGTGTATGTATATGTATGTGCATGCATATGTGTACATGATCGTTAGGTGGAATGCAGGCAGACTGTACTAAGGTGTGGCTGACCCTGTCTTTGGTCCCTTGTACCTCTTCTGTGCGCTCCTTCCTCAGTGTTAACGTGATCTCTTCAAGGGCCTCCACCCGTGCCTCTCCTCTAGTAGCTGCTCTGGGGCCCCTAGGGCCCTTCTGTGCACACCTGCTGAGGCAGGGAGGGCATGGGAGTGATCAGTGACTGCTCAGAGGGAGGGAGAAAGCCCCGCTCCTCCTGGGAAGCTGGGCGTGAGTTACCCTCCAGGGGCTCCTGCAGGGCCAGGCTGAGCTACTCTCCATGGACTTCACCTAAATTCTCACCCTGACTTGGTCTTGTCCCCTTCTTTGTCTTACTTTCTTCTCTCACTTGCCAGTGTCTTCTTGGGGCACTTCCATAACAAATCTCTTCTCTACACATCCTTGTCTTCGTCTCTGCTTTTGGAAACCTGACCCAAGATAAGGGACATGATAAGAGGATAAACAAAATGGATGAGAGTGGACAAGGCATGACTAATTCTGACTGGAAATCAAGGAAGTTTCCATCACAGAAGTAACGTTTGAGCTAGGTCTTGAAATGAAATTTGGATTTTGCCAGACAGATGAAATTGAGAAACATCATGATAAATCTGGGGGAAATGCATTCCGGCACAGAAATAATGAAGGTAATGGTGAAAGTGATAGGGGTTGAGGCCGTTGAGGTAGGCTGGGGCTAACTAGAGTCTTGAATGTCGTTAACTGATACACCTGTCTCTTAGGAAAATAATTGAATGAAATGATAAAAGATGGTGAGAGGAATAAGAAGCAAACAAGGGAAACCAGTTATGGTGTCAGTGCAATATTCTAGGAGAATATTGGGACCGATTTAGGGTACTGGATGTGAGAACCTAAAAGAAAGGATGGGTCAGGAGATTGGAACACTTGACTTGGCAACAAACTGGATGGAAGTCTTGAAAATGGCTGAGGCATTAGGTTGGATCAGAGAGGGGTTGGTGGAGCTTTCCACCGAAAGAGAAAATTCAGGGGGAGAAAGACAGATTGGGGAGAAGTCAATGAGTTCAGTTTTGGATCTGTTGAAATTGAAGAGGGCACCTGGAAAAATCTCAATAACTGAAAGAAATGAAAATAATCTGAGAATGAAGAACAAACAAACAAACAGTTCCAGGATACTCAGAGACTTGTGAAGTTTGAGTTCAATTTAGACCCAAGAGGCACTTCTTGAAATTAGCTGTCTGGATAGGAATCAAAACAACAAAATCAACAACACAAACTTGGACCCCCTTTTAGGAATAAACACATTAAACTCACTTGTGGCAAAAGAGCGATGCCTCAGTCTCACTAGGAGGTTATTTCACCCATTAAAACAAGGGCAGGACGTCTGTGTGATCTGAACACTAGATCTTATATCTTAAAGTTGTATGGCTGTTGGATGTGCACATATTCCTGTGACAATGGTGTCGAAAGCAAGAAGAAAAACGGTGCTTCGAGTTTCGCAGGGGCCTGTCTAATGTCACATGCTGCTGTCGCGGCTGAGGGAGTAACAGATTCATCAACCGACAGTGGCCTTTTCCTGGTTCTTAGTTATGGCTGTGCATTTGCTTATGGCCTGGAATTGATTTTTAAAAAATAAATCATATAGGAATTGGCATTTCTGCATTGTGTTGCCATTTCAAGCAGCACACAATTAGAATAAATACAAGCCTGAATTCTTAGAACATGTTTCAGTTTGAGGAAAAGTCTACTTTATATAAGACACATTTGTTTAAAAAAAAATCAAATTGTTGGGTGTAGAGAAGAGGCCTTGTTATTCTGTAACAATGTTACACTTGAACTCTTCCCTTTGAGAACCTTTAATACTTAGAAACTAACAAGTCCTCTACCCTAGGTTGGATGTTGTTGTAGATTTCAGAAGCACAGTTACCCACGGAAACAGGACAGGAAGAGAAGGTAGAAACCCTGAGAGAGAGAAAGGCAAGCATTGGCAGTGTTTATCCATTCGGCCCCTCCCTTCCTCCCTTCCTCCCCCTTCTCTCCTCCCAGCCCTGCCCCTTCCAGGAGCGCAGCTCCCCTTCCAGGACTCAGAGACGGCATGCTGAGTAAGGCACATGCACATGAACTCTACTTTCATGGACTTTAGCATGCTTGATTTCAGATTCTACATGTAAATACAAGATAATATCACTCCTATCATATCTCTCTTCATCTGTAAAACACAGAAAACAATAGCGCATGCCTCCGAGGATTGTTGTATTACACGAGTTAGTTCATTTAGAACTGAAAATAGGGCCTGGCAAATGGTAGGCGATCAGTTGATTTTAGCCATTATTTGTGTCATGCCGGGAATGAAAAGAGGAAGCAGACCAAGTCTTTTAAGAAGCTTCCCGTCTTGCAGGTGGAGACAGACAGGTGGACAGATAAAGTGTGGTGGATGAAATGAGAAGACCATTTAGGCTACAGTTGTGGGGGGGGGGGTGGCGCAAAGAAGGGAGCAGTGAATTCTTTTGGTCAACCCTTTTCAGATGGATGTAATATCAGTCCAAAGTAGTTCCTTCTTTCCCTGCCCCTTAGGTAAACGATCCTTCCCTATTAATGGCTGTTTTGCTTGCTTTATTTGCGGGTAGTTATTCCACTGTAATTGCATAAGCAAAATGAAGGCTTTTCATGAAGGGACATTGTGGTCTCTCTTTATTTACTCTGATTTACACTCCTGATTGCTTATGTTCAATGGCATGTTTCTTAAGGAAACCGGAGTGCTTTGTGCAAAGGGAAGACAGGCCACTTCTTGCCCAGGGGTCTGGGCCCATTACAGTGTTCCCATTTCTTTTGGCAGTGCTTGGAGAAGTCCTGGGCTTATGATTTAATTCCATCCAGTGGGATCTATAGGGAAGTAAACTTGGCATTCTGAAAATACTTCCTCAGTAATACTAGGCTGATGGGAGGAAACGCCCCTGTTCTTTTCACCTGGCACTGCTGCAAATTTCTTGTGACCACGAGAGGAAATACTGCTGACACCCCAAGGATGGCAAAATAGAAGGACAGAAATAAAATGGGTCCTTGAGATATCCTCGAGCTGCTGAATTTACTGCCTTTAGCCCTGCAACACCTCCAGATTTCTTGTTATGTAAGAGAATACCTACTTAATTGTGTGAGCTGTGTTTAGATGGGTTTTCTGCTAATTTTCAGTGGAATCTTTTCTGTGGTAGCCTATATTATTATCCCAAGTATTCAGGGCACTTCCCGGCAGGAAGATTGTGTTTGTTCCCCTTTTTAAACCCAGGGACAGTGGTATTATTTACCTTGACCAATGAAACATGAGCAGCACGAGGCATCATCTCCAGGCAGAAGTGTCGAGAAGCAGCGTGTGGTTTTCCACGCTCTCTTTTCCCTCCCCTGTGATCCTGAAAGCGTGTTGAGATGAAACCTCTGCCAGCCTGCAACCTCGGGGGCCCTGAGCAGGAAGCTCTTATTGCCTTCTTGTGATGACTTGTGTCATGAGCAAGAAATAAACTTTGGGTTTTAAGTTGCTGAAATTTGTTGTTGGTTTTGCACACATGCATCCAGTCTGTGCTGCCTGGCCCACGTCTTACCAGCGGTGCAGACAAAGAGCAATGAGGTAAGGGCAACGGCTCCAGCTGCAGGGTCTTAGCTCAGTGGGTTGGGGGAGAGCTTTGTTGATGGCTAAATAGTTCCTGGAGAAGATGGACTCCAGTCTGCCTACTCCCCACACTTCCTGGTTAGTGAGATGAGCTCAGGAGGGTAAGTAATTTAATCTGGATAATGCTTTGAAATGTCCTCACTTTGATGCATTATTCAGAGTAAATTAATCACAACTTATTAAGTGTCTCTTCAGTAGCTCTGACACTCACCTCATGGCTCCCCCCACCGAGTGTCTCTTGGTGATGACCTTCCTGCAGCACCCCCGTAACAGCCCACTCAACAGACACCCATGCAGGGGACTTCCGGGAATGGATCAGTCGTCCTGAGGGTGACATGTTGGGCGGTTGGGATGGGGTGACGAAGACGATGACAAGTTAATCCTTATTCAGGCTTTGTTCTATGCCAGATGCCATTGCGGGCGCTTCATGCCTCACTCCCTTCGTCCTTCCAGCCTCATCCTACTAGGCAGGTGCCGCTAGGGTCCCGAGTTTGCAGACGAGGCACAGGGAGTCTAAGTGCCTGGTCCACGCTCACACAGCTGAGATGTAGTGACACTTGGATCCACTCTGGGCTCTGCGGCTCCAGAGTCGTGCTCCCTCGTAAGGCCTGCCCAGGAGGGTGGCAGGGAGAGAGGCACGCTTGGGGTAGCGGTTCTTACAGAGGCGGTGGAGCTCCGGACAAAAGAGCCCATTGAGCTCCACCACAGCTCCAGCAGCGCCAACTCCCAGCTGGTGGCGGTTCTGCAGTTTGCACAACACGTTTGTGCCCCGCTTTGCTCAATTATATGATGTCCTCAGGAAGTTGCAAAGAGTGAAGTAAAATGAGGAGTGCAGAGGCCCCGGGGGTGACCGAGGCCACTGAAGCATTCTCAGCCAGACCCCGAGAGGGAGCAGAAGCCTGGGCTTTGAAGAATCACACACGAATGTGAAATGGTCATTTGGGCATTTCTCCCAGGAGCTGTAGGAGGGTATGGAATGTATGGCTGTGGGGGACCTGGGAAAACCGAGTTCGAGAGAGGTGCTGGAATCCGCAGACACCCGGGGGTTGCGCTCGCTGGAGAGTGGAAGCCACTGGGGCAGCTAGGTCCCAACAGTGTCGGGGGCATTTCTCTCAGACTTGGAAGGGGCGTGCGGATGTGCATCTAGGGAGGGAGGTGAAGGCAAGGGGCTTCGATCTAAATTTGTCTCAGAAAGGCTTTGGAAATTTAGTTCAAGAGCGATCACTTTGCATTTAAATAATAATATGTGGGGAAAATGCCGTTATCCAACAGCAAGTCCTGTAGATTCTACCTCTAAAATATATTTCAAATTTGAACGCTTATCACCATCCCCACTCGGGCAAAGCATGCAGCTGATTGAAGGGCAGCACTGAGTCCCCCTAGGCTCCTGCAGCAGCCTCCCAACAGGCCACTTGCTTCCATCCATTCCTCCATTTCCCTCACACTGGACAGCGATCACTTACACACGCAACCAGTTCCTGGGGCTTTCTCTCGCTCTTAGGGTGAAAAGCATACTTGCTGACACACAATTCGGCCCTGCCTCCCTCTTGGATCCGTCTCTCACTCCTTTCCCCCTTCCTCATAGTCCAGCTCACACACCCTGTCACTTGAGCCCACTGAGTTCATTCCTTCCGCCTTAGGGTCTTTGCCTTGGCTACTCCCTTTGCTTTAGCTACTTCCTTTCCCTTGGCTACTCCCTTTGCCTGCTGGGTGCCTGACTTCTTCTCACTCAGATCTCCATCTACAGATCACCTCCTCTAACTTCCTGCCCACCCTGTCCCTTGCCCCCTTCCCCTTCTCTCTGGGCCACTAGCCTGTGAGTGGGTTTCATTTTCTTTCTAGCACCATCCCTATCTGCTAGTGTCTCGTTTGTTCACTGCCTGTGATGGGTTTTTGCCAGTCAGCCTTGTTAGGCTGAACTGAACCTTGTTTGCCCCACCAGCTCAGTTCCTGTTGCATAGAGAATGCATAAATTAAGAAATAAAGAATTTACATTTAATTTCCATAAGTATATACATTTCAAATAATTTCTTATATGCTCTAATGGAAAAAGGAAAGGCAAGAAAAAATGTGTTTCCATTTCAATGAATATGAATGTATTCTTTAGATGGTTTCAATAGAATGGTGATATTTGAATATACTTTTGTGGGGTTAATAGCCCTCTAGAAAATCTGAAATTGCATATAGCACAGAGTAAATGAATTTTACATCAATAATTAAAAGCCCAGGAGCCATTTTCAATAGAGTCCTATTTTTAAATATTGTACAAATAAAAAATGAAAATAGTATAAAAAAGTAAAATATAAGCTATATTGTTTCTATAATAAAGACCTTCTAGCTAGCAAGGATAGAGAATATAATGCCAAAATTCAGCTGCCCATATTTTCTGTGCTGATTTCTTTGAATAACTGAATGGTCCTTAATGTTAATTTGGAGTCCATTAAAACAGTAATATTATATCTGGGTATAATTGCATTTGTGTATTTGTCTTATTTCTGGATTTGAGTTAACATTTTTATATTTAAAGATCTGAATGGAGAGCTCTCTGGTATATAATCATTTTCTATTCCACATATGACTAAATTTGGTCACACTTGCTGATTGTGTAAAGGACCCTTTCTGAGAAGTAAATATTAATGTGGCTGGTTTTTGAAATAACTCTTGGGGCAGCTCTTCTTTCCATTTTTAGACACCTCTGTTAAGATGATTTAGCACTGGATGAAAGTGTTTTTTTAAAGTAGCTTGTGAAGATTTGGAAAGGATTTTATTTTTAATATCCCAGATTGCATCCTCTGCATTTGGCTGGTTTTGTCTCATGTGCTCCATCTGTCTTGGAGATATGGAAAACTCAGTAGGGGGAAAATGGAAAGGGCAAAACTGTTTCCCTAATTTTATAAAATATCTAAAAATGACTTTATATGTAAGACCTAGCACACGGATTCCTTCAATTCTAACCTGCAAACACTACCCAGGCTGCCTGTCACACCTCCAAACCAGATACCTTACCCCTGGACACTCTGCCTTCCCAGCACAGAGAGGAGACATGCTCAGCCCTCCCTGGCTGGAGAGTTCATGGGGCTGAATGCCTTTGGCATGGTGTCTACTTTGAAAGGCTTCTTATCACTTCAGTTGAATTTACTGAAACGCAAAGACTGGTTCTTTCATTATGAATTTCCTTAAAAGAGGATATAATCCATTTATTTGCTGGCTACAGTGGTCTAGGGTTTCAGTGGACTTTTCTTTAATGTTTCAGGCTAAGTACTGGATGCAAAATCTGAAAACAAACACACACACACAAAATAATATTTTTCTCCCTATCCCTAGCTGTACCTGACTGTGAGAGGAGTTGAAATCTTACTCCTTTCTGGACATTATGCCCAATTCCAAGCTTCTATTATCTTTTTTTGAGGCCACTGGACAGTACCTAGTCAAGTTTTTTGTTCCTCTGAAAATCAGCTGATCATATTTGTAATTGGAGAGCTTCCTGGATTGAAAGATCTAAGTGCTTTTCTTTTTTGCCTTGTTTAAGGTTATATTTATATATTTGCTGAGAATCTTGTAGCCTTACTTAGCATGTGAGTTTTGGAGACTAAAGATCTTTTATGGGCTGGGTAGCACTGAATAAAATATGGATTCTTCAGTTTTTTTTTTAACAAAGGGACTTTAATCTGGAGCTGTAAAGTGACGCCTCTTTGGTCTGTGTTTCTCTGCAGATGATTCTATGAGCAGAGTCAAACCTTCAACAAGCAAGACTTCAGCAGCCCTAACTTGGTGCAGTGACAACTCTTCATTTGAGATGATCCTCACATCCTCATTTGTTAATTTTGGACGGATAACACTGAATTAGATCATTGTATTTTTATAAAAAATATTTTCAATCAAAAGCGGACTGTTGAGCAAAGCAGATTCATGCGCTATCCAGAGCCGACTTTATAGTTTATGGGTTTTAACAAACCATGACTCAAGCCGGAAACCTGCACATTTGTGCCCAGCCCACAGCATATCACATCTCCTGATGCCCTCCGACTCATCTCAGAACCCTGGCGACTTGCCATGAATATCTCCTATCCTGTTACACAACCCTGTCAGTGCCTGGAACCACTGCACCTCTGAAATCCCCAACTTTGAAATTCCACGCTGACCTTGACCCCAGGCCCCTGAGCTCCCCATCCCTGTTACTCCCCCTGAATTTCAGTCTTCGAAGGGCCTCGGGCTTCAGCCTCCGCCCGCCGCCTCTCGACTTGCTTCCTCAGCCTCCATTCCTCCGGTGACTGCCTTTGCCAGCCAGCCAACAGACGCTCGATCTGGAAGTTTTGGCCTTTGAATGTTAGTGGAAAAAACCACATACCCCTATAGTCAGGTGCTAACACAAACTCTGGGTTTCCAACCCAGCTGGGCACTCGAGAAATTCTGAAATTCTTTGATTGCTCCCAGCAGATTGATTCCCTGGGCACTTTACCTTTAGTAAGTTATTTAATAAGTTATAAGTTTATAGTTCTAAACCTATAAAAATGTCCGAACTAAGGCATCCAAGAGTCTTAGTGCGAACAGGTAAGATGGTCACAGACGCCAGGGAGAGAGTTAACTACCTTACCCAAAATAGAGTCAAAAGTCCATTCTGTCCTCCGAAGTTCATGTGGACCAAACTTTCCCTTTTTATTTGTGTATTTCCTCTTGCTTTGTCTAGCAGTATTCCGAACATTTCTTAGGAGAGGTATTAAAGTGTTTAAGGCAAGCACAGCGTATTTATTACAATCTTACCATGGTTCCGAGGGGGAGTGTCATAATGAAAACCTTTCTGTTTTTTCTTAAATGTGAAGATCTTTATTTTGAGAAGTGAGTGCAGTATAAAAAACTGACCTAAACAAAGCAGGTAAAAAATAAATGTGCTTAGAAATCATTGAAGAAATACTATATATGAGAGGGTTAAAACTCTCAAAAATGAAAAAAAGCCAAAATGCGTCCAATTGTAGAAAGTTTCTCCTCCTCTAAGAAGTGGGAATAGAGCTGAAAACCCAGGTTATGTTTTTTCTACTGAAAATGTACGAAATGACTTAGAAGAACCATTCAAGGAGCAGTGGATAACGACAACAAAAAGCCTTGCATTTGCAGTGCAAAACCCGATGCCACCTACAGATGGCCAGTAGGTCTGAGTGTGGAGCTGCAAGCTTTATGCATCTCAATCTTCAATATTAAAAAAACAAAGCAATCACGCTAGAAGAAATGTGAATTATCCTTCTACTCCCTCTTCAGAAAATATTACAGAAATCATTATCATTTTAGAGGAAATCAGATACATAGCCAATGATGCTTGGAAAACATACTGCAGAGGTATGCCAGTTTATTGATATGAATCGTTCTGTTTATAAATTCTCTGAGGTTTGTGGTTTTTGTTTTTTAAACATTATAATCTGTTGTCATTTCTTTTCTCATTCTAAATAAGTGTTCACTGGGTCCCAAAGTTTGATTTGGTAACTTCTGTGTTCTTTTTCTTAAACAGGCTCTCCTCCCGGATCGCGTGGATTTCAGGCTCCACAAGTGCTGAGCCCACCTCTGCTTAGAGGAAAAGGGAGTGCGGGAGATGTTCACGGTCTCTTCTCTTCTCATCCCATCTCGTCTCCATGCACTGGACAGTCGAAAACCTCGCTCAGGAGAGGAGCGCATGGCCCTGCTCCTTCCGGGGACTCACCCTCCTCCCCCCACGGGGTCCCTGATGCCCCTGCCTCCCCCGGGGCCTCTCCCCAACGCCCTCCCCACCCTGGGGTGCTCTTGCTCCTGCCTGGCTCTCCCCCCACCACACACAGACACACTCAGAATGGCCTTCCTTTCACTCGGACAGCCCCACTCCCCACCTCGGCCCTTACAGAGGCATCCTGGTCACTGCCCCGGCCCCCTCCACCACGGAGCGCCCTGCGGAGAAGTCTGTACACATGGCCTCTACTTTCTCACCCTTCAGTTGCTGAGATCTGGTTTCTTTCAGCTTTCAGGAGTTTTCTCCAAGAGTCACCACTGACCCAGTCTTCCCATCAGTCTCCATCCAGTCTGCCCCCTTCGTCTGTATTAGTTTATAGGCTGCCTGAATAGGATACACCAGAACTGGGGCGGCTTTTAAAAGGGGAATTTAATAAGTTAAAGTTTGCAGTTCTAAACCTATAAAAATGTCCAAACTAAGGCTTCCAAGAGAAAGATGCCTTAATCCAAGGAGGGCCGATGGGTCAGGAACCCCTCCATCAGCTGGGGAGTCATGTGGCTGGATCTGCTGGTCCCTTGCTCCTGGGCTCTGTTGCTTTCTGTCTCCCTGTGGGAGTTCCTCACTCTGCTTCTCTGGGGCTGGCTCTCATCTCTTGGCTTCCCTTGGCTCTCTACAGGTTCTGGCTTGCTTAACATCTCATGGCAATGCCTGCTGGGCTCCAAGCATCTCCAAACATCTGTGTCTTTGCTCTCCACATGTCCACATCTGTGTCAGCTCTCCTCTGAAGTTCCTGTCAGCTCTGAGGTTTCTCCAAAATGTTTCCCCTTTTAAAGGCTCTAGGAGACTAATCAAGACCCACCTGAAATGAGTGGAGTCACATCTCCATCTAATCAAAAGGTCACACCCACAATTGGGTGTGCCACATCTCCTTGGAGTTAATCTAATCACAAGTTTCCACCTAAATTATTGAATCAGGACTAAGACATGGCTTCTCTGGGTACATAATACCTTCAAGCCGGTGCCCCACCGCCTCTGGTAACGTTTGCCCTGCTTCCTGAATGCGTTCTGCCCGGCGCTCACAGTGCCAGCCCCCGCCCCCCGCCGTGTCCACTGGGCCTTGGTTCCCTCTGACACCCCCTCTGCTCCTGCCTCCCGTGGATGCAGCTCCTGTTACAGGTCTCTGCTGGTGGCTCTGAAATGAAATATCTCTTCTTGTCTTTGCTCCCACACTTGGTAGCCATACTTCCAGCTTTCCGCTGGATGATCCCAACCACGTGTCCCTGGAGCTCTGCACACACCACGGCTTCACAGGAGAGCCCACCTCGGCCTCTTCAACCCTCAGCTCCCTCTGGCTTCTCATGGCCGAAGGTGGCACCAAGCACCTAGGCCCTCAGCCAGGTGTTTCTGGAGTCGCCTTGTTTTCTCCTTTCCGCCCCCCTCCAACGATGAACAGGTATTTACCTTATGTTTGACATTCTTAACCTTCGTCTTGCATCATGAAACGTCCTGGTTGTCCGGTAAGGACTTTGGGCTGCTTCTCAGATGATGATTTTTAACTCATAAAATAAAATACAGCACAAAGGATTGTGAAGATTTTTGAAATACTGTTTATAATTATAAAAATTTGGATATAGTAATATATGTAATAATGCAGTCATATCTTATTAATTATCAGACCGAGGGTCAAGTCTAATCAGCATCATTTTAAGCAGTGACGAACATGAATGAGATTTTGAGATACCTGCAACAAACATATGTCATATAAAAATGTCTTTGATGTCATTGTGACTAAATCCAGATATTGCTGATGCTATAGTATTTTGCTTATGTTAATTACTGAAGGATATGGTAAGTTAGTAAGAGGAAAGTGAACACAAGGATACGTTTTTCCCATCCAAGTGCTCAGACCCTTTGATTCTTCCAAGGTCAGGAACTCCTGCTTTACAATGATTGCTGACACCTGCCTGCCCTTTTCCCTGCTCCTGCCCCTGACCGAAGGCGTCTCCCTGTGGAATCCCTCTCCTTCCAGTGTTTCCGGGGCTGTGAGAGGCACCTCACACCACCACCCAAGCTAGAAGCCAGGGCCTTGGGCCTCCTCTCTCCATGTTCCCTCATGACCTGAGCCTTGCCTGCTCAGCAGAGCTCAGATCCTTAGGTCTTCTCCACCCGCCCTGGTCCCCTCACTTCTCCACTGGATAACTGCAGCAGCCACCTCACTCGCATCCTGGGCTTGCCATGCCAACCCCGCTTCCAAAAGCACAGATCTGTCTAAAACCCAAATCTCATCATGATACTCCTTTGCTTTCCAGGCTCCTTAGTACCAGGTGGCTTCTGCGCCCCTTTTAGCTCAGCTCCTACCTCTCCATGGTCCAGCACCCCTCACTTCTTGAGTTATCCAAACAGCAGTACGGCTCGGGTTAGAAGTGTGGTCTGCAGCCAGGTTGCCTGAGTTCAAATCCTGGCTCTACTACTTACCAACGGCATGATCTGGGTACAATTACTCAGCCCCTCTGTGTCCAGGCTCCTGAGCTTAAAAATGGGTTGCCCAAAGTGCCTTGAAGGACGGGAGAAAAAATATGGAACTATCAAGTTTTACCCATATCCTGTATCAGACTTTAGGGACACCCAAATCAATAGGCCATGCCCTCGATCAGGAGGCTTACTCTTGTGAAGTCTGTGTAGGTGGTGGAGAAACTTACATTACCTTTAGGCATGCCTAAGAGTTACTTCTGGAGGACCTCTGTTGTTGCTCAGATGTGGTCTCACTCTCTTTAAGCCCAACTCTGCAAGTGAAATCATTGTCCAACCCCTAGTGGGACATGACATCTAGGGGTGAAAGTGTCCCTGGTGACATGGGAGATGACTCCCAGGGGTGAATCCAGACCTGTCACCATGGGATCAACAATTCCATCCTGACCAAAAGGAGAAAAAGAAGGGCAACAAAAAAGTTATCAGAGGCTGAGAGAGTTCACATAGAGTCGAGAGGCTACTCTGGGGGTCACGTTTACACAAGTGTCAATTAGACATTGCTACCAATCATATCCTGCCAAACTCCAAATAAAACTACTCTTGCCAATCCTGAAGAACACCTAGGGCTTTATATAAGACCCTACAAAGGTTCCATACACTAGGGTAACTTTCCAGAAACCTACAACCTCCAGATGGGTCCCTGGACCAGATAAGTCCTGAAATGCAGAGGGCCCAGCCTCTCCAGAACATCAACTAGTTCCATCCCCCATCCCATATTAGGAGGAGTAAAACAGAGAATACAGGATTTGACTGCTGAATCAATATATTGATTTTTTTTTGGTCTTTTGAAACAGCTAGAAATAAAAATGAAAAAAATCATGGAACTGTAACCCATACTAAACAGGCATAACTACTTGTTAAAATGTACTTGGAAATTTAGTGCTTTTTAATATAAATGTTATTTTTGCACCATAAAAAAAAAGTTTTTAAAAAATGGGTTTCCCAGCAGGGCTGTGGCGTGTACAGGGCGAGCTGTCGTGTGCACAACGTGCCCAGCAGGACAGGGCCCTTGGCATGTGCCGTCCAGTTTTCCGTGGTGGGGAGCAGCCTTTCCTGCTCCCTGCTTGGCCAGCTGGTCCTTTGGGGCTCGACTCCAACGTCCGCGCTGAGCACCCTCCTGCCCTGGACTCCCCTCCGGCCGTCACCCGGCAGCGAACGCACAGGCCGGTCACCCAAGGGCGGCCTGAAAGCGGGCTCGGGGCAGAGTTCAGCCAGCGCTTCAGGATGGGGTGGACCAAAGAAGGAGAAGGAAACTCCAAGGACAAATGCGACAATAAAAATAAGGGGCAGCCGGTTCTTGTCCACGTTCCTTTACAATGGGTTTTTCAGAGTATTGTATAATACGTGAATTTGTCTTACACGTTTTTGCGTGGTTTTTTTGGGCTGTTTTTTGCGTGGTCCTGCCTGCATTGAGCTGTTTCTTGGCCAACTCCTTAACCTGATCGCATCATGCTTCTGAAAAGAGAGGGAAGAAGAGTGGCGCCGGGAGGCTGGGGGCAGCTGGGGGAGGAAGGCAGGCTGCCTGCAGCTTGGAAATGGCTTCCAGGGGCCCGGTTTAAAGCTCATTTAGCGAACGAGAGCCTGCTATGGGAGGCCGCAGCAGTGGGCACAGGATTTTAACCACACTTTTCAGAACAGAAGAGAAGAACCTCACCTGTTGTGTTGTGCCTGGCTGAGGCTGCTTTCCCTTTCTTGAGCTTTTTAAAATTTCCCCACCCCTCCATTCCTGCACAGTCCTTTCCTGAGGCAGTGAGTATAGGCAGCAAATTTCTTTCCTTTTATAAAACTTTCAAAATTTCCCAAGACTTTTCCCACCAAGCGACAGCCTCCCCTGCCAAACCCCAGTAACTTCGAATCTACTTTCTGTCTCCATGAATTTGCTATTTCTAGATATTTCATATAAAGTGATACCATACAGTATTTGTCCTTATGTGCCTTGTGCATTTCACTCGGCATGATGTTTTCAAGGTTTCCTTTCTTGAGAATATTTCTTGGGGAACATTTCATTTCTTGGGAAAAAAGTATTAAGAACCGCAGAAGAGTAAAAAGCCGCGTGGCCTGTCCCCAGCCGTCCTCTCCAGGCCATCCGCGCACAGCGCAAAGCGCGTGGGGAAGTCCGCGCGCACACGCTCGGAGGCCTCCAACCGCGGTCAAAACATCAAAATTCTTCATTAGGCCTAGCTTTGCCTAGAAGGAGAAACAGGGTGGAGATGCCACAAGAAGTGCATCTATGCTCTTTATCGTGGGAAGAGGAGCTACTTAAATACGATACATGCGGCGCCTTGGATCCGAGGGGTCAGCGGTGCAGTGGGGTGGGGAGTGGGCTTTGGCTCTGCTCGTCCGCGCGCTCCTGGGAGCTGCGGACCGGAGGAAGCTCCGGGCTGCAGCAAGGACTGAGGACGGCCGTCCGAAGGTGCTGCGAAGGGAGGGGAGGCCACCTCTGCCGCCCTGGAGCCGTTTGAGGTGCCTGCACTGGGGCCCCCGCGGGGCTGGAGGGCGAGGCTGCGCGGGCCAGGCTGGGGGGGGGGGGTGCCCCGGAGCTGCCGCCCACCCCCCCGCCCTCCTTAAACCACCCCACCCTTTCCGCGGGTCCTTGCCGGGCAAAAGCAAGCACAGCCCCTGCAGGCGGGGGCTCCGGAAAGCCGGGGCGGCAGCTGTGCAAGGAGGACGCCCTGAGTCTGACGATGAAACCCTGCCGGAAGGTCCCCAAAGAGGCCGGCCTGGGGCGCTGGGGGGCGAGGCCAGGCTGGGGAGTCTTTCCCCACCTCTGGGTGGGCCAGACTGTCCTCAGCAAGTACGGGAGCCCCCAGCCCCAGCCCTTTGCTTCGTGCCCCTCCCACCGGCTTTATAAGGATCAATCACCACGAGAGGGATTTAAAAAGAAAATTGTCAATATAAAAAGCAAATATATTAGGGAAGTTAAGAAATTAAGCCCTAATGGGGAGCAGAAAACATATTAAGAAGTCAGCTCTTTTAATATTTAAATGTAAAGGTTTGAAAAAAATGTTTCTACTCGGTTCAAATGATTTTAAACAGAATGAACTGGCAACTGCGTCATTCAACAGCTCGAACTAACCCTAAGTCTTAATTCAAACTTCCCGGCCTCCAGGCACCGCCACGGCCCTGCTCGCTGCTGCCCCCACGTGTCGGGTCTGAGAAGCACAACTCAGAGCTTGCCGATTTGAAGCTTTGTGAAAATAATGAAACCCTCCTACCAGCCTATCAGTTCCCATAACAGTAAATGGTATAGAATCAAAAACAATATTTTGCTTATTAGAGAGATATGTATAACCCAGGCGAATTTTCAACAAGTCTTTCATTTTAGGAGATATCATTATATTGCTTTCCCCTGCAATTCGTTTGCCATTGCTGAAGAGCTCCATATAATCCTTGGAGGAAGGGGAGGGCTGTGTTGGAGATGCAACACTGCTCACGATGCTCCGTTCCTGAGAACCCACGCCCACCTGCATTAGATGTTGCTTTAAAGTGATCAATAAAAACCCTGTTTGCCGGATGATCGAAAGCTTGCCTACATAATCTGTGACGTGAACTAATTTCTGATACATAGCTCAAACAAATACACAGCAAAGCACAACCCCCTCGTGCCCACCTGGGTATCTGTCTTTAGCAAGAGGATGAACTCTCCATTTTGAGGTGAAACTAAGCTGCCTCTGTGGTTTTCATTAAGCATCAATTCCTCAGGTTTCTTGTGCAACATGTAGTTTATCTGAGTTGCTTCTTGCTTCATAGAAACTGGAGATCACCCAGAATATCAGGTTTTCCTGGATGGAGTTTGGTCATTATCTTCCATCCTAAATAGACCAAGAGGTCTGCTCCCCTGTGCAAAAAGGAGCCAGGAGTCTCCTTTCAACATTACCTAGAGAGGGTGTTCTAGTTTGCTAGCTGCCGGAATGCAATATGCCAGAAACAGAATGGCTTTTAAAAGGGGGAATTTAATAAGCTGCTAGTTTACAGTTCTAAGGCTGAGAAAATGTCCCAATTAAAACAAGTCTATAGAAATGTCCAATCAATCCAAGGAAAAATAACTTGGTTCAAGAAGGCCGATGAAGTTCAGGGTTTCTCTCTCAAGTGAGAAGGACACATGGCAAACACAGTCAGGGCTTCTCTCAGCTGGAAGGGCACATTCTCTGCTCTCTCTGAATCTCTCATTCTCCAAAATGTTTCCTCTTTTATAGGACTCCAGAAACTAATCAAGACCCACCCAAATGGGTTGAGACACATCTCCCCTAATCCAGTTTAACAAGCACTCTTGATTGGGTTACATCTTCAGGGAGATGATCTAATCACAGATTCAAACACACAGTATTGAATAGGGGTTATTCTGCCTTTTTGATTTTGATTAAAACATGGCTTTTCTGGGGTTCATACAGCCTTTCAAACCAGCTCAGAGGGGAAATGGCTACTTCTTCCTAATACTTATCCCAGAGCCTGAGCTGCAGTGGCAGCCTTCCTGAAGTCATCTACTAAAGCAAACTCCTGCGGTTTCTGAGCATTATCTATAGACCCTATTGATACTTCACTGTTTTATCCAGAAATAGTTCTGGGGGAGAGAGCTCAGACTTCATCTCCTAAGCAATAAGACAACCAAAGCAATGAACAAGCCTGCCCACTAGGTTCCACGGGGACAGATTCTCTTAGACCCATGTCTGCTCCCAAAGGAAAGCTTTGAAGGGCAGAATCTGAACTGGCAGCCAGTATGCTGTAAGGAGAGCGCTTGGTGGAATTGTCCTCATGTTCGTAATTCCTTCAGTCACCTCTTTTGGCACCTGTGAACAAGATCAAGACCAGCTAAATCGCTCTGAATGGTAAGGCAGAAATGATGGGACACAAACTTGCATGCAAATTGATTATTTCTGGGCTGTTTCAATTGCTCTGACCAAAATCAATCTTCTCTGTATTCTTACTAAAATTCCTGCTTCAGAGCATCTGTACACAACATACTAGACCCTTAAGAGACAAAGTGTCAAGTCTGAGAAGGGAAGTTAGGACTCAGGGAGCAGTGGCTGCAGAATTTCCACAGAGGAGGAGACTTGGGGTAACTGATTGGATGCGGAAGCTAGGGGGATGTCTTGAGGTTGCATCTGCATTCCAGCACACTCTCGCAGATTTTGTGTCTGTTGGGGGAGGCTCTGCAGGTTGTTGATGGAACTATCCGTTGGCGCTGTCATTGAAGAGGTTTCGATTATCCTTCCATCTGTCAAGTCCCAGGCACTTTCCAAGGTCTAGAGACTTGGTGGGAAGAGTCCAGTGGGTCTAGTTTGAGTCTGTCTGGAGCAGGAGATATGTGGCTGTTTAAGAATGTTTAGAAGTCCCAGAGAGAGGGACCAACGCCACCCTGTCCTCAGGCTTGGCCGTTCAGCCTGGAGGGGCCCATTTCTTTCCACGCCCTCGGGTCGGAAGCAGCAGAGGGCTTGGAGGCAAAGTCCACATCTACCTCTTTGCCTTTGCTTTGGCCAACTGACTTCTTTGTGTCCACCATGTGGCCCGCTGAGAGTTGGGGCCATGCTGAGGGAGTTGGATAGGAAAGTGGGGAGAGGCCACTTAGGAGTGACCCTGAGATCCGTAACAAGAAGTTCCTTTTGGCACACGCACCTAGCCGTGCACACCCAGCCCTCACTTAGGTCGGCGCCTGAAAGGAACCAGTGAAAAGTGCAGCTCGCCAATCCCTTATGAGCATCACCAGGGGGTAGGGCCTCTCCAAGTCCTTACAGTGCAAGAATCCCAACCTCAGGGCGCCTCTCCTGTGGAGATTCCTGCACTTGTCATGGGACAAAGGCCGTGGATTCTTTTGCCCACTATCCTCAATAACCAATTCCTGAGACCCCGGAGTTCAAAGAGGGGAAGAGTTTATTCCTAGGAGCGTGGTAGGAGAGCAGATGGCCTGGCAGCCCAAAATCTGTCTCCCCAGACTGCAGTAATTTGGATAGTTTTATTAGAGAAAAGACGGGCAGGCTTGGGATAATGAGCACAGTGGCCCCAGACGGTGTAATTAGAGGTGGTCTGAGTATCGGGCATGTGCAGACTGAGGACATGCTTCATCATAGGATGTAGGAAAGGAAATGGCAGCCTGGGGTCTGGGTGTGACGCGCGTGTCAGGTGGGCCCGCGTTGGTTAGAGGCAGTCTCGGTTAAGGTAACTTTAGATTTGGGGTGAGTTATGAATGAGACCCTTCATAATAAACCTTAGGGCTGTCTTTAGCAATGATAAGACTCTAAAGTTGAAAAACTGGATAACTGGGTACAAATGAAGGTTAGTCACAAGGTTTTTACAATCACAGGGCAGAAGATAAGGGCTGTGCAATCATTACCTGAGATCAGGGCAGCTGGATGACAATTCAGAGATTTCAGAGTTTCCCTCTGTCTACTCCAGTATGCCAGAAAGCAAAAAGGAATATTTATATGATTCAGTAATCAAAATCATCCCTGAAGTCCTGATTTTTCCGCTGCACAATGTGTCTCCTTCGCGCGTACCTTCGCCCACCGCGCCTTGAGCTTCTGGCTGCAGTACTGCTCAGTCCTTGGATTCTTTCCCGCGGCTGAGCCGCGAGTCCTCAGGCCCCACCCCTGGCTGAGGTCTGGGCGCCTCTGGGGGCCCGCAGGCCAGCATCGGGGCTGCCTGGGTCGTGGGTGCGCCTCCTCGCAGGTGCGCCTCCACGCAGGTGCGCCTCCACGCAGGTGCGCCTCCACGCAGGTACATCTCCACGCAGGTACATCTCCACGCAGGTGCGCCTCCACGCAGGTGCGCCTCCACGCAGGTGCGGAGCTGGGCGGGGCTTGGTGGGAGCTGCCGGGAGCCACAGGATAAGTAGAGCCTGTCTTCTCGCAGCTCTGATTTTACTCAGAGGGGGAGAGGTGCACTTTTATTAGGAGAAATAATATATCATAAGGTGTGAATTAGTCAGGATTAAGTTCTGTGAGTAACAGAAAAACCCCAAATCACAGTGCCTGAAGGAAAATGGATTCCTCCTTCCCCCCTCCCTCCTTTCTTAATTGAGAAGTCTGTGACAAAGCTCAGGCTTTGTCCACACTTCCACAGCGTCAGCCACTTGGGCTCCTCTGGTTTATTGTTCCGCCTCTGGTAGCATCTGTTCTCAGAGACATCTCATGGTGCAAGACAGCTGGGGCAGCAGCCTTCAACTTTGCGTTCCAGCCGGCAGAAAGGAGAGGGGACGTCCCTTTAGGAACACTGTCAGACGTCATATACGCATCACCGTACAGCACATCGCCACAGCTGTCTGCACGGCAGGCTTGGAGAGGTGATCTTTATTCAAGGCAGATGCATGTCACAAAAGTTTGATCTCTCTACGAGTGTGAAGAAGGAAAGTGGAGACTGAAGGGCATTTTCGTCACGCTCCCGGGTGCTGCCGCTGCTGGTCCAGGGACATGGCTCTGCAGGACGTGCCCCGCCTGCCTTTCTGATAGCTTCTCCTCTCCCCATGGCCCCTGCTCGTCCCACATACAACCTTCTCGCTGCATCTCGGACACTTCAAACTTGTTTTCCTGCTTGTCTGGATCTCTGCTGTCAGGTCTTATCATTCAGATCTCAGATAAAACAGCTCCTCCCTGATCTGAGTTTTATCTGAACTTGTATTATTTATTTGTTTGCCTGATTATTTTTGTCTCCCCCTCTAGGATGTTGGTGTCATGAGAGTAGGAAAGTTGTTAGCCTTAGTCCACGTCAAACCCAGCACTTAGGACAGCACCTAGCACAGGGGAGACACTCAGTCTGTGTTTGTAGAACAAATGAGGAATAATGAGCAGGCTGCTTAACTCTAATATCAGCTCCCGAGGCCAGGGCCGTCCCGTGTATTTATCCTCTTCTCCACGCACAGGGCCATCTGCTGACGCCTGATGAATGGGGCTGCCTGAGGGAAGGAATGCCTGTTGACTCTTTGGGGGGACAGAGACAGGAGGGGGTCCTGCCTCTGCAGGTGGCTGTGACGGATGTGCTAAGCTTGGAGCTTGGCTCTGGGTGGGTGAGGTGACGGTTACTGGGGGCAGTGGCTGCAACTTCCAGCACTTTCGCTTGCCCTTGTTCCTTCTTCCTCATCGTCCTGAAGTTCAGAAAAGATGTGTGTAAGTGCCCGAGGGGCCACTGGGGGTGCATGCAACGGGGGCTGGAATTTTGAGGTACTGGAACTGACTCCTTTACTGATTCAAGTGTTTCAATGATTCAGCCATCAGGAATTATGCTGGGTGCTGGCATACATGTAGTTTTGTTCCAAAAAGCACAAGTGACACCATACAAGGATTCTGATTTCTAGAGTGCAAGACCATTGCAGTTTCAACATTGACAGCTCTTCTGCTTAGAACAATGTTTACATGGTCCCCTCACTTAACCCTCGCCTGGGGCTCTGTGAGCTGGTGTTTGCTGGGTGATTTGTGATTGCTGGTTGGGGGCCCCTCTCGGGATGCCTCTTCTCTTTGACCCTTTTCAGGCAGGACAGGGTTGAGAGTCTCTATCCCCACACATTCCTTTGTCTCTCACACTGTAAGGAAGGGAGGGAGTCTCCTACTGATGTAAATTATTAATTCATTTTGGTTAGAGGTAAAGTAGAAGAGGGCGACTGCATGGACATTTGTGCATGTATTAGTATATGTTAGTGATAAAACGTCTATGCTAGTTCATCAGCCGTAATGCCAATGGTTGTCTTCTGAAATGAAACATGCAAATACTCCTAGGAGCCTAACAAAAGAGAGTATCAAATACATTCATTAATAAATAACACACATGTGCATTTCTAAGGGTAAATTTTTTCACTTCAAAGAAGAGCTTTCATATCTATGATCTCATTTCATGCCATGCATTGTTACTTTAGAGCTCCTCTCTCGGGGCTGGGGGATGCAAGCAAAGCCAGGCTGGCGGGGACACGAGGGGGAGGCCCGGCTCAGGCGCCCTGGGCAGCCCTGACCCTCCTCGCGTGCTGACACACGGAAGGCAGAGATGGAAAACGCACTAATTTCAAGCAGTGCTGGGACACACATGCATTTGGAGCATGAACAAGGAAACCGAGGAAATGAAGCTTCCTTCAGGAATATCTTTGGAGGTTCTCCATAAACAATGAGAAATAGATTAAGCCACACTGATGCCGGCACCCGAGGGCCCAGAATTAGGAACCCTTAGTCTGTTGAGACCCCAAATCCAGCTTTTTCTTTTTACTTCAGCTAGGCCTGTGACTTTTTTCTGTCCTCCAAGTTTCCCCACTCATGTGCTTTTGTTTCACTAGGGTATTTTTTTATGTATCCTCACCTAATCTTTAGCTTTTCTTGTTTGGCCTCTTTTTGAGGAAGGACCCCATGCCATCATGTACCCTAAGGCTGGACTGTGGACTTTGGAAGTACTCTTATTCTGAATTTATTAGAGGGAAATTAAAATAAATAAATAAAAACAAAAACTCCGGTGCAAGTCAAGAAAAAGAAATCACCCTTGGAGTTAAATCCTCCCTGTCTCCCTGTTTATAAAACCAGCCCACAAACCTTCAGGCTCCTGTCACTTCCTTCTGAGACGCTCTGTAAAGAGCTTTGGAGTCTCACACCTGGTATCTGATGAGGCTCCAGGCCACTGTGGGAGGCGGCAAATCCTTCCACCCTGATTACTCAGGAAGTAAAAATAACCAGCTCCTAACTCACCTGTGATGAACTCTTCTGAGTCTCCTATTTCCGAGGGGAGCTGAGCCGCCCGGTGGTCCACGGCCGTCCCATCACACACTCCTTCCCTGGGATGCTTTCGCTCGGATCTAGGTTCTTGCCAGGTACCAGGTGCTCTTTGATGACTGATCTCGCTTTGTCTGCTCTTTTGATTAAATGCAAGTGATGTATTCAGTGGGTGCTCAATAAATAATTGAATGAATGCAGCTTACTATCTGTCATTTGGTCTCTCTGGTCTCAATTTCCTCTCTGTCAAATGAGAGTATTGGTAAATTATTGCTTATGTTCCTTCCAGTTTCTACATCCTGTGGCTGTCTTTGGATAGCCATTCTGTGATCTCTCATTCCAGGGGAGTTTCTAAGCCGCAGAGCAGCACCTTCCTGGACCCTAGCCTGACTTCCTCTATCCACAAGGTGCTTCTTGCTGAGCCCGCAGCTGCGTGGATTGTCTGCCACTCATGCGGCATCTGATCGTTTATTGTCTGGTGATATTTCTTAGGTTGTTATCTAGCTTTTCATATGCAGAGGACAGTGTAGCTTCCAAAGCTGGATACTATATAAAACACACTCAGCAAGTACTTGTCGAATAGGTAAATATCACACCACCAATCTAGGAGCTATCCTGAGGGACTTCTGGGCTTAAGGGAAACAGAAGAATCAAGGATGAATATCAGATTTCTGGTTTGGGAAACTTGGTTCATGAAAGGCTGTTCTTCAAGAGGGGGAACCTACCAGCGGAGCCTGGAGGATGAGGAGAAGCAGACGGTGAAGTTCGCAGAATGCTGCCTTCTATACCCTCCTCTGAGAGAGTCTCGATAATTTTGAGAAATGAACTCCTGACCAAAGGATCATGCTTTACTGTGTTTAGCCCAGAGTTTTCCAAACTCAGTGAATATAGGTTTGGAAGTACTGGTATATCATAAGAGAAGCAGAGCTAGGAAGGAACCCTGGAGAACAGCTGACATTTAAGGAACGTCTGGAGCAACTTAGGAAGGGCCATTGAGAGAGGTAGGTGGGGAAGCTCACCCCTGGGCTTTAATCCTGGCTCTGTCCTTGCACAGATGTGGGGAAACCGAGTCTCAGCCACCCTTAGACAACAAGAGAACTGATGGTCACACGTCTTGGAATGTGCAGAGTTTTTTGGAAGAAATAAGGCACTTCCAATTTCCATTAAAAGGGGGCCCATAACTGCAGCATTTCCTTTTCTTAAAGAAAGCACCCTTTTGTTAAAAAGATGTGGGTAACACTCTCAACTTCAAGCACATGCGAATAACCCAACATCCACCCTTAACAAATTGCCCTAAAATTAGATCTGCTGAAGGCAAACTCAATACAAAACCCTAACCACAGAAGATAAGTATTCTGAGTGAGCTATTCCTGGACTCACGCGCTGTCATTTGAGACAAAGTGGAAATAGATCAGTGAAGTCCACAACCGTCCCTACAAATTTCCTTTAATGCTATAACTTAAACTCAGCAGCAGTTTGTGATTTCTTCACGTGTGGAAAGCTGAGCAAAGGCAGGAAAAGTGAGCGAGGGAAAGTGCAAGGCTCAGTTGGTGGGAATGTAAAATGATGCATCCACTTTGGAAAACAGTTTAGTGGTTCCTCAAAAAGTTAAACACAGAATGACCATATACCCTGGCAGTTCCACTCCTAGGAAGATTACCCAAGGGAAACGAAAGCATATGTCCATGCAAAACAGATTGGAAAATGTTCATGGCAGCATTATTTATAGTAGAGTTCCCAAATGGAAACAACCATGTGGTATATCCATACAATGGAATATCTGGCCATAAGAAAGGAATAAAGTACTGATTCTTGCTACAGCATGGATGAACCGTGAAAATATGCTAAGTAAAATAACGCAGACCCAAAAGACCTCCTACGGTATGCTTCCATTTACAGGAGCAGTCTAGAACTGGCAAGCCCATGGAGATGGAGAGTAGATGAGCAGATGCCAAGGCCTGGGGAGACGGAATAGGGTGGGCCTCTAATGAGTACAGGGTTTCTTTACAGGTTGATGAAAATGTTCTGAGATTAGATAGTGGTGCTGGATGTGCAACTCTGAGAATATTCTCAAATATTGGACATTTTTAAAGGGTGAATTGTATGGTATCTGAATTATGTCTCAATAAAGTAGTTATTTAGAAAAAGAGAGAAAACGTAAGGGAATGACTACCTTTTTTTAATTGGTAAAGTAATCTCCAAGTAATAGAGACCTCCACGATTTGTGGTTCACTTGTTCCTTGTTCCTGAAATGCTTTATTACCAACAGTTTACCTCTACAGTGGTGAGGCAGTTGGTCTTACACGCCATTCCTTTTTTCAGAATGATTTCAGGCGACAAAATTAATCTATCTCCAGCTGAGACGTCTCTTTCTATTCGTGCAAATAACACCCGGCTATTGGTTTTGTACGTATTTTTACCAGCAGCTTTCTTTTGACATTTCCACAACATCATATAGGGAGTGTTTGTCTTTAGGGTTTAGGTGTACATTCCTTAAGTCACTTTTTTAAAAGATCAGGTTTCTTGGTGTAAAATTTACACCCAGCAAAATTCATCCTTGAAAGGTTTTAATTCTAAGTTCTAAGTTTGATGAGCATTTACAGTCATGTAATCACCCCACAATCACCCAAAATCACCCAAAAAGGTTCCCTCGTGCCCCAGTGTAGACAATCCTCTGTCCCCACCTCTAGCCCCTGGTGTTCGCTGATCTGATCAGGGCACTGTTCTATATTCTCGTGATTCACCCTGACATACATTTCTCTATCTGTGTGTGGCCCTGCAGAGCCTACCAGGACACCTGGCGCCTAGGAGGTGTTCAGTAAACAGGTGAATGGCTCTGTTGGTTTTAGGTTCAATTGAAGCACATTGAATATGCTCCTTCCTGATTTCCAGAACATGCCATCACAAAAGCAGGCTCTTCCTGCTGGGAAACGCCTTCTCCTGGAACTTCAATGTATGCAGTCTTATAAAAAAAAGAGAAATAATGATTTCCAACTTCAGAGATTTTTCTCAGCATTTCAACCAATTTCAAACCCACGAAGCAGGGCTCACAGCTTGGTTTATCTGACGGATGGTCCTCCACCCTCTCGCCTGAATAAATAGGATCTGGGGCTCCGACCAGCGGCCGCTCCCCATGTCCTCCCTTATCCACTTCCGGCTCTGACCCCTCCACCTCCACGCAGCCCCAGGGGCCCGCCGAGAGTTTCCCCTCAACAGGTTCTCTGAGATTCCAAATCAGCTTCATGAAAAACCTGCAGGGCTGGAATGTGACACCCGCTTGGTTGGACCTGAACCTCGCTCACCACACAGGGTGTGTGCCCTGGAGCTGCCTCATCAGGCAGGCTTCGATCCCACTGGTCCTTCCTCGGTTGATGTGACCTTCTTCTTCTCTGTCATGATGTGAATCTGAAAATCGGCAATCCCAGAGCCATTGCAGGGGGCAACGAGCACAATTCCCCTTACCTGATCACTTCTACCAATGTCCCCAGTTCCCAGAGAACCGCCTTTTCCTGAAAGGTGTGGGTGCTGCTCTCTGGACTGGCCTACCTCCGGAAGCAGAGGACAGCTCAGGCCCTTTCTGGGGCTGGTACCCACGGCTGTGCCCCCTGCCTACCTGGCCAAGCCCAGGCTGCACAGGCACCACCGTGCACGGGCACCACTGTGCACGGGCACCACCGTGCACTGGGCACCACAATGTACGGGCACCACCGTGCACTGGGCACCACTGTGCACGGGCACCACCATGCACTGGGCACCACAATGTACGGGCGCCACCGTGCACTGGGCACCACAATGTACAGGCACAACCGTGCACCGGCACCACCGTGCACCGGCACAACCGTGCACCGGGCACCACCGGGCACAGGCACAACTGTGCACTGGGCACCACAATATACGGGCACCACCGTGCACCGGGCACCACCATGCACTGGGCACCACAATGTACGGGCACCACCGTGCACTGGCACCACCGGGCACGGGCACAACCGTGCACTGGGCACCACAATATACGGGCACCACCGTGCACCGGGCACCACCGTGCACTGGGCACCATCATGTACGGGCAGCACCACGCACCGGCACCACCATGCACCGCATTTCTCCCTTCCCAGAGGTTGCTCCTGGTCTCCAAGGTGAAGCCTTGATGCTGGCAGCAAAATGCATCAAACCGAACCACATGTTCTTTCTTCCTCCCTCGCCGCACACGTCTGCCCTGGGCTCCTGTGGAGCAGCTCTGGTGAACAGACTGTTCCTGCCGCCCAGGAAACCACTGCACCAGGTAAACCTGTACCAGGTGCCAGGTGTGAACTCCTTGACACACTGCTGGGGCCCAAATGACCCAAACGTGGGAAAGACACATCTGGTGTGCATGGAATAGTTGTGTAGTTCATACCCCTGTGGACAGATAAACCATTACTCAATAAAAGGGAGACAAGTTTTTGCTACAGGACAGAGCTGTGTGTGTGTGTGTGTGTGTGTGTGTGTGTGAGAGAGAGAGAGAGAGAGAGAGAGAGAGAGAGAGAGCACTGGGATGGGGAAATCTCAGAAAAAGAGAAAAATAAAAGGAGCCAAGATACAAAGAAGGGGTCAAGGCAGACGAAAGTTTATGTTTATCATGGAAACACTGAAGCTGCGGCTTTCAGATTTTGTCTTCCTACTACTACCATGGTAAGAAGTAGATTTTACTTCATTACCCGGAGCACGCACGCACGCACACACTCACACACAGATGAGTGACGGAAACAAAGCTTCCTATGATGCTTTGAAAAGTTTTACTCTCTACTTTATTTAAACTGTTTTCCTGTGCCATTTATTGGTTAGAGCTCGGTTTGGAAAATCCTGTTCTGAAGGATCTGCCTTTAGAAAAGATGAGATCTTGGGGAAGAGGGTCAGGGTTGAGATCGAGGTTCAGGGATGTGTGGGACGCGTCTTAAAGACTCCCTTTCCTCCCCAGCCCCGAGGGAGCGCCGCGGGGAGCAGCGGGCAGCAGCGGGCAGGACTTGGCGGGGGCCTCGGGCAGCAGCTCCTGCGGCGTCGGCACGGGGCGGGATGGGCGGGCAGCGCGCGGGGGAGCGCGGGGCGCGCGGCAGCGTGGAGGCCTGGTGGGATGGTGGTGCGGAACCTGCGGTGAGTCCCCCGCGCTCGCCTTCCCCGACGACCCCGACGGCGTGCGCCCTGAGGGACGGGGGCGGGCGGCCGGGGGGGGGGGTCGTTCGGGACGCAGCTGAGGCCCGCTGTCCCGCGTGGGGCCCAGGCCCGAGCTGCGGCTCCCGGGGGGCTCCGTGGACGGCGTCGTCAGCCCCGCCCAGGCCGCAAGGACTCGCGGGTTGGCCTTTCAGGCGTCTGAACCCGACGGCTCGGGTGCCTGCCCGTGTCCCCCACCCGCATGGGCCGTTCTCCCGCCGTCAGGCAGGACTCGGTGGTGACAGTGGAGGAGATGGGAGGTCTGCGGGCGGGGCGCGGGGACACCTGGTGGGGAGTGCCGGGGCCCAGGAGTCCGGGACTCTTGTTTTGTTGGCTGGGAAGGTTTGGGCTTTCTTTTCCTTTCTTCTCTGTTCCATGTTTGTTTAATTTTGGTTGATTCCCAAATATCCCAGAATCACATTCAAACCCAGGAGGATTCACTTTGGAATGTCCAAGTGGTGGTGGCAGGAATGGTGGCAGGCGGCAGTGTGGACGTGGCGCTGGCCCGGCCCAGAGCTGCCCCGGCTGGAGGGGCACCAGCCAGAGGCCGCAGCGGGCGCCCCTTCCAGCCCCCACCGCGGCCCGGAACGCTGGCGGCCACTGTCCTCTCGCTTCCTGGCTCCTCCTGGGGCTGAGGCCGATGGGCTTTCGCTCGGCCTCTTAGAGTCCCCGCTGCGCTTCACGCTCTGGCACAGCCCGCTTGGCTGATGGTGGGGGGACGTGGGGACCTGGGACCCTCGATTCCTTGCTTTACTAATTAGCACGTAGAAAGGACAGCTCATGGAAACCTTCCTGAAAGACTGGGGGGAACGATTAGTGCATTTCTGCATCAGCAGAAAGCTACTGACCTAATGTAAGAAGTGCCGAGGCACAAACCATTTCTCGCCTCCTGAATCTTTTCGTTTTTAGGGGGTGTCCGGGTTGGTTTAGGTCAGCAGATATTCATGCAGGTTTGCACCTGCTCTTCGCACTGGCTCTGTGCTGATGTGCTGTGAGACTCAAGGAGAACCTTTAATCAGATGATATTTTTAGTGAATATTTTCTGAATGCCTTGGGGATTTATTTAGTTTACAAAATTTTCATTTGATATAGTTGTTTGTGGTTAAGGTAGGTGGACCCAGGAGAGTAAATTTCCACTTGCAACTTTTCTGAAAAATTTGTGTTAGAAACAATGGGAAAAGTGCCCAGGAAAGGAGTTGGGGGAAACCAAAGGGCTGTTTTCCCTCCTTATTTCCCCCCATTTCATCCCAAGCATTTGCATGTCTAGACTTAGATATGGGTGAACTGATAAAATGATTCATTCATTCCACTGTGTTGATTATCTGCCCTGTACTGGGGACATGGCGGTGAGTCATAGAGCCAGAAGTCCCTGGTCTTGTGGAGGGACATAATTCATTTTCAATCGTAGTTCAAAACAGGGAAGGCGGGCCTTCCCCTCTCCCTCTAGGCAGCCAACAAGCCTTGCTGCCTTCTCCCTTGTGAAAGAGATACACGTTTCTAACTGTCAGTCAACAGTATTTACTGAGCTTAGCTCTGAGCCAGACAGAGTGGGAGGTTAGAGAAACATAATTTGCCATACGGTTTTTGTCCTCTGGGGTTTGGCATGGTTGGCAAGACAGGGCTGGTGTTGGAGACCCAGTGAGAGAACCAGCAAAGCTCACGCTGAGCCCTGAGTGTGACCAGTGAGAGGGCTGGGAAGGGAGGAGGCGTCACGGGGAGGGACTCCTCTGGAGAGGCTTTTTCACAGCAGGGCCCTTGTGTGGGTGTGCGGGGAGGGAGGGAGGTTGGGGGGAGCACAGCGGGGAGCCTGCTGCCTGGTGATCAGCGCGCCCGGCTGAGCGGACGAGCGCTCAGGGCCATGGGAAGCAGATCCGAATATTTGGAATCATCCTGTTGCCCAAGTGTGGCTGCGTCTGGGCTTCCCCAGACTTGGTTTGCAGGCATGTCTGAGTACAAGTGATTTCCCTGTGGCAACTCAGCCCCCCGGCCTCCCAGTAGAGCTCACCCGCTAGGGTCCTTGGCCCGGGTGCATCGCCAGGCACTTCCAGTGATCAAGGGCAGGCGCGAGAAGCCCAGGCACCAGGGGCCGCTGGACGGCTGCTATGAGCCGGGGCCAGGGTGAAAGGGCAGCCATCGCTTTGCTCAAGTAAGGTCTGGTCACCGTCTGCTCCAGGAGACACGAATCTGACAACCCCCTGGTTTAACAACACGGCTTGGCCCGGCCGCTGCTCCCGGGGCCCAGCCGCGCTGGTCTCTTCCTGCAGCACTTCACGGACGGGCCTCGAGCTGCTTGAGAGAAGGGCTTTTATGAATTATTCTTCAAAAACAGAGGCATATTTCCCTCCACTGCCTCTGCCTCCTAAGCCCTGTGCCCGCTTTCAAAGGATAACTTACTTAGAGGTTAGCAGGCAGGGAAGCGGTGAGTTCAAGGAATCCAGAGGGAAAAAAGCAGGAGCCAGTGAGCTGGGCGGCAGCGAAGGAAATTGGCCTCACTTTCAGTTCTGGGCATCCGGGCCTGATGTGTGGCTCGAAGCAGCTTCTCCGGGTTTTGATTTCTCAGCATTAAAATCGAAACAGCCACATCCTCCCCTCCCCACCGCCTTTGTGAGGGCTGTTTTAAAGTCTGATGGAATGAGCATTTTCATTTTGTGCCGAGGCTGACTTTGAGAGGCAGTTGCCCACGTGTGATTATTTGAAGAGCTGTCGTCATCCTTCGCCCACACATCTCCACCCCTGGCTGAACTGCTGGAAATCCATCTTGTCCTTTCAAACGTAGATGAGCTCTCAGACTTTTAAAGTCCTAACAATTGAGGAAACATCAGTGTTTTTTTAGGGGTCTTGCTTTGTTGACTTTGGTATCAGAGGGGTGAGAGTACAGACTTTAGGGAGCAAAAGGGGGAGGGAAGTGGGGCTGCAGAGCGGGGTCAAGCGTGCAGAAATGAGGTGGGGAGAGCTCCCAGGACTCGGCCACTCACTGGACAGTATCGCCGGGCTCTCAGTCCGGGAAGACCCGGGATCTGTGACTCTGCCGGCTACTGATGTTTGGGAATGTTACTTTTCAGCCCCCTTATTTGCAAAGCACAGAAAATAATAATCTTCTAGAATACCTCTGGTCTAGTGGAGAACTCAGGACAAGGGAAACAGGTCATCAAACGTATTTTCCATCCCCACTCTCATGCTGTGATTACACTGAGAAGTCTTGTTGTTGAGTGCCAACAGCAGGAAAAAGGATTTCTTCATGAACGATGCAGTCAGAAACCAAAGCAGGAGATGGTGCCCCTAACCTCGAGTATCCCTAGTCTTTCTCCCTATTCCGAGGTAGACCTCGCTCGAGTGAGAGATGTGGCTGGAGGTGGGCAGCACTGGTGTCCCCGCGTGGACAGTTCAACTCTTGGCTGCTGTGGCTGAGGGTTGGGTGGCTTAGTCTCAGGAAAAGGGGACTAAGCGGGGTGGGCATGCCCTGCTCATCCCCTCCCCGGCCAGGCTCTGGCCCCACCGTCCCCTCACCCCTGGGCGCCCAGGCCCCACGGGTTCTCTTCTCCAAGACCAGAAGGGGGATTGTTTCTCACTGTCCTAAGAGCCGGGCGGAAAGACAGCAAGCTAAGCACTATGTGCTCCCCTACTTTAGATGACACTAACTCACCCACCGAGCAGTGACTTGTGATATGATTTGAAAGTGTGGCCTCTGTAGAACCATCTGAATCGCGTTCGCTTGTGCCCCTGGGGCCAGCCTCAGCTGTCTGTGTGCTGCAGCCTGAGCTCAGAAGGCCGGGCAGGGACTGGACATGACGCAGGGCCCTGGCACCCCTTTCCCTCCTGTCCTCTCCTGTCCTGGCCTGTTCAGGGCTGGTCGGGGCCGCACCTTTATCGGGTCCCCCTTTGTGCCTGGGCCTGACCTTGGCATAATTACATATGGTTCTGTAAAGGATTTTGTTTAAATGCCAAGTTACCTGCAATTCCCAATGGTATCCTCTGTAATTTGATTTGGATCTTCACAGAAAAGGAAAAACGAAACAAAAACAAGACAAATGGACTGATTTTGAAAACATTATTTGTTTTACAATATCTTGCAGAGCTATTCCACACTCTGTTCAGCACTGGAAAGAAAAATTGTTACGCTGTACGACAGCTTTACTAGTAAATCATTACAAGAACACATTTTCCCTACTCTGATGGACATGTTAATTTTTAAAAATTTTTGTAAGTATATACTTTTATGAACTTGCCTACAGGTTATTCCCCCTCCAAATGAAGAAGTTGTTGCCCTAAGTTGTGATATAATATACGAGGCATGTCAGTTATAAAGCTGTGGCTAGAATTAAAAGGCCTGAAACCAATTTAATATTGACTTGCGGTCTAGCATGAATCTTTGCCAGCTGTTGGGGGTAGAATAAAGAAGACCTGACCTTGTAGATCTGGTTTCAGCTCAGGAGATCAGTCTTCAAATCCCCTGTTAATATTGGTCCCTAACTGCTCGATGTATTCTCTGCTTCTCTCCTTCCTCGTTTTACTTGCATCCCTTGAAGAGGAAGGAGTGATTGAGAGAAGGGGTGATGGGAAGGAGGTGGCGCTGATGTGAGGAATCCATTTTTCCTGTAATTTCTCTAGTGAGCATTGTGGGTGTAACACCCAGCCTCTCTGCCACGTGGGTTGTGTTCTCACTGCGTGTCCCCAGGTTTATGTTGAAGCGTTTCTTGGCTTATGGCTAATGATTAGGTTTGACTTAGTGAAAAAGCAATGCTTGGCATAAGTAACCGAAAACTTATTATTTTCTCCAGGGCCCTCTGACCTTTTTAGTGGAATGGTTTCCTTTACTTATCGCTTCAGATAGGGATAAAGATTGAATACCCGATTACGGGCTACCACGCGAGTGCTATTTAGAATCTAGCTGCAGACGATGAGTTTTTTCTTGTTGGCTCTTCTCCTGGGTCTCTGCTCGTGGGTCTTTGTAAAATAACATACTTTGGCGGGGGTTAGTGTGGCAGCTTGCATCTTAGATACGTAGCGACCCTGAAGTATGGTTTTTTTTGGATTTGATCAAAAGCCATGGACTCTGACTCTGAGAGTTGATGATGATTTCTGCTTTTCAGACAAAGTACCGTTTCTTGTGGATTTAAAGAAACCAGAGTCCATATTTCCCACACAGTGAACTTCTACATCAAAGTGGAGTCTGGGGTCATGCTGGGAGTTTGGTGAGCACAGCGCTGGGACACTGGGGGTGTTGCGGACGGGCTGTCCATCTTGGGAGGGCAGCAGCCAACGGTGCCACGCTGCTGTCCCGTGGAGGGTGGTGTGCCTTCCAGGTACCTGCAGGGTGGCCAGTGCACCTTCCCTTGATGTTGAAATGTGACCTGTTCAATTTTGTTTCTCAAAAATTTCATTTGGACGGGGAAGCCATTTAGAATTTGTGATTTACTTTGGGTCTTTCACCAGACATCAGTGCCCTGGCCCCTTCCTCTCCGCGTGGCCCCACGCCCTCCTTCACCTCCCACGCCCTCCTGCACACACCCCACCTCCTTGCCTGCCCCTCCATGGCAGGCCCTGTCCTGAGCTCTTCTTCCCATCTCTCCCCTGCAGCACTTCCCTCCTTTCGCCTAGCTGAGTGCCTAATCTTCTTTAGGGTCAGCTTAAGTGGGAGTTTTCAAGGAATCCTGACCTTACTTACCCCCATTTTTATGTTTATGCACTCACGGCAATCTGGGCTTGCACAGATTATAAACAGCATTTATTCCCACTGTAATTAAGCACATGTTGTGATTATTTGCTTAATGTTTATCTTTCTTAACAAGATCAGTGTTGGGTTTTTATGGCTTAGCACAGTGCTTGGTACATAGAACATAATAAGTATTTGTCAAAGTCAGGTGCATTCTTTTTTTTTTTTTTCTTTTAACAAGGGAATTTATTAAGTTGCAAAGTTACAGTTCTAAGGCTATAAAAATGTCCAAACTAAGGCATCCAGAGAAAGATATCCTGGTTCGAGAAAAGCCAATGGGTCCAGAACACCTCTGCCAGCGGGAAGGCACATAGCTGGCATCTACTGGGGTCCCTGGCTTCTCGTTTTGAAGGACTTCCCTGGGGGCATTTTTCCTTCCACATCTCCAAAGGTCTCTGGCCGTGTGGGCTCATCGGCACTGAAGCTTTTTCCAAAATGGTTCCTTCTTAAAGGGCGCCAGTAAATGACCCATCTTGAATGGGGAGAGACACATCTCCCATGTACATGCTGTGGCCTTTTTTGTTATGATGACCTCAATATTTTCTTCTCTTTGGGTCAACTAGTTTTATTCATTTCAGTCCCCTGTTTTAGATTTCATCTTTTTGAGTTTAAACATCTGATCTTGAACTGTTTTAGACACAATTCAACCCATGGTGTTGGAATTCGAAAATCTTTTCCTTCTTTGGTCTTGCCTTATTGGTTCTCCGTTTGGGAATTTTCTGTTTTCCAGGTGGCTGGTTCTTCTGGCTGGCAGTGGTGCCTCTCTCTCCGCAGTACAGGATCCTGGGGTTGATGTTAGACTTTTTGCTCCTAAATGACTCAGAAGACTGAGGATTCATCACCTCATGGCCAGCTCTAGACGTCCTTTTGGGACATGTCCTCAGGTACGTTTGCATTTTCAGGGTTCAAGACGAGGAGCCCAAAGAGGTGTTTAAAGCCACAGGGCCCTTTTCTTGAGTACAGTGACCGAGTTTCATGCTGTTCCTTCTCTCCTACATGAACTGGCGTCCTTTTAAGTCCCTTCTAACTCATTTATTCAGCCAAACCAATGTTCGATGGCAAGTATCTATTGTCCTTTACTTCTCCATCCATCTTCCATCATTTCAGTGGACGGCGTCTAAGGATTGCCATCTTGGAAGATTAAAAGGTAGAGGAGTCTGGAGATCGAAAACAATAGTTGAGTTAGAAGGGGTCGTCTCCCAGTGGTGCAGGGGATCTGGGGGCAGGACAGCAGGTGCTTCTCACCATAAGACACTTGATTACCATGTTTTAATTTTTACCATGTGCATATTTACTCAATAAAATAAAAAGTATATCTGACAGACATATAAATATGGCATAAAGAGGTTTTCAGACTTCCGTAAGGAGG
Organism: Tamandua tetradactyla; assembly: GCF_023851605.1. Taxonomy (NCBI): domain Eukaryota; kingdom Metazoa; phylum Chordata; class Mammalia; order Pilosa; family Myrmecophagidae; genus Tamandua; species Tamandua tetradactyla. The sequence goes on along the minus strand of NC_135340.1, from coordinate 1,518,916 downwards.
GAGAGCCTCTCTCCCTGCCGCGCTCCTGAGCGTCTCCCTCACTGTGCAGTCACACGGGTGCCGTGCTGCCGGGCCGAGGATGCAGAGGGGCAGGGCTGCAGCTGGTACGAAGAGGCTCTTGGTGATGGCAACCCAGTGGTGATTTACCTCCATGACAGCAAACTACGGTCCCTTTCTCTGTGTTTTCATTCCTCTCACCTAAGAAGGACGTCAGGTCGGCGCCAACTGCGTGGCAGTCGTCGAACTGGTCATTGTAACTCCTAATTCTTGTTCTTTGTATTTATTTTTTTCGACCTCCCCTGCAGGGCAGCCCCTTGCAGACTTGAGCTGGGGAAGGTAGGTCTCAAGACCCCAGTTTACGTCTCATTTATCCTGGCCTGGCCGGGCCTTGCGAGGGGCCACGCCGGGGTGCTGGGGCCGAGGCTTCTGAAGCAACAGTGGCTTTAGACTTGGATCCCCAGAGTGCCCAGAAACCCACCAAAATTGGACATAATATTTTAGGGATGGGACGTTTTTCAGGAAATGGGTCAAGAGCTTAACCAGATATTTGAAGGGCTATGTGACCCATGAAGTTTGAGACTCTGCTTTAAGACAAAATTCAAATCATTGCTTTTTTTTTTTTAACCTTTTGAATCATCTATGACTCTGTTTCATTAATGTGGCTGATAGAGAGCGAGCAATGACGTGGTCATTTTGGAGAAAGTGGTTCTCGTGCCTGCAGGCTGGTGGCTCTCCTGCAGTTGATGGCAGAGTGGCCAGGCAGCAGGCAAACCTTCAGTGAGACCCAGCGCCGTCGTCCCGTGTTCTGAAAAGCCACTTCCTGGAACTTATCCTCCTTTTGCTTCTACGGGTCTTTTTAGAGATAAGTTTTGCTATATGGAAATGAAAGGAGATGGGTTTTCGGTGTATTTGAGAAGTGCTGGCGAGATCGGGGCATTAGAAACCCACTTGGAGGCACGTGCAGCGTTCGGGACGCGGCGGTCGTTGTCCCTCTCAGACCCGAGCTGGTGACAGCAAAGTATGGTCCCTTTCTCTGTGTTTTCATTCCTCTCACCTAAGAAGGATGCGAGGTCGGCGGTGGAGGTAGGTCTCAAGACCCCAATTTACGTCTCATTTATTCTGGGCTGTAGGCCCACGGGGCCGTCTTCAGGCACTCGGCGTGAGACCACTGGGAGGTCTGCGGATATTGGGCGCGGCGGGTGGGGTGGTTGGGGCCAACGCCTCCAGGTGGACTCTTTGCACTGACCATGGGGGCTCAAGACTCGGCCCCCACACACCTCCACACTCTCATGCATTTGCTGCCTTCATTGCCAGATGCAGTCGAAGGCACTTTTATTTCCTTTTCTTGAGGGCTGGAGAATGGGGTAAGAGAGAGACTGAGTGTGGAACAACCAGCCCTCTAGGAGACGCAGCCTTCCTCATCGGACGGGACAAAACCCTGATGCCTGCTGATAGGGCTGTCGGTGCCCGGCTTCGCCCCAGATGGGGCTTGACTGAGCAGGGCGGTGGCCCTCCCCCTGCTCCATGACTCAGCTTTGTTGGGTCAGCCCCTGGATTTCCAAGTGGGGAGAGGAAGCATGCTTTCCACCCAGCCGAGTGTGGCCCAGAGCGGGTTGGGCGGGCGGTTATCTGTCGTTCCTGGGCTCCAAGTAGGTCATCTCCCTGCCCCCGGCGATGGTGGTGCCTTGCCCGTGGGAAGCTGCCCCCACCTCACCACTCCGGCCTGGCATGGCAGAGCGGGGGCCCAGAATGCTGCCAGCCCAGTGTCACCAGCCCCTTCCCCACCCTCCAGCCCTGGGCAGGCAGGAGGCATTGCCCCCTCAGCCCCCTGCCCTTCCCGTCTCAGAGCCACCCCCTTGGGAGGAGTGAGGGCTGGGCGCCATTTGGCCTGGGGAGGTTGATATTTATTCATGTTTAGGTTTGATTTTCACCCGTCGCCCTCCTAGTGCTGCCTGGGTGAGATGGCGGTGGAGATGGAGTTTCTGTGAATAAATATTTTATCCTCCCGCCCCCGCCCCCATTCTTGGCAAAGCCGAATTTAGGCCGTCTCTGTGCCCAGAGAGGAGAAGGGGCAAGGGCAGGGCAAGGCACCGGGAGCTCCCACTTGTGGGGGCCGGGTGGGTGGGGAGGGAGTGGGGCTGGTGCGACGGTACTTCTTTCCCAGGCGGGCATCCGGAAGGGCGTCATGTATCTCCGTTTTATATGGGGGGAAACTGAGGCACAGAGAGGTTGAGTGACTTGTCCAGAGTTGCACTGCCGGTACCTGCTGGGCTGGACTCCGACCCAGGCGGGCTGGCTGCACAGTCCATTCAGTAGACCACTGGGTCCGAGCGCCACTGTCCCCGGCCATCAGCCCAGGACGGCCAAATTCCCTGAACTCTTCCTTTCATTTTCCAGACAGGTGACGACTTTTAAAAAAATAAATCTTCATTATCAAATTTGCTCCCCTTCCTTCCTCCCTGTCTATCTCCTTTATCCATTAATCACTTCAATCACCTAATACAGCTGCATTCACTTGCTTGCATTCCCACCTAAGTTTGCTCTCTCTATATAAAGTTTATTTATATAGAGTGCTATGGCTGTGTCTGTATGTAAGTCTGTGCTGTCCTCTTTTACTTACTACTACTTTATAAGCACTCATCTGTGTTTTTATATAGTTATCATAGTTACCAATTTAAAGACTGAATCATTCTCCATTATGTTTATAGACAATTGTTTATTCCACTCCTGTTGAATGCAACATTAAAAAAAATTATTTTAAAGATTATTGTACAGAAAACTTTTCTTCCATTGGATTTTTTTCTCCCGGAAATTAATTTTTAGAAGGATTTGGTGCTGTTGCTCTGAGTTGTCTTGCCAATTTACAGCCAATGAACCACACGTGAAATGTTCCCTTTCCCTGGATGCTTAGCAGTCCTGTGTTTGGGGTAATGTGTTTTTGGAGGGGCTGTAGTTTAAATAGAGAGTAGACAGTTCCATTTCATTCCTCATTATTCAGTTTGTGTTTAAACATCCCTGCTGAGGTTAAGCCATCCCTGCCCGATATGCAACAGGAGACACGTGGTGTCCTGGTTTTGTTTCTACCCAACTGGGTCGCTTTATTTTTGATAGATAGTAACTCTTTATATGTACACCTTTAATATAAATATCTATTTGACTGCCTCTGCTATTACCCAGTGTCAAGTTCTTCATTTCAAGGGAATTCTTCTAAAGAAAAGTGATCTTCCTTCTATACAACCAAATACTTCCCATACCTCCCGTGCCTGTGTTACCAAATGAAGTCCTAGAGCTAATGTCAGAGATTACAAACTCTCCATGCTCATCAGAATCATCTGGCCTCATTCCCAGAGGTTCTAATTCATAAAATCAGCTAGGATCCAGGAACCTTCTATACAACCAAATACTTCCCATTCCTCATCTCATGTAATTTTCCCAACAAGCTTGAAAGCAGCTGTAATTGCTCCTCGTTTTTCAGAATAACATTGGCATGTTTGTTAACTGCCTTAGGAAGAAGACACGGCATGTGGGTGGTGGGGCCAAGGCTGGGCCCGGCCGGGGGACACTGCCGCTTCCTGTCTCTCTCCCCGGGCCTCATCTTCCCAAGATGGAACCCAAACACTAGACTCCAGCACGGCCTCCTTTCCCACCTACTGACCCACTAGACGGGGCGCTGTCTGCAGGGTGGGGGCGGGAGCTGTCCAGGTGCTGACAGCGGCTTCGTCTGCAGGTGCTCAGTGCCGGCGGCTTCCATGTCCCGGCCATCGACTACCGAGGTACACATGGGGATGCTGGGCGGGCTGGGTTCGGATTGGCAGGAGGTTTACACTGGCCCTCGCTTTGCAGGTGGTGATGCTGAGTTTGTGTCTTCTTGCCACCAGGGTTTGGGGACCCAACGGGTAAACCCACGGAGGAGGGCTGACCACAGACGCCGTGTGTGCGCACGAGTGGGCCAGGGCACGAAGCGGCCCGACCCCCGTGTGTCTCTGGGGCCACTCGCTGGGCACAGGGTAAGTGGGGTCAGTGGGGCCTGGGCTTCGACCCCACAGGAGGCTAGGGGCCACGCCACCTCACTCTAAGGACACACCACCTCACGCTAAGGACACGCCATGTGTGCCTTCCTGCCCTTCCTCTCTGAGGTTATCCATAGCACTGGAGCTCATTCCAGAACCCTCCTTGAAAGCTTAAAGAAAGAGATTTATAATTTAGGTTTTGTGGAACTTTGAAATCCTTTAAAAATTTTGCATCTGTGCGCATTTTCCAGCAGGGGGTCCAGATGCTCATACTGGACATTGCATTTTGTACGATTTATTTGGCTGGGATGTCATCATATCACATGTTTACTAATTTTAATTTCTCTACAGAGCTGCAACAAACGTGCAAAAGCACTAGAAGAGAAGGGTAATGGAAAATGCGTACGTGGTGTAATTTCTTGGCTTGAGATGGGGAAGTAAAAAGTGAAGAGACCGTTGAGCATGCTTAGTACATACAGAGACCCGAAACAGCCCAACTTCAGACCGTTCCTGACACAGTGACAAACTTTCTTTTTTCTGTTGCAGAGAACATAATAGTTGCTTTTCAGGGTTGTATAATGAAAAAAAATATTAAGTAAAGAATTAAAATTACTTTTGAAAGAGCCTTCCATGTGAAATGATCATAAAATATTAATATGGATAATTTAAACTACAGGAGAGAAAAATAAAACCTTGTGAAGTAATAGGCAGAATTTGCTTTCTGCAGCTGTTTTAGCCCAATGTTTATGTTTATGTTTCTCAAATTGTTCTGAGGAATGCCTGTATCAGAATCTTCTGGGGTACTTACTAAGAGCACAGGTTCCTGGATCCTAGCTGATTTTATGAATTAGAACCTCTGGGAATGAGGCCAGATGATTCTGATGAGCGTGGAGAGTTTGTAATCTCTGACATTAGCTCTAGGACTTCATTTGGTAACACAGGCACGGCTGAGCCGGGGAAGCACTTTAAAGGAAGCCGCCTGCTTAGGGAAATCAGGCACACAGGATGCTGCCTGTGTCCACCCCGCAGGCCGTTGGCAGCGTGACAATGCAGCCTTCACTGCCCGACTAGATGGGCACTGCCCTGTGACAGCGGAGGCCGCCTAAGCACAGGAGTGTCACCGCCCGCCTCTTTTTTTGGCAAAGTAGTCAGGGAATGTATGTTCGGTACGTGCTTAGCCGCTCCTGTTTGTTGGGTGCTTATTACTATGTGCCACATGCACTTCTAAGCATTTTCCATTTGTGAACTAAACCCAGAACCCTGGAGAGTCAGTGCAGATGTTATCCCTGTTTACAGGGGTGGACACGAGGCATAGAGAGGTCATGGAATCAGCCTGGTGTCATTGCTGGACTCATGCTTCTAATTGACACAGGTACTGCCTCCGGGGGTGAGAAGGAGGGAAGGCAGCTCAGAGGCATCTGAGCAGTTAATGACCCCAGCCTCACTGGAAAAATGGAAGCAGTCAGTCCGATGATGTGATTGTTTATCCATTCAACAAATAACTTACTGTCTGTGCCAACGGAGACTTACAGATGAGGACATGACTCTGTGGACTCTTTTTTTATTATTCTTTTTAACCCTAAATAGCTTGCTATAGTCTCTTTATCTCTAATAGCTAGATCTCTTATCAATCCCTTTTTATTAGTATTATTATTCTTTTTGTATTTTAGTATAATTTTTCCTTTTTAGTCTGTCTAGTAATTTTTTAAGAATTGTGGTGAAATATATTTAAAAAATATTTGCCATTTTAACCAGTTATTTTCTTTTTTTTATTAGAGATGTTGTAGGTTTACAGGAAAATCATACATAAAATAAAGGGTTCCTATCTCCCATCCTATTTAACACCTTATGTCACTAGTGGGGCATTTGTTACAATTGACTAAAGCACGTTTTTATTATTGTACTATTAACTATAATCCATGTTTTAACTTAAGATTCACTGTTTGTGTTGTAGAGTCTCATGAATTTTAAAAAGTTTTATTTTAGTACCAAATATAAAACCTAAAATTTCCCCTTTAAGCACATTCACATATGGAATCGAGTGCTTTGAATTACACTCACACTCTCGTGCTGCCATCAGCACCGTCCATTCCCAAAACTTTTCCATCATCCCATAGAAACTCTGCACATTTTAAGCATTGACTTCCAATTCGCTATCCCCACTCTGTCCCCTAGGGATGTGTATTTCATTCAGATTCTGACTCTATGGGTTTGCTTATTCTAACTTCATATCAGCAAGATAATACAGTATTTGTCCTTTGTGTCTGGCTTATTTTACTCACATGACATCTTTAGGGTTCATCCGTGTTGTCACGCATATCAGAGCTTCGTTCTTTTTTATAGCTGGATAATATTTCATTGTGTGTGTACACCACGTTTTGTTTATCCGTCCATCAGCTGATGGACACTTGAGTTGCTTCCATCTTTTGGTAGTTGCGTATAATCCTGCTATGAACACTGGTGTGCAAATAGCTGTTCAAGTCCTCATTTCAAATCATTTGGGTTTGTACTGAGAAGTGGGATTGCCAGGTATTGTGGTAATTACACACATAACTTTCTGAGCAACTACCAAACTGTCACTCTCAGAACTGCATCATTTTACATTCCCACCAACAATGAATGAGGGTCCCCTTTTCTCCGTATCCTCTGTCACACTTTTGCTCTTTTCTTTTAAATAGTAGCCATTCTAGTGGGTGTGAAATGGTACCTCACTGTGGTTTTTATTTGTATTTCTCTAATAGCTAATGATGTTGAGCATCTTTTTATATGTTTTTAGCCATTTGTTTATCATCCTTGGAGAAATGTCTATTCAAGTCTTTTGCCAATTTTAAAAATTGGATTTTTGTCTTTTTGTTGTTTAGTTGTAGGGTTTCTTTATGTATTTTGGATAGTATACCCTTATTGGGTGTGTGTTTCCAAATATTTTCTCCCATTTTGTAGGTGGTGGTTCTACTTTCACGATAAAGTCCTTTGCCCAAAAGATTTTAGTTTTGATGAGGTCCCATTTGTCTATTTTTATTTTTTTTTTGCTGCTTGTGCTTTGGGCATAAAAAGTCTAAAAGGCATTGCCCAACATCAGGTCCTGAAGATGCTTCCTCCTTTCTTCTAGGAGTTATAGTTCTGCTTCTGATATGTAGGTCGCTGATCCATTTTGAGTTGTTTTTTCACATGATTCTTTGCAAATAGAGATCCGGTTTCCCACCACCATTCATAGAAGATCATTCTTTGCCAATTGTATGGTCTTTGCCCCTTTGTAAAAAATCATTTGACCAAAAATATGGAGTTGATTACTGAGATCTCTGTTTGATTCTGTTGGTCAGTTTGTTTGTCCTTGTGCCAGCGCCATTACTATTCTGATTAGCAATCCATGAGGTTTGTAATAAATTTGGAGATTGGGAAGTGTGAATCTTCCAACTTCATTCTTCTTTTTCAAAATGGCTTTGGTTATTTGGGGCCCCTAACCCTTCCCTATAAATCTGATGATTGGCTTTTTCATTTCTGCAAACATGTTGTTGGAATTTTGATTGGGATTGAGTTGAATCTGTGAATAACTCTGCATAGACTGACATCCTAATAATATTTAGTCTTCCAATCTATGAACATGGGCTGTTCCTCCATTTATATCTTCTTTGGTTTCTTGTAGCAATGTTTTTTAGTTTCCTGTGTGTAAGTCTTTTACATACTTGGTTAAATTTATTCCTAGGCATTTGATTCTTTTTCCTACTATTGTAAATGGAATTTAAAAATTCTTTTTCTGATTGTTCATTACTAGTGTATAGAAATACCACTGATTTTGGGGTGTTAATTGTTACCCCACCTCTTTGCTGAATTCATCTATGTCTGTGTATTTTCAGGATTGTCTCTATATAGAATTATGTCATCTACAAATAGGATAAGTTTTACTTTTCCCTTTCTGATTTGGATGCTTTTATTTCCTTTTATGGCCTAATTGCTCTGGCTAGAACTTCTAGTATGATGTTGAATAACAGTGGCGACAGTGGGCATCCTTGTCTTATTCCTGATCTTAGGAAAGAGCTTTCACTATTGAGTATGATGTTAGCTGTGGGCTTTTCATACACGCCCTTCATCATCTTCAAGAAATTTCTGGGTTTTTTTTGGGTGCATGGTCCAGGAATTGAACCTGGGTCTCCTGCATGGAAGGCAAGCATTCTACCACCGGGAAGTTTCTTTCTTTCTTTTAGTTTTCATGGGCAGGCACTGGGAAATAAACCCGGGTCTCCGACGTGGCAGAAGAGAACTCTGCCATTGAGCCACTGTGGCTCACCTGGGAAGTTTCTCTTTATTCTTAATTTTCTAAGTATTTTTTTTTTTTTATCAAGAAGAGTTGCTGGATTTTGTCAAATGCCTTTTCTGCATTAATTGGTATGACCATGTGCTTTTTTCCTTCGTTCTGTTAATGTAGTGTGTTACATTAATTGATTTTCTTGTATTTTCCCTTGCATACTAGGGAAAAAAATCTCCCTTACCATGTGCCGCGGTCCAGCCGCAGCAGAGGAAACGGGCTTGAAGGTGTGGAGGGTCGTCGGTGCGAGAACACCAAGAGACAGCTTAGAGAATTCTTCTCTGAGAAGAGTTGCTTAGATTTATTTTTGCTTAACTGATTTTATACCCTTATTTTTGGCAAGGAAAACAGGTATCACAGGATCATGGTTGTGTCATGGCTTACATTTTAGGTAAAGTTACAGGTTCAGGGAAGCAAAGCGAAAGTACACGTTCTGATTTTCTTAGGAAAATTTACACAAGATTTCAATAGCAGCAAGATATTGGCTTAAACCGCAGACATTGTGTTTGCAGTTTTCTGAGTTTAGACTTTCTTTTCCTATTATTCTACAGGTGAGGCAATATGTCAAGACCTATTTTAATCTGGTTAAAGGTTAGCTTGTTTTGATTAAAAGGTTACATTGTTTACTTAGATTTTTTATTGTTTTATAGCAATGGACCGGCGCCGTGGTGGGGAGTAAATTTTTAGGATGGCTCAATGCAGGGTTTTTTAATTGTAAGTGTTTACTTTCTATGGGGTACTTTTCTGTGACTTGTTCTAAAAGCACTTCTGCCTGCTGCATCTGCAGCATGACTTGCTTAATGGGGGCGTCCCAACCTAATTTTTTCCAAACAGTTATTAACAAGGTTTTGCAATTTGTACAATTTGTATCATTTTTTCCAGTTCTTAATACAAAATTTTTTGCTTTCTGATTCGTTTTGATATAATGCTTGGAGAACAACCAGCAACAAGAAACACACAATTAGTGTCGTTAATCCCAGTATTTTTCTATTACACCATTTTATGCCTTGTCCTCTTTTGGGGCGTTGAAGGCCTTGCCACCGCCCTTTCTTCCAGGGAACCGTGTCAAACCGGGGAGGAAAAAGAGGACGCGGCAACCATGATGTAAAATAATTCTTCAAATGTGCTCTTGGATTTGGTTTGCTAGTATTTTGTTGAAGTTTTTTTGCATCTACATTATAAGAGATATTGGTCTGTAATACTCTTGTGGCGTCTTTATCTGGCTTTGGTGTAGGGTGGCGTTGACCTAGGAGAGTGAACTAGGGAGCGCACCCCCTCCATATTTTGGAAGAGTTTGAGTAGAACTGACATTCATTTTCCTTGGAGTATTGGTAAAACTCCCTTGTGAACATTTCTGGCCCTGGGTTTTTCTTTGTTGGAAGGTTTCTGATGACTGATTCAGTCTCTTTTCTAGTTACTGTATTGTGAGACATTTGATTTCTTCTTGGGTCAGTGTAGGTAGTTTGTGTATTTTTAGGAATTTGTCCATTTCATCAAGGTTATCTGAGGTTCATGGCAGACAGTTGTTCTTAGTATCCTCTTTTAGTCCTTTCTATTTCTGTAGGGTCAGTAATAATATCCCCCTTTTCATTTCTGATTTTAGTAATTTTGTGTCCACTCGTGTTTCTTCTTCAGTCTAGCTAAAGATTTGCGAACTTACTCATCTTCTCAAAGGACTGACTTTTGGTTTAGCTGATTCTCTACTTTTTTTTTAATTCTATTTTCATTTATCTCCATTTTAATCTTTTTTATTCCTTTCTTTCTGCTCGCTTTGGGTTTAGTTTGCTTTTCTCTTTCTAGTTCCTCCAGGTATGAGATTAGGTCTCTGATTTGTGGCCTTTTTTCCAGAGAAAAGATTATACGTTCTGTATATCAGCAGTCAGAGTCTGAATAGAAGGGTATTATATTAGTCAGGATTCTCTAGGGAAACTGAACTGGCAGGAGATATATGAACATATTTTGAGATTTTTTAAAGAATTGTCTCATGTGAGTGTGACAGGTCCAAATTCCGTAGGGCAGGCTGTAGACTGGAGACTGTGATGAAGGTTTTCCTGAAGGAATTCGATGAATTCCCCAGGAGAAACTGGCTGGCTGAAGTAGAGATGGAAATTTCACTCTGACTGCTGAAATTACCATGTCTCCTTTTAAAGCCTTCAACTAGTTGGAATCAACTCTCATCGATGAAGGTAGTTTCCTCAGTTGATTGTAGATGTCACCAGCCACTTATACAAGCAGCTTACTGATGATTTCAGTCCATGAAATATCCTCACAGTTACAATCAGACCAGTGCTTCCTTGACCAAACAACCGGGCACCATAACCTGGCCAAGTTGACACGTTAACTTAACCATCACAGATATTTAGATTTGCCCCTTGGGAGTATGGTTTTAATAAGGTTAAGAAAAAAATTTTTAAGTTAAGAAGTTTCACTTTAATAGGTAATGACTAAGCTGGGTCTTGAATGATGAGAAGGAATTAGCCAGGTGGAAGAGAGAAGTAAAAGGAATTCTGGGTAATGTGGACATGTCCTACAAGTGTTCAGGGATGTGACAAGGCTGGGCTGGTTTGGAAAGTGCCAGGCTTTTATGTGGCTGTAAGTGAGTGGTAGAAGATGAGCACGGAGGGATTGGCAGGGGTCACATCGTACAGCGCTCATGTGCTCAGCTAAGGGAATTACATTGAAGGTGGTTGGGAGCCATTGACGTATCCTGAGCGAGGGAGTGACTTTTTTTTTTTTAGCACCTACACATTTCCTTCTGCAGTTAAGATCTGCTTTAACCTCTCAGAAAGTGGTAAGTATGGGATTATCGACCCCAGACCAATAGCTAATATTGGCGCTGCTGCAGTGGGAGATGCCCTCTTCCTCTTGGTAACTTGCTCCTCTTCTTAGGGATTTTTAAAAAAGCAATTTTATTGAAATATATTCACACACCATACAATCCATCCTAAGTATACAACCAGTGGTTCACAGTATCATCATATAGTTGTGCATTCATCACCACAATCAATTTTAGATCATTATCATTACTCAAAAAACCCCCACCCAAACATCCCATAACCCATAACCCCACCCCACCCCAATTGTTGCCCCTTAGCATTGGTGTGGTCCATTTGTTATGGATGATGAAAGGATATTAAAATATTACTTTTAACTATAGTTCATAGTTTGCAATAGGTACATTTCCCCCATATACAGCTCTACTATTAACTCCTTGTAATAGTGATCTACATTTGTTCTAGTTCATGAGAGAACATTTTTATATTCGTACTATTAATTATAGCTCTCACCCCCACAGGGGTCACTGTCTTACACTGTCTGTCTTTAATCCTCTAGTTTCCTTCTAGTCACATACATGACTCTGAACTTTCGCTTTCAGCCAATCACACACATAACTCATCACTGTTAATTATACTCACCATAATGTGCTATATTCACCTCTATTTCCAAACATTTAAATTCAACCTATTTAAAAGCTCTGTACCTATTAAGCATCTGCATCCCATTCTCTACCCTCAACTCTATCTCCTGGTAACCTATATTCTAGATTTTTTTTTAAACATGGGCAGGCCCCGGGAATTGAACCCGGGTCTCCAGCCTGGCAGGTGAGGGCTCTGCCTGCTGAGCCACCTTTGCACCACCCTGTTCTAGATTTTTAATTCTATAAGTTTACTTGTTATAATTAGCTCATATGAGTGAGATTATACAATGTTTGTCCTTTGTGTCTGCCTTGTATCGCTCAACATAATGTCCTCAAGGTTTGTCCGTGTTGTCACATGCGTCAGGACTTCGTTCCTTCTTCCTGCTGAATACTATTCCGTTCTATGTGTATATCCCATTAGTTTATCCATGCATCGATTGAAGGACACTTGGGTTGTTTCCATCTTTTGGCTATTGGGAATAATGCTGCTGTGGACGCTGGTGGGAAAATGTCTGTTCATGTCTTTCCTTTCACTTCTGAGTATAGATCTGGTTGTGGGATTGCTGGGTCACATGGCAGTTCTATTCTTAGCTTCCTGAGGAATTGCCAGACTCTTCCACAGCAGCCGTACCATTTTACATTCCTGCTAACAGAGAGCAAGTGTTCCTACTTCTCCACAGCCTCTCCAACACTCGTAGTTTTCTGTTTGTGTGATAGTGACCATTCTAGTATGTGTGAAATGATATTCCATTGTGGTTTTGATTTGCATTTCCCTAACAGCTAGTGATGTTGAGCATTTTTTTCCATGTGTTTTTAGCCATTTGTATTTCCTCTTTGGAAACTGTCTATTCAAGTTTTTTTGGCCATTTTCAAATTGTTTTTTTTTTTCTTTTCATTATTGAGTTACATATTTTTATATGTTCTGTATATTAAATCCTTATCAGATATGCAATTTCCAAATATTTTCTCTGTTGACTAGGCAATCTTTTCCCTTTTTGACAAAGTTCTTTGATGCACAAAAGTATTCAGTTTAGAGGAGGTCCCATTTATCTAGCTTTTCTTTCATTTTTGTGCTTTGGGTATCAAGTCTTAAGAAACCTCCACCTACCATGAGCTCTTGTAGATGCTGCCCTACATTTTCTTCTAGGAGTTCTATAGCCCTTCTCTTATAGTTAGGACTCTGATCCATTTTGAGTTAATTTTTGTGTAGGAAGTGAGATATTGGTCCTCTTCCATTCTTTTGGACATGGATATCTGGTTTTCCTACTAACATTTATTGAAGAGACTGTTCTGTCCCAGTTGAGTGGACTTGGCTGCTTTGTTGAAAATCAATTGACCATAAATGTGTGGATTTACTTCTGAACTCTCATTTGTGTTCCATTGATCAATATGTCTATCTTTATACTAGAACCGTGCTGTGTTGACCACGGTAGCTTTGTATATGCTTTAAAATCAGGCAGTGGGAATCCTTCAACTTCGTTCTTCTGCTTCACAATGTTTTTGGCTATTTGGTGCCTCTTGCCCTTTCAAGTAAATTTGATGATTGGATTTTCTGTTTCTTCAAAGTAGGCCATTGGGTTTTGATTGTGATTGTGCGGAATCTGTAAATTCATTTGGGTGGAATGGACATCTTTTTTTTTTTTTTTTAAATATTTTTTCTTTCAATCTATGTGCATTATTTATTTATTTATTTGAAACATGGGCAGGCACCGGGAATCGAACCTGGGTCTCCAGCATGGCAGGTGAGAACTCTGCCACTGAGCCACCGTGGCCTGCCCTGGAACTGACATCTTAATAATATTTAGCCTTCCAGTACATGAACACAGAATATCCTTACATTTATTTAGGTCTTCTTTGATTACTTTTAGCAATATTTTGTAGTTTCCTAATACAGGTCATTTACATACTTGGTTAAATTTATTCCTAGATATTTGACTATTTTAGTTGCTAACATGAATGGAATGCTTTCTTGACTTCCTCCTCAGATTACTTATTCCTAGTATATATAGAAACGCTACGGATTTTGCGTGTCCTCTTGTATCCTGCCACTTTGCTCAACTCATTTATTAGCTCATTTATTATTTTTCGGGACTTTCTAAGTATATTTCATCCCGTTGCCTTCTTGTGTCCCTGGTTTCTGATGAGAAATTCATACTTTATCTTATCTTGCACTTTCAATACTCTCTCCTTGTCCTTGGCACTTGAAAAATTGATTGTAATTTGCACTTGATTTTCTTTGAATTTATCCTGTTTGGGGGTTCGCTGCAGCTTCTTGAATCGATACATTCATGTCTTTCATCAAGTTGGGAAGTTTTCTGCCATTATTTCCTTGACTGTTCCTTCTGCTCTTCTTCTGGAACTCCCATAATGTGTGTGTTAGGATGCCAAATTGTGTCCTACAGGTCTTAGGGTATTTTCACTTTGTATGATTCTTTTGCTTTCTCCTACTCAGCAAGAATATTTCCAATTGCCTTATCTTCGAATTCACTGATTCTTTCTTTTGCCAGCTCCATTCTGCTATTTAAACTCCCCTGGGAGTTTTTCATTTCATTTATTGTGCTCTTCAACTCTAGTACCTCTGTTTGGTTCCTTTTAAAATTTCTGTGTCTTTACTGAGATTCTCATATTATTTATTCATTGTTTTCCTGATATCCTTTAGTTTTTTTCTAGGTATTTCCCTTCATCTCCTTGAGCATATTGAAAATCATTTTTTAAAAAAACTTTGGTTCACAATCTGACATTAATTGATGTTCTCTGTATTTTTATCCTCTTCCTTTGGATGGGCCATCATTTCCTGTTCTTTGCTTATAATCTTTTATTGCACATTTTAATATTTAAAAATGTTAACTCTGGGATTTATTCCTTGAGATGTCTATTTCTTGAATTTGTATCCAGCTAGTTATATGACAGAGATTGTCTTAACTGTCAGAAGCTATCAAAACCAAAACAGCACATCATTTATTGTCTTTGCAGATTGGGTTTACTTTGGTTGGCACTTTCCTTCAGAGTCCCTCCCATCAGAATGGCAGCCAAAGAGAATGCATCATGCTGGGTTCTCCCTGTCCTTTCCGGGCCTGTGGCCTGTCCTGGGGCTGTGCTTGCGAATGGCCTTAGGCCTTTCCCTATTTGAATGCTGCTCTACTTTCCAGAAACAGACTTCCTGTGTCTGCATAGTTTCCATTGTCTGTACATCTCTCCATGCTCATGGCTGCATACTATTCCATTATCTGTATGTCTCCCCATGCTCAGGGCTGCATAGTATTCCATTGTCTGTATGTCCCTCCATGCTCAAGGTGGCATACTAGTCCATTGTTGGTTGATACGTCTCTCCATGCTCACGGCTGCATACTATTCCATCGTTGGTCAGTATGTCTCTCCATACTCAGGGCTGCATACTATTCCATCGTTGGTCAGTATGTCTCTCCATGCTCACGGCTGCATACTATTCCATCGTTGGTCAGTATGTCTCTCCATGCTCACGGCTGCATACTATTCCATCGTTGGTCAGTATGTCTCTCCATGCTCAGGGCTGCATACTGTTCCATCATTGGTCAGTATGTCTCTCCATGCTCAGGGCTGCATACTGTTCCGTTGTCAGTCAGTACGGCTTTCCGTGTTCATGACTGTATACTATTCCATTGTCTGTATGTTTCCTCAAGCGTCTGCTGATGGATGCTTGGATGGTTTCCACCCTTTGGCTGTTGTACACATGTTGCTATGAATATTCACATTACAAGTGTCTGTTTGAGTCCCTGCTTTCAGTTCTTTTGTGTATGTACATAGAAGAGAAATTGCTGAGACATACGGTAATTCTGTTTACCTTTTTGAGGAACTACCAAACTATTTTTCACAGTGCCTGCAATATTTTATATTCCTATCAGAAATGCCAAACTATTTTTCACAGTATCTGCAATATTTTATATTCCTATCAGAAATGTACAAGTGATTCCAGTTTTTCCAACAAATGTTATTCCCCCCCCCCTTTTTTAATTGTAGCTACCCTGTGGGTGTGAAGTGGCATCTCACTGTGGTTTTGACTTGCATTTCCCTGATGGCTAATGTGCTTAAACATCTTTTCAAATGCTTATTTGATATTTATATATCTTCTTTGGAGAAATGTCTATTTAAGTCCTTTGGCCATTTTAAATTGGGTTTTGTGTCTTTTTTGTTGTTCAGTTGTAGGAGTTCTTTATATATCCTGCATATTTATGATTTGCAAATATTTTCTGTCTTGTTGTAGGGTTGTCTTTTCACTCCCTTGTAATTGTCTTTTGATACCCCAAAAGTTTTGATTTTAATGAAATCCAGTTTATCTATAGTTTTTCTTGTTGACCATCCTTTTGGATGTACTGCTAGGTTTTCTTCTAAGGATTTTATAGTTTTAGCATTTAAATGCAGATTCCTGACCCATTTGAGTTAGTTTTTGTCTATGGTGTATGGGAAAAGCTTCACTTTTGCTTGTGGATAGCTAAGTCTTTCCAGTACCTTTTGTCAAAAAGACTGTTCGTTCCTCTTTGGATGTTCTTGTGGAAAATCAGTTGACCATAAGGATTATGAGGGTTTAATTCTGGGTTTTCACATCTATTCCATTGGTGTATCTTTCTGTCCTTATGCCAGTACCACACTGTTTTGATTATGTAGCTTTAGAGTGAGTTTTGAAATTGGGAGGTGTGAGTTGTCTAACCTTGTCCTTTTTAAACAATGTTTTGGCTATTCTGGATCCCTGGATGTCTAGCTAATTTTTACTATGTGGCAGACATATTTTTTATAGAAAATCATAGAGATAATTTGAGGATCTGGGTGATGTCATCTTCTTCCAGAAAAAAGTTTAGTCCTTTCCTGAGAGGAAGTATTGGTAGGGGCAGATCACCTTAATCCAGTCAGGGACTGAGCTGCTTTGAGCCTGCTCTTCAGTCTTTAAACCGTCTTTCCTTTTAAAATTTCAACTGCTTTGAGGGAAAAGGCAGCTCAAATTCCCTTGGGTTTTCTCTTTTATTGTTGGCTCTGCAAATTCTCACTGATGTAGGAGCCCTCTGAAGTCGCCCGACATAGACAGTGGACATTGGACATTAGACATTAGACAGAGATGCACACACCCCTTTTCCGCGTATCCCACTTTCTAATTGATCTCAGCGTGTGGGCTGGACAACCCAGTCAGCACCTCTGGCCCATTCTTTATTGATTGGTTGATTGATTGATTGCATGGGCAGGCACCGGGAACCGAACAGGGGTCTCCGGCATGCAGGCGAGAGCTCTGCCCTCTGGCACGTTGTTAATGGGTCCGGTATTGACTACAGAGCGCTGCTTTCCTGCAGTGCTTCGCTCTCTTATGTTGGCCAAGCTGAGGCAATCTGGTGTGTTCTTGGAAGAAGAAGATAGTATTAAATAATCACATGCATAGAAATCTCTTGGGTGGGACATTTGTTAAAAATGCACATCCTCCGACTCCTTTCTCCGAGATTCTGACTCAGGAGGTTTCATATGGGGTCCCGGGATTTGCATTATTAATGAGCTTCACAAATGACGTTGATGTAGGAATTCATTGACTGGACCCTGAGGATGCCGTAGCTATGAAATATTTAAGGATGGTCTTTAAATATGATGGGGAAGTTGCCGATTTCTTTTTGGAAATTATTTGTAAGGATGCCCAGTTGATGCTATTATCCTGGAATCTCCATTTACCAACATATGGGAAGCAACTATCAATTATCCCTTGTTAAAGGTGAGTCTCGATTCATCTTCACACCACACAGAAGTGTAGACTCTGTCCACACAGGCTTACTCGCTATCTTCCTTCACTTCACTAGTACACTAGTTTTATTGTATGCTTCTAAGTTCTTCTTACCTGAGACAGGTTATTAGCCAATTGCTATTATAGGGGACAGAATGGCTTTTAGATTTTGTAGTCTTTTTATTTTCTTCTAACACACTGAGTGGCTTATTAATAGCCAAAACTTTATTTACATTTATTAATTAAGCTTCTTAAAGTTTTAATAGACTTAACAGTTTTATTAGTTATTACTGTTCCTTTTTAAACTGTAAAAAAAATTCTATGATATAAATTTAATCCTATAAACTCTCAGCCATAGATCCTTTATGATTCTATGATAAGAAAGTCTCTGGAGAGTTCAGTGAAGCTGCCAAATGGTTTTACACAGTGTCCCAGGGAGAAAAGACAATCTTTAAAAAAAAAAAAAAAGATGTAAAGAATTGGGCCTCATGATGTTTTTTGTTAAAAACAAACCTGTTGTGTAACTTATCCTAATTCTATAGTTTTATTCCATGCCTAATGCTCAATCACTTATAGTCTTTCCTCCATATAAACACAGCACATGAGTCATTTGGAGAGATATGTAGTGCTCTTAGAGGGGATACATGGCCCCAGTGATTTAGTTGTTTAATATTGTAAGGCATCTTAGGGATCCTTTAACCCAACTGTCCATTTTTGGAATCTTCTCTGCACTAGACCACCTGGGAACCTCCTGGAGTTTGTTTAGTTATATTTACAAAAGGAAAGGTAGCCAGGACGCCAGTTCACAGACTCACATTGGAAATATTACTCTAAGCTCCGACTCAATCCCCCTACAATCTAAAATACAGATTGCTGAGTAATCTAAGATCTAATAAATAAAGCATTTTCAGTTGATTCTAGACAATTGGATACTCATATTCTAGGTAGCCATTAGTTGAGCATCTATTATACTATTCTAAGTAATTACTGAGAGATTTATTAACTTGTAAGTGTAGAACAGATTTCAGAATTAGATATAGTCTTTTCATTTTTTTTCTTTTTTGAAATGTTTGTTAATTTTGAAAATTTAACATAATGAGAAAAGTGTATAAAACAAATCTATTATTTAAGAATAATTATAAACTGAACACCTGTGTAAACCACCAGATAAGCCTAGAAGTTAGCATTTCTAGCACTAGAAGTCTCCTATCAGCTCCCTATGCAGCAAACCCTACCTTAAATGTAACCCTTAGCTCCCGTTTTATGGCAACCATATCCTTCCTTTTCTTTACAGCGTTATCCTGTGCATGAATCTCTAAGCAATAGAGTTTTGTCTGTTTTTAACATTATATATGGAATGTTAAGGGATATATTCTTGTTTTTCTTTCTTACCCACTATTATATTTGTGTAATTTTATCCATGATGTGCATAGCTCTAGCTTGGTAATTTTCATTGCTATGTAGAATTCCATTGTGTGAAAATACCACAATTTGTTGATCTCTTCTGTTCGTGCACCTTGGGGTTATTTCCGTGTGAGGCATGTAAGAAGGCTGCTGTAATGAGTGTTACTGTCATGGATTCTGTGAACGTGTGCGCGGGCTTCTTGGGGTCACAGCATTGACTGGCAGTGCCGCACCATCGTGTAGACATAGTTTCAGCTTTAGTAGTTACACTCCCAGTTTGCCAAGGTTATTTTACCACTTTACTCTCCTGCCACCCATATGTGAGAGACCTCGTTGCTTCACCTCTTTGCCCTTATTTGATATGTTGTGATGTTAATTTCCATTACTTTTGATTCATGGGATTGAGTATTTTTTCAAATGATTATTAGCCATTTGGCTTTTGTGAGACACTTGTCCATGTCTTTTATCCATTTTTCAATTGGGTTATCTTTTTATTTGGAGGATTCTTCATAGATGCAGAATATGAGTCATTAGAAAATTCTTTGAATTGAAAATATATTCTATTATCTTTTATTGCCTCTTTACTCTCTTAAAGTATCTCATGATGAAGAGATGTTTCTAAATTTAATGTGGGGTAGTTTATCAATATTTTTCTTTATGGTTAACCCTTTTTATCTTAAATAAAACTCTGTTTACCCAAAGATTATGAAGACATTCTTCCATGCTGTCTTCTAGAAGCTCTGTTTTACCTTTGGGTCTACAATCCATGTTGTGGACTTGTGTGTGTGGATATCCAGCTGGCCAGCACCATTTATTAACTGGACCCCCTCCACTCTGCAGGGCCAGTGTCTGCATATATTGCTGCCCACATATATTCAGGTCTCTTGGCAGATTCTCATTTCTCTAAATTGCCTTTCTTCCCATCATCACATGAATACTACTTTTTTTTTTTCTGCATGGGCAGGCAGTAGGAATCAAACCCAGGTCTCTGGCACGGCAGGCAAGAATTCTGCCACTGAGCCACCGTCATACCGCCCATGCCTTCTTTAATTACTGTAGATTTGTAACATGTCTTGATATCTGGTGTAAATGCTTCAGCTTTGTTCTCATTCCAGACTGTCTTGGCTATTCTTTTTATTTTACTTGCTGATACTGTTGCTTTGACGTTTTTAATCATGCATTTTTAAAATTAGATCCATTGTAGGCCTACAGAAAAATCATGCAGAGTACAGAGTTCCTGTATATTTATTACCCACCCCCTCCCAGTTTTCCCTGTTATTAACACTTTGCATTATTGATGAAACTATATTATAATTATACTATTAAGTATAGTACTAGTTTACATTTGGGTTTAATCTTTGTGTTGTACTGTTCAATGGTGTTTTTTTTTTATCTTGATAACATATATTTATACTGGTAAAATAAAATTCCCATTTTAACCACTTCTGAATCCTCACTTCAGTTGCGTTAATTGCATTCACAGTGCCATGCCACCATCACCGAGATCCATTACCAAAAACTTTCCGTCACCGCAGGGAGAAACTCTGTACTAGTTAAGCATTAACTCCCAAGTCTCCACCCATGCTGCCCCTGGGAATCTGTATTCTAGTTTCTGGCTCTCTGAATTTGTGTTTTCTAATTAATTTGTATAAATGAGATCATACTATGGTTGTCTTCTTGTGTCTGGATTATTTCACTCAACATGCTGTCTTCACAGTTTACCCATCATGTTGCATGTATTAGAATTTCATCACTTTTTACACCTGAATAATATTCCATTTTATATCTATACCAATCTTTGATTATCCATTCATCAGTTGAAGAACACTTGAGTTGTTTCTACCTTTTGGCAACTGTGAATAGTACTGCTGTGAACACTGGTGTGCAAATACCTGTTTGCATCCAGCTTTCAGTTCTGTTGGGTGTATTCCTAGAAGTGGGATTGCCAGGTCATATGGTCATTCTCTACTTAACTGTCAGGAGAACTGCCAAACCGTTTTCCACAGCGGCTGCACCATTATACATTTCTGCTAACAATGAATGAGGGGTTCTACTTCTCTGTATCCTCTCCAACACTTGTTGTTTTCCACTTTTCTAATAACAGCCAGTCCTGTGGGTGTGAGGCGGTGTCTCCCTGTGGTTCTGATTTGCATTTCCCTAATGGCTAATGATGTTGAGCATCTTTTCATGTGCTTATATATCTTCTTTGGAAATATGTCTGTTCAAATTGTTTGCCCTTTTTTAATTGGGGCTTTTGTCTTTTCACTGGTAAATTGTAGGAGTTCTTTATGTATTCTGGATATTGAAATCAGATATATGGTTTCTTTATATTTTCTCCCATTCTGTAGGCTGTCTTTTTATTTTTTTGATAAAGTCCTTTGCTGCACAAAATTTTTAATTTTGATGGAGTCCCATCTGTTGATTTTCCCTTTTGTTGCTCATGCTTTTGGTTTAGGGTAAAGAAACTACTGCTTAACCCCACCCAGGTCCTGGGATGTTTCCCTATGTTTTCTTTTTTGAGCATTATAGTTTTCTTCTTATATCCCTTTTTATATTTAGGTCTTTATACATTTGAGTTAAATTTGGAATATGGTGTGGGGTAGGGAAGCCACCTTCATTCTTTTGCGTATGGATATCCAGTTTCTCAGCTACATTTGTTGAAGAGACAATTCTTTCCCGATTGAGTGGTCTTCGATTCCTTGTCAAAAATCAGTGGGCCATAGATGTGAGGTTTATTTCTGAACTCTGTTTCATTTCATTGGCCTGTACGTCTGGCCTTGTGCCTGTAGCATACTATTTCTTATTACTGTAGCTTTGTACATTTTAAAATTGGGAAGTTTGAGTCCTCCAACTTTGTAATTTTTCAAGATTGTTCCTTACCCTTGCATATGAATTTTTTTTTCATTTTTAACTTTTTTGTTGTATAGTACAACATATATACAAAGCGAAGAAATAAAAAATCAATAGTTTTCAAAGCACTCTTCAACAAGTGGTTACAGGACAGATCCCAGAGTTTGTCATGGGCTACCATACAGTCCTCTCATATTTTTCCTTCTAGCTGCTCCGGAATATAGGAGGCTAGAGGGCTTAAATATTTTTTATCATCACAATTGCTTTTTTTTTCCTCTTTTTTTTGAAAAATAATTGTTCTAGTTTGCTAGCTGCCAGAATGCAATATACCAGAAATGGAATGGCTTTAAACAAGGGGAATTTAATAAGTTGCTAGTTTACAGTTCTAAGGCAGAGAAAATGTCCCAATTAAAACAATCTATAGAAATGTCCAATTTCTATAGAAGACATCTGGGGAAAGACACCTTGGTTCAAGAAGGCTGACAATGTTCAACATTTCTCTCTCAGCTGGAAGGGCACATGGCGAACATGATGGCGTCTGCTGGCTTTCACGTGGCTCTACCAAAAACGGACTCTCTCCAAAATGTTTCCTCTTTTAAAGGATTCCAGCAAGCAACTCCACCTTCAGTAGGTGGAGACACACCTCCATGGAAATCATCTAATCAAAAGTTACCACCCACAACTGGGTGGGTCACATCTTCATGGAAACGATCAAAATGCTCCCACCCAGCAATATGAATGAGGATCAAGGGGCATGGCTTTTCTGGGGTCCACCACAGATTCAGACCGGCACATCCCACCCTTTGGACCCCAAAAAGACATGCTCTTTCAAAATGCAAAATACATTGATTTCGTAACAATATCAGAAAACCTTAAACCTTTCAGTAGCAATACAAATGAAGTACCAAATTAGAGACAGTATAAAAATCTCATCAAGTCAATTACAGGCATGGTCTGTCCTAAGATAAAATTCTCTCCATTTGCTCTGGACCTTTGAAAACTCATGCAAGTTATTTGTTGCCAACATACAAAGGAGGAACATTCATAGGATACATAGACACATTTCCATAGGGAGGAAGGAACACAGGAGTCACAGGACCCAAGCAGTTTCGAAAACCTGCAGGGCAAAGTCCATTAGATTTCAAAGTCTGAGAGTCATTTATCTTTGGGGCTTTAGAAAGCGACAGTCCCACCCTTTCCGAGGGCCTACACAGAGGCCTGCCTCTCTCTGAATGCAACCTTGGGGGACACTGGGGAGACCACCTTTTTCTCAGCTCCACCCTCTCCAAGCATTGGGGCCACACCCGGGCTCTCTGCCATCTCCAGGGCACATGCTCAACCCCTCCATGTGGTGGCAGCCAGGCTCTCCCCAAACCCCAAGGAACATGCTCCATCTTCTCCAAGGCCTGAGGCGGCATGACTCTTCCACCGCAAAGAGGTGGAAGGCCCATTCTCTGCCTTTGGGACAAACTCACCCTCTCCGTGGGCTTGGGTGGGTCCACTCTCCTGGCCCAAGGCTTCTTGACTTCAGACCTCAGCCTCCATGGTTTTGCCTCTGAAGTTATTTTTCCTCCATGTGTCCCTTCTCTGAACCCCCCAGTCCAGACTGGCAATGGCTCTGTTTATACAGGTCCCACAGCACTCTCGTTGGCTTTCTATGCAGTAGCCTTGGCTCATGCCCATCAGACATACGGAGTTTCCACAAATCCTTCCTGGATAACTCCATGTCCGATCCTGACTTTCTCTGAAATGGCTGAGTGGCTCCACATTTGGTTAAATCCTCACACAGGGCTCTATTCTCTGGGGTCTCCCTTCCTGGAAGCCTAGAATTTTCCAGGACATCAATTTATGGTTTCTTTGTACCCAAGAGTTCAGTTCTCAGTTATCTCTTTCCTGTCGCATTTCACTATAAGCTGTGAGGAGAAACCAGGCCGCACTTTCCACATTTAATTTGGAGATCTCTTCTGCTAAATATCCAAGTTCATGGCTTTTAAAATCAGCCTTCCAGCCAAACCCACTAGTCAATTTTGCCAGATGATCTGCTATTTTAAAACAAGGATCGTCTTCCTTCCAGTTTGCAATAACACATAACTCATTTCTGTCTAAGGCCTCATCAGAGGTAGCTTCAGAGTCCACATTTCTACCAACAGTCTCTCCAAAGCATTCCAGGCCTTCTCTATCGAGCTCCTCACAACTCTTCAGAATCTTCCCCTTTTCCATTTAAAAAGCCATTCCAACAGGTTTGGTATTTGCGAACTGCAGTGGCACCCCACTCTCTGGTACCAAAATCTGTGCTAGTTTGCTAGCTGCCAGAATGCAATATACCAGAAACAGAATGGCTTTTAAAAAGGAAATTTAATAAGTTGCTAGTTTACATTTCTAAGGCTGAGAAAATGTCCTAATTAAACAAGTCTATAGAAGCATCCAATCACAGGGATCCAGGGAAAGATACCTTGACTCAAGAAGGCTGATGAAGTTCAGGGTTTCTCCCTCAGCTAGAAGGGCACATGGCGAACATGGTGGCATCTGCTGGCTTTCTTGTGGCTCTACCAAAAAGGGGACTCTCTCCAAAATGTTTCCTCTTTTAAAGGATTCCAGCAAGCAACTCCACCTTCAATGGGTGGAGACATACCTCCATGGAAATCATCTAATCAAAAGTTACCACCTACAATTGGGTGGGTCACATCTTCATGGAAACAATCAAAAAGCTCCCACCCAGCAATATTGAATGAGGACCAAAGGGCATGGCTTTTCTGGGGTCCACCACAGATTCAGACTGGCGCAATAATGTATATACAAAACGATAAATTTCAAAGCACAGCACCACAATTAGTTGTAGAACGTATTTCAGACTTTGACATGGGTTATAATTCCACAATTTTAGATTTTTACTTCTAGCTGCTTGTTCTAGTTTGCTAGCTGCTGGAATGCAACACACCAGAGACGGATTAGCTTTTTATAAAAGGGGATTTATTTTGTTAGTTCTTCAGAGGAAAAGCAGCTAACTTTCAACTGAGGCTCTTTCTTACGTGGGAAGGCACAGGGGGATCTCTGCTGGTCTTCTCTCCAGACCTCTGGGTTCCAACAACTTTCCCTGGGGTGATTCCTTTCTACTTCTCCAAAGGCCTGGGCTGAGCTGTGAGTGCTCAGATGAGGAATGCTGAGCTGCTTTGGCTGTGCTACATTGAGTCTCTCATTTAAGCACCAGCCAATTAAGTCAAACATCATTCATTGCAGCAGGCACGTCTCCTAGCCAACTGCAGATGTAATCAGTGACAGATGAGGTTCATGTACCATTGGCTCATGTCCACAGCAACAGAACTAGGTTCCTTCACCTGGCCAAGTTGACAACCAAACCTAACTACCACATTGCTCTTAAAGTATTGGAGGCTAAATGAGATATCAATTTAATGATTCAGCATTCATATTCATTTATTAAATCCTATCTTCTCTGTATAACTCCACCATCACCTTTGATCTCTCCATCCCTCTCTTTAGGGATGTTTGGGCTATGGCAATTCTAAATTTTTCATATTGGAAGGGTCTGTCACTAATATGGGGTAGGGAGATGGAACTATCTGATGTTCAGGAGAGGCTGGGCCCTCTAGGTTTCAGGACTCATCTGGACCAGGGACCCATCTGGAGGTTGTAGGTTTCTGGCAAGTTACTCTAGTGCATGGAACCCTTGTGAAATCTTATATATTGTCCCAGGTGTTCTGTAGGATTGGCTGGAATGGTCCTGGTTGGAGGTTGGCAGGTTATGATAGGTAGCAAGGTCTGCCTAAAGCTTGCATAAGAGCAACCTCCAGAGTAGCCTCTCGACTCTATTTGAACTCTCTCTGCCACTGTACTTTATATTAATTACATTTCTTTCCCCCCTTTTTGTCAGGATGAATTGTTGATCCCATGGTGCCAGGTCTGGAGTCATCCCTGGGAGTCATCTCTCAAGTTGCCAGGGACTTGCATATGAATTTGACAGTTGTTTTTTTCATTTCTGCAAATAAGACTGTTGGAATTTTGATTGGGATTGAAGTGAATCTAATCTTGCTTTGGTAGAATTGATGAGTTAATGATATTTGGTATTTCAATCCATGAACATTGTACTACTTTAACTTCTTTCAGCAATATTTTATAGTTTTCCATGTAGAAGTCCGTTATAGCCTTGGGTACATTTATTCCTAGATATTTTATTCTTTTAGTTTGTTTTGTAAATAGGATTCTTGATATCCTCTTCAGAGTGTTCATTAGTAGTAGTTGATTTTGGGGTATCGCTCTTGTACCCTGTCAATTATCTGAATACACTTATTAGCTCTTTGTTTTGGATTTTTCAAGATTCTCTGTGTGTGGTTTCATGTCACCTGCAAATACAGAGTTTACTTCTTTCTGTCCTGTTTGAAAGACTTTTATTTCTTTTTCTAGCTTAACTTCGCAGGCTAGAACTACCAGTACAGTGTTGAATAATAGTGGTGACAGTGGCATCCTTGTCTTGTTCCTGATCTTAGGGGAAAACTTTCATCATTGAGAATGGTGATAACTGGTATTTCATACATGCTCTTTAGTATGTTAAGGGTGTTTTTCTGTTTCCTGAGTGTTTTTATCAGAAAGGTGCTGGATTTTGTCAAATGCCTTTTCTACATCAAGTGAGATGATCATATGTGTTTTTTTTCCTAATATGGTTTATTGTGTTGATTATTTTCTTATGTTGAACCACTCTTGCATTCCTGGGATAAATCTCACTTGATCGTGGCATATAATTCTTTTAATGCACTGTTGTATTCAGTTTACTAGTGTTTGGTTGAGGATTTTTGCCACTATATTCATGAGGGATATTGGCTTGTAGCTTTCTTGTGGTATTATCTGGCTTTAGTACTTAGGGTGATGCTTTTCTCATAGAATGAGTTAGGAAGTATTCCCTCCTCTTCAATTCTTTTGGAAGAGTTTGAACAGGTTGGCTGTTGATTCTTCTTTGGATATTTGGTAAATTCATGAGTGAAAACATCTGGTCCTAGGATTTTCTTTGCAGTGGAGTTTTGATTACTGACGCCATCCCTTTACATGTTGTTGTTCTGCTGGAATCGTTCACTTCTTGAGTGAAAGTGGTGTCAGTGCTTCCAGGGGTTTGTCACTGTCACCCAGAGGTGATGTGATCTATGGCATGTGGTTGTCCACAGTATCTGCTTATAACCCTTTTCATTTCGGTGGGGTCCTTAGTAACATCCCTGTCTTCATTCCTGATTTTAGTAATTTGTTTCCTCTTTTTCTCTTCATCAGTATGGCTAAAGATTTGTCAATTTATTGATCTTTTCAAAGGACTAATTATTTTTTCAATCTAAGTTTACTTTAATACTTGTTCCCCCTATTATTTATTTTTATTCCATATGTTCTGCTCGTCTGTTGACAAGGTAGATAAAAGTAGCATCAGACACAAGGTTTTCACAATCACACAGTCACATTGTGAAAGCTATATCAGTATACAATCATCATCTAGAAACATGGCCACTGGAACACAGCTCTACATTTTCAGGCAGTTTCCTCCAGCCTCCCCACTATCTGAACTAACAAGGTGATATCTATTTAATGGGTAAGAATAACCTCCAGGATAACCTCTCGACTCTGTTTGGAATCTCTCAGCCACTGACACTTTATTTTGTCTCATTTCCCTCTTTCCCCTTTTGGTTGAGAAGGTTTTCTCAATCCCTTGATGCTGGGTCTCAGCTCATTCTAGGGTTTTCTCAATCCGTTGATGCTGAGTCTCTGCTCATTCTAGGATTTCTGTCCCACGTTGCCAGGAAGGTCCACACCCCTGGGAGTCATGTCCCACATAGACAGGGGGAGGGTGGTGAGATTGCTTGTTGTGTTGGCTGGAGAAAGAGGCCACATCTGAGCAACAAAAGAGGTTCTCTTGGGGGTGACTCTTAGGCCTAATTTTAAGTAGGCTTGATCAAAGGACTAACTTTCGATATGGGTGATTGCATTCCTCTCTGGTTGCCAACCCTTTAGGCAGAAGCAGTTTGTGCTCAGCATTAATAAGTGCACAGGGACACCAGTGAGAGTGCACGCAGCTCCGCACTGCTGGGGAGGGAGGTGACTGAGTGTGCAGCAGCTGCAGCCAGATTCTCGTATCACTTTAAGCTCCGTCTTCTTGATTTAGCCCTCCTCCTGCTACTGTAGGCCTCTGGCTGTTTTCCGGGCTCTGGGGCTGATAGCTCTGTGTGATTTTGGTGTTCAAGGGTTCTGTGGGGAACAGGGCCTGGTGCGACCTCTGCCACCAATCTTGGTTAACCAGACCGTCTGGGCTAGTCTTCATTCTTTGTGTTTCCACATACATGTGCAATCTATTTGTCAATTTCCACAAAAACCTTCTTGGATTTTAATTTGGATGTACTGAATCCATAAATTAATTGGGGGAGAATTGATATAATTTTACTACTGAGCTTTATTCAAGAAAATGGTGTACCATTTATGTATAAAATTATGTTAATTTAAATGATAAATTTATTGCACTTGTAATTAAATCAATTAATTTTATTATGCCTTATGTTCTAGTTTGCTAGCTGCTGGAATGCAATATACCAGAAATGGAATGGCTTTTAAAAAGGGGAATTTAATAAGTTGCTAGTTTACAGTTCTAAGGCCGAGAAAATGTCCCAATTAAAACAAGTCTATAGAAATGTCCAATCTAAGTCATCCAGGGAAAGATACCTTGGTTCAAAAAGGCTGATGAAGTTCAGGTTTCTCTCTCAAGTGAGAAGACACATGGTGAACACAGTCAGGGTTTCTCTCTCATCTGGAAGGGCACACGGTGAACACGGCGTCATCTGCTAGCTTCTTCTCCTGGCTTCCTGTTTCATGAAGCTCCCCGGGAGGCATTTTCCTTCTTCATCTCCAAAGGTCACTGGCTGGTGGACTCTGCTTCTCATGGCTATGTCAGTCTGCTCTGCTCTCTCTGAATCTCTCGTCTCCAAAATGTTTCCTCTTTTATAGGACTTCAGAAACTAATCAAGACCCACCCAAATGGGTGGAGACATGCTGTCACCTAATCCAGCTTAACAACCAGTCTTGATTAAATCACATCTCCTGGGAGGTGATCTAATTACAGTTTCAAACATACAATGCTGAATAGGGATTAGAAGAAACAGCTGCCTTTACAAAATGGGATTAGGATTAAAACATGACTTTTCTAGGGGACACACATCCTTTCAAACCAGCACACTTTATAATTCCGCTTTTCTTTATTTTCATTTTTTTAGGTCAGTTTCTCATAGCAGCAGAGCCTTAGACAGGAATTGAGTGAGTGTGATTTATTGAGGGAACGCTTGAGAAATAACCTTAAGGAAACGGAAGCAGGACAGAGAAGGGCACAGAGAACAAGGCGCTGAGGTCAGGTGGAGTTCCCCTTGGCCGGGTCCACGTGGGGCTCCATCCCCAGGTGCTGGGAGCTCCCCAGCAATGGTGGCTTCTGCCACCCAACGGCAAGGGCAAGGGGCAGCCGGGGCAGCCGGCGCTCACCGCAGGAGTAATTTTATTAGTGTTTAAAAAGAACCCACTTCGGCTTTGTTAATTACCTGGGCACTTTCTGTTTTATTAATTTACGGACTTATATTTATTATTCCCTTTCTTGTTTTCTTTGGGTTTAATTTATTGTTATTTGAAAATTTTATTGAGATGGCTCTAGGATGATTTATTTATTCTTTCCCAATTTATAAGCATTCTCTGCTAAGCCACACTTCAGCCGCGTCCACTGGTTTAGAAATACATTTAATACCGTTGTGAGGTATTCTTCAACCCCTGCATTATTTAGATGTTTATTGCATAATTTCTACAATTTAGGGACAAATTATAAAGTTTATTATTGATTTCTAGCTCAGTGTTACTGTGAGGTGAGAATATGCTGTACATAACTTCATTCTTTGGAAATTCATCGAGACTTGCTTTATGTCCTGACAAAGGGCCAATAGTGGTAAATGTTCTATGTTTGAAAAGAACGTGTTCTGCCGTTTTTGGTCTATGTTCTGTCTGTGTCAATCAGGTTGAGACTATTAATCGTGTTGTCCAATTCTGTATCCTCACTGATTTTTTGACTATTTTATTGATTAATCAGAGAAGAATATTAAAACGTCCCACTGTGACTGTGGAGTCATTTCCATCAATTTTTGCTTTCAATTTTTGAGATTCTATTAGTTGCATAAATGTAATAATATAATTTTTATATTTTTCAGGTGGTTTGACCTTTTTTTTTCATTACACAATGTTCCCTTCTTTGATTAATAATGCTTCTTCTTTTTTATTAATTAAAAAAAATGAACAACAAACAAAACATTAAGATATCATTCCATTCTACATATACTACATATAATAATGCTTCTTGACTTAAAGGCAGCTTTGTCCAATATAAGCATGCTTTTGTTTTGGTTAATGTTTGCATGATGTATCTTCTCTTATCCCTTGATCCCATCTTTTCTGAATTCTTATATTTAATGTATATCTTTTGTAAGCAGCATAAAGCAATTTTGATTTCTTTTCCAGTATAAGCAAACTTTGTCCACTAATTGTACTATTTAGCCTGTTTATATTTAATGTACTTGTGTTTAGGTTTAAATCTACTTTGTTACTACATTCTTTTCTGTTTTTATCATCTGTGCTCTTTGGCCTCTATTTTGACTTGGAAGCTGTGTGCAAGGAGAAAAGCGGTGTGGAATGTTGGGCTCACCTCTCTGAGAGTCTCTTCTCTCTGGGATCCAAACCCCTTAGCTTCACTGTCTCGGTAGATCTCTTATGCTTTCAAAGAGATATTTTAAAAATATTTTGTCCAGCCTCTCTAGTTGTTATTAGCAAAAGGTTTTGGCCTGTAACAATTCCTCTGGCATTAGAAATGGGAAGTCTCCCAATTTTTTAAAGTTTAAAATTTAATTTAAGCTGTCATGAAGTTTTGGTGTACTACCCTGCAGTATTTGCATCCTTCGAGAAGCATGGCTTTGCTTTCAGACTACCTGTGTTTGATTTCCAGGGCTGTCACTTAATAGCTTTATTATTTGGGCTGATTGCTTTCTATGCTTCAAATGCTTCATTGGTAAAATGGGTAATAATATTCTATCCGAGATTGTTGTGATAATGAAATGAATTAATATATGAAAAAGTCAGAGTAAGCACTCAGTGGATGTTAGAAACTTTCATTCAAAGAATGTCATAACTCTGAGCATCACTGTTGACTAGGGAAGTAAAGGAAGAAGCTTCCTGTTTAGTTGGGGAGATTGAACAGGAATGAGGGGAGCAGAAAGGAAGAACAGAGAGTCCTACTTGTCACCTTGAAATGAATTTCGTTACTCAGAATAGGGAGGCAGCTGATCCAGTGGGAAAAAAGCATTTGGGTTCATATCTGGTCTCTGCCACTAACTGTGTATGGCCTCGGTATGTTATTCCCGTTTTCTGACGCCAGTTTTCCATTTTTATAAAGGGATTGATAATGCCTACAAATGGGGTTGTTGTGAAGGTTAAATTATGAATGTACACAGGGCGGCCACCGTGGCTCCGGGGCAGAGTTCTCGCCTGCCATGCCGGAGACCCGGGTTCGGTTCCCAGTGCCTGTCCGTGCAAAAAAAAAAAAAGTATGCAAAGCACCTATTAGTAAGCACTGAGCAAATGCTTGTCCCCTTTTTCCCAGCTTTTCTGCTACAAAGCGGACTAAGAAGGCACATGTTAGGGGGGACCCGAAACCGTCGTCTCAGGGAGAAGTTAGAGAAGCAGGGGTGGCCGATGAAGACAGAGTGAGGCTCTGGGCTCCTTTTTTAATGGCGGGGGAAGGGATGAGAAACTGCAGCGAGCAGGCGGGAGCCGGAGCTCAGGCACCACGGCAGGGATGGGGCAATTACACGTCACAGGACACTTGCGAGTCACAAAGCACTCCGGTATTCTAAGGTCTTCCATGCCTGCCTATCTTTTTAAATCCTCGCAGCAGCTCTGACTTTGGCGTCACTGCCTGCCCTGAGGGAAATGACAGGGGCTCGAGACTCGCCCAGTTGTCACAGACTTTATGAGACGAGGAATCGGGACTCGACTCTGCAGGCGGATGGGGGGCGAGCCGCTTTTGGAATGAAAGCTTGGGGCCAGATGCTCATGGGCTTGTCGGCTAGAAGCTGTTTTTAGTTTAACTTCTCCTTTTTCTCATTAGTAGATCGTGGGTGCTCCTGCAGCTTCAGAACAGCAGATCCCACGAGGCTGGTATTTTAGGAGAGTGACGTGGTGGTATTCCAGGAGAGCGTGAGGCCGGGGCCCGGGGGGAGCCCGCTGCCGTGGGCTGGCGTGCGAGGCCTGGGGACCCGTGGGTCCCAAGGCGCTCCCTTGCTGGTACAGCATAAGAAGTAATGCGTGTCATGCTCTGGTGATCTTTCCTCTTTGCAAATCGAGTCTAAGGAATAAAATCTGAAGTCTGCACACTGAGATGGAAAGGATAGCAAGCAGATGAAGTCAGGCCTGCTTTCTCCTCACTCCTGCCGAATCTGCAGTGGACTGCTGCAGGGCTTCTTTTGTTGAATTTCCTTCAGAAAAGTCCTGATTCCAGGGGTGGAGGAATCAGAAAGCAAAAAAAACGAAACAGGAGCTGCCTTGCCTTAGCATGGGTGAGAAGAGGAAGGAGGAAGGGAAGGGCAGGTGTGGGTAGGATTTCTTCCCTGCACTTGGATGCAAATAATTTGCAATCTGACCATGCAAAAAGAGATGCCAGACAAATCCCATGAAACCAAGGAGACCGTGCTTTCCTTCCAGGTTTCTGGAATCAGCAAGCCTAAGGTGAAATTGTGAAACAGAGGTCTGTGTTCCCTACCTGTCCTGAGCCTATTTCCTTCCCGTGGCAACATCTTAGTTATGATATGGCAGCCCCCCCATGCGTGACGTGGCAGCCCACCCCTCCCCCAGGGTGACGTGGCAGCCCACCCCTCCTCCACGGGCGACGTGGCAGCCCACCCCCTCCTCCACGGGTGACGTGAAAGCCCACCCCCTCCTCCACGGGTGACGTGGCAGCCCACCCCTCCTCCACGGGCGACGTGGCAGCCCACCCCCTCCTCCACGGGTGACGTGACAGCCCACCACCTCCTCCACGGGTGATGTGGCAGCCCACCCCCTCCTCCACGGGTGACGTGACAGCCCACCACCTCCTCCACGGGTGATGTGGCAGCCCACCCCCTCCCCCAGGGTGATGTGGCAGCCCACCCCCTCCCCCAGGGTGACGTGACAGCCCACCCCCTCCTCCATGGGTGACGTGGCAGCCCACCCCCTCCTTCATGGGTGACGTGGCAGCTCACCCCCTCCTCCATGGGTGACGTGACAGCTCACCCCCTCCTCCATGGGTGACGTGGCAGCCCACCCCCTCCCCCAGGGTGACGTGACAGCTCACCCCCTCCCCCAGGGTGACGTGACAGCTCACCCCCTCCTCCATGGGTGACGTGGCAGCCCACCCCCTCCTCCACTCAGCCGAGGAATGCATGTCAGGCTCTGTTGATCTTCCCTCTTTGTAAATCTAGTCTAAGGAATAGACTTTGAAGTCTGCACACTGAGATGGACAGGATAGCTGAGAGTTAAAGTAGACCCCGGGATCTCTGCATAATGGATCCTTCCATCTTTAGTAAATCTCCACTGTGTGTGTTAAGTACCAGGAGCTTTCCTAGGCACTGGGCATGCCACAGGGAAGACAGAGTTGGAGCCCGTTTATGTACTTGCAGAGACAGACGGGAGGTGAGTACTCACCACGGATGTCAAGGGTGACCAGTGCTGTGAAGGAAATAAAGGAACGTGATGGTGAACGACCGGGTGGCAGGAGGGCAGGATCGATGGATGGCCTCAGAAATGTCACCTGGCAGGAGACCGGCGTGCTGAAGGGGCCGCCGTGGGAAATCCCAGGCGCAGGGGAAGCAGAGCTGATGGCCCTTGGGCAGGAACCAGGGAGCAGCCTGGAGAACGGGATGTCACGGCTGGGACGGGACCCAGAGGGCACTAAAGGCCAAGGGGACATGTTGGCATTAAGTCCAAGTAGGTGCCTTTGTGGGGTTTCACGCAGAACAGCCACGTGAGGTGATTTGTGTCCCGAGTCCCTGATACCGTCTCCTGCGGCCCTGGGCTCAGGGTGGGGACCTCGGCTGCTCGCGGGCTCCAGGCGGGGCGGGAAGGGCCGCGGGGTGGACGCGGAGGTGACAGAGGTGAACGGACTGCGGTACTGTTTGCAGGGGGGAAGCAAAGTGGGTGAGGAATCACGATACTGCTCAGGGTTTCTGGCTTTTTCTACTCATTTTCGGTTGCAGTGGATGGTTTTAGAAATTGTCCCTGAAGTTCCCTATTGATTTAATCAAAACCTGGTAAAAGTGGACTGACCCAGCCCTCTCTTGATTGGAATTTGCCATTGAACTAGAAATTTAGTATGTTTAGGATGGTAATTGATATTTGGGGTTTGTGATCATTGTGAAAACCTAAAATGCTTTTTAAAGCATTGCAGTAGTCAGTCGTGTTTAGCAGAGTTTATAGTGTTCAAATCATTTAAATCTGATTATCTATGAATTGCATACCTTCATCAGAAGTTTTGCTTTATCAGAATATTTTCCTCCAGCTACACCAGTTAATTGCGTTCACTGTCGAAGCTATTTTTGGATTGTCTATCGCTGCTCTTTTATAAAGGTATGGAGAAACAAGGGCTGGCGGTGTTATTTGCATTTTTAAAAAGATAGGAAGTAAACAAAATGTCAACAGTGATTATCTATGGATGGTGGGTTTATGTGTGTCTTGTTTTCCTCTTTTTCCTCTCTGTATTTTCCAAATTTCCTACAGTAATGTGAATTACATTTTAAAATAAGAAATCGGTTATTTTCCAATTCATTATATTTAGAAAGTCACTACTCTGACTCTGGGAAATAATGACAAATGACATATTTTAGCTGTGGGGCAAGTTTTAATATTTATTTTTCTTTTAAAAAATAGATTTACCACAAACCTCCCGGATTTTTACGCCTGCTTATGGATGCCTTGAGGAAAGACAGAACAGTCTTCCCTCGGGATGAAAAGTAAGCTGACGACAAGACCGAGTCAGTGCTGTCGTTATGGGGCCGGGGGGAGCGATGTCCCTTCCCGGACAGGAGACGAGAACACGGAATGGTGTCCTTAGATGGACACTAGATGGAGGCTAAGGTACCATGGATTTTAAGTCTTGACATTTTCTCCCTAATTCATTGGCTTCACCAAGTCAGTCCTTCCTGTGCAGCCGTAAAGGCCCTTAAAGCTCCTCTGGCGTCGTCCTGAGGGACGCGGGCCCCCACCCGACGCTCAGGGACCCGGTGTCCAGGCCCAGCTGACCCGACGCCCACGCCCAGCTGACCCGACGCCCAGGGACCCGGTGTCCACGCCCAGCTGACCCGACGCCCAGGGACCCGGTGTCCACGCCCAGCTGACCCGACGCCCAGGGACCCGGCGTCCACGCCCAGCTGACCCGACGCCCAGGGACCCGGCGTCCACGCCCAGCTGACCCGACGCCCAGGGACCCGGCGTCCACGCCCAGCTGACCCGACGCCCAGGGACCCGGCGTCCACGCCCAGCTGACCCGACGCCCAGGGACCCGGTGTCCAGCCCAGCTGACCCGACGCCCAGGGACCCGGCGTCCACGCCCAGCTGACCCGACGCCCAGGGACCCGGTGTCCACGCCCAGCTGACCCGACGCCCAGGGACCCGGCGTCCATGCCCAGCTGACCCGACGCCCAGGGACCCGGTGTCCACGCCCAGCTGACCCGACGCTCAGGGACCCGGCGTCCATGCCCAGCTGACCCGACGCTCAGGGACCCGGCGTCCACGCCCAGCTGACCCGACGCCCAGGGACCCGGTGTCCACGCCCCGCTGACCCGACGCCCAGGGACCCGGTGTCCACGCTCCCCACCCGACGCCCAGGGACCCGGCGTCCAGGGACCCGGCGTCCACGCCCCCCGGCTGACGCCCAGGGACCCGGCGTCCACGCCCAGCTGACCCGACGCCCAGGGACCCGGCGTCCACGCCCAGCTGACCCGACGCCCAGGGACCCGGCGTCCACGCCCAGCTGACCCGACGCCCAGGGACCCGGCGTCCACGCCCAGCTGACCCGACGCCCAGGGACCCGGCGTCCACGCCCAGCTGACCCGACGCCCAGGGACCCGGCGTCCACGCCCAGCTGACCCGACGCCCAGGGACCTGGCGTCCACGCCCAGCTGACCCGACGCCCAGGGACCCGGTGTCCACACCCCCCACCCGACGCTCAGGGACCCGGTGTCCACGCCCCCCACCCGACGCCCAGGGACCCGGTGTCCACGCCCCCGCCCGACGCTCAGGGACCCGGTGTCCACGCCCAGCTGACCTGACGCTCAGGGACCCGGTGTCCACGCCCAGCTGACCCGATGCCCAGGGACCCGGTGTCCACGCCCCCCGCCCGACGCCCAGGGACCCGGCGTCCACGCCCAGCTGACCCGACGCCCAGGGACCCGGTGTCCACGCCCCCCACCCGACGCCCAGGGACCCGGTGTCCACGCCCCCCACCCGACGCCCAGGGACCCGGTGTCCACGCCCAGCTGACCCGATGCCCAGGGACCCGGTGTCCACGCCCAGCTGACCTGACGCCCAGGGACCCGGCGTCCACGCCCCCGCCCGACGCCCAGGGACCCGGTGTCCACGCACAGCTGACCCGACGCCCAGGGACCCGGCGTCCACGTCCCCTGCCCGACGCCCAGCTAACCCCGGCGGTCGGGTTAGTGGGCTTGGCCAAGGCGGCCCTCGCAGGACGCCCGGGGAAGGCGCCGCGGCGGCGGTTGTGTCCTTTCTACTCCGACCCACCGAGGGACTCGCACTCTGAGCAGGAGACGCCCGTGCGGGATGGGGCAGGTCTGGGGGGCCCTGGCCTGGGGGCAGAGGCCACCAGAGGGTGGACGGGCGCGGACGCGACCTGCGGACTGTGCGCGTGCTCCGTGTGCACGGGGAGAGGAAATGCGTTGTTAAAACACGTCCTTGCAGCCTGGGCGGCTCTTCTTACCGGGGGCTCTCGTTTCAGGGGTTTAATTAAAATGTTCCAGATATTATGAAATGAAGTAGGACAAGGAAGAAGAGGTCCTTGAACAAATGTTTTTCTCTCCTTGGCCCTAGCATGAAGTTCCTTTCTTCGCCCCTTCTCATCATACACGGAGAGGATGAGAAAACGGTGCCTTTGGAGGGGGAGGAAAAGGTAAACCCCGCGCTCAGGATGACCGACAGGGCACCCACACCACCATTTCTCATCTGGGCGGGCCCAGGCGAGAGTCCAAATGGGTGTGTGACATTGCAGGGTTCCGTGTGTCCTAGGAGGTTCCGTGTGTCCTGAGGAGACTCTGTCCTGAGGAGACTCCGTGTGTCCTGAGGAGATTCCGTGTGTCCTGAGGAGATTCCGTGTGTCCTGAGGAGATTCGTGTGTCCTGAGGAGGTTCCGTGTGTCCTGAGGAGGTTCCGTGTGTCCTGAGGAGGTTCCGTGTGTCCTGAGGAGATTCTGTGTGTCCTGAGGAGGTTCCGTGTGTCCTGAGGAGGTTCCGTGTGTCCTGAGGAGGTTCTGTGTGTCCTGAGGAGATTCTCTGTCCTGAGGAGACTCTGTGTGTCCTGAGGAGATTCGTGTGTCCTGAGGAGATTCGTGTGTCCTGAGGAGGTTCTGTGTGTCCTGAGGAGGTTCTGTGTGTCCTGAGGAGATTCCGTGTGTCCTGAGGAGGTTCTGTGTGTCCTGAGGAGATTCTCTGTCCTGAGGAGACTCTGTGTGTCCTGAGGAGATTCGTGTGTCCTGAGGAGATTCCGTGTGTCCTGAGGAGATTCTCTGTCCTGAGGAGACTCTGTGTGTCCTGAGGAGATTCCGTGTGTCCTGAGGAGGTTCCGTGTGTCCTGAGGAGGTTCCGTGTGTCCTGAGGAGATTCTCTGTCCTGAGGAGACTCTGTGTGTCCTGAGGAGATTCCGTGTGTCCTGAGGAGGTTCCGTGTGTCCTGAGGAGGTTCCGTGTGTCCTGAGGAGATTCTGTGTGTCCTGAGGAGGTTCTGTGTGTCCTGAGGAGGTTCCGTGTGTCCTGAGGAGATTCTGTGTGTCCTGAGGAGATTCGTGTGTCCTGAGGAGGTTCCGTGTGTCCTGAGGAGGTTCCGTGTGTCCTGAGGAGATTCGTGTGTCCTGAGGAGATTCCGTGTGTCCTGAGGAGGTTCTGTGTGTCCTGAGGAGGTTCCGTGTGTCCTGAGGAGATTCCGTGTGTCCCGAGGAGATTCGTGTGTCCCGAGGAGGTTCCGTGTGTCCTGAGGAGGTTCTGTGTGTCCTGAGGAGATTCTGTGTGTCCTGAGGAGGTTCCGTGTGTCCTGAGGAGGTTCCGTGTGTCGTGAGGAGATTCTCTGTCCTGAGGAGATTCCGTGTGTCCTGAGGAGATTCGTGTGTCCTGAGGAGGTTCCGTGTGTCCTGAGGAGGTTCTGTGTGTCCTGAGGAGATTCCGTGTGTCCTGAGGAGGTTCCGTGTGTCCTGAGGTGGTTCCGTGTGTCCTGAGGGGATTCTGTGTGTCCTGAGGAGATTCGTGTGTCCTGAGGAGATTCGTGTGTTCTGAGGAGATTCTGTGTGTCCTGAGGAGATTCCGTGTGTCCTGAGGAGGTTCTGTGTGTCCTGAGGAGGTTCCGTGTGTCCTGAGGAGATTCTGTGTGTCCTGAGGAGATTCGTGTGTCCTGAGGAGGTTCTCTGTCCTGAGGAGACTCTGTGTGTCCTGAGGAGATTCGTGTGTCCTGAGGAGATTCGTGTGTCCTGAGGAGATTCGTGTGTCCTGAGGAGATTCGTGTGTCCTGAGGAGGTTCCGTGTGTCCTGAGGAGATTCCGTGTGTCCTGAGGAGGTTCCGTGTGTCCTGAGGAGATTCGTGTGTCCTGAGGAGATTCCGTGTGTCCTGAGGAGGTTCCGTGTGTCCTGAGGCGGTTCCGTGTGTCCTGAGGAGATTCCGTTGTCCTGAGGAGGTTCTGTGTGTCCTGAGGAGATTCGTGTGTCCTGAGGAGATTCCGTGTGTCCTGAGGAGGTTCCGTGTGTCCTGAGGAGGTTCCGTGTGTCCTGAGGAGACTCTGTGTGTCCTCAGGAGGTTCCGTGTGTCCTGAGGAGATTTGTGTGTCCTCAGGAGGTTCCGTGTGTCCTGAGGAGGTTCCGTGTGTCCTGAGGAGATTCCGTTGTCCTGAGGAGATTCGTGTGTCCTGAGGAGATTCGTGTGTCCTGAGGAGGTTCCGTGTGTCCTGAGGAGGTTCCGTGTGTCCTGAGGAGATTCCGTGTGTCCTGAGGAGGTTCCGTGTGTCCTGAGGTGGTTCCATGTGTCCTGAGGGGATTCTGTGTGTCCTGAGGAGATTCATGTGTCCTGAGGAGATTCGTGTGTTCTGAGGAGATTCTGTGTGTCCTGAGGAGATTCCGTGTGTCCTGAGGAGATTCTGTGTGTCCTGAGGAGATTCGTGTGTCCTGAGGAGGTTCTCTGTCCTGAGGAGACTCTGTGTGTCCTGAGGAGATTCGTGTGTCCTGAGGAGATTCGTGTGTCCTGAGGAGATTCGTGTGTCCTGAGGAGGTTCCGTGTGTCCTGAGGAGGTTCCGTGTGTCCTGAGGCGGTTCCGTGTGTCCTGAGGAGATTCCGTTGTCCTGAGGAGGTTCTGTGTGTCCTGAGGAGATTCGTGTGTCCTGAGGAGATTCCGTGTGTCCTGAGGAGGTTCCGTGTGTCCTGAGGAGGTTCCGTGTGTCCTCAGGAGATTTGTGTGTCCTCAGGAGGTTCCGTGTGTCCTGAGGAGGTTCCGTGTGTCCTGAGGAGATTCCGTTGTCCTGAGGAGATTTGTGTGTCCTCAGGAGGTTCCGTGTGTCCTCAGGAGGTTCCGTGTGTCCTGAGGAGATTTGTGTGTCCTCAGGAGGTTCCGTGTGTCCTCAGGAGGTTCCGTGTGTCCTGAGGAGGCTCCGTGTGTCCGGAGGCCCCGTCGCCCCTGGGTTGGTGCCCATGATCCCGTGTGCCATCCTCCCTGGTGCCCATCGCTTGTAGCTCCGCTGGCTTCTCCTCCTGCCTAAGGAGCTGAAGGCGGTCCCTGGCAGCTGGATGTCGTCTCCCTGAAGCGCCTCCTGCGATGGAGACACGGGGCTTCGTGTTGTGGTTTGGACGGATCTGAGCAGCGCGGGCGCAGCAACCCCTAGTGTCCCGCGAGGGGAGGCGGGCGGGAGGACGAGGTCACGTGGGTCGGGAGGGAGGATGACGTCACGTGGGTCCCTCCCCCCCCCCCCCCCCCCGCACAGTGCTCACGGGTGCACCGTCCCCGGGGCTCCCCCTCATGGGACCACCTGCCCCTCAGGAAGGCTGCGCTGCCGGACCCGCGGCCTGACCGCCCCCCCCCGGGTCTCCCCCCCCAGCTCTGCGCAGTCGCCTCCAGGGCGCAGGAGCGCAGAGAGCGTCCGGATGGTCATCTTCCCTCCGTGTCGGAGCCCCGCGCTGCTGCCGAGCGGAGGGAAGGGAGCGCGACGGGCCGGAGCACGCGCTGACCTGCGCCCCTCCCTGCAGTGGGCATGAGGCCGGTCGGAGACTCAGTCCAGATGCCCCCGCGATGGTGTCATTTCCCGTAGGATGTCGGCGACTCCAGCTCATCCCTGCGGCCCAGGGAAAATTCATAACCACTTGCCATTTTCATAAAAGAAAGTCTCCATGCTGGGCGGTGCCGGAGACTCTCATTGAGCCTATGGAGTAAAGTTTGTGAAACAAGCTGGAACCTCACTGGGAAGAATCGGGATTTGGTTAAATTTGGATCCCACCTAAAAAATACCCTGGTAATATCTGTGAAGAAGGTAGGCTCTGATTTGGACTTAGCATGCAAAAAAGGTGCCCCTAGGGAATTAAATACTTGCATTTTACTCAGTTTAGTTAATTTAAATGACTTTAAAAAGTTCTAAGCAGTTTTCTAGCTTTCTGAGCAGTTTTAGTGGAAGTGCCAGGGTGCCACCTGGTCAGCCCCAAAACACTAAGTTTTGGTACTTACGGAGCCTTGGAAATTAACTCTTTTATTTTAAACTCTTAATGCAGCCATACATTTTCCTTCCCCATTCCCAGAGATAAGAAACTAGATTATTAGTTAACAAAGCAAAATCAAGGACTGTCATAAAAATGCTTCGCGTTCAGTAACAAGCTGTGTTTTTCAGAGACGTTGTACAGGTCACTTTCCCTCGGCTGCGTTCACCGCGCTGCTCGGTTCCCGGGACAGGGGGATCTTCAGATCTGAAGGCTCCATATTCCAGATGTCCCTGGCATATTCCTTAATGGTTCGGTCGCTGGAGAACTTCCCCGCCGCAGCTATGTTCTTGAGAACCATCGTGTTCCAGGCCTTGGGATTCTGTAAAACAACAGAACACCGGCATGTCCGACCCCAGCGCGGAACTTCAGGACAGAAGTCAGGACAAGGGGAAAAGTTCAAGGGGAAAAGGAAGGAGCAAATTCTAGTGGTTCCTAGTCTCTCTCCAGCTGAGAGCCAGGCAGGGCAGATTCTGCTTTTCTCACGTTTAGAGAATATTTCTCTTTAGAATGAAAAAAAGCCATTTTTCCATTTTAAGAGAAACCGTGGGCATAACTAATTGGTAATTCCCACGATGGTGACAGGCTGTGGCCAGGAGACGGTATTTCCCATGCTTTGTTGTGGAGGAATTGCCTCCCGGCTGAACTGCAGGGGGAAGGAAGGACATGCACCGTGGCCTCGTGCCAGGCGCTACGGGGTCCTGGTTTGAAAGGCTGTCGAGATGTCAGCCCCAAGGACCCCCCCAGCCCGAGGCACCCCCCCATCCCGAGGACCCCCCCATCCCGAGGAACCCCCCCATCCCGAGGAACCCCCCATCCCGAGGCACCCCCCATCCAGCTGACCCTGCCGACCCACCTGGCTTTTTTCTCTCTGGAGGCAGATGACCCAGTTGATTTACACTGAATCCTAAATACTCTACTGAGATTTCAAAACAGGGTCAGTTAAGGATTTAGCCCTAATAAAAATGTCACACTGAAATCTCAGAGTTTTACCCAAAAGAAGACAGCCGCGTGACTTTGTAAAGAACCTTAAAAATTGGCTGGAAATTACCAGGACTTTATTCAAAGACTTTAGCAACGCAGATAAGCATTTAAAAGAAAAACTCAAAACAACTACCTTCATTCCTTAAGGTACTGCAAGACAGAGTCTGAAATTAGTTTATTTCCATGTTGTGTACTTAATACATTAGGAGTATAAGGGTTTCTCGACACTCCTTTATCCATTTCACTAGTTAATGAATAGGCTGGGAAGGAAGTGCTGGGCATGGTTTCTAAGTCTCAACAATACAATGATTGTTAAGAGTAAAATCTGCAATTACACATTACTCCCTTTTGCACCAATAAACAAGAATGATCGAAGCCAACACTGGACT
This sequence comes from Tamandua tetradactyla, assembly GCF_023851605.1. NCBI lineage: Eukaryota > Metazoa > Chordata > Mammalia > Pilosa > Myrmecophagidae > Tamandua > Tamandua tetradactyla. The sequence continues at coordinate 1,476,790 of NC_135340.1, read as the reverse complement.
TCTACATGGGCGGCTGTGGTTGTGTGCCACAGTTTCACAGAGGACACCCATTCTACACTCGCATGTGTCTTGCTCTTCCTGTTCCTGTTCCTGTTTCCCTTTTACTCAGTCCTTTTCCTCGGTCGGCCTGTACTCAGTGCTTTTCCTTGGTCGGCCTGTACTCAGCGCTTTTCCTTGGTCGGCCTGTACTCAGTGCTTTTCCTCGGTCGGCCTGCTCTGCTGCTCGCCCCACGCGTGGGCTGAGGGGAAGGCCTGGGGGGCTGTTCTCCTGTGTGTCCCGGTTCTCCCCGTGCCGCCTCCTCCGGCAGTGGGGACTCGGGGTGAGCCCCCCCCTCCCTCCAGCACTGCCACCTTCCTGACAGCCATTAACCTGAACCGACTCTGACTTTATCTGTTGAGGAGCCGGGGCAGTGCTGCCTGACGGACGGCTGCACAGGCCGGTGATGAGCCATTTCAACCCCCAGGGGAGCATGTGGGATGGAACGACAGTAGGAGCGCTGCTCTGTCACTCACCTAGGGGGGAGGGGACGCAGCTACGGGCCGAAGCTGGGGCTGGACGCTGCAGTGAGCCTGGCGGTGCCTTCTAGTGGCAGGGCATGTCCACAGGACGCCAGGGCCTGAGAGGTGGACCCACGCCGCTGTCCTGGCATGGGGTGGGCCCTCGTCCTGCACCGATGCCTGTGCAGAGTCTGCAGCCCACCGTAGGTGTCTGCTGTCGGAGGGGCCAGCCTTCCCCTGGCTTATTTCACAAGACCTGTAACTGGGGTACTCCTGTGGCTCTAGCCTTTCTTGGACAAAGTCCAATCTTTTGTTAAAAAAATTCAAATAGAAGCCGCCCCTCTGTCTAGATGTTTATATTCTATGACGTGGTCCCACTTCATGAGTCGACCAGGAGATGTATTTCCTTTGCAATTTTCAAAGAGTGGGGAGTCAGTCCTTATCTGAGTGGACTGGGATTCATCTTAGCAGGTTTTCCAAATCTTTTTTTTTTTTCTCTGAGTCCTCTGCAATTTTGCATGACTCTTTTTTTTTTTTTTTAAACATGGGCAGGCACCGGGAATCGAACCCAGGTCCTCTGGCATGGCAGGCGAGCATTCTTGCTTGCTGAGCCACTGTGGCCCACCTGGTTTTCCAAATCTTGATGGTGACTCTGCACATTCCCGAGTCAGAATTTCTCAGGGGCGGGGCGGCAGGGGCTTCACTGTGCATCTCAGGTACGAATCCCAGCCTGGAAGAGGCCGTGTGACGGGCAGAGGGGTCCCTGGACCTTCTGTCCTGCTGTGTTCGCGGACCTGGCACAGAACCTGGCTATGAGGGAGGGCCCGGAGGCTTCCGCTGAGTAAATGGACGGATCAAATAGCACTTCCCGGGCTCATCCCCTCAGCACCAGGCACACGCTCGCTGCATGGCACACACCTCACAAATATTGATCACCTGTAGTCTTTTTACCTATATAAGTTCTATAAATATAAACATCATTTTCCCTAATCTTGCTCTGAACTTGGGGAAAGTCAAGATTTGATCTGAGCAAGTGGGCCGTTGTCTCACTTGCCTTTTTGATCTGTTGGTAGAGCCAACTATGTGGAGTTAGAAAAAACAAGTACCATTTTAATTCAACCATACTAAGCTAGTTCCTTTTCTAAGTCTCCGATTAGAATGTGTACTCACCATGTATAGTTGACTGACTTTTTCTTGGCACTTGACGTAGGCTTCGTAGTCGGCGAAGACTTTAAACCTTTTTTATGTGTGATTGGGGGGAACACAACAGAAAGCTTTATTAGCACGTATACACCAAGACTGTATTATTATTTTCTTTCTTTGCACAGGCAGGCACCGGAACCAAACCCGGGTCTCCGGCACGGCAGGCGAGGACTCCGCCCCTGGGCCGCCGTGGCCCGCCCGCCAGGACTTCATTTAAAAGTATCTTTTGCTGAACAGCAGTCACGGTGGGTTCACAGAGCTCGTCTCCATTCACAAGAGCCTCAGCGGCCTGCGCCTCCCTGGCGGGCGTCCCCGCCCCAAGCAGTGCTGCGTCGGGGGAAGGCTGGCGCACCGGGGCGGAGGAAGCGAATGCCAGGTCTGCGCGTCCTATTGCTAAACCTCAGCAGGTTATCAGGAGGTGGACAGATGCTAATCTACACGTACGGGCCAGAGTTGATTTACTCCGCCTCTCTAGCCCTCAAGAGCCCCGTCCTTTCGTAAACGCACCTGTCATGATAAAACAGCATGTTGACCATGTCTTTGAAGAGGTCAGGCTGCTTGGGAGAAAAGAAGCCGTTGTCGATTTGGTCGATGGCCAACCTCAGCTCTGGAAGCGCCTCGTAATACTCCTTTGCATCGTAGCTGTGGAGAGGTGGGTAGGGAGAGGGCTCTGTTCGTGCGGAAATCACACACCAGATGCCACGTTAGCTGTGTATGCACAACTTCCAGAACTACTAGCATTTATAGAAGTCTGAGATTTTAACATGGGTATAAAATAATCTTTGGCCATCCTGAAGTTTTCCCCTCCTAAATGCTAAAGACAGTAAATAGTAAAAATTCTAGTCACCGAGCAATAGCCTAATCTGGCGGAATACAGCGAGATTCATGTGAAAGCAGGCTTTGTGGCTCTAAACAAGTGTGTGTGTTAAACGGGCCAGTTGCTCCTTGGACACTGAAACTTTCAAAATTTGTTGCTATTGAGTAAAAACTGATTACAAGGGCCAGGAAGTATACTGGCCCCTCTAACCTTGTGATCTCCACAGTGCCTGCGGGAAGCACACCGTGTTTTGCTTGAACCTAGATGAATGAGGTTGTGCGGATACTAAGGGAACGAGTGTCCCTGAGTGCGTCTGAAAATCCTCGTCTATTCTCTACCACTCTTAGGCCATTTCTTTCAGATCTTAAAGGAGCACCAGAGAGGGGGTTAAATTATAGGCAGAAACTTCAGCTGGAAGCTGGTTCATCTTCTGACCGAAGTAAAAATCACAGGTGGAGAAGATGGAATAACCAACTCCTCAGGCCAGCCCCGCAACGGCCGGTGCCAGAGGCCTCCGCAGAGCCACGCTTGGGCCTCCAGGCCGCCCGCCAGGCTTCGCAGAGCTGCAGCAGACGCCTGCTCATGACTCAGGGGTCCCGGCTGGGCAGGGGGTCTCTGAGCTCACGCCCCTCCTGGGTGACCTCCCGGGTGACCTCCTGGGGTGACCTGAGTGACCTCCCGGGTGGCCTCCTGGGGTGACCTCCCGGGTGACCTCCCGAGTGACCGCCTGGGGTGACCTCCCGGGTGACCTCCTGGGGTGACCTCCCGGGTGACCTCCTGGGGTGACCTCCCGGGTGACCTCCTGAGTGACCTCCCGGGTGACCTCCTGGGGTGGCCTCCTGGGTGACCTCCTGGGTGACCTCCTGGGGTGACCTCCTGGGGTGACCTCCCGAGTGACCGCCTGGGGTGACTGCCTGGGTGACCTCCCGGGTGACCTCCCGGGTGACCTCCTGGGGTGGCCTCCTGAGTGACCTCCCGGGTGGCCGCCTGGGTGACCTCCTGAGTGACCGCCTGGGGTGACCGCCTGGGTGACCTCCCGGGTGACCTCCTGGGGTGGCCTCCTGAGTGACCTCCCGGGTGACCTCCCGGGTGGCCGCCTGGGGTGACCTCCTGGGGTGACCTCCCGGGTGACCTCCTGGGGTGACCTCCCGAGTGACCGCCTGGGGTGACCTCCTGAGTGACCTCCCGGGTGACCGCCTGGGTGACATGCCCCCCCCAGGAGACACCCCCTCACCCTTTCTTGTCCAGAGCAGCCACGTCGTCCACCCTCATGCCGAAGATGAACAGGTTCTCCTCCCCGGCTTCCTCTGCCATCTCCACGTTGGCCCCGTCCATGGTCCCGATGGTCAGAGCCCCATTGAGCATGAACTTCATGTTGCCGGTGCCGGAAGCTTCCGTGCCGGCCGTGGAGATCTGCTCCGACAGGTCCGTGGCTGGAATAACTGCACGCAGGGCGCAGGCGCGTCGGTCACCTGCCCCCTACATCTGCTGGGGCTGAAACCAGCTTCCCCTGCTAGCCTGGTTGGTCGGCAAAGAGGCCCCTGCAAACTCGGATAAGCCTCAAGCAGTGTGAGGACGGATCGCACTCTTTATCCTGACTTGGGCAATCACTTCTGTCCCTTCTGATGTAAACACTGGTGCTACCTCCACGGAGCTAAACAACCTTATGCTCATACTATTCTTTCTTGGTCTCCAAACTTTAAAGAGCATCTGTTGATTCTGCTATAAAAGCTGGGGCACCACACTTCTTTCTTCTTCTTTCCAATGTTTATTAGAATTTTATTTTTATTTGTTCTATTTTATAGCTTTATAAAATATATTTAATCTATCTTTCTTCTCTTTCCTGGCTCCTGGTTTGCAATATGAGGAAATTAGATTGCCAATATTTCTTCCCCTTATCACCTTTTTCCCTCCACTTTCACTGCAAGGAAATAAGCCACATGCAAATAAGGTGCACTTGGGACTTTTCAGCCTGATTTATATGCAAGTTAGTGCGACCTGAAGCCTTTTTTGACTACAAAGGTCAGGACAGACAGTGGATTCGTGGATGACTCCTATCTTCGCCTCCCCAGGAGCCTTGCTCTTCTCTTCCTGGAATGTGCAGTCAGTCCCTAAGCAGTAACATCCCAGGACATCAAAACACAAAAACAGGAAAGGACCTTATCTTTTCAGTTTAGGAAGTGGGAGAGAATACACAGTAGGCATTTGGCGTGTGGGTGGTGGTGTGTGAGTATGGGATGCAGGCGAGGAGAGGTTCTGGGGTAGGGAGGGAGGTTGTGGTTTGGTTTTGTTTCACCGCCTGGCTTCCTCCCGGGGAGCTCCATGTGTGACCCCGGGGTACCCGAATGAGGCACGCCTCAGCTTCTGGCTTTGGCAGCTGGTGGCCGCCCTCATTCCCTGCTGCCATGACAGCCCTTCCTCGCACACAGCACCCAGAGGAGAGGGCAGGGCTGGGGACCGGTGTTCTGTGGCCACACTGGGTGGGAATGGAGAACCTTTCCTCTCTCTGGTAGAGGAGGGTTGGCGCTGTGCTGACATCTTGGGGCCACCTTCCCTGGCGCCCGCCAGCTCTTGCAAATACTGATCTCGCTGTCAGCTGCGACACCTTAAAAGCTCTTGGCTCAGGCCTTCGTTCTGCCCAGGAACGACACTTTCTATCCTAGCTTCCAGACTCCTCGTGGTCAGCCACCACATTTTGGACACTGGAAATCCTTCCTTAGCATTTGCCCAGATCATGTTTTACAGTGAGGGAACTACCTTTTTCAGCAAGAGACACTCTGTAGTTCTCCAGGAAGATGACTTTCAACTTGCTCCCCACCACGGGGTCGCTGTTCACCACGTGGGCCACGGAGGTGACCAGCTTTATGGTCATCTTGGCCATGTGATATCCGGGGGCAGCCTGGGGAAGGAGGGACAGTGGTGGCCGGCACAGCCACAGGAAGTGGAGAAAGAGCAAGAGATCACCAAGCCAGCCCCTTCTAATATCATCAACTTACTTTGCCGCCAATTATGACTGTTCTGGGCACAAATAACTTCTTAGGGTCCTTTTTAATGCCTGAGAAAGATGGAGAAGTGGATGCAGCAGAGGACTCGGCGATGACGAGCTGACGGGACCCACACTGAGTCTGCTGCTTCCCGGGGGGCAGGTGGGGGCAGGGAGCCAGCCTCGGGCAGCTGAAGTTGACTCACGGTTGTACATTGTGATGACGTGCAGACAGTTCAAGAGTTGCCGCTTGTACTCATGAATCCTCTTCACCTGCACGTCGAACATGGAGGACGGGTTGATCTTCACCTTGTACTCCTGCTCCAGGAACTGGGAAAACTTCAGCTTGTTTTCCTGTGGAGGCAGTGCACCGGAGCCGCTTTAACTCAGGAGCCTGAGGCACTGCGTGAACCCCGTGTCCAGGAGGGCCCACACCTGGGCCCTCACCTGGGCCCACACCTGGGTGCCTCACCTGGCCACACCTGGGCCTACACCTGGGTGCCTCACCTGGCCACACTTGGGCCCACACCTGGGTGCCTCACCTGGCCACACCTGGGCCCACACCTGGGTGCCTCACCTGCTTCACATTGGCTAGTTCCCGCAGGAAGACGTCATCACCCAGGAAACTGTGCAGCTTCCTCAGCTGGCTCAAGTCTTTCACGTACTCTTCCCCGATTTTCTTTAAATGTAAGGGAAGAGGTGACTTTAATTCAGAGGAAGGTGATTAGGCCAAGACGGAACCGCTTCTGTAAGGATGTGGTGGTGGCTGTCACTCGTTGCTGAGGCTCAGTCCCCCTACGCTTCCCCGCGGAAGAGGCTAGAAAGTCCGCGTGGGAAGAACAGTTTTGCTAGTGTCTTAAATGTGGTTGAGTAGTAGTGAAGGGTTAAAAACAGGAAACCCACTAAAAGAGTGCGGAGAACCAGGTCCACTGCTTATTTACAGGAGCTTTGTTATCCCTCTTCACTGACCAGGGGCACTGCCTCCCCTGTGCCCGAGAAGTGCTGCTACTCGGGAGTGGCTGCAGCCCATGCAGAGCCCTTGTGTGGTAAATATTCAGAGTTTCAAAATGGCCACAGCAGACCACTACACTGACCGCAGGGCCCTGGGTGACAGGGAGGCCGTATGCCGGCGCGCAGGCCTTAGCAGGCTGGACCGAGCACCTAGGCCTCGGGGTTCGGGCCAGCCCAGGCTCCCCCTGGCGCCCCTGGTCACCTCTGCGATGAGCCCTGCAAGGCCCGGATTGCAGAGCAAGAGCCAGCGCCGTGGGGTGATGCCGTTGGTTTTATTCTGAAACTTGTCTGGTTCCAGCTCACTGAAGTCCTTGAACCTGGAGGCGGAAGAGGCACGACAGGGAGTCTGGCTGAGATGCAGACCCCCGGGCATGGGGTAAAGTCCAGACTGACACTCAAAAAGCCAAGCATAGGGTTACAGAGATTAAATGCGGTGGGGCGGGGACAGCGACAGCTGCGGTCATTCCAAATAGAACTGATGTGCAATTCAAAGTAACTGCAGGAAAAACCCCGAGTTTAAGCACCTCCACCTGACTTCCTGCAATGGCACATACACGAGGCTTTTCATGAAAAGAATGACTCTGGTTCCCAAGTCTGGGATCCCATGGCTCAGAGAGGGCTGCTTTTAAGGGGATGCTTCTTAAAAGAAAAGACAATACTTCAAAGCTTTTCTTCCTCCCGGGGAGTTCCTTCCTGCCCAGAGGGGCCCTCCCCACCGCGACGCTGCATGTGGGACAGCGGGCAGCTGCACACTCACACTCTGGTCTTCAGGATGTCTGAGTGGATCTTGGCCACCCCGTTGACAGCGTGGGAGCCCACGATGCACAGGTGGGCCATGTTGATCCTCTTGCCGCCCTCCTCTTCGATCAGGGACATCCTTCTCATGCGGTCCATGTCATGGGGAAACAAGGCTGCGACCCTCTAGGTGCAGGGACAGAGAAGCCTGCTGGCTCCAGGCTTAAACCACAGCGCCTGTCGCTGGGCGAACCCGGGGGGAACGGCCGTCCAGCCCGGGCACACCCTCCCCCATCCCAGCCCTAGGAAAAGGGGCTGGAACAGAGCCCGCGCCGCCTCGGGTGGCCCCAGGGTCGCTGGCTGGACGGTGCCCTCAGGTCTGAGGAGGTGACGCTGCAGCCCATGGTCAGCGAGCCCGGGGGGGTCGGGGGTGGGGGGCTCAACCCGACTCACGTCCAGGTGCTTCTGGTTGATCTCGTAAATGATCTCCAGGTGCCGGGGAAGCAGGTTCCCCACCAGCTCCACGGGCCAGCGCTCCAGGGCCTCGGGCAGCACCGTGTGGTTGGTGTACGCAAAGGTCTTCTGGGTGACCTCCCAGGCCTGCGGGACGGCCGGTGAGCTGCCGCACTCATGCCACACACATGGGACACGGGCACACGTGTCCCAGACAGCTCAGGACATGGGCACACACGCCCCAGACAGCTCGGGACATGGGCACACACGCCCCAGACAGCTCAGGACACAGGTACATATGCCCCAGACAGCTCAGGACACGGGCACATGTGTCCCAGACAGCTCAGGACATGGGCACACACGCCCCAGACAGCTCAGGACACAGGTACATATGCCCCAGACAGCTCGGGACACGGGCACACGCGCTCCAGACAGCTCGGGAAATGGGCACACGTGCTCCAATCAGCTCAGGACATGGGCACACACGCCCCAGACAGCTCAGGACACAGGTACATATGCCCCAGACAGCTCGGGACACGGGCACACATGCTCCAGACAGCTCGGGACACGGGCACACGTGCTCCAGACAGCTCTGGACACAGGCACACGCACTCCAGGCAGCTCGGAACCCTGGAAGTGGACAGTTGTGCCCGCGTGTTCACAGGGAGACACAGTGCCTCCATGGGGCCCTTAGTGGCCCAAGGAACGGGTATGTGCCCCTGGCGCACACAAAGCCAGCATAAGGCTGTTTGATAAAACTCACGACAGGATTCTGATAATTTTTTTTCTACCATCCTACCATGTCATAAAGCTATTGATCCCTGCAAGGAGCATTTTTATTTTTCACCATACTCCCACAGACAATTAAGAAAGGAGAAATGTCGGCATCAGGGAAAAATCTACCTTTACCTGTTGGAAATGAGCAACAGTGATTTGCTTTGCGAAAGTGGACAGAAAGCGAAAGCTCCCGGCCCAGACACTGTGCAACGAAAGCAGCAGCGAACTGCGCGCACCTTGCTCCAGGGCAGCTTCTCAATGTCCACCAAAATCCTCATGAGCTCGGGAATGGCGAGTGCTGGGTGCGTGTCGTTGAGCTGGATGGCCACCTGCGTGGGGACCCGTCCGTGAGGGACAGCGGGTCGTGGCCCCCGCCCAGCCCCTAGAGACCCCTGCCCTTCCAGGACGCGGTCCCCCAGCCTCCCGGGCGCGCCCCCGCCTCCGGAGCGCGCCCCCGCCTCCGGAGCGCGCCCCTGCCTGGGTGGGAAGCGTGTCCAGCAGGGCCTGGGTGCCGTCGCTGCCACCGGCCTTGGAGGCTTTGAAGCGCCGAAGGACGTCCTGCAAGGTCGCAGCCACCACGAAGTACTCCTGTTTCAGTCTCAGCTCCTTCCCTTCAAAAAACTTCAAGCCAGAGACACACAGAGGGTGGCTCCCGGGTGGCACGGGCACACCGGCCGTGGTTCCCCCAGCCCAGCGAGCCCCTTCCCTTCCCGGGCAGAAGCGCAGGCTTATTTTGTGGGTATAATGAACGGAGGTCTCTAGACTTGGGGCACAGCTGAGGGCAAAGCTGCCCCCCATACGGAAAACGGGGGAGGGAGTGAAGTGAAAAGTTTATGTCCAGAGGGGTGAGACTCCTGACCTCCTTCTGACAATCAAATTTCAGTGCTCATCATGCAGGAGACAAGCCCCGAGGGTCTACCCTGGGGAAGGCGGTTGGTTCAAGAGAGGCCCGAAGACGCTGACATCCTGACCGCAAGAGATTCCTCGGGAAATGGCCCCAGCAGACCACCGCAGACTGGAGCCCAAGTACCAAAGCCCACCCAAGTGCACAGTTTCCAAAAAGCCTTTGGGTGCTCCTTTCTTAAAGTTTAGTGAGCCACACTAAGAAAAGTGAGCCAGCTAAAGAAAGTGATGCCAACCTAAAAAAACCCCTCAAAGGAAGACAGAGGTAAAAAATCAACCTCGAGGACACAGAGACTAGGTGGGGAAAAGTATATTACATTAAAACTGTTAAAATTCTTAGATAAACAGGAGAAGACACTGCATTCAAAAAGCAGGAACAAGATGCTTTAAAAAAAAAGAGCATCCAGAGAAAAATTAGATTACTTGTGAATTAAAGATGACAGCCAAAATGAAAACGCCAGCAGCAGGGTTGGAGGGCGTGTTTATGATTTTTGAGAAAGTAGAGCAAGAAGACAGAGAGATGGTAAATAGGAGGAAAAAATGTAGGAAAAGTGGTGGGCCAGAAGACAATGTTCAATATCTGAGAAACAGCAGTTCTAGAAAGAAAGCAGAGGAAAATGGAGTTGTAGAAAGAAACTAAATAATTCAAGAACATGTCTCAGCACTAGAATCCCATCTTCCCAGACTGAAAGGGTCGGCTGAGTGTCAGCCACAATACAGGAAAACAGACCCGCTTCAGAGCTCACCAGGAAACACTTCAGTTCACGGGAGCTGTGGGGAGGGTGCGGGGAGAGAGGTGTGGGGGGGAGAGGGGTGGGGGGAGAGAGGGGTGGGGGGAGAGAGGGGTGGGGGGAGAGAGGTGGGGGGAGAGAGGTGGGGGGAGAGGGGTGGGGGGAGAGAGGGGTGGGGGGAGAGAGGTGGGGGAGAGAGGGGTGGGGGGAGAGAGGTGGGGGGAGAGGGGTGGGGGGAGAGAGGGGTGGGGGGAGAGAGGTGGGGGGAGAGAGGGGTGGGGGGAGAGAGGTGGCCTATAAGCTTCCAGGGAGGGAGAGAGCAGGCTGCACACAGAAGATCAAGAATCCAAGTGTACCGCACTTCTCAACAACACTGAAAACTAGAAGATGATTTTAAAACTGTGTTCTGAATCACGCATTTCAGCTGTGCGAGGCCTCAGAAAAACCGATCTCGTGCACACCCTTTCCCAAGCTATCGCGGGAGCCACCAGCACAAGGGGTGAACCAAGAAAGAAAACTCCAGGGAACAGTGGGTAGAGATGTCAACAAGCCTCAAAAACAATGTGACAATTTTAGAAGATTAAGAAAATGTGTGTACACAGTTCTTTGGGAACCGAGGTCATCGAAATGGACTCTCTACCTGAGCTGTGGAGGCTGAGCACGAATTTTCAGAAGGCTGCAGGAGCCTGGGGGGGCGCGGAGGGAGCAGGGGCTGGGCAGGGGCTGGGCAGGGCGCGCACAGCTGGGCTGTGGTTCCTGGACGAGGGGCCCTGGACGCCTGGCCACGCCACTGACGGGCTGAGGTGGTGGCCTGAGAGCCTGGCCCTCCCTCAGAGGGGTCAGCAGCCTTCACAAAGTTGTAAGGAGGGGACAAAGTTCTCACTCCCTGCAGAGTGAGGACATGGGTGTGATTCTCGGAAGAGTCTGGCTGGGCTAGGGCTGGGGCAGGTGGCGAGAGGGAATGGATTTGTTCTCGTAATCGCAGCCCAGAAAGGATTTATCAGCTCACACTTAAGAGAACACAATCCTGAGCGCCACCTTGTATCTGACCGATGCAGTGAGCTTTCTGCCCCCTTCTAACTCACACGTGCCATGTCAACTTCTAAGTGATTTAAACGATCCAGCAGGCCTGGCCTTGCCGGGCAGATGCCCAGAAGTGGAAGGACTCTTCCTTTGACCACTGAACAGAACAATCTTTCGTTCTTGGGTTAGAAATTCCCCGGACATGTACTGAAGCCTCAGTGCTTTCCCAGGCGGAGAGAGAGAGCCTGCCATTGGGTCCCTGAAAAGGCCGAAGGAAATCAACATATTCCTCCTTCCTGTTTAGTGACGGTGGCTAACATGCATGGGCATCTGCTCTGAAGGACCATTTATGTCCTCCAAGATTGTTGTTTCTGTCCTCGTAGAGGGCGTACTAAATTCTGGTTGCTTCTGAGATCACTTTTTAAAAACTACAGCTTCAAGAACATCATTTCACCCCTAGGGAATTTAGTGTTAAGCGTTTTCCAGCCAACCAAGAACCCAGAGCGCCCTTCTGAGATCCAGTTCTGAGAGTTTTGTTTTGTTTTAAAGCAAGCACTGCCTAAAGAGCCTTATGGATTGGGAGAAGGATCAAAAGAGAAGGAAACTTATAACAGAGAAAGCAGGATTTAGCAAACGAGTATGACTGCCGAGTCACTGTACTGATATTTTTTCTAGCCTCCAGCATTTTGGAGCAGTTAGAAGAACGAATGTGAAATAGTGGAGTGGTGACCCATGATGGGCTCTGAAATCTGTAACTACTTGTTGAAGTATACTTTGAAAATTACTGCTTTTACCTTCTAAATGTTATATTTCACAATAAAAGCATTTTTTCTTAAGTAAGCTGTTTTTAGAATAAAATTCTAAATTTTCCCACAGGATACTCACCTGTAGGAAGAAGTTTAAAGGTATGAATAAGTGGCGTAAGAGACAGGTGTTTGCTCCTGGGTCTCCTGTCCTGTCCTGGGGGGCCCGCAGGACACTATTATAACACGCTCCGTCAGCTGTGGTAGAGGCACCCGCAGACGCGGTGCCTGCAGTGGGGGACGGGCTGGGTATATGGAACTCTGGTTTTGGCATGATTTTTCTGTAAACCTACAACTTCTCTAATACAATTTTTCTTTCAAAAAGAAACTATAACCAAGAGGGAAAGGAGCATCAGAAACTCGATTACTGCCCTGAGCCATTATCGGCACAAAGAGATTACTTGTGCTTTCTTTCTATAAAATCCCAACATTTTCATATCCTAACAGCACACATCTTAAGTCACATCTTAACTGTCAACTCAAATGCACCAGGCACTCCAATCCTGAGGCTGAAATTAATCAAGGTAGTGGGGAGAAGTTAGAGCCAGAGGCCATGCAGGTAGTCAACATTTTAAACGCAATGTAGAGTGGAGAAAATTAGGAGTATGTATTATTAAAAAATCCTCATTAAAACTTGAATTAGAAGTCAGGGCCAAAGAAAAGCTATTAGGTTCCACGGCGGTATGGCCTGGGGGAGCCGTGCATCCTCAGGGAAGCGCTTTTACTCCTCCTGGGTCTGTCTCCTCTTCTTCAAAGTGGAGATGCTGCCCCTGCCCTGGGCCTGACCGGGCTGGACTCAGAACCGCAGGCCCTCTGCTCTGCAGGCGGAAGCCCTCTAGGGAGGGGGAAGCTGCACCTGACCAGTGAGTCCCTTCGTCTTCTATGCGCAGGTTTTGCTTTGAAACGCATCTACCGAGCCGCCTGAAGGTGACTGGGTCCCTACCCCAGGGCGACTCCGGTCCAGCTGCGCGAGCTGCGCAGTGAGTTTCCCTACTCTGCTGGGGGTGGGGTGAGGGATCTAGGCAATTCAGGAGGCGACGTGGAGCTTCACCCACACGTGCAGGGAAAGCATGGTTAGGGGCACGCTCCACGGGGCTGCCGGCCAGCTGAGCGCAGCCCCTCCGTGCCCGGGGAGGCGAGCTGGTCACTCACGTTGTCATTGGGGTAGAGGACGCGGGAGATATTCTCGGCCAGGTTGCGGTCCAGCACAGCCTGGATGTAGTCTCCGACGTTAACTGCGGGGACAGGGGCAAAACAGGCACAGCTGGCGGCCGCAGGGAGCCCTGTCACCTCTCCCGGCGTGTGCGGCCTGTCACGCGGGATCCCTGAAGTTCCTCAAAATCCCCAGGGACTTCACCAAGCCTGTGTGCTGGGGGTCTCACGGGCTCCTTGGTGCCCACCCCGGAGGGCCTGCCTGGTGCCCAAACGTGGAGCCGTGCTGGGGCTTCCCCCAGCCTGGCCCCCCACGCCCAGTCCCCCACGCCCAGTCCCCCCAGCCAGGCCCCCAGCCAGGCTCCCAGCCACGCCCCCAGCCCAGCCCCCATCAGCCATGCACTCACAGTCCCTGAGGTTGAAGTCGTTGGGCGCACGCGCGGACCACAGGCGCATGGTGTTGACCGTGTTGTTCCCGTACCCGGGCACCGGCGTGTCGTAGGGCAGAGCCAGCACCACCTGGACATGGGATGGCGGCTCAGTGCCCACCTGCCGCGACCCGGCCACCCACTCAAACGAGCAAGGCCGGGGGCCCGGGGCGGCGGTGGGGGAGGGGGCCAGCCATGCTTGACCCCCCCAAAACCCTCCGTCTCCCTCCTCTCTTGTCACCCCCCTTGTGCCTCTCACCGTGGGATGGGGGTGGGGAAGTGGAATGCGCGGTCCCGGCTTTGGAAAAGTTTATCCTAGGCTCCAGGGCGTGCCCAGATGGAGCCACTGATGCAATAATGGCTGGGTGGGACGGCCAAGCAAAGTGACAAATGTGGCTCATGCCCATTAAAAGAAAGACCACCAGGATGCGTGTTGGCATGGGGGGTTCGAGGGCCTGCTTTCAAAGGTGGTGACGGTCAGCGGGATGGGAAAGGCGTGAAGCTGCACCCTACAGATGGGTCTGAAATGCTGTGCTGGGGTTTTCCAAGTGGCACAGAGAGACGCACTGGGGACCCTTCACCGGAGACCCTTCACCGGAGACCCTTCACTGGAGAACCTTCAGTGGAGACCCTTCACTGGAGATCCTTCACCGGAGACCCTTCAGTGGAGACCCTTCACCTGAGAACCTTCACTGGAGACCCTTCAGTGGAGACCCTTCAGTGGAGACCCTTCACCGGAGACCCTTCACCGGAGACCCTTCAGTGGAGACCCTTCACCGGAGACCCTTCACTGGAGAACCTTCAGTGGAGACCCTTCACCGGAGACCCTTCACTGGAGACCCTTCAGTGGAGACCCTTCAGTGGAGACCCTTCACCGGAGACCCTTCACCGGAGACCCTTCAGTGGAGACCCTTCACCGGAGACCCTTCACCGGAGAACCTTCAGTGGAGACCCTTCACTGGAGATCCTTCACCGGAGACCCTTCAGTGGAGACCCTTCACCTGAGAACCTTCACTGGAGACCCTTCACTGGAGACCCTTCACTGGAGACCCTTCAGTGGAGACCCTTCACTGGAGACCCTTCACTGGAGACCCTTCAGTGGAGACCCTTCACTGGAGACCCTTCACTGGAGACCCTTCACTGGAGATCCTTCACCGGAGACCCTTCACCGGAGACCCTTCAGTGGAGACCCTTCACCGGAGACCCTTCACCGGAGAACCTTCAGTGGAGACCCTTCAGTGGAGACCCTTCACCGGAGACCCTTCACCGGAGACCCTTCAGTGGAGACCCTTCACCGGAGACCCTTCACTGGAGAACCTTCAGTGGAGACCCTTCACTGGAGATCCTTCACCGGAGACCCTTCAGTGGAGACCCTTCACCAGAGAACTTCACCAGAGACCCTTCAGTGGAGACCCTTCACCTGAGAACCTTCACTGGAGACCCTTCACCGGAGACCCTTCACCGGAGACCCTTCAATGGAGACCCTTCACCGGAGACCCTTCACCGGAGAACCTTCAGTGGAGACCCTTCACTGGAGATCCTTCACCGGAGACCCTTCAGTGGAGACCCTTCACCTGAGAACCTTCACTGGAGACCCTTCACTGGAGACCCTTCACTGGAGACCCTTCAGTGGAGACCCTTCACTGGAGACCCTTCACTGGAGACCCTTCAGTGGAGACCCTTCACTGGAGACCCTTCACTGGAGACCCTTCACTGGAGATCCTTCACCGGAGACCCTTCACCGGAGACCCTTCAGTGGAGACCCTTCACCGGAGACCCTTCACCGGAGAACCTTCAGTGGAGACCCTTCAGTGGAGACCCTTCACCGGAGACCCTTCACCGGAGACCCTTCAGTGGAGACCCTTCACCGGAGACCCTTCACTGGAGAACCTTCAGTGGAGACCCTTCACTGGAGATCCTTCACCGGAGACCCTTCAGTGGAGACCCTTCACCAGAGAACTTCACCAGAGACCCTTCAGTGGAGACCCTTCACCTGAGAACCTTCACTGGAGACCCTTCACTGGAGACCCTTCACTGGAAACCCTTCAGTGGAGACCCTTCACTGGAGAACCTTCAGTGGAGACCCTTCACTGGAGAACCTTCAGTGGAGACCCTTCACCAGAGAACTTCACCAGAGACCCTTCAGTGGAGACCCTTCACCTGAGAACCTTCACCGGAGACCCTTCACCGGAGACCCTTCACCGGAGACCCTTCAGTGGAGACCCTTCACTGGAGACCCTTCACTGGAGATCCTTCACCGGAGACCCTTCAGTGGAGACCCTTCACTGGAGAACCTTCAGTGGAGACCCTTCAGTGGAGACCCTTCAGTGGAGACCCTTCACCGGAGACCCTTCAGTGGAGACCCTTCAGTGGAGACCCTTCAGTGGAGACCCTTCACTGGAGACCCTTCAGTGGAGACCCTTCAGTGGAGACCCTTCAGTGGAGACCCTTCACTGGAGACCCTTCAGTGGAGACCCTTCACCGGAGAACCTTCACCGGAGACCCTTCACCGGAGACCCTTCAGTGGAGACCCTTCACTGGAGACCCTTCACTGGAGACCCTTCAGTGGAGACCCTTCACTGGAGACCCTTCACTGGAGATCCTTCACCGGAGACCCTTCAGTGGAGACCCTTCACTGGAGAACCTTCAGTGGAGACCCTTCATTGGAGACCCTTCAGTGGAGACCCTTCAGTGGAGACCCTTCAGTGGAGACCCTTCACTGGAGACCCTTCACTGGAGACCCTTCAGTGGAGACCCTTCACTGGAGACCCTTCACTGGAGACCCTTCAGTGGAGACCCTTCACTGGAGACCCTTCACTGGAGACCCTTCACTGGAGACCCTTCACCGGAGACCCTTCAGTGGAGACCCTTCACTGGAGACCCTTCAGTGGAGACCCTTCAGTGGAGACCCTTCACTGGAGACCCTTCAGTGGAGACCCTTCACTGGAGACCCTTCACTGGAGACCCTTCAGTGGAGACCCTTCACTGGAGACCCTTCAGTGGAGACCCTTCACCGGAGAACCTTCACCGGAGAACCTTCAGTGGGGACCCTTCACTGGAGAACCTTCACCGGAGACCCTTCACCGGAGAACCTTCACCGGAGAACCTTCACCGGAGAACCTTCAGTGGGGACCCTTCACTGGAGAACCTTCACCGGAGACCCTTCAGTGCTCCCACACCCCGCGTGAAGGCTGGGATGGGGCAGGAAGGGGGCCCTGAGAGAATCTAGCAGCCACTGAGATAAAGGAAGGTGAACTATATTTTGCAGTGAATTTAAGATTTATGGGACAGATCGGTCACTTCCACCGTCAGCCTTATCGGGTCAGGCTGAGCGGAAGGAGAAAAACGGAGTCACTGAACTGGAGAAATGCTGGAGATCACCTAGCGCAACCCATGGCCCCGAGACGTGGGGGCTGAGGCAGGAGGGAGGGCGAGCGCCCACACCACCGCCAGCCTTGAGACCCGCACACAACCCTCTCGTCTGGTCTGTGGAGTTATGAACGAACCAGCCCCACAGCCCGTCTCAGTCATATGTACTCAGGTATGCTTTCATGACCACCGCACCGCAGTGATAAATCACCCTTGCTTGAGTATCTTTCACTAGGAAATAAAGGTCTCTGCAGATTTTTAAGGCAAGTGGTGGTCAGTGACTTTTACAGAGCGGGACTGAGTCAGGCTCATGTGAGATACGTCCCTCTGACCCTTGAGGTAAGTGTGCAGCTCAGAGCTCCCTTCAGGAAACTTCAGAGAGAACATGTGAGCAGCGTGCAACAGACTAACAGCCTCCACGGGCCACTCTCCTCTCATGCTGAAGCCATGTCCCCAGATGACCCAGGCATGACCGGTAGGCAGGGGCTGAGACTCGGGCTCCTCCGAGGGGAGCTTCAGCCTGGGCACCAGCAGGCTGAGACGTGCTCAGAGCTGCAGCCCGAGGCTCTTCCTGCCAGGGCTCCTTCCTCCTTCTCCTCTCACAGAGAGCAGACCTGCCCTGCTGTCTGCAGCTCCCCCACGGTCTGCAGCTTTCCCACCTCCTCCTCTCCTCCCCTTTCTCTTTCACAGGCACTTGCCCGATATGTCACTTGCAGTTTTAATTCTCTCTTGACGTTTGCTTCCCAGAGGACCTGAACTGACACCATGACGAAATGACCCCTCTGTCTCCCAGACCGCAGGCAGCTGTCCTCCATGTGCACACAGCAGGCCCGAGCTCATGCCTGCTGCCCTCACCCGCTACAAATCTGGGACCGATCCAGGGCATGTCCTCAGTCCGTGAAATTCAGCCCAGCTTGGGGCAACTCACTTATGTTCCCTCTGCCCATAACCCCACTTTTGTAGGCAGAGAAAAGCATTCTGTAATTGAATTTTTGGGTACATTAAGAAATTATCTAGAGAAGTTTTGTAAAAGTTAGCTCAGCAACGGCATCCGCAGAATGCTTCCAGGGTTGATCATAGAAACTGCATACTTTTAAACACATCAGAAGCCACTGATGAAATTTCAGGCACCAAAAACTATACCAAACACTTGCTAGTTTAGCATCAAAAGATGTGTGAATTCTTTGGGTGTCTCAATGATTGATTTATTTATAGTACTGCTGATGATTTTGTAACTATGTACAATTTAAATTGTAGCTTACTGCTTAACCAAAATTAAAACAAAGAAACTTATATTGAAAGTGCAGTACTAGTTTACTTTTTATAACATTATGCTTTATCTATTTCAGCTGCTGGTCTGTTATTTCATAAGGTGAATAAATTCACATTGAGATAGGAAAACAGTTTTTGAAAAGTCTTATTTTTCTTAGTAAAACAAACCATTAGATTTTAAAGAATTAGCTAAAGCATTTGTCTTGGTTCTTAACATAAACTGGAGTATGTATTCATGGAGAATATTCTACAAACCCACTGTTTACTATGAACAGACTGAATTTTACTCCTGATTTTGATATATAAGTGCATTATTTACTTAGTTTGCATCACTTCCTTTAAGTTTTTAAAGAAAGACCAGTGATGCATCTTCAGCAGCCCGAGATCCTACTTACTAAAAAAAATCTCAAGTGCTGCCTTTGATGATCGGGTAATGGAGTCAAGTAGTTACAGTGGTAATTTATCAGGAAGCACGAGGTCACCTCTGGGGAGTGCTTAAAAGTGAACTGTTCAGTTACAGGGTAATACTGAAATCTAGTGGCAGGACAAACAATGCCTATGAAATACATTTCCATCTACTTGAATTGACACCACCGTTATTTTTTCAGAAATGATTCAACATAAGATAAAATAAGTTTTGTGGTACTTTGCATTATTTTTCTTGACTTCACAGTGAATAAGAACTTTGGTAATCCTTTGAGTAAATACTTCAGTATTAAAATATTTACCTGGATGTTGCCACCATGGAAAACAGTTTGGCGGCTCCTCACACAGTTAAGTATAGAATCACCATATGACCCAGCAATCTCAATTCTGGGTATATACTCAAAAGAACTGAAAGCAGGTATTCAAACAGATATTTGCACACTGATACTTGTAGTGGCATTACTCACAATTGCGAAAAGATGGGAGCAGCCAAAGCATACCCATCAGCAGAAAATGGGTAAGCAAAATGTGGCATACACGTGAGACAGAATACTATGCAGCCATGAAAATGAACAAAGTTCTGATGCAAGGAACATGGATGGACTGTGACAGTCTTAAGTAGAAAGAAAGTCAACCGGATACAATATGGGCAAATATTGTATGACACTGAGAATAAGCAAATACATAAAAAAAAACAACAACAACCAGAATGCAGTTTACCAGGGGACTGGGGAGAGGGTGGAGGTTAGGGAAGGAGGAGTTGATATTGTTTGTACAGAGTTTCTGTTTGGGGTAAGGGAAATATTTTGGTAATGTAATTACATGTGAATGTAATTATACCACTGAATTATATAACTGAATGTGGTTAAAGGGGAAAATGTTAGGTTGTATACATGCTGCAAAAATAAAAACTTTAAATAGATTGCACTGAGGCTTATTATAATAAAAATTATTAAGAAAAAAACACTAACTACACTGCAAGAGATATATGAAATAAATTTAAAGGGAGTTTTTTATTTTAAATCCTCTATGTGGGTTCAAGATAGCTAGAATTCCTTACACAATGATACTTTTATTGGTTTTGCTATGCAATTGTGTTGGTCAATTTTTTAAAAAAAGATATCAACATAAAATTATTCAGTAAGAACCAAGCAACGTAAGTGACAGCTGATACTTCTAGTTGTAAGTTTAATGACAGCATCTGATTTGCTCTTAAGTGCTGCATTCAGCCCCTAAACTACAAATAGATGCTCTCATACATAGAAGCAGACTAATACTTTGCTTTCTATGTTCCACATAAATTCAATTAGTCAGATTAATATGAAACAGAAATACTCATTTCTGAACTCTAAGAAACACAATTATTTGTGAAATCCAAATTAAGACAATGTAATAATAAAACATTATCCAGGACGAGCTGTAAGGAAATGTGTGTTTGGCAGCGGAGCGAGGAGTGACCCTTGGGAAGTCACTTCTTCCTTTGCCTCAGCCCCTGTGTCTGTCACATGAAGGGGCTGGATTGCGGGGAGTAACAGACTTGTCTATAAATCAGCCTCTGTGGTTCGGTTAATGTGCACGTGGGTACTGTGCGCCCATCATGTCTGCATCACGCGCCCACCTATGCCTAGGACCGTGCCCGCGCAGCCGCCTACCTGGGTGTCGACCCACTTGGCGCCGGCGCTGGTGTGCTCCACTCTCCCGTAGAAGTGCACGGGCAGCATGAACTCGGGGCGCGCCTTCTCCCAGGGGTTCCCATGCCGGAGCCAGTCATCCGCCTCTTCTACCTGCAAAAACGGCGTGGCTCGGAATCTATGTTTCAGAGGGGAGGCCCTGACCCTTCAATGACAGCAAATAAAAATAAACTTAACTGCATCAACTCAAGAAAACAGTTTTGGTAAGAAAGAGTGTCGGTTCGGTGGGTCATAACTCATCCTTGTTATGGTCATCTGGCCTAGATCACCAGCAAGAACAGTCCTCATGGGCTGGCTAACTTCCCACGCCAGCTGGGCCGGGTCATGGAGCCCATTTGTCTGGTCAAGCAAGCACGGTCCCACTGCCGTGAGCCTTAGCTGAGCCACCCACAGATGCTCAGATGGACAGTCCACAGAGGGTGTCCCCTTCAGCAAGAGGACAGTCTCCAGCCAGCTGAAGACCTCAAAGGGAGAACCAGGGACTGGAGCAGCATCTCCATCTCTCCTGCTGTCGGCTCCTGGGGAAGCCAGCGTCCCCACTGAACTCCCCACCTGCCCTTGGGACGTCGGAGCTGCAGCCCTCACAGTGCCCAGGACCCGACTCTGTAATAAAGCTCTTAACTCGTGCAGCAGTACTGTTGGGCACTTTATCATGTCTCCCACATAATGCGGGCTCAGGTCCCAGCCCCCGGCCTGGGTGTCACCCGTGTAAACAGGGTCACTTGAAGGTGCTACTTCAGGCAAGGCGTGAAGTTCACTGGGTCAGGTGGGGCTTGAGTCTACTCGCACCCTTCACAGCAGATGAGACTCAGGCAGAAAAAGGAGGAGCGAGAGGGAGCAGCCAGAAGCCAGAAGTCAAAGAGCCTGGCAAAGAAGGGACAAGAGGCTGCCATGGGCGGTGCCAGGTGATGGCCAGGGAACCCCAAAGCTGGCTGGGCGGCCAGGAGGTGCCCACCCTGAGAGGACACCCCCCCACAGGGGACGCCCACCCCGAGAGGACCCCACCCCCAGACCCACCCCAGGGGCCGCTTGCCCCCAGAGGAAGGAGCCGATCAATGCCTGTCGCTACGTGAACCCACTGTATGCATCCTTCAGCAGCCAGAAAACCAGCCTGCGAAGCAGGCAAACATCTACTCTGCCAGTTCTGCTCTCCCGGGAGCCCTAATGAGGGGACCAACCCGCTCTGCGTGCGCCACTGCCGTCACTCCTTGCAGCGGCCCTCCCGGGAGCACGGTGGCCTCCCGTTTCAAGGATGAAGACACGGGAACCTGCTCCGGTCACACAGGCAGTAACGAAGAGCACGGCCAGGACCGGACCTTAGGCCCGTGTCCTTCAGTGCCTGAGACATCTGTCAGACAGTCTGGCCACGTCAGCTAGGGACGCTGATGTTGGGTCCCCGATCTGAGGGTGCCAGTGAAGATTCTTGTGTCCAGAATGCAGAGAATCGGTTAAGAAGTGTTATTTATAGAAAGCTCCCTTAATAAAGCTCATTTCAGTACAGACAAATAGCACCATTATATTTCATAGTCTTTGTTGCGTTTAATCCTTATGTAACTTTGATCTAATAATGAACTACAAGCATAAATATATATATATGAGGAGTTTATTTTGTTGATAATTTAACATCTTCCCATGTACTTATGTTATTTTATTTTTTTTTCACCTGGGCAGGCACCGGGAATTGAACCCAGGTTTCCAGCATGGCAGGTGAGAGCTCTGCCTGCTGAGCCACCGTAGCCCACCCTGTGTTAATTTTTTAACAAAATTTTTAAAACCATAATTTCTATTTAGAGTATTTTGGCCATTAAATGAATATTAGTTTGCGTCAACCAACAACAACAAGGAAAACACATCTGGATGGGCTGTACTTTAAAAGTTAACATGTTACTAATGAAACCTTTAACATACTACACACATACTGAAAAATGAAATTGTGCTCTGACAAGAAGGGAACGAGGTAAGGCTAATTTTTGGTACAAAGTGTCCCTGTCAGTGAGAATAACCCAAATCTGTGTGTTTTATCTCTTGGATTCTTTCTACACCCCCTTAGTTTTGGAATATTGCTTGTGATATTTCGCAACGTGCCTTGTCCCCACCTAACACCGCGTCTTCGCCCATGGCGCAGTGTGGGGAGGGAGACGCAAGCACAGCTGGTGGCTTTGAGGAATCAGACAAGAGCATTCATGTCAACAGCCAGACAAACAGCAACACTCTTACTTAAACCCTGGTCACGGCTTTATATCCAGAAAGCCTGTCAGCTGCTCGTCACTGATCCCCGGACAGTGACAAACGGAAAGGGACTCACAGAAGTGGCAAGTTTAGGTGGGGGACCTAAGGCCATTTCCCAAACCTTCCACTCGTTAGCAAAGCGCCGAGGAAGCGCTGGAGGACACCGGGGGAGGAGAAGGTGTCAGGTGCAGGGGGCAGGGAGGGCTGGAGACGGACAAGCTCAGAGCGCTCTCAATTTAACGTGCCAAAGACTCACATCGTAGCAAAACGGTCTGGGGGGGTCTGAAACCCTGCACTGCCAACAGTTCCCAGGGGGCCGCGGACCCCGCCACCACACAGAGAGCAGCCAGGTGCTACGTGGACGGAAGGCTGAAGGCGGCGGCAGTTGTGAAATTCAGAATTCAGGACTACACTCCCTCTGCCCCTCTTCAGAAACAGAACAAAAAGTACAATTTTAACACGGAGACTCTTGAAGTTCATCAGCTGATGAGAAGCTGGATAAGTGACAGTCTGACAGCTTGTGTTAATGGCTAGAAGCTGTACGATGAATAAATGAAGAAAATCAATGCAGGATCAAATATCGTGGATTTCACACGCTTCGTGTGCAGCTGGGGCAGGCGGGAGACCCGGCGAGGGGCGCTCAGCTCCGCTCTGTGCACCCAGGCAGAGTGCAGAGACCTTTCCTCGCGCAAACCCGCTGGCGGGAGAACTGATGAGATATTTGCTGCTGAGAAATGCAGCAGGGTCATATGCTGCCCTCCCCACAGGAAGCTGATGTGCTCAGGGATCGGAGAACGGGCTGGGGGCTGCGCTGTGCTGGCCCACCCCTGCTAAGGGGCGCGCCTGGCTGAGCACTCTCAGCTCCACCCCACGCCCGCTTACTGTTTCCCTCCCAAGGAACAGCTGGTCTCAGTTGCACTGGGTTAGTAGGTTCTGCAGGAGAACGTGGTTGCAATCTCTTGCTCTAGCTAAAAATGAGATAATTTTAGCAAGGCCTTTTGGAAGGTAAATCGAATTACATGCTTTCACAGCCAAAAAGCTGGTCCTAGCAAAGAGAACTGCCTCCGCTAAACTCACAGAGCTGCAGGTTGGTGATAACCTCCTCTCCACCTTGTTTTCTTCCAATGAATTAATGAACTGGCCTGGGAATTTAGATTTCCATATGGTCAGCCAGCCCTGAATGCAGCCGCATGCTGAGCTCTACCTGGAGGGTGCGGGCAGGCGGGAGAGGGGCTTTCTCATTTACAACCGAGTGGGCTGCTGGCTCGGTCACACAGCAGAGGTGACACAGGGCCTAGACAAAGCATCCGTGGCTCCAGGGGCAGGTGTGTGTGTGTGTGTGTGTGTGAAGGAGCAGTGTGCCGGCTGGGTGGGGGACAGCAGCCGGATTTGGCATCTGCCAGAGGAATTCCTCAGTGGAAAATGCTCCCCAGCCAGCATGATGTGGAGTTCAGCTCTGGGGGCTCTGTCAGACTGAATTCTAAGAAAAGCTTTCCTCTCAACCGTGAAATACACAGAACACAAAGAGCCAGTGCACAAACATCAGGCGGAGTCAACAACCTTTGCTTTCTGATGATAAGTAACTGAAAAATGTTTCTGGCTAACACCAAAAATTCAATAAAGGAACTAGAGACTTGCTGGAGATGTGAACCATGTGTGTGATTTGAAAGAGCTTGGCAGGGGTTCAAAGGAGAGAGGAGGCTTCTAGCAGATTCTCCTGGATTTACCTCCAAGAGAATTCACGTGCATGCCTTTCTACTAGAACTTCATGCGCAGTTCAAGTTTCATGTGAGGCTGCTGTGATCACTTCTTCCCCCTTTCTCCCAGTCGCCAGTTGTTTTCCTCAAGGACTATTACTGATAAGGTTTCAAGGACCCCATTAGAGTTCACAATAAGTCAAGAATATTAGCAATAAAATTATTTTCCCCATAGGGTTTCACAATGAATACTTCATTAGTGCAAGTCTGCCTTGAAGAGAGGCTCAAAATGAAAAGTCCATTGACCTTTAAAAGTCCTCCCAGCTTGTGCAGTTTTCAGCTGCCTTCTCCATACCTGCCATCGTTAGAGTGGCACCGCCTGTGGGGGGAGGGCTCTGCTCTGAACAGGCAGGCTGCTTTCCCGGCAGATGCATATTGCTTTTTTATGAAAATGATTTCCTGTTTTAATAGCATGATACATTTGATGTTTGGCCTTTAAAATCCCACTCCAATAGGCAATGGATATTGTAAATAAAAGTATGTGTCCTTCTGATTCAGTGTCATAATAAAACCCCAAGGAGTGATGATGGTAGTCAGGTTAGATTAAGGATATTTTAATTACTGAAAGCCGTTTGGTCTCTCTCTTTTCTTTAAGGGCACTGGGAATATATACAGCCTTGGTTTGGTAGAACAGAAAGGTATGATTTCACAAAGTCAAGACCATTTAAAAGTAGCAAAAGTAGTATGACTAATGAAGAGTGACCTTTCATAAAACTTTCATGCACTGGAGAGAAATATTTCTTGAGATTGCTCTGTTGAATTTCTCTTAAATCCCTCACAACACTAGTTAAAAGATAAGAAAAAAATCCTTAGACATTGTGGAGCATAGGGGGTACTGCAATGGATGCTTGCGAAAACTGAAAATGGGTAACAAATTTGGGAGTTTGGTCAGTTTGTGTCAAAAGGTTGATCATATTGAAAATGCCTCTAAGCTTGGCTTCTTTAGATTACTTTGTTGGGGGAAAGAAACCCATTATTTTGTTTTTATGACTATGTAGGACTATTAAATACACATTTCTTATGAAATATGAGAAAGGGAGAGAAGTCAACAGAAGACAGCAAAAGTCCCTGTGGTCTCACATTCCAGAGACAGTTACTGCAGAAGCTGTGATGCATTTTCCCATTAACATTGATCTCTCCAGCTTCTTCGTGAGAGCTGCGATCATGCCATCTATATAATTCTATAGCTTCCTTTTCCAATTAACATATCCTGAACCATTTCCTATTTCATTAAAATGGCTACATCAAATTTTATTACATAATGCCACAATTTATTCAATGATCCTTTTTTTCAGTAAATTTAACATTATCTGAGTACTTAGAGTCACTGAGTTGAGACAACATGCCTTAAAAAGGTCATGAGATGATAAAAACTAGGTCTCAGATTCCAGGGCCCAGGCTTTTCTCCAACAACACGCTGACTCCCTGTTTTTACTCATTTAGGCCTAGCTGAAGAGACACAGCACTGGTCTTTAGCAAAATTTGGAAGCTCCCAATATCCTCCTTCTGAGCCTTTTTCCTTGGCAATTCTCTCATCATATCATATCTTCTAGTTCCTTCCTTCTCCAACCCAGAAAGCATCCGAATCTGGGGGGAGGGAAGGGTGGGCAGTGTGACCTGAAGCTTATGCTCACCGGGTCACCCTGTCCACTGGCGTTAGCCACAGTGCAGGGCCCCCACCAACCCCTGGGCTGCTGCTAGACTGAGACACACAGCATGGGAGCCACGGTCTCCTGGAAGTCTAACCCAGCATCTTCTCGTGTGTGAGACAGAGGCAGAGAGAGGAAGCCTAAATCACACCTGGCATCAGAGAAAATGGCCCACCCTAGGGCTGACTGTAGACTCACAGAATTATTAAGGATAAAATAAAATTCCAAGATTTGATTATTTTAAGTAAAACTGGAGCCATTTGCATGGATTGATGACTGCGTGACGTTAATGAGGCACAAAAGTCTACCCCATAAGAATGTGCCAGGTTCATTTGCTGTAACGGTTACAAGATTGCCTGATTAGAACACTGAGCTTCTAAATCTCGTAAGGGTGGCATCTTAAGGAGGGCAAGACTCTGACTGTAGAGAAGGATCCTGACCATGGACTTGGGAATCTGGGGATACAGATGCTCATTAGTCAGCAGCACGATCTGAGGTGACTTCATTTCTTAAGAGCCTCCATTTTCTTATTTATAAAACAACGCCCTGCTTCTTATCATCAGGATGACTCGGGCAAGGGTGAGTCAGTAGCTATGCCCCTCTGTTTTGCAGTGACCACCGAGAAAGCTGCCGGTGCCCACATTCAGGCACTCTGTAAGTCACACTTTCGGGGGCCCTGCACTGGCCATGGGCCTGCCCTTGGGGCTGCCATCCTGCTGGGGAATGATGCAGGCACACTCTCGGTTCTTAGGACACTCCCATTCCAAATCAGGGGGCTGGTGGTGCCTGCCAATGTCAGCCACAGGGCGGGGATGTGTAGAGTAGAATAGAGTAGAGTAGAGTAAGAAAGAGTAGAGTAGAGTAGAGTAGGGTAGGGTAGAGTAGAGTAGGGTAGAGTAGGGATGGGTAGAGTAGGGTAGAGTAGAGTAGAGTAGGGAAGGGTAGAGTAGAGTAGGGTAGGGTAGAGTAGGGTAGAGTAGAGTAGGGTAGAGTAGGGTAGAGTAGAGTAGGGATGGGTAGAGTAGGGTAGAGTAGAGTAGGAAAGGGTAGAGTAGGGTAGAGTAGAGTAGGGTAGAGTAGGGTAGGGTAGAGTAAAGTAGGGTAGAGTAGAGTAGGGAAGGGTAGAGTAGAGTAGAGTAAGGTAGGGTAGAGTAGGGTAGGGTAGAGTAGAGTAGGGTAGAGTAGAGTAAGGAAGGGTAGAGTAGGGTAGGGTAGAGTAGGGTAGAGTAAAGTAGGGTAGGGTAGAGTAGAGTAGGGAAGGGTAGAGTAGGGTAGAGCAGGGTAGAGTAGAGTAGGGTAGGGTAGAGTAGAGTAGGGTAGAGTAGGGTAGGGTAGAGTAGAGTCGGGAAGGGTAGGGTAGGGTAGGGTAGAGTAGGGTAGGGTAAAGTAAAGTAGGGTAGGGTAGAGTAGAGTAGGGAAGGGTAGAGTAGGGTAGAGCAGGGTAGAGTAGAGTAGGGTAGGGTAGAGTAGAGTAGGGTAGAGTAGGGTAGGGTAGAGTAGAGTTGGGAAGGGTAGGGTAGGGTAGAGTAGGGTAGAGTAGAGTAGGGTAGAGTAGAGTAGGGTAGGGTAGAGTAGGGTAGGGTAGGGTAGAGTAGGGCAGAGTAGAGTAGGGTAGGGTAGGGTAGAGTAGAGTAGGGTAGAGTAGGGTAGAGTAGGGTAGGGTAGAGTAGGGTAGGGTAGGGTTGAGTAGAGTAGGGTAGAGTGGGGTAGAGTAGAGTAGGGTAGGGTAGAGTAGAGAAGGGTAGAGTAGGGTAGAGTAGGGTAGAGTAGAGTAGGGAAGGGTAGAGTAGAGTAGGGTAGAGTAGGGTAGAGTAGGGCTCTGCTTTAGATGTTCATACATGACAAAGCATCTGAAACACCATGAGAGGATCCTTTATGGGTGAGGTGTTACTGGTTAGAGAGCCTCACATACCTGCCATCCATCTCGGATCTTCTGGTTGAAGATTCCATATTCGTAGCGGATCCCATAGCCATAGGCGGCGAGTCCCAGGGTTGCCATAGAATCCAAGAAGCAGGCTGGATTAAAAAAGCGGAAGACGTGCAAAAAGCAGAGTTATTAAACTTCGTCAAAATGTCACACCCTTTTCAAGAAACAGGGCAGCCACAAAACACTTTTCTACGAGAAACTACGTTTGTATTTTAAAGCACAGCAAACACTACTACCCAGTCAACATTAAATTTTTTAAATAACATTTTTTCTAATGATAAACTTAATACTATAGAAAATTTAGAAAATATAAAAAGGCATAAAGAATCAAATCTATATCATCTATTGCCTCATCTAGAAATGACCATTGCGTACATACTTGCCTGTAATCTATGTCCCATTAGGAATAAACTATGTATACTGTCACAGAATCTTATCTTATCCATATTCCTAGGTTTTCTTCAAGAATATTACTTTTAACGGCTATATAAGCATATCATAATTTACTTAACTCTAGAAATTGAGCTATCTCTATTTTTCTAATATTATAAAAACTAGGGTTCAATGAATATGATAACACAATGATCCTTGATTATTATGATAAACTCCTGGAAGTAGAGTTTTTCTCAGCCAAAAATATGAAGATTTTTTTACTTTTGACACACTGCCACCCAATTGCTCTCCACAGAGTTTACCCCAATTTATATTATTCCTCACACGTGATATGAGAACAACAGGTTTAGTCTTTTATAAACATCACTGGCTAATTACTATTTCTTGATTAAAAAAAAGCTTATAACATCTCTCTGGATCTACTTTCTGTAAACCAACCAGGAAAGCAGTTTCGTGGGAAAGGGAAGCAATAAGCAGTACCCAGGAGACAGCTGTGAGCTTGCGGCTGAAACCCTGGAGAGAGGTCAGGGAGTAAAAGCTTCAGTCTCCATGGAGAGAGGACAGAAAAGAGGTGAGAGCACAGCCTTTACGATCTTCTTACTCCAGGAGCAGGAGGTAGAAGACAGCTGGTGGAAACAGAGAAGGAGCCATCAGAAACTTAGGAAAAACCAAGTGCTTGCGGGCTGAAGAAGTCAAAGGAGAAGCCTTGTGAGGAGGTCAACTGCTATAAATGCCTCAAATTAAGGAAACTGGGAAAGGAAAAAATGATCTGGGGATTAAAACATCATTAGGGATCGTCAAGAGAGCGAGTCAGGAGGATGAAGTGAAAGAACTTTGCAGTTTTAAAGTGTGTGTCTCATTCCAGCTCCTTCAGAACCTCCTAGGTTGCTTATTAAAAATGCAGAACCCACTGTGCCCTGGAAGCTCTGGGTGTGTGACCAAGGACTCTGCCTTTCATCTGCAACCACAAGAGGGAGCTGACCTGCATCACTCATTTTTATTGTGGTGCCCTGTACCCACATGCCCTGCTTACGGGCAGCTGTCTCCACAGCCCCTGGCTAAGGGGAGCTGTCTCCATGGCCCCTGTGTGAAAAGACAGCCTGGGAGAGCATAACTCCCAAGTTTCACCCATCCCTGTACAGCACCTGGCAAGCTGACATCTGCAAATACCTCATGGCGTTCTAATGTTGTTCAGATACCAGGTGGCCTCACATTTCATGGAGCCTGGGCCTCTTCCCTGCTCTTGAAAGTAAAGCTTGCCTGGTTGGTTTAAGCCTCTGGGCCAATCGCAGTAACTCTGCCCCCTTTGCCACTGCTTGGCTTTGGCCTGGGCACGCAGTGCCACCCTGTCCGGGGCCCAGGAAGTCTGTGAGGTGCAGGGACTGTGGGAAAGATGTTCCTTGCTGCTGCCATCTGTTCTTCCCTGAGGGGAAAACCAAAAGAACTCGGAGACCTGAGACCTGACGCAACTGTGCCTTGGACAGAATAAGGTGGAGCGGCCTGTCTGCAGGCACTCCTGTTTTGTGATCACTAACCAACAACCATGTTGGCTGTCCCGGTTCTCACTAGGTCTCCTGTTACTCGTATGCAGAAGCATTCTGATCAGCAGCAAAGGCAGCCCGGGGCCAGGATGCGCAGGGTTCCATCTCGTGCTTGGGGCAAAATCGATCTTAAACAGCCTGCCTCTCAGAAATCTGAACTGAGAAATATCAATGAGTCAGGGGATTTAGGGTAGGAACAGAAACTGAAAAGAACACTGACAGCTGTGAGCAGACGGAAAGGGTTGAGCCTGGTTCATGGTGGAACCCTAAAATATTAACCCTAAAATACAGTCCTAGAGCCTCAAGGGGCCTGAGCCAGTCAGATGTTTTGACATCTGAATAGTCCTGCAGTCCCCGTGCCACGTGGCCTGGTTCCACTCTGTTCCCCCTGCCCTAACTGTGCCCTTCGGCTTTTCCTGAGTCCAGGTCAACAAATTATCCTTAGAGCCTAACCAGAAAAGGGCCCCAATCTTTTTAACCAGGCAAGAAGTGAAGTCATCTAATGGGAAGGGGCACAGTGGTGACGGGGCTTTCTTTGCTATTACTCTGAGAGCGCCGTGGCTTTCGGACGTGCTGTGTCATTGCTCAGCTCCCGTAAGGAAGCGGCCGAGATACAGCGGAGAGATTGCCCGTAAGTTTCACTGTTCTGATAACTACTTAGCCTTCATTGCCACTGTGCGTTTTGCCATTTGTAATCAAGTAACAACACAGGGGTCTCTGATGTCCGGCTCAGTGTGGGGTTAACCCGGACGAAAATGACTGAAGCCCACAGACTCTCCACAAAAGGCGAGCAGGTGGCCCTTCCTCAGCTGTGCGTTTTACGCTCTGCGCCGTCTTAGGGCCTCAAGGAGAGAAAGTCTGCTGAGCTGCCAGTGATGGAAATCACAAGGGGGGGGCAATGTCTCAGAGGCAGCGTTTCCCTAACTTCAGCGCGACACCCTGACTTGTCTGGTGAGGGTTAGATAATATGAAACACATGCAAATTTGAAAATTTGTATAAAATTAAGAGCCTGAACTATTTCAAGAACAGAAGAAATAGATACATACTTTTCGTACAGTACAATCTGATACATGCATGAATATAACATATTCTTATTAATTTAAATTTCACAAGTAATATATCAATATATTCTCCTTCTATAAAATTAAAACGCTATAGTGGGGGCTGGCAGCCTTGATCACCATCCCCAGTACTTGTCCCTCCCTAGGAGAGGTAATTGGCAAACGGTTTGACACTTAAAATTTCAGCCCTTTCTTCTGTGGAGCATGTACATACACACCTATAGAAAATATTTAACCAAAAACGTAAATGGAATCATACCGTATGGTTTTCAATACAGTTGGCTTTTTTCTCATAGAGGTATCCGTGGGAGAGCATACAGATCAACTTGATTCTTTTAGGCTGCCACATGTTAAGGGCAAGCCACCCCTTATTTAGCCATTCCCCTACGGTTAGGCATTTAGGTCTCATATTTGGCTTTTACAAACAATGCTGAAATGCTTTTTTTCACATGCCTCCATGCTCATCTGCTTGAGTGTTTTTAGGGTAGATATGAAGAAGTGAAGCTGCTTGGTTGTAGGTATGCACGCGCTTAATTTAATGGGGCTGTTGGTATCTTTGTAATGTTTCCTTCTATGCCTGCTGACATTAATTCCCAAGATGAAGCCAAGAACTTAAATTGCATCCACACCAAAAGGATATTAATTAGCCAAATCATACCCATAAAATAATGTGTTTCGTTACCTACCACCCATCAGAAGCAGACAAGAAGACACACGTCAACAAGACAATGGTTCAAAAGTGTAGGCTACACCACACAAGCGTGTGAGTCGAGCAGCTGTGGGGTGGGGGGGCTTTGGAAATTCTAAGTGTACAGAAAGGGTCTGGCCAACTGAGGGGTCCTAGGCAATGTTTCCAAGGGTTTTAAGCAATGTCCTTTTTTTCAAGTTCCCTTCTCTACTGTTTGTCTGGAATTGATCAAACTCAGTGCAAACTCAAGAACGGATATGTTTATAGCCATGTCCCACCTCACACTGCTCCTGGGAAGCCAGCCTGAACCTCGGAAGGGCCGTGCATGGCATCTGAAAAAGCATCGACTGCCACTTACCAGCCAGCCTCCCAAGACCACCATTGCCAAGTCCGGCGTCTTCTTCGATTTCTTCTAACTCCTCTATATCCAGTCCAAGCTGGTGACGAAAGGAATAAACACTGGATGCTGCTTCAAATGCAGGACATTTCAGAAATTTCCTAAAGCTATTTAGCTGTTTCCTAAAGCTCTGGGTCAGGGAACCAGGCTTATCTGTGTATTCTCAATCTAGAATCGGCACCCTCAGACCTCGTTCTGGCATCAGATGTCCACTGCGGGAGCTGGTGGCTGCAGAAGCAGACTGAACAAGATGTTATAGCAGCAAAAGAGAGAAATGTGGACTCTTAAGTGTCCAGCACCAACTCTTTACTTACTAGCTCTTTGACCCTGGGCAAGCTACTAAATCTCTCTATACCTTTCTTGTCTTATTTTTAAAATGGGGAAGAAAACTGATGAGATTATTCAAACACAGTATTTAGAACTATTCCTGAGCAGATATTTCTCAGTAAATATTAGCTATTATTATATGTACTATTTTTTTTGTGCCATGAGTTTAAAACCTCAGATACAGTCCAGTACCCAGCTGACATTAACTGAGCTAAAAGATTTTGAAAATAATCAAAAGGTATGAGGCCAGACCTCACTGGATGGACTAAGGTTCCTCTGTTCATTACCACAGCATATTTACTTAGCAGAGCCAGAGGCTGTTAACCCCAAACCAGTTAGTGGGTCACGGCCCATGAGGCCTGTCTGACAGCAGTCAGGGAAATCTCAGCCTTGGGGACCAGCTGAGCAGGGCTGAAATCCTCTACCTCTCTCTGGGGTGGGTAAGAGGCTGCTGGAAGCCAAGGAGTACTGCAACCTTGGGGAGGGAAGGGACTGGTTGAGAACCACGCAGCTAAAGTCTACCAGCACATGTTTCTGCAGCCCTGGAGATCACTGTTACGGGATTTCTCATCTTGCAGTGAGGAAACGATGGCCAACCAGATGGTAATCCAGCCTATGCCTGGCTAGAGGATGGGCTGTTATGAAATGTCTGTGTCCTTATCTGAAAGTCATGCAATCCACAAAATGAGATATTTAAAATGAAAGAGAGTTTAAACATCTGCAATCGTGCACATAGGAAGTAACTGTGCCGGAAGCTTGTACCCTGGTTCCCATGGAGACTCCTATTTGCATCCCTCTCTGTACATCAGAAGTTGCCTTTTTATACAAATCTTGGCAACTAAACTTTATGAAAGATAAAGAATGGCTTTGCTTCTGTCTGCTTTGAGTTCGCTATGTGATGACAAGAGATTCCTGGGGCTGTGGTGTAAACTGCTGTGGGTGCTAACCCTCAGAATTTTCTAAATTCTAAAAATCTAAGTCTTAAGTAGGATACAACGTTGAGTAAGCAGGCATAGGCACTTCATCCTGCCTGGCTATATGATATTTATCCCAAGGGATGTAAGGCATTTTCAGCAGCTCTGAAATGGGCAGTGAAGGGGAGTGTCATGGTTCACGCCAGACTGTGCCCTACAGGGCAGCCTCATGACGGACACTCGCCCTTAGTGCCAACAGGCGGACACATCAGGAGACACCCTGCGCCAAGGGAAGTTGTGGCCTCAACAGACCCTCCTTTAGAATTTGGCTTTGAAAATGCACATTCCTCCCTCGGTCCTAATATCATAGGGGTGAAGGACTGTTTGCGTTTGGTATGGAGATACATGAAGTGCAGTGAAGGAGTTGCAGACCGTCATCAAAAACAAACTAGGATATGAGATTTAAGACCTCAGGCTCCTCCTTGAAGGAAGAAATGTATTTTACATCTCATTAAGCAATAGGTAGAGAAAGTATGACAACAGTTTGAAAAACATCATTTTCACACATTGCCTTGCTATATGACTAACAATTAAACTTTGGTCATTTCTTAAAGAACAGATAGGAGCCCAAAGTAATGCTTGAGATTCTAATAGCAGCGGCTCGAGTATGTCTGAAATCCTCGCTCTGATGTAACTTTTCAAATGTGATTAAAACTTTCACTGCAAAAGAAAATCCTCATGAGGCATAACGAGCTAATTTTGTTGTTATTTCTCTTCAACCAGAGATCGTGAAGTTTCTAACAGTTTGTGAGAACCACATCTACAGACGTGATTTTCCAATTGTCTGTTGGCTGCATCCCAGGGTTCCTGAGCTGACCCTGAACTCCGGGTGAGGGAAGGAGAGAAGTGGGGGCCGGTACCTGGTACATGGCCTCATCACAGGCGTTCTGCAGGCCGAGGTTGACCATGGTGTTCTGCAGTGTCCGGCCCATGTAGAACTCCAGCGACAGGTAATAGACCCTCTGCAGAGAGGAACAGAGCGCGCTGACCCCGGGAACTCAGCCTTGTTTGTCAACACAAAAACGCAAGGTCATACCTGAGCTCACCAACAAGAAACAGACAGGCAAGCCCGGGTCACGCGGGACGCCTCCAGAGGTAGGGATGGCTACGGTGTTCTAAAAGAACACTACCGACAACAGGCTTCTGGAAAACTATTTTATACCCTATTTTGGCAAAGTAGGTCAGTATTTTCTTTACCCCCAAGGAGAATAAAAGCAAACTCATCCAACTGGATTAGATTCAAGGCATTACACCACTTTGTGTTCTTTTGCCTCCTGTTGATGAGCCTCATGAACACAGCATCTGGTCTGGACAAGTGGGATGTCTGTCTGCCACTGCCGACCACTCACCAGGACAGTATTTCCAGCTGATTCCGTGGGTGAGCGCCAGGGGATCAGTACGAGCATCTTCACTCACCCCAGAAACAGGAAGAGAAGCTCCTGGAAGGTGCCTTCCATGGCTATCAAGTATTTGTCCTTGAGTGGTTACTGCCAACTGTTTAATAACTGACTATTTTAGAATTAAAATTATTCTAGAAAGTTTATAAACAGGCTTTCAAATAACAAAATACTACCAAAGGGTTTACTAGTATTTGTTCTTGAGATAGGAACCTTCTCTATCAACTTAGAAACTGTTTGTCTTTGACATGATAAAAGCCAGATAAATGCTACTGGAATTTAAAGTGAGTGGTATAAAGGCCAGATTAACCTAAACCTTTTAATGTACATACCAGTTTACTAATTTTTTTAAAAATAGGATCAATGGGTATCTTCATCAAACCCTTTTATGATCTCTTATTCTTCATACTGGCTCCCTTTTCCTTCGCCACAAAACAAATCTCTATAGATGTGGCAATATAAATTCACCTCATCTAACACCCCATTTCCCGATAAAACTATTTGGCCAACTTGAAAATATAAAAAAAAGGATGAATGCAGCTGAACATAACAAATGTCTATTATAATATTTAACTTAAAGTTACACATGTATTTAAAATCAAATATTATATAAACAGGTCAATTTAGAAATTTCATTCTTTCCAACTCATTTCACAAAATGCCTGAATGTGAAATCCTCACATAGCCGTCAGCACTGGGTTTCAGTGGCTCAGCTAATGCTGTTTTCCGGAGCACAACAACTTCATTTGAATCTAAGCTATCTTAGGCGTGGCACATTTTGAATGGCTATAATGCTGTCCCCCGGAGCCCTCGCCAGCCTATTCAGTGACCATGTGAGGGAAAATGGTGCCTTTCCTGGGGCAGACACAGGCCAAATAGGTGGCTGCCTCCCTCCAACGGCCCCCAGCTGGGGCTGCTGCACAGCTGTGCCCGGACACTAACTCCACACAATACGTCCTCATCTGCAGAATGCCAGGACAGGCTTTTCTTCCTTTCTCTAGGTGTATTTTTATGATCTCTACCATATGACTACTATGTACTGAGTTATTCACGTAGTGATCTATAACATTTATAATTACAGTATATATTCACCACTTGCAACTGTGAGGTCCTGCCCTAAGGAATAACAACTACATCTGTATTATATCTCCTTGTCTCCAAATTATCATAGATTTAAGACACTTCAAGTTAATGGGTTTTCCTCAGAAAAGACGTTCAAAAATTAAGTAATTGAGGAAATGCCGCATTATGTGAGAGAATCTAGAAGGACTTCAATTTAAGATAATGCCCAGTTTGTTCTGGGATAAATATTTTTGGGGGGAACCTCACATTGTACTTGGGAATATTTAGAACCTTAACAAAATAGTTCTCCCCAATCTCCTTCATATATTTAATACATATAGCTAACAGTAAAACATCTGAGCACATCCAATACACTTTATAAATTACATACACGCACTACTGCACTAATATTGTACGCATGTGATACAAAAAGTGGATATTTTCAAGGTCAGGGTACATCTGGGAAGATACACGACAAGGTGGGGACAAGACAGACTTGCAGAACAGGGAAGAGTGGACACTGCAAACGGAGGGTGGCCAGAGGCCCCCGGGTGGGGAGTGCAGGGCACGGGGGCAGCAGATGGGTTCAGCAGGAGGGCCAGGTGGGTACGGGAGGGTAATGGGGGAGGCGATGAGGACAGGTGTACTGGATTGAGGGCCTCAAATGCTTCATTAAGGATTGTGGCAGGTAACGGGAGCCAAAGATACCTGAGCAGAGAGCGACATGTATTGCTTCAGGAAACTTAAGTGGACTAAAGTACCAGAACGAGATGGAATTGCAAATTCAAATGCCTTCAGGAGGCAGGCAAAGAAAATAAATATGTTATGGTGGGGGCATAAAACAATGAGGAGTACCGGGCCAAGAACTGGAAAGCACATGCTTGCCCCAAGGCAGTAAAAATTAAACTGCTTAACTATGTCTGCTGGCTGTACGCATTCCAGGCTGCCAGCTTCACCGCTTCTGGGAAGTCAGGCAAACCCTTAGAAGCCGATTGCAATTAATCAGGAGTGAGGGGCTCCACCAGGAAGAGAAGCGAGCATGGAGGGCGATAGGTAATCTCACGGGAACCTGCAGAAATCAACAGAATTTGGCAACCTGCTGAATGAACCTCTTTAGTGAGACTAAAAAATGTCTTGCCTCTGGGTGACCCTCAGGGTGGCAACGCCTTTAACACTGGAAATACGGAAGATTGGGCAAGACTGTGCAGGGCAATGATTTGCATTTTGAGCATGTTGAGTTTGAGGAAATGGGAGGCAACTAAGTGTGTTCACCAGGGACTTGGAAGTGTAGAAGAGTTTGAGAAAATAGACTAGCCATCCAGACTTGGGTTCCATCTGCACAGAGTTAACGTGGATTAGGGCAGAGGGAGAGGGGCTTGGGACACATCGCCAGCTGTGCTGTTCGCTCCAGGGGCATCCTGCTGAGAGCTGCTGTCATGGAGCAGACACATTAACAGTTGTTGAATGAACCACTTCCATTGTCTTATCGCCAGGGCATCACTATCAGAGTACTGGGTTAAAGGGAGAGGAGAACCCAGGGAAGAGGCTAGGAGGAGAGCCAGGAAAACTGCAGAGAAGCCACTGAAAGAGAGCCATACAGGCGGGTGTGCTGTAACGAGCTATGAAAGGTGCTGCGAGGATGAAGGGTGGAGAGGAAGCTTCTAAAACATGGCTCCTCATCTTACTCTCCAGCTAAAAACCTAAATTAATTTTTAATGCAAACTGCAGTATGGTGTGCCTAGCAGCATCTCCTCTGTGCAAATAAAAAAAGATGCAGTAGATATATGTATACCCAAAGCACAAACTTTTTTCTAAAGATACATAACTTTGAGCAATCATTCCCTTTGGGTAAGAAGGAAGGCCTCTGCGGTGGAGAAAAGTTGCTTCCCATTTTAAAGCTTTACTTCGACGACAATTTCTTAGTGTGACAATTTACTTTCTTTTGTTCTGTTTTAAAAATTCCTACAGGGGTTTCTGGGCCCTGGGATTATGGATCATTCCTTCTTGTTGCGTTTACACATTTTCTAAAAATCCTAATAACCGATTGTATTTCTCACTGCTTCCAGGGTAAAACTCAGTCTTTAACCCTTTTGGGTGCCTCCAACCAGCTTTTCCCATGTCCTTCCCGGTCCAGCCGGGCCAGTCTTTTGCAGTGTCCCCTCCCCCCATATCTGCCCGGCCCCTCCTCCCGCCCCTGGACGCCGCCCGGCTCCCGAGCTGCCCGCGGGAAGGCCGCGGGGCCGGAGGAGGAGCAGGGCGGAAAGGAGAAGCCAACGAGCGAGCGGCTTGTCTTCCTGCCTGAGGCTCAAGTTCCGCACAGCGGGGGCTTCTCCTTGGGCCGTTCCTGGGGGCGGCGGGTCGGCCCCGAAGGGCCTCAGAAGGGGCAGGAGGCGCGCGTTAGCTCTGGATCAGTGCCCAGGGCTGGCGCCCCAGAAGCGGCCGCGCGGGCCCGGGGTGGCCGGGGTTGGCTGGAATGGCCAGGGGTGGCCGGGGGTAGCCGGGGTGGCGGGGGGATGCGGGGTGGCCGGGGGTGCACAGGGTGGCGGGAGGGACTGGGTGGCCGGGGCGGGCTGGCGGCGCCGGAGAGGCGTCGTGGGGGGCGGCGAGGCGCCGGACCCCGCCCCCGGCCGCCCGACCCCCGCCCGGGCACACGTCACCCGGCCGCGGGGAGGGGCTGCCCACGCGAGGCGCGGCGGGCGGGGGGAGTCGCGGCCGCCCCGCGTACCTTGGGCCCCGTGTCGTAGTAGTGCTGCTGCGTGCGCAGCCAGCGGCCCACCAGGTGGTCGCGCACCGTGTGCGCCAGCGCGAAGAAGTAGTCGCGGGGGGTGGCCACGTTGCGGTCCTTGACGAGCGTGAAGTGCAGGTGCCGGTTGAAGCCCCTCTTCAGCTCGGCCACGCTCTCCACGCCCACGATGCCGCGGATGCTGATCTGCCGCCGCCGCTCCTGGTCGGTCAGCGGCCGCGCCATGGCCGGGCCCGGGCGGTGGTGGGAGCCGGAGCAGTGGGACGCGCGGCGCGAGGACCCGGCGAGGCCGCCGGGCAGGGAGGGGCGGTGCCGCCGCTTTTGACACTGAGGGAGGTTGGGGTTCCGCCCCGGGCGCGCCCCTTGCCGCCCCCGCGCCGGCCCGCGGGAGGGAGGGACGGACGGAGGGACGGAGGGACGGAGGGAGGGGCGGAGGGAGGGGCCAGGCGCTCCCGGGGCGTCGCGGAGGGGCGGAGGGGGCCGCGGGGCTTCGCGCGGGATGGGGCCGCGGGGCGGGGTCCCCGGCTCTCAGCAGCCCCGCGCGCCCGGGCGCCTGGTGGGCAGCGGTGAGGGGCGCGGCGGGATGCGGGTGCCGTCCCAGCCCCAGACCTTGGGCGGGTCGTCGCCACCGCTCCGCGTCCCCGGGCCGCGTCGCTCCCGCCCCCCTCGACATACAGGTCACGGCTGCGCGTGGCCGCCGGCGAACCCCGGGGCTGTAGTTTGTTGCTGTGCGGTGACGATGATCAAGTCCCCCCGGGACCGGGTCTCCCGCCTCGCTGGAAGGGACGTGGGGGCGGCCGGCTGACCGCCCACGTGCGTTCCCGGGCCTCGGAGAGCCAGCCCAGGGCGCCCCGGCTGCGCGCGCCAACTTTGGGGTTTCTGATCCGCGTTCAGTCCCCGGCACCTGCTGCGCGTCTCAGCGGGAACCGGGGACGCGCTTCTGGGCTAATACCAGGGCCGGGACTGTGACTTCGGGCTGGTAGGCGCCCGCTCTAGGCCGGCGGAGAGGAGGGAGAAAGGCGTCCGAGGGCATTGCTTCCCGAGCCTGTGGCCGTGTTTGCACAAAACGGAGCGTCTGTGGGGCCCGCGGCGCAGGCTGATCCTTGCACGTCCACCCTATCTCCCATGGCAGCTGTGGGCGCGCCTTCAAACCTTGGTGCGTTTCAATAAATCGGAGATTTCTTTCCTTCCATAAGAAGTATTCTTAATCTCTTATTTCAGGAACAGCCCATTGCCAGAACCGAGTGTCTTAGAATATTCTTAATCAGTACAACTGATATAAATATAATTACTGTAAATAAATAAAATAGCCAACCATGTCCAAGCTGAAGCCTGGGGCTGGAGGATAATTTGGCTCCGGCCCAATGAGGCCCTCTCCACGGAGATTAAAGTTCATGGCTCAGGTTTGGCAAAATATCCAAACTCCAGGTTTTCCTATTTTCAGGAGTTGGGACTGCAAGCATTTCGGGGGCAGTGCTGAGACTGAGGGGGCTCTAGGCAATGCAAATGGCCTGCATGGGACTTACTTATGGGGGGACTGAGGCTGTGGGGCTGGTGCACGAGGGATATCCTGAGTAATAGTGGGAGTGGAGCCCAGTCAGAACGATGAGTTGTTTAAAACAGTACAGCCTGGGTGGTGAAGTTTGAGGGGAGCTGGGAGAGAAAGTCCCTTGATTAAATTGTATCTTACAAAAATGCGTCTTTAGCAGCTCTGAATACTCCTGCAGGGCTCACAGCATCAAACCGGTTTTGGGTCATTCATGCCTTGGTGCAAAGGTGGCTCCCTCTCTGCCAGCTGCTGAGAGGCAGGTCTCTGCTGTAGAGGGCTGGGAGCGCTGTCTGGGCACAGGGCGGGGCGGGGGGCGAGGAATCAGGGGGTGCAGAAAAGGAGAGGGAAACAATAGAAGCGAACACTGTTTCTTAGTCCTGCTTGAGACGGCTTCAGATAGGGGCCCCTGCAGCCCTGGCAGACTTGGGAGTGAACCTGAAAATCACCCTCTTCACTTGACTCGGCTCCTTGCCAGTGTGCCTGCAGCCCTGCGCCGAGCGCCCCACCCAGGAGGGAAACTCAG
Organism: Tamandua tetradactyla; assembly: GCF_023851605.1. Classification (NCBI taxonomy): domain Eukaryota; kingdom Metazoa; phylum Chordata; class Mammalia; order Pilosa; family Myrmecophagidae; genus Tamandua; species Tamandua tetradactyla. The sequence continues at coordinate 1,436,297 of NC_135340.1, read as the reverse complement.
AAGTGTAGAGTGGGCCACCTGCGGAGAGCAGGCTGGATGGGGGACCCCGTGTCAGAGAACATGGCGGTTCCGATGACTTAGGGACACTACGGAGACCCGGTCTAAATGGCCGCTCCACACTCGAGGACAGGCTTGTCTTCCCGTCTTTCTGGAACGCCTTTGGTGCCAGCATGCTTGGCACCCGTCTGTCTGTATTTACAGCTGAGAGCAGGCCCGGATGCTCGCTCTCCTGCAGGGTCAGCATCTAACTGGATGTAATAACGTTGTCTTGTGGAAAAGGATATTCTTCCATTTAGGGTTCTGATATAAAATTTGCTTTGCTTTTTGAAATTTGAAGTTCAAGTGAGTTTATTTATAGAAAAATAATATGGTTCAAGTGGTGCATAGGTGTGACAAAAATTGTGATGTGTGGTTTGGATTTAACTATATCTGAAGTGCGGAGCTCGATGGCCCCCCAGATTGCTTCCAAGTCTAACATCTGCTAGCTCTCTACCCGGTGCACTGAGTCCTGCAGAAGTTGTTACATGATTACTATCTTAGGATCTTAAAACCCCTTTCTTTAGCATCTCCCTGATCAGAACGGCCCCAAACTGTCATCCCCTGGGAACGTCTCAGGTCCAGGTGGCTCAGATTTGTCACACTAGCCTTGCCCACGACGCCCACGATGAGAATTCCCGCTTCTCATCTACTGCTTCCCCCAGCTGCTGGGAGCAGCGATGAGAATAACGGCACACCCTCTGCCCAGAACTCGCAGGCCGAGTCCAAGTGGTCACTGTTGGAGAAGAACCATGGGAAAGCGTGCTAGTCGCGTGTTCAGAGAAGTAAGTACCAGGGCAGGGTGAAACGTGGGTTTCCGAGGGCGGATGCCTGTGAGAGAGAAAAGGGGGTGGGGCGGGGAGCTGAGCTGAGCAGCTGTCCCAAGTGAAGCAAATGTGACCCCAAATTCAAGAGGGAGGGCGGAGGCTCGGGAGGGGACAGAGCAGGGCCTCAGCCACCCTCAGACAGGCCCTGTCTCCTAGGGGGCTGGGTCGCGAGCACTGCTTGGTTTGGACTTTGGGAAGAGCAGCTCCTGGGGTGCGGCCTCTGCACAGAACATCGCAGGGATTTCTGGGGCACTTGGTCAGCGAGGCTCCCCGCAGGTGGAGGTGTGCCAGGCTCATTCCCACGGCAGAAAGATACTAGAGAAGCGAAGGGAAGGCCAGGTCCTTTATGCTGAGTGGGGCTCACCACACTGGCAGACCAGGCTTGCGTAAGGCAATTCCTTTTCTCTCCCTATTTCATGGAGATGGAACCAAGGCACAGAGAAGTAGTGCCCTCAACATTGCTTGACAAGTAAATGGTTGAAGGGGTTTTCAGATCTCTGTGTCCCTGCGCTTTGTTTTCCCTCCTCTGAGTTCTGGCCTGTTTACTCTGTGCACTTGGCTTGTTCTGCACTGTTCCCAGCCTTTGATCTGCTCCTAATTAGTTCTGAAATCCCCGTAACTGCAGGAGGCCTATGGGGGCCCCTCAGGTCTTTGGCACACTGGAGAGGTGAAAGGTGAAAGGTGAGCTCAGATCTCTGCTCAGTGAGTGAATTTAAGTACATTTCTCTCAGTGTATTTAACGTAAGAATCCGTCAACAAAGGCACTCTCTGGGCCGCTCCTGTTTACAACGTGTGGAAAGGTCCCCGGGGCCTGGACTTGTCGCTGCTGTTTGCCCTTCGCGGCTGGGACCGTTCACTTGCTGCCTGGGCATCTCTGACTCGTCCTGAAGCAGGCGGCACTGTCGGGTCCTGTCCTGTTGACTTGCTCATTCATACAGCAGTTCGGCTTGGTAGGCATGTGGCGCGGTCCCTGCGAGTGGCTGAGAAGCCAGAAGATTCCCGCCCCATGTGGGCCCCGACCGGCCAGGTCTCCTCCGCCTGGCGTGTGCCCGACTTGTCCTCACTCTTCCCCTGTCTCCCGCCTCTCCCTGGCAGCCTGCAGCTGCACGCACCCAGAGAAGCATGGCCTTCCATTTGTCTGTCCCTGTGGGGCTGGGCCCGTCACGCGCCTTCCAGCCTTCGGATGAGGTTGTCTCAGTTAAGGTGTGGCCCACCTGGGCCGCCTGCTCGCACTCTTTACAATAGGGGACAGAGTGAAAGGGTCCTTTACGAATAGGGGGACGGAGAGAAAGCCACAGGCACTGAAATTCCAGAGAGCCCTGAAGGGAAGGGAGAGGTGGGGAAAGGCCGCCTGGACTGAACCGAAGGAGGAGCCCAGGCAGCGTCGGCCTCAGTGGCCGGTGCGTCTCCTGCCGAGGCTGGAGCCACCCGGGCCTTGATTTCCCCCTCTGCAAAGTGAGACAGCACTGTCCTCTTCCTTCCACAGGCCGGCCAGGGCGAAGCAGTGCGTGTGGGGTGCTGGGGAGAGCTGAAGCATTATCGGGGTGCACGTTCGGGTGGGGGTTGCAGTTTGAGATAGTCACCCATGTTTTAATTCCTCATGGTTCATTGTTTCCTCCCTGAAGTCTCTAACTTCTGGGGGAGAACGGGAGCCTCCCGGCTTTCCCACGCTCGGCCTGGGCTGGAATTTGGGAGACACATTGAGAGGGGCGCCAGGGGCCCCGGGAGAGGGGACCCGGGGTCCGGGGAGAAGGGGCCCTGGAGCCTGGGGGGCAGGAGCGAGCAGGCGACGGGGTGGCCGTGGCTGAGGGCCTCCCGGGGCGGGGGGGTGGTGTGGCAGGAGCCCGGGTGTCAGGGAGCCCGCGGCACTGTCCTCCCCTTCCCAAGGACTCCGGGCAGGCGGCGGACCCGGCTGACGTGGTGGGCCTGGGGAGACGGGGCGTCCCTGGCAGGAGCCGGGCTGCATCCCAGGGGTGGGGACGGGGGGCCCGGGGGCGGGGCCGGGTTGCCCAGGCGCCTGGCCCTGCCGCTCACCTCGCTGCCCGGCGCCCCGCCCAGAAGCCCACGGAGGCCCCCAGTTTGGAGGCCGAGGACCGAGACCAGCACTTCCCCTTCCCCGGGGCCTGGGCGCCGCAGCGGGAGCCAGGCGGGGGCGTATGTAGGCATGGCTGGAGCTCTTGCACACCTGAGGTGCTGTACTGATGATGTTTGTATCTGCTTAACCCTCAAGTTAGTAAGTGTTCCTAGTGATTAGTAATAATTGTTACTAATGCAAAAAGGCACACGGTTTAAGAATAAGCTTTCAACTTATGTAAGCAAGCAGGGAGGTTAATTCTAAGAAATGTTTGCAAAGAGATATGAAGAAATCATGACAGAGGAAGTAAAAGATGTGCCAAGCACAGGGTTTCAGCTCATAATTCTGATGTAAGAGACACAGGGACAGCCTCCCGGTCACCAAGTCTCCGAGCCTTTGTCAGTGCAAACCCCCAGCTAAGCCCCCATTTCCCCCACTGACTGTTGGTCAGCACTGACCACGCCGGGCATACAGGCTCTTGCCCGGGCGTCGTGGTCTTGGAATGTGGTCCTGTGAAGATTAAACCCAAGCAATCCAAAGCTCCAGGTTCTCAAGCGTAAACTACTTTTCTGAGCTTAGATACTGAGGGGGAATGTTTTATTCTATAAATGAATATGTCTATTTATTTTATAAATGAATAAATGAATGTTATACAGCACCCACTGGCGACAGTTCCTGGGCTCCCTGGTAATGTGCTGCTTCTTCCAGAACTGCTCAGCCAGGTCAGGTGACCATGCCCATGTGAACACACAAAGTGGAATGAGCCAAAGGCAAAAGCAGTGACCTCAGGACTCAGGCTCGCGGGAAGGAGGGGCGTTCTTGCATTTGACTTGAAACCGGATGAGAACAGCTGTTTCTCTTTCTTCCCGGAATTCTTTCCTCCTCTTCTCTCTTGAATTACAATCCCTGAATCATTGAATCATAACATGTTTCAAATATAAATGAAAACATGAAGTTTTGCCCCACTCACAATTTAATGAGGTCTCATCTTTTTATGTTTTCAAGGAAAAGCTATAGGGTGAGAATGCAGGGGCCAGTTGACAAGAGCAGGTGGAGGGGGTTGCCATTTGACCTTGACATCAGGCTACCTCGTGGTTCAGCAAAGCACGTGACTGCAGTTTTGACCACTGCCTTATTTCTCTGTTCTGGATAATTATGCACCAAATACTGAAAAATTGCCTGTAATCTGAAGATGATAAATCACAATGGACTACTTTCGTCACTCTAGCACAGGGTACATAACAGAAGGTCCTTTTACCTTCTCAAAATCTTACATGTAAGTATGCTGAAATCCAAAGAAATAATCTACTGTGATGCAGAGCTATGGAAAAATCTCAAAAGAAAAAAAAGACATGGGCCTGCAAAATTCTTATGCTGGATCTAGAAGACACTCGAAGTTTGGGGTTCCAGTGCTGGGGTCTCCCGTGAGTTTCCACGGGGAGAGCAGGAGGCTCTGTGCAGGGTGCAGCCTGGGGCTGTGGTCCTGTTGGGGTGAGTCCGCAGCTGGTGAGCTGGTGAGCTGGGCCGGGTGAGAGAATGTGCTCGGGGGAGGGAGAGACTTGGGGAAAGTCAGGCTACGCCTGCTCTTGGGGTTTGGTTATGCATAGGAATGTTCTGGAAAGCTGCAGGTGGCTGCTGAGGGCAGCTGAGGGCCGAGGAGCCTCCTGGGCTGGAACTCACCATGAGAGCAGAAGACGTTTGATGACTTGGGGAGAAGCCTTAGCTGTCAGTGGGGAGTGGTGAGTCTGAGTGTGATATCCTGGCACTTTCTTGAACCATTCCCCCACCTGGCTCCTGGGAGCTTGTGTGCCACGGGGCCATAGGGGGCTGCACGTTACAATGGAGAGAGCTTTTCACTAAGCACTGTAAAGTTGCTCAGACACCAGAAACACTGTTTCTCTTCCAGCAGAGCGTACTGTGAACAGGGGAGATGCTTTCTCTTGCATGGGTTAGAGGCGGGGCTGGAGAACTTGCAGGATTGCAGGTTCATGGGAGATACCTCAGAAATACAAGAGCCGGGGCCCAGGGCTCGGAGGTCTTGAGAAAGCAAGTGGGAGCAAGGAGCAGTCACATCTGTGCAGCTGGAGCAAAACGGGCGGCCTTTACTCACGTTTATGCACTTCTCATTTGTCATTAGCCAGGTTCTTAAAGGTATCAAACATTTACTAAAAGCATTTTAATAAATGGGCCTCTTTTGGTATAAGCCCTCTGTAAATCTTTTGTCACTGTTGTTAAAGCAGTACAACCTATTTACAGAGAGCTGTACAGGTCTCAGTTATGTGTTGTGATGACATTCCACACATGAATACTGCGTGTAAATGCCTCTGAGAGTGAGCCATGAAACATTGCGATGGCAGCTCAGAGCCCTCCCGTGTGGCCCCTTCCGGGGATAATTACTATCCTGATGTCCAAATCTACAAATTACTTTCACATGTTTTAAACTTCATATAAATGGAATTGTATGACTCTATTGCATCTGGCTTCTTTTACTCAACACTGTGCTTTCTAAATTTCCCTACAGTCTTGCCATACTCCATCATTGTTCATTGCTGTATTGTATTCCACCACATGAATACAGCACAATGTATTTGCCCATTTTACTATTGATGAACATTTGGGTTGCATCTAGTTTTTGGTTATTGTAAACAAACCACCATGAACATTTTAATGTTTTTAATGCACGTTATGTCCTCAATTCTGCTGGGAGTGTAATTGCTAGACTTGATATATAAGTTTTAATTAAAGAGAAAATTTTTCTTTCTCTGTGAAAAATGTAGTTTGGCTACAGATATGCAGTTCTCTTGACCTAAAAAGGACTGAAGCAGTGATGACAATGAATGCAGTCAGGAGGCTGAAAAGAGAGAGTTGATGAAGCTGGACACTGATTGATTTCATAGGCTTTCCCGAAGTTGAATCCTGATTATGATCATAAATTATAATAAGCCGTTACACTGCCAGTCAGCGAATCGCCCACACCAAATTTAGAAACTGCTGCCTAGAATATTTTTAGAATGTCCCCTCCTGCTGTCAATTGATGTGGATAAGCTAATTGTTAATATTGGCCCAAGAAAGACATGCTTAGGAAACTAATTTTTAACTTAGAAGTTACTTCTACCCATCAGCGCAGGTGATTGAAGGCTGATTGCAGCACCTGCCATCCCAGGCATTTACCACTTGAAGCTGAGAAGCATCAGTGGCCTCCTGAGTTTCTTTAAGTTAATAACTTGTCAAAAACATTTTCCTGGGTCGACCATTATGTTTCATGAACTTAAGCCATGAAGACTGAGGGAGGCAAACAGAGGTAAGTTTAAATCCCAAGAGACACTGAGAACGTCTCTGGTCAGAAATGTCCTGTGGCCCGTGCTGCCCAGGGGACCTCGTCAGACTCAGGGTCTCATCTGTAGGTCCACACCTTAGAAGAAGATTTGCTGGAAACTAATGTTTATTTATTGTTTCACTTGTTTTCTGATTATAAAAACAACACACTTATACACATTTGGGGAGGGTGTAAAAATATAAAACATGAAAATCACATGCAATACTTTATTAATATTGGGTAGTCTTTTGGAGTTTTTTCTTTGTTCCTAATTGCTCCTTTCTCATATTGCTCCTTATTCACCAGGTGTGGCTTTGGGAACTGTGTGTGCTGATGGCAGAACTGCACAGGAGCAGAGCTCCCACAACCCCTTCAGCGCCCCTGAGACGCGTGCTCGCCAGAACCCGAGAATCCAGAACAACTACAGGGTCAGAGGTGGGGCCTGGAGAGGACGCTCCCTGGTCACTGCAGAGAAAGAGGCCACCTCACGGACCCGGGACTGCTGTCCCGAGAGCAGCCTGCTTCCCACGTGGACTCCTCGCTGCGACGGGGAGCTTGGACTTGGGGAGTCTCCCACGGGCCCTGAGAGGTAAGGACGGTTTCGTGTCCCTGGGTGCCTAGCTTGGATGAAGTCTGCCGTCTTTCGGGAGTCCGGGATGTCAGTCCATGCTAGGCAGGGCTGCCAGTGGGGCCCCATGAGAGCCTTGGGCGTGTGTTTCTAGTGAGACTTCCCGGGGGACATCGTGTTACGCCTTTCTGATGCCTCATCACTGGAGGAATTCAGGGCATCGCGTGATTCCATGGAGAGAGGATTCTTGGAAGCTTGAGTCTGGTTTCCTCTGGAATGTGCCCATGCCTCATTTTCTTCTGCTGATTTTGTTTTACGCCCTTTCTCTGTAATAATCATAATCATGAGCAACATGACTTCTGAGTCTTGTGAGTTACCCTAGGGAGTCCCCTACAGAGGGACCTGACCAGTGAACCACGGGGATACTAAGTGCCCTTGCTGTGCTTTCACTGCAGCCCTTAGGGGAGGGCCAGGCCTGCCCTGTGCGGGACCCAACCGCAGGGGAGTGCCGGCACAGGCCGTGCGACTCAGGCGGTGTGACAGCTCAGGTAGCAGTGGCCGCAGAGGGGCTGGAGAAGCCTGTGTGGAGGGGCCGTTCCACCCTCCACCACCTCTGCCCTGAACCACCGACAGAGGCAGGGCTCTTCTCATCAAACCTGTCTGTGTCATAGGGGGGACACGTGAAAAAAATATATTGCAACTGCCAGTTCAGTCCAACGTACCTCAACAGAAATGCGGCCAAGCACAGGAGAAGACTAACAGCGCCTGGCAGGGACCCAGCCGCAGGATTGGCTCACAAAGGAAAAGCAGTTGTGACAGGAAAGAGGAGAAAACCTGAACGTAAGTAAGGTGATGCAATAATGAGATTGAGAAACGGTTGTGTACAGAGTTCCTGCCGAGAGCACAGCACAGTCCAGGGGACGTGCCAGGAGGGCTGCTGGTCCTCCTGCCCCGGCCACCCTGTCCCGGACCCTCCTGTCTCGGCTCTCCTGCCCTGGCCATCCTGTCCTGGACCCCCTGTCCTGAGCCCCTGTCCCAGCCATCCTGTCCCAGACCCCGTCCTGGCTATCCTGCCCCGGCCATCCTGTCCCGGACCCTCCTGTCTCGGCTCTCCTGCCCTGGCCATCCTGTCCCGGCCCCCCTGTCCTGACCCCCCTGCCCTGGCCATCCTGTCCCAAGCCCCGTCCCGGCCCTCCTGTCTGGTGAGCCCCGGGCGCTGCTCTCTTCCTCTCCGGCGCCAGGCCTTTCTTGTGATGGAGATGGTCCCTGTGAGCTAAGGACACTTCTTTAAAGCTTTGGTGGGGACTTGGTAGTAGAGGGAATTCTCTCATTCAACAGGAAAACCTTGAAACTGGGTGTCAAACCTCACTATGCCCAGAGACCGTTAGACAAATACTGCCCGAGAGAATTCCCCATCGGCCGTCTCTTCCCTGGGTCCTGTCCTGCTCGCACACTGGGGAAACCTACCGTGTGAGATTAGGGAGCCTTTTCCCATCTCTTCTTTCCTTTGAGATCCCAAACTGCAACCTCTGGGCTTGTCAGGAGAGAAAGAACAGTCCTATCCCATAAGACAAAAAATGGGACACCTCCTCCTCCAGTCCGTCCACACAGAGATGAGGCACTTACATCACTGCAAGAACAGTAGCTCCCCGTCCTCTCTACCCTGCTGGACTTGGCTGTGATTTTCCCTTTGGGCGATCAGAGCCCCTCCCTATTACAGCATTTCAACAAAAAGGTGGTGGTGGGCGCAGCTCCTCCCAGGCAGTCATCTGGTGTCCTCATTATAGCAATGACTGCGTGAAAAAAAATATCCTCCTAGCCGTCTTGCTCCAAACTCCATCCCTTTGTTCTGCTACACTGAAAAAGATGGTTTTTGTCCTCAAGAACACATGCCACATGCCCTGAGCGCGGCAGGCCCGGGTGACCATGCTGCCTCGGTCCCCGGGTCAGCGTCGTCTCGGGGGCTCCGCACAGCCTCTGCCCCCAGCTGGGGTGTGTTCCGAGCGCTACGTGGGTGCAGGAAGAACTGAGGGGCCACCCCTTGCCCGCGGCCGCCGCTCTCATGCAGCCCCGTCAGCTCCTGCAGCTCTGAGCTGGGTGTTGGCAGGTGGGTGACCAGAGGCCCCTTGTGTCTCCTTTCCAGGGGACGGAGCTGCTCAGTTTCAGAACGAAGCCTGTTCCAACAAGTTCCCTCTTCCTCCGGGCCACAGTCGTGCTTTCTAGTCCAGCGGCCTTTACGGTAACCTCGTTCTACATTCTTTTTAGGCACTGTCCAATGCTGACAGTTACCTTAGATTTCTAATGCTGTTAAGACATTTATCTATTAGAAGCTTTTATGGCTATCTTGGTGGGAAATGCTAAGAAACCATATTAGAGGCTGTTACCCTGTGTAGCTGCGGGATTCTGCAGGAGATAGTGCCAGCAGGACACACGTGTGCATGGGTATATATAATCTGTAGGTAGGTGTGTGTGCAAATATATACACATATATGTATGCATAAGTGCACGATTTATTTGAGGAATTGGCTCATGGACCTGGCAAATTCGAAATCTAAAGGGCAGGCGACAGGCTGGATATTCCACCACGAGCTGGTTGCATTCTCTTCAGTGCGCACCCGCGGGGAAGGGCAGCCGCCCAGAGCCTCAGACGAGAATGGGTGTAGCAGTGCTGACGCAGAATTTCTTCTTTCTCGCGTGAACCTTCAGTTCTTTACTCTCAAGGCTTTCAGCGGACGGCATGGCGCCTGCCCACGCTGGGGAGGGAAGTGCCTTTGCTTCAGGCCGGCTGATTGGTAGGTGCCGATCCATTTACCAGATGCCTCCGCGCACATCTGGACTCGTGTCTGATGGGACGCCGAGAGCATGGCCACGCTGACACGCATGCCGTCACAACCAGGACGCTGGAGGCAGGACGAGGTGAGCTGGTGCGGCTCCCGGCGCTCGGGCCAGGTGGCGGCTGTTGATTGTCAGCACTTCGGCTCCTGCACTTCTGGTGAGACGCGACGGGCACAGAAAGGACAGTGAGGCGGGGCCAGGGAGGCGCCCTCCTTTCTCTGGGATTTTGTCTGGCCTTGGCCTTGGCCTTGTTTCCTGTCCTCCAGGACATGCGGTGGGAAAGGAGGGCCTGGAGAGGAGACCCTCTCTACGCTATCTTGGGGGGCCTCTGAGCGGTCATGGACAGGTTTCAGGGGGACCTGGCCCAGACGTAACCCCATTTTTGTCCATTCCAGGAGGTGGAGAGAGGGCTCCTTTCCTTCTCCTCCCAGGCGGACCTCTGGTCCCTGCTGAAAATGCCTCGTTCATGGCTAGCAGACGCGGCCAGGGAGGCTAGGCCAGTAGCGGGTGCTGATGGTGTGCCCGGGGAGGGGACGGCGCACCCGGGGAGGGGACAATCCGCCCGGGGAGGGGACAGCGCGCCCAGGAAGGGGTCGGCACGCCCGGGGAGGGGACGATCCGCCCAGGAAGGGGTCGGCATGCCCGGGGAGGGGACGGCGCGCCCGGGGAGGGGACGATCCGCCCGGGGAGGGGACGGTTTGCCCGGGGAGGGGACGGTTTGCCTGGGGAGGGAACGATCCACCCGGGGAGGGGACGGTTTGCCTGGGGAGGGAACGATCCGCCCGGGGAGGGGACGATCCGCCCGGGGAGGGGACGGCGCGCCCGGGGAGGGGACGATCCGCCCAGGGAGGGGACGGTTTGCCTGGGGAGGGGACGGTTTGCCCGGGGAGGGAACGATCCACCCGGGGAGGGGACGGCGCGCCCGGGGAGGGGACGATCCGCCCGGGGAGGGGACGATCCACCCGGGGAGGGGACGGCGCGCCCGGGGAGGGGACGATCCGCCCGGGGAGGGGACGGCGCGCCCGGGGAGGGGACGATCTGCCCGGGGAGGGGACGATCCGCCCGGGGAGGGGACGATCCGCCCGGGGAGGGGACGGTTGGCCCACAGGAGCCTGAGCGGCACACAGTGCATGGAATGGGGTTGAGGAGGACGTTCTCCACCCCCGGGGAGCTCATATCTACCTAAGGTACTTTTCAACAAACTTATTTTATGAGGATCTACGAAACGTACAATTTTCAGATCGAAGTTCTGCAGCAGCCAGTCCCTGTGTCGCTCAGCGCCTCAGAACCTGGAAATGCACTTGTGCTGCAGATCCAGTGGGCTCTGCTCTGAGGGTCTACAGCCTAGGCTCCAACTTGCTTATAAGTATTTTCTGAGAGATCCTAGCATATTTGTCTTTTGGTTTCTGGCTGATTTTGCACAACACATTTTCCCCAAGGTTATTCAGCCATTGCGTGCCTCCCGACACCCCCCTTTCTGTGTCGTGCCCCGGTCAGCTCCTCAGCCTCGGTGCCCCTCGGCTCCTCTCCGTCAGGCATCACAGGTAATGCCCCAAATGAACAAACCGTGTCTTACAGGGGCCTCAAAAAAGCTGGAGTTTTATTACTCCAGCCCCCGTGCAGCCGCTGTGGGTGGCCGGAGGGGAAGGAGCGTGCGAGGCCGAGGAGGTGCGTGGAAAAGCTCTCTCCTACGCAGGTGAGGGTGCCGGCTCTGGACTAACATCTGGGGGTCACCCTCCGTCCTGTCCCGCGCCGGCTGTGCGATCTTGGGCGAATGATGCGAACTTTACTTGCTTTAGTTTTCTCATTGTAAGGGTGGAGTCACTATGATGCCAGCCTCTAGGACTGTCGCACAGGTGAACTAATGAGTGTGGAGTGCTTAGAACGGTGCCTGTGCTGTGCGGGCACTAGATTCACAGCAGTGATGGTCCTCGTTCATGCCCTAAGAAGCATTGGGGTGGACTGTACTCAGGAATGTCCATCTTTTAAAGTCACTCTAGGCCCAAACCCTTTGTAAACCGGTTTCTTTCTTCCACATTTACACTGCAAATTAGTAGCAAAGTGTATTTAATTATCTATCAGCTGCTCTCCTGTGCAAGTGTAAACCAGAGCTTCACCGAGAGGGAGCCCGATGGGGCGCTGTACTTGGCACTCAGCGCATTCCCTGAGCCCTTTACCTCCCTGGGGGCAGGCAGCATCGTCTCCAGTTCAGGAGAAACTGAGGCGTGCTGAGGCCGGCTAACTTGTGTTAGCTCCTGCCTAACGAGTGGCAGACTGGACTGGGAACGGGTATCTGACCCTAGAGGCCATATTGCCTGTTCAGATCAATAAGACCCAAAGAATGAAATTGCTTCTTCCTAGCTGTGGGATCTGTATGCCCTGTGAAACAATTCCAAACTCAGTTTTGGGTGACTTAGAGGCTGTGCTTTCTTGTGTTCATTGCCTCGAAAACGTGGTAGGTAAAATTGGCTGTGTCCCCAGTTTCAACTGAGTCAGAGATGCTCTGATGCTTTTTTTGAGCTAAGTCAATTGCAAGCATTTGGTATTTTGAGACATAAAATCAATACTGAAAAGGATTTCTCCTCTCATTGTTTATTCTCTGCCAAGATTGTAAATGAGCCTCCTTGCTTCCTGCTATTTCTAAAACATTTGCTTTTGTAAAAACAAGCAACAAAACACACATCCCAGAAATTAAACGCACCCACGTGAGCAGCCTCCATTCATTCTTTCAAACCACTATATAGACATAACCCATAACTTTACTATCTTTTCTATGATGCCTAAAGTGGAATCTTTAAAAAGTGATAATTGTGATACAAATTTAAATCCACTTGCTGCCAATACAGATAATGCCATAGGAGTAACAGACTGATGAACAGTTGCCCTCCGCATTTGTTAATGTCCGACAGGTATAGACAAAGCAGCTATCTTGGAGTAAATACCGCTCACTTATTCTTTATCCCAGCATTCGCCACCCTGGCTGCATATTGGATTTCCCAGGGGAAGGTAGAAAAAATTCTAGACACTCAGGCTGCAGGCCATGCCAGTTACATTAGTACCCAGGTGCTGGTGCTTTTAAAGTTTCCCAGATTAGTTCACTGCGCAGCCAAGGTGGACAAACCACAGCTTTATTAGTGGCTGCAAGTTTCCTTTGACATATGTTGTAAGATGTGTCCTGATTTCAGAAACGTTAAAGCGAGAAAAAACAAACAAACTTTGCCTCTGAGAAATAAGAAAGTAAAGTTTTATTACTAGTGTTACCGGTTTGGCTGCAGGAGGGTTCAGACCGTGACAAATACAACACTGGGTTGAGAGCATTTCGTGGGAGCTGATGCTCTTCTACCCCGTGATGGTTGTTTCCGTCACTTACGCCAGAGACCTGAGGCTGAAGCCTGCCTGTTTCCATGCATTCTGATCACCCGCCGACTCTGGGGAAAAGCCCTGGATGAAATGCAGTGGAATCTCTCCTGATCCCTTTGCTGGCTCTGGGCCCTGATTTGGTGTCCTGGCCCCACTGGCCTGGCCAGCACTGCCCGTCTGACCTGTTGGCATTCTCTCTTCACCCAACCCCAAAGCAAGGGAAGCAGGTGCTCAGATTCTCTTAACAGCGAGGGCAGTGTTCTCCTCTTAGGGGATGGACAGTGACTCATGTGCGGTGCGTGGGCCACCGTGGGTAACTACTACGTTGTTGTTTGCTTGCTTTTTAATTTTTTTCATTGTATAATATAACATATATACAAAGCAAAGAAATAAAAAAGCAACAGTTTTCAAAGCACTCTTCAACATGTGGTTACAGGACAGTTTCCAGAGTCTGTCATGGGCTACCATACAATCCTCTCAGATTTTTCCTTCTGGCTGCTCCAGGATATAGGAGGCTAGAAGGGTTAAATACTTTTTCATCATCACAATTGACTTTTTTTTCCTTCTTTTTTTGTGAACAATAACATATATTCAAAAAAGCTATAAATTTCCAAGCACAGCACCACAATTAGTTGTAGAACATATTTCAGACTATGACATGGGTTCAATGTCACACTTTAAGGTTTTTACTTCTAGCTGCTCTAAAATACTGGAGACTAAAAGAGATACCAATTTAATGTTTCAGCATTCATATTCATTTATTAAATCCTATCTTCTATGTATAATTCCACCCTCACCTTTGATCTTTCCATACCTCTCGTTGGAGTTATTTGGGTTATGGCAATTTAAAATTTTTGCTATTGGGATGGTCTGTCACTAATATGGGGTAGGGAGATGGAACCATCTGATGTTCTGGAGAGGCTGGTCTAGGTGTCAGGACTTTTCTGGACCAGGGACCCTTCTGGAGGTTGTAGGTTTCTGGAAAGTTACTCTAGCATATGGAACCCTTGTGGAATCTTACATATTGCCCTAGGTGTTCTGTAGGATTGGCTGAAATGGTCCTGGTTGGGGGTTGGCAGGTTATGATAGGTAGCAAGGTCTACTGAAGCTTGTGTAAGAGCAACCTCCAGAGTAGCCTCTCAACTCTATTTGAACTCTTTCAGCCACTGATACTTATATTAATCATACTTCTTTCCCCCTATTTGGTCAGGATGGAATTGTTGATCCCATGGTGTCAGATCTGGATTCATCCCTGGGAATCATCTCCCACGTCTCCAGGGAAACTTTCACCCCTGGATGTCATGTCCCACATACTGGGGAGGGCAGTGATTTCATTTGCAGAGTTGGGCTTACAGAGAGTGAGGCCACATCTGGGAAACAACAGAGGTTCTCCAGAAGTGACTCTTAGGCATGCCTATAGGTAGCTAAGCTTCTCCACTACCTACGTAAGCTTCACTAGAGTAAGCCTCCTGATCGAGGGCATGGCCTATTGATTTGGGTGTCCCTAAAGTTTGACACAGTATCAGGGGATTCCCTGATGGTAAAGTTTAATAGTTCCATAGTCTTTCTCCCCTCCCTCAGGGGACTCTGCCAATACTTTTTGATTATTTGGTTAATATACTCTAGGATGTTTCCAGGCATTACAATAATCTATACAGGAATAAAGTACCTCTTTCTTATTCTGTGCTTCCTGTGTTTCAGTTGTTCAAATGAGCTGTGCAGATAGGTTGAATTAGATTATGCACTACAGAAAATTTCAGTCCCAGATCAAATAAACCTTTCTTCCAATGGTCTCAAAGAGTATGTGTGGTTTTAAAATATAGACACTGTCTTCCTTAGCCCTATGTTCTGAATTACTCTAACCCCAACCTGTTCATCTTTGTTCTTTTTTCTAAATATCAGGTTATATATATAAAAAACAGCCTCTCAGAATCCAGAAATAATAACCATTCCGGACTTAATGTGTCTGCTCTAAAAGCTTACAATCTAGGCCCCCATTTTCTTATAAGCATTTTCTAAAGGTAGCCAAACATTGTTATTTTTGTGGTTTCTGGCTTATTTTTTCTCAACAAATATCCCACAAGTTCATTCACTTTGTTGCATGCCTCACGATATTGTTCCTTTTTCTAGCAGCACAACCTTCGTTCATAACTATACACCATCGTTCGCCAATCTACTTCTCTGTCAGTGCATCCTTTAACCCCTGCATTCATTGATCATCATGTAGAGGGCCCAAAGTCCACAGTCCATCAACATTCTCAATTTTAGATAATTTCATTGTTCCCAAGAGACAGAAAACCAATAAACACACCAAAGAGGAAATCTAAACCTCCTCTCAACTCTTGTCCCTCACCCCATTATTTACCTCTGCTCTTGCTGTGGTAGTGCTGATGGTTTCCTTTTGAACATAGCTCATGGCATGCAGTAGCAGTTTTCCCCCGTACCCTGGAGTTAAACACTCTTTATACAAGAATCATATCTTTGAAGTAGTTCTTACAAGAACTCATTCACATTTCTAGTGTGAGTCAGTGGGACACACAGGTCTATACAACCCCTTTCAATTCTGTTTATCTTCAATATGGTAATGTTACTTTTAGACCCACTAGAGAACCACCCTCCCTCCTAACTATTCCATTACATTGGAGTTCAACCTCATTAGCTAACTGTTCACCCATCTCTAGCTTCTGTGTATTTGTAAGTCCCCTATATTCTGTTTTATAAGCCTCTGATTATACCTTTATGCTGGTCATGAAAGTGGAATCATACAGTATCTGTTCTTTTGTGTCTGGTGTATTTCACTCAGCATTATGTCCTCAAGGCTCATTCATCTTGTCATGTGTTTCAGGACATCATTTTCTTACCTTGTTTTTTTAATTAGAGAAGTTGTACGTTTACAGAAAAGTTAGCAGAAAATACAGGGTTCCCATATCCCAGCCCCTCACCCATGTTTCCCTGTTATTAACGCTTTGCATTAGTGTGGTAACTTTGTTACTAGTGATAAAATAATATCATCATAACTATTACTGTTAACTACAGCCCACTGTTTCCATTAGGTTCCATTAGGTGTTGTGCAGTTTTGTGGTTTTTAAAAATTTTTATTCTGGTCACATATATTTACCCTCAAATTTCCTGTTTGAACACTCTCAAATATACGATCCAGCAGGGTCCATTGTACCCACACTGTTGTGTGCTGTCGCCGCTGTCGTTACCCCAAACGGAAACGCCCATCAGTTAAGTATCAACTTAGCTTCCCCGTCCCAGCCTGGTAAACGGGATTCTAGTTTCTGATTCTTTAAATTTGCATATTCTAGTAATTTCATGTAAGTGAGGTCATGAAACACTTGTCCTTTTCTGTATGGCTTATGTGTTAGTTAGATTCAGTTGTCAACTTGGCCAGGTGAGCATACCTAGTTCTTTTGCTGCGGACATAAGCCAATGGTACGTGAACCTCATCTGTTGCCAATTACATCTGCAGTTGGCTAGGAGGCGTGTCTGCTGTAATGAGTGACGTTTGACTTAATTGGCTGGTGCTTAAATGAGAGAACGCAATGTAGCACAGCCTAAGCAGCTTGGCATTCCTCATCTCAGCACTAGCAGCTCAGCCCAGGCCTTTGGAGATGCAGAAAGAAGTCACCCCAGGGAAAGTTGTTGGAACCCAGGGGCCTGGAGAGAAGACCAGCAGAGACCATCTTGTGCCTTCCACGTAAGAAAGAACCTCAGTGGAAAGTTAGCTGCCTTTCCTCTGAAGAACCAACAAAATAAATCCCCTTTTATTAAAAGCCAGTCCGTCTCTGGTGTGTTGCATTCCGTCAGCTAGCAAACTAGAACAGCTTATTTTACTCAACCTGTCTTTCAGGTTCACCTTTGTGGTGTCTGTCTCGGATCCTCGTTCCTTTGAGTGATCGGGTAATACTCCACTGTAGGTGTGAGCCACGTTTCGTTTATCCATTCATCCACGGATGGACCCTTGGGGTGCTTCCCCTTTTTACCTGCACTACATTTTAATTCTTGGTCTTGAGTTGAAATCTTGAAGAAGTGAAATTTAATGGAGGCATAGAGTTTTGGCCGGATCTCAGAAGTTCCTCAGGTTGACAGATTCCTTTCTGGTGAAGATACTTGTTACTCTAAGTAGGTGTGCAGGTGTGAGCACGCTGCCTCTGCATAGAGACTGAAAGGCCACAGGTCTGCAAAGCCTGATGTTTCTGCAAAAGTGTTAACAATGAAACCAACCACGGGAGAAGCTGCAATTAACTGCCACCTGCTTATCATTTTAATCATGTCCCGCTGGCAAGGCTGGAGGCTTATTTCCTCGTGTCTGCTGGCCACATTGCCCACCAGGCAATTATGAAAGTGTATTGAGTGGCACAGTGGCCTGACAGATGACATGTGGAAACCAGCATCACAGGAAGGATAATTAGGATCCTCACTGACCTCGAATGACTTGCTCATGACAGACTCATTAACCACTCGCCTGAAAACAGCCCAGACACAGGACGCGGAGGAGCTCAGTTCACTGTGCTGCTCTTCCTTAGAAGTAGGTTGTTAAATAGCGGCATAGTGATAAATCAGATCCAGTCAGTCTTTGGTATAGACGGGGTATAGACAGGATAAAGATGAGTCCCGTTAATTACAGAAGGAAACTGACTGCTTATGATACACAGGCAGGATGACAAAGGAAATTTAAAACTTAAATTGGAGAGGAATTTTAGAAAGTTGATAAATCTGTTGCATAAAATTATACACAGAGACTTCAAAAATCCTTCTTGAGAAAGATTAAATAGTCTCTTCTGGCTTACTAAGGTTTTTAATATTTTATGTTTAACATTTTTAATATCTGGGATGTTATATGATTAAGAATACAATTTTGTTTTCCAAATAGTTAACTGATTTTTAATAATACTTTTCAACCTTTCAAAATAATCTTCATTTCCTTCTTTGTGATTCTCTGTGTTAAATTCTTGAATTCTGAGTTGCCTAGTCTTCCAGTCTGTAATCGATCTTGATAGGACTATATCATTTTTACTGTTATTGCTTTAAAATTGATTTTAATTTTTTATACAAGTTCTTACTGCTTTTTCTCAGAACTCCTTGTATATTTTATACAGTTCCAAAGGTATTATCTCTCAAGAAGATGATAGCAAGGAAAAAGAAATGGCGAGAAAGAAAAGAAACAGAATTGGTGACCCCCTCCACCCCAAAAGCTATCCTGTGTGCTTATTTCTCGGGACAGCTGAGGCATGGTGGCGCAGACAGTAAAAACTGCGCATGGTTCACTGCTCCTGTTGTCCACTCATATTTAATACCCAAATTCTGAATTTTATCTGTGAAGCTGACCAAACTTAGGTGCCCTCAGTTATGCATGACGCGTTATGCCAGAACCAAGCCACCTTAAACAGTCCTGCGGAAGGAGCTGGCACAAATATTTGACGAATAATTAGTCAGGTGTCTATAGCATGTTCAAATAAATTGTAAGGTTGTGTTACCTGAGAACTCCCCTGTTTAATTACTATAGTCCCTTTGAGTAATGATAAGATATCCTGATTCGATAGCAAGCCCTCCTTCTTATCAGTGAGTTGAATAGATGGGCAAAAGGTTAACACACACATTAGAGGGAGAAATAGGAGAATCTCATTTCCAGAAAATAAGAATGATTTCTCGCAAACTGCTTAATCATATCTAGGAAGAAATCCTGGGGACAGAACCCCAGTGACCTTAGTACCACAGGAAGAGTAGGAAACGGTAATGTGTTCAATTAGAGAGTGGACAGAAGAGAAATGGGAGAAGAGAGGTGAGACCAATAGAGGAAGGAAAACAAAAGATCAGGGTAGGGGTGAACAAAGAGAGATGCTCAGAAGCCGTGGTGGCCAGAGCAGCGGCTCCTGTCAACTGCTCAATGTTCCACTCTGTGAGATTGCAACCTACATTGTGTGAGTTTGGTCATATTTTTCCAGCATTAAAAAATGAAGGCAGTTCATTTGAAAATGCTAATAAAATGTAAGGGAGTAGGGACTTCCAGGAAGATGGCTGATTAGGGAGATGCAGGGTTACTTCTGTCCCAGAAAACCAGCAAGGGGACAGGCAGGAACTGTCTGGAATGGTAGGTCTAGGGCTCTGGAGATGGTGGGAGTACAGTGCAGCATCCAGGAAAATGCAGGAGGAAAGACAGAGAAGCTGCGGTGAGACAGAGGAGCTCCCTCAGCCCAAGCTTCTGGGCCCATCTCCCAGTCTTGGGGCACCCAGCTTCGAGCTTCAGGTTGTCTGATGCCTGCCAGGCCAGCCATGGAAATCCGCTTGCCCAGGAACAGGGCAGAACACAATTAGCACCGTTCTAGTTTTTGCTGGCATAGTTAGACTGCTGGGTCCCCCACTTTCAACCTGCCCAGCCAGGCTTTGTTTCAAGCCAGCAGAGAGCTAAGAACAGCTTCCCTTCTGAGGGCCGAGGGGAGTAGGGTGCCAGAGAACACCATCTTCTAGGTACCACTGGGCGTGGGATACAGCTTTTCTCAGTGTCTTCACCTGAACCTGTCCCCTGGCCCTGTGGAACTGTGTGTACCCCTTCATGGGTCTGGCCCTGCTTTGGTTGAGTAATACAGGTTAACCAAGTGACAAAGAAAAGCATTAACACAAAGCCAATGAACAAGAAAATCTTGGGCAAGAGAGAGAATCCAACTTTCAGAATAGATGCATCAAGATAATCCGATGCTCAGACATTGGCAAAAGTTACAAGCCATGCTAAGAAACAGGAAAATATGATCCAGTCAAAGGCACAAATTACAAAGTCAAAGGAGATACAGAATTTGTAACTAATCAAAGATTTCAAACAAATCTAAGTTAATTCAAGGATATAACTAAAGAGATAAAGGATATTAAGAAGACATTGGGTGAGCGTAAAGAATAATTTGAAAACATGCAAAGGAGAAAAACATCTTATGGGAATGAAAGGCACAATAGATAAAATAAAAAACATGCTAGAGGCATACAACAGATTTGAAGAGGCAGAGAAAGGATCAGCAAGCTAGAAGACAGAGCTCTGCATTCAAACAGACAAACAAAAAAATAGATAGGGAAAAAATTGAGCTGTGTCTCAGAGAAATGACTGACTACATGAAGCACACAAACAAACATGTCATGGGTGTCCCAGAAGGAGAAGAGAAGGAAACGGGGCAGAAAGAATATTTGAAGAAATAATAGTGGAAAATTTCCCAACTCTTAGGAAAGATACAGCTATCCATGTCCAAGAAGCACAAAGCACTCGAAACCTAGTAAATATGAATAGACTCCTCCAGGACATCACCAGTCAGAATGTAAGTGCCAAAGATAGAGAATTCTGAAAGCGGAAAAAGGAAAGTGATTCATCACATACAAGGGTGGTCTGATAAGACTAAGTTCTGATATCTCATCAGAAATCATGGTGGTGCTAAGACAGTGGTATGATACATTCAACATACTGAAAGAGAAAAACTGCCAGTCAAGAATTCTCCATCCAGCAAAATTGTCCTTCAAAAATGAGGGAGAGTCTAAAATATTTACAGATAAACAGAAACAGAAAGAATTTGTTAACAAGAGACCTGCCTTACAAGAAATATTAAAGGTGGTCATGTAGGCTGAAAGGAAAAGACAGGAGAGAGGGGCTTGAAGGAGAGTGTAGAAATGAAGATTACCACTAAAGGTAACTAAAAGGTTAAAAAGAGAGACAAACATATGATATGACATATAAAAGCCAAAGGATAAAATGGTTGAAGTAGTGCCATTACAGTAATAACATTGAATGTTAATGGGTTAAACTCACCAATCAAAAGATACAAACTGGTAGAATGGATAAAAAAAGAGCCATCTGTTTTCTGACAACAAGAGACTCAGATTAGACCCAAGGACACAATAGAAAATGAATGCTGGAAAAAGATATCCCATACAAACAGTATCCAGAAGAAAAAGTTAGAGTAGCCATACTAATATCAGAAAAAAATAGACTTTAAAGGCAAAGCTGTTTATAAGAGACAAAGAAGGACATTCTATATTAATAAAAGGGGCAATCCACCAAGAAGAGATGACAATAACATAAATATTTATGCACCGAACCAGGGTGTTCTAGTTTGTAAGTTGCTGGAATATGATATACCAGATGGAATGTTTTTTAAAAGGGGAATTTATTAAGTTTACAGCTCTAAGGATATGAAAATGTCCAAATTAAGGCACCAAGAAGGGGTCACTTTCACTCAAGAAAGGCCGATGAAATTCAGAGTTTCTCTCTCAACTGAGAGGGCACAAGGTGACATTGGCTAGCTTTCTCTCCTGGCTTCTTGTTTCATGACACTCTCCTGGGGGTGTTTTCCTTCTTCTTCTTCAGAGGTCTCTGGCTGTGTGGGCTTTGTTGGTTCTGGTGGCTCTAAAGCTTTTTCCAAAATAGTTCCCTCTGAAAGGACTCCAGTAAGCAACCCCATCTTGAATGGGTGGAGACACACCTCCATGGAAATCATCTAATCAAAAGTTAGTACTGACACTTGGGTGGGTCATACCTCCATGGAAAAAATAAAAAGAATACCACCCAGCAATATTGAGTGAGGATTAAAGGACATGGCTTTTCTGGGGTACACAGCAGATTCAAACTGGCACATTTGGGTGATCCAAAATACATGAAGCAAACGCTAGCAACACTACAGGGAGAATTGGACATATTTACAATAATAGTTGGAGACTTCATTACACCACTCACACCAATGATATATCTAGATACGGGATCAATAAGGAAACAGATGACTTGAATAGTTTCATAAATAAACCACACCTAACAGATATATTCAGACAGTGTACCTGTATATTTGAGTGTACCTCAAAACAGCAGGATATACATTCTTCTCAAGTGCTCATGGATCATTCTCCAGGATAAACTAGATGTTGAGTCACAAAACAGGTCTCAATAAACTTAAAAAGATTGAAACATACAAAGCACTTTATCTGACTATAATGGAATAAAGCTGGAAACCAATAACAGGTGGAGGACTGGAGAACTCACAAACGTATGGAGGTTAAACAACACACTATTAACAATCAGTTGGTCAAGAAATTGAAAGAGAAATCAGTAAATATCTCTAGACAAATGAAAATGAAAACACAACATATAAAAACTTACAGGAGTTGCAGCAAAGGCAGTGCTGAGAGGAAAATTTATATCTCTAAATGCTTACATAAAGAGGGAAGAACTAAATCAATGACCTAGCTACATACATGGAAGAAATAGAAAGAAGACAGTAAACTAAGCCCAAAGAAGCAGAAGGAAAGAAATAACAAAGATTAGAGTAGAAATAAATGAATTTGAGAACAAAAAAACAATAGAATAAAAAAACAAAAGTTCATTCTTTGAGAAGATCAACAAAATTGACAAGCCTTTAGATTAGCTGACAGAGAAAAAGAGAGAAGATGTAACTAAATAAAACAGGAATGAGTTGGGGGACATCACTACTGACCCCACAGAAATAAAAAAGATCATAAGAGGGTACTATGAACAACTGTACACCAGCAAACTAGACAATTCAGAAGAAATGGACAATTTTCTAGAAACACAAACAACCTGTACTGACTCTAGAAGAAACAGAAGACCTGAACACACCAATCACAAGTCAAGTCATTGAAACAGTCATGAAAAATCTCCTAACAAAGAAAAGCCCAGGAGGAGATGGTGCCACAGGTGAATTCTACCGAACATTCCAAGAGGACCAAATACCAATCATGCCCAGACTCTTCCAAAAACTGAAGAGGAGGGAACACTACCTAACTCATTCTGTGAGGCCATTATCACCCTAATACTAAAACCAGATAAAGAGACTATGAAATAGGAAAATTATAGATCAATCTCTCTAATGAATATAGATGCAAAAATTCTCAACAAAATACTTGAAAGTTGAATCCAAGAGCACATTAAAATAATTATACACCATGATCAAATGGATTTTCACCCAGATATGCAAGGTGGCTTAATACCAGTAAATCAGTAAATGTAATACACCACATAAGCAATCAAAGAAAAACACATGATCATCTCAATTGATGAAGAAAAGGCATTTGACAATATCCAGCATCCTTTTTGACAAAAACACTTGGAAAGATAGCAATAGAAGGAAACTTTCTCAACATGATAAAGGGCTATATGAAAAACCCACAACAAACATCATCATCAGTGGTGCTCTACTGTGCTTGCTGCCAGAATGCAACACACCAGAGCCGGCTTGGCTTTCAGTAAAAGAGGATTTATTTAGTTAATGTATAGTTCTTTAGAAGAAAGGCAGCTAACTTTCAACTGAGGGTTTTTCTTATATGGGAAGGCACAGGGTGATCTCTGCTGGCCTTTTCTCCAGGCATCTGGGTTCCAACAACTTTCCCCGGGGTGATTCCTTTCTGCATCTCCAAAGGCCTGAGCTGAGCTGCGAGTGCTGAGATGAGGTGTGCTGAGCTGCTTGGGCTGTGCTACCTTGAGTCTCTCATTTAAGCACCAGCTGGTTAAGTCAAACATCATTCATCACAGCAGGCACGCCTCCTAGCCAACTGCAGATGTAATCAGTGACAGATGAGCTTCACATGCCATTGGCTCATGTCCACAGCAACAGAACTAGGTGCCTTCACCTGGCCAAGTTGACACGAACCTAACTTTCACAAGTGGTGAAAGACTGAAAGCTTTTCTGTGAAGATCGGGAAAAAGACAAGGATGCCCACTGTCACCACTGTTATTCAGCATTGTGCTAGATGTTCTATCTAGAGCAATTAGGAATAAAAAGAAATAAAAGGTATTCAAATCAGAAAGAGAGAAGAAAAACGTTCACTATTTGCAGATGACATGATCCTATGCCTAGAAAGTCCTGAAAAATCTTCACCATAGTTATTAGAGCTAATAAATGAGTTCAGCAAAGTGGCAGGATAGAAGATTAGCAGGTAAAAATCAGTAGTGTTTCTATATACTAGTAATGATCAATCTAAGAAGGAAGTCAGGAAAAATCCATTTACAATAGCAACTAAAGGAATAAACCTAACCAAGGATGTAAAAGACCTATGTTCAGAAAACTACAAAACATTGCTAAAAGAAATCAAAGACCTAAATAAATGGGAAGACATTCTGTGTTCAAGGATAGGACAACTAAATATTGTTAAAATGTTGATACAAATTGATGTACAGGTTCAACACAATCCAAATCAAAATCCCCACAGCCTAATTTGAAGAATTGGAAAAGCCAATTATCAAGTTTATTTGGAAAGGTAAGGAGTCCCAAAGAGCCAAAAATATCTTGAAAAATAAGAACGAAGTTGAAGTACTCTTACTTCCTGACTTAAAAGCATATTACAAAGCTACAATGGTAAAAGCAGTATGGTGCTGGAAAAAAGATAGACATATTGACCAAAGGAATCAAACTGAGAGTTCAGAAATAGACCCTCACACCTATGGTCAATTCATTTTTTTTTTTGTATGCTTGTATGACAGGGTCACATTTCATTATTTTTCCATGTGAGTATTCCGTTATTGTAGCACCACTTGTTGAATTTTTTTGTTTGTTTATTCTTGTTTGTTTTGCTTGTTTGTTTTTTTTTTGGGAAATGCAGACTGGGAATCGAGCCTGGGTCTCCTGCATGGCAGGTGGGAATTCTACCGCTGAACTACCCTTACTCCCCCTGGCCAACTGATTTTTCGACAAGGCTGCCAAGTCCACCCAATGAGGACAGAGAAGTCTCTTCAACAAATGGTTCTGGGAGAACTGGATAACCATATCCAAAAGAATGAAAGAGGACTTCTGTCACACAACTTACAAAAAAAATTAACTCAAAATGGATCAAAGACTTTAATATAAAAGCTAGAACCAGGGCAGGCCACGGTGGCTCAGCAGGCAGAGTTCTTGCCTGCCATGCTGGAGACCCGGGTTCTGTTCCCAGTGCCTGCCCATGCCAAAAAAGAAATAAAATAAAAAAGCTAGAACCATAAAACTCCAAGAAGAAAAGGTAGGGAAGTTTCTTCAAGATCTTGTGGTAGGCAGTGATTTCTTAGACCTTACACCCAAAGCATGAGCAACAAAAGAAAAAATAGATAAATGGGACCTTCTCTAAACTGATTATGCTACAAAGGTTTTTGTCAAGGGAGTAAAAAGGCAGCCTACTCAATGGGAGAAAATATTTGGAAAACACATATCCGATAATGGTTTAATGTCCAGGATATATAAAGAGATCCTATAACTCAACAACAAAAAGACAAATAACCCAATTAAAAAATGGGCAAAGACTTGGGTAGATGTTTTTACAAAGAAGATATATAAATTCTTTAAAAAGCACATGAAAAGATGTTGACCATCACTCGCTATTAAGGAAATGCAAATCAAAACTACCATGAGATATCATTTTACACCCACTAGAATGGCCACTATTAGAAAAGAAAAGCTGCAGATGTGGAGCGACGGGAACACTACTCAGGGTTGGTGGGAATGCAGGACAGTGCGGCTGCTCTGGGAGACTGCCAGGAGTCGAGTTCAGAACTGCCACGTGACCTGGCATTCCACTGCATACACGGGGAGAACTGAAAGCAGGGATGCAGGCAGATGAAAGCAGGGATGCAGGCAGACATTTGACACTGATATTTGTGCTGTCATTCTTCACAGTTGCCAAAAAGTAGAAACCTCCCAGGAGTCCATATCTGACAAGTGGATAAGCGAAATGGGGTGTATCCACAGGGCGGACTATTCTTCAGCTGTGAGAAGAAATGAAGCCATGACACATGAGGACATCATGTTGAGTGAAGTAAGTCAGACATACAAGGACGAATGTTGTCTGAGCTCACTGATCTGAATTCAGTGTACTGAGGAAGCTCACGGAGTTGATGTCTAGGACACAGGTCACCAGCAGATAGAATGAGGGCAGAAGATGAGGACCTGATGCTCAGTCTGTGAAGAATTTATGATAAGGTTGATTGTAAATGCTTGGAAATGGATCGACATGGCGGCCACATATTATAGTGAGCGCATTTGACAGCGATATGGTGAGACTGTGGTGAAAGGGACAGTTGTGGATCGTGTGTGTCAGTAGAAGGAAAGCAAGAAGATGAAACCTGGGGCTGTGTATCAGAGTGAGTCCTCTCGTGGACAGTGAGTGGTCAACAGTACAAACACAGGAGCGTTCTTCCATGAATTAGAGCGAGTGTGCGGTGCTGTGACAAGGTGTCAATAATTGGGTGGTATATGAGTAAAACTGCACCTAAAGCAAACTGTGGACTGCAGTGAGTAGTAAAAGAGGAATATTCTTCTGTCCATTGCAAAACAAACAAAGAAGCAAAAAACATTATGCTAAGTGAAAGAAACCAGACACAAAATACCATATACTGTTTGAGTCCAATTATGTTAAATATAATATACATACATTTATAGAGGTGGGAATAAAAGTGTTTGCTCTGAAGGAAACAGATTAGTGGTTATGCAAGGCTAGCGCAGGAGAGAGGGGTTGCGATCTGACTGCTAAGGGGTGTGGAGTTTTCCTTCTGGAGTCATGGAAATGTTCTAGAATTGACTTGTGGTGATGAATTCGCACTCTGTGAATGCAGTAAAAGCCATCCAGCGTACGCTTTGGACGGACTGTGTGGTATGTGAATGCATCTCAGGAAAACTACTTTTACAAAATGTATGGGAGATCAATAAAGCTGTAATTATGTGAATTTTTTTCAATCATTTGAAAAAAAAAGTTCAAAGAACCAGGTTTGAAAAAGTTGGTGACTCTATTTTGCATGACAGGTTGTGGCTTGTTTTGGGAGCAGGTTTGTTAGCGTGCAGCCCCAGTGCTGGAGGCAGACTCTCGTGGCATCTAAACTGCAGGCATTCGATGTCAAGTCAAGGTTGAGGAGATAAGTAAACCAGGGGACAGTGACAGCGACAGCACCCCCAAGGAAACTAAGTGAAGAACATGACGTTCAAGGGTTCTGTGATTACAGGTTGCTGAAGAAATAAATGTTCCAACATAGGTGACGTGTGACCCAGGATAGATAAAGACAAGAAGTTCCAAAGAGACATTTGATGTTCGCTCATAAAAATCATTTATTGGCACAGCAGAAATGACAGTTTTTCCTAGGACAGTAGCTGTGTGCATCTATAATTGCAATTCAATGTAACCTGTGTTACAAGTCACTAGAAATCTAATCAGCAGGATGAATTTAATAAAGGACAAGAATGAATAATCTGAGTCTACTGCGGCCCAGCCAATGAGTCTCATTGGAGATTAAATCAAGTAACAAACTAGTGTTGCCCTGCAACAGAGTTTTTCTGTAGCCAAGAAGAACCAAAACAGACATAAACAGGATAGCACCCATTCAATAAATTAGATAGACTTAACTAGAAAAATGTCCTAACTGATACCAATAATCTAAATAAAGGAAGCACAAATGTAAATAATTAGCTATTTACATATATTAGTTTTTGCCCAAACTTTAATTTGTTAGCTTTCCCATCTTACCTCTGTGCTTTTGTTATTCTTTTTTCTCGTGGAGAATTGCTTGGCTCACTGGCAAATATTTAGGCAACTCATCAGAACTTCTTTCCAGGTCCTAAACTTTCTAAAACTTCATGTCAATCTAAAGACTCTGACGCAAGTCCAATCTCCGTCTAGACGTAATAAGCATTATTGTTCTGCTGAGAGCTTAACAGAATGTCTCGCTTTCTTCCAAATATCACTGAACTACCCCAGACAGGGAGGGTGTGCTGGCAGCGGAGTGGATGGGTGGTCATTCGTATCAGGCAGCGTGCGTGGTGACAGCATGTTTATCCTGAGGATGTGAGGACGTAACGCCCCCCGCTACTGAGAATGGACCCCTTCTTCTGGTCCCTAAGGAAAACTCCTGCACTTAATGAATTCTCTCCATCAGAAAAAAAGGAGCACCTGCCACGAGTTTTTAAGGCTTACTGTTGTTGCAGCATTAACACCTAAGAATGCTGATTTCATGCCTACTCCAGAGGGGCCCCAGGATGCAACGCGAGGCCAGTCATCGCAGGGGTCAGGACTGAAATAGCGTAGGTGAAAGGCCATTGAGTTGGTGTGCACAGAGGAGACAACACGTGTGTCCTGCGGCCAGAATGTGTGATGTTTAGCATCATTCTGCCTGTCTGAAATGACTTGCCAGTGGGCGTTTTAGCCCTTGTTTATTTCCTTTGTAGTAGATGTTGCAATTTATAATGATCTTACTGGATGTTCTGTCTGCTTTCCTACTAAAATATAAACTCCAGGAAGACAGAGACCATCCCTGTCTTATTCTCCGGTACGTCTCCAGTGTCTAGAACAGTGCCTGGTCTAAGCAATCGGCAATATATGTGGAATAAATGACCCCATTCGTGAAGTCCCTGGTTCGGCGAATGCCTGGGACTCGCTGGTCCCATTCTGTGGCCAGGGTTTCTGATCTGCCGCCATTTTCCGGCTGTGCGAATGATCCTACCCCACTGGGAACTTCTGTAGCGCTGCTGAGCTGGCCTTCCCGTACCTCAGTGCGCAATAAAGCTCCTCGGTAGATTACCTGTGCAGAGCTAATGCTGTGTTTGAGTTCCTAGGGCAAGCACCGTCTAGGAGGCAGGCTGCCATGCCCAAATCAGCGCGTCCTTTCCTCCCTCCCTCCTGCACGGTCCTGGGAAAAAGTCATCAGGAAAGTTCTGTCTTCGCAGTGTCAGTTAAGCAAGGTACTGATAACAAGGTCAGAAAACAAATTACAACTCAACCCCCCCCAAAAAACGAAACTGAGCTAAATGAAAGCAAAATCTGGAAGTGGAAACAGTAACACAGTGGACAGTCTGGGTCCTTTGTTGGTCAGAATTGCTGGACATGGGGGCAAATGTAAGCATAACTGCAGTGGAGGGGCTGGAAGGCAAGGGGCAGAGCTGTGGGTGGGAAGCCTGCGGAGACCAGCTCTTCTCTCCTCCTCCTCCAGCACCCCGCCCACTGGCCGCGCTCTTTGCAGGCGGAGGTAAGAGGGGCAGCTGGTGCCGCCACAGCACATCCTCAGGCTATGGAAGCTCGGCTGGAGTAGAAGTCGGGAACCGGGAGGCCCGTGTGAAGCGTCACCTGGGAGAAGAGACTGTGAGTCCTGCAAGGGCGAGGTACCCCAGAGTCCCCCCCGCTCCCAAACACAGAGCATAGTAGGTGTGTTCTCGGGCAAAAAGGGGTCTGTTCTCAAGGGGCTGCTAGCACTTTGCCTGTGAGAAGAGCTTGGCCACCATGGCGGCTCCCAGATCCTTGGTGATGCTTCATGAGATGGTTCTACTCCACCCGAATCTTTAAAGGATTCTGGAGAGGATGTGTTCGTGTGACTGAGGACCTTGACTTACACACGGCGTAATCTGTGGGTCATGCTGCAGTGGCCACGGCTAAAACCACGACTGAGAACAGAGTAGCAGGGACGCGCTTTACCTTATTACTTGTATACTAGCTACTCAAACTAAGGTAACCCTTTCGTTCTGGGCTTGCGTAGACAATAGCCAGTGATGGAGAAGCATGACCATTTACACTGCTTCACCAATTTCTGTCTAACCTCATCCTCATCAGAAGAGACCAAACCCCTTCCTCCAGCCCAGTCATGCCTCACGCCCCAGGCTGCCCGCCTTTCCCATCCGGTCTCTTCCAGCCCAAGAGTCTTTATCTAAAGATACTCAGAACGCCCTGGAAACCCCTGCAGAGGGAGACAGCTGTAAATGTGGAAAGCTTTGAATGGAGTTTTTCTGAGACTCATTTCCAGGGTAATTTATGGTTTTATTTCTTCTGATGCCGAGGCTGAAGTCTAAAAGGCTGGATTCCAGCCTTCCAGAGAGCCCGTGCGGCTGCAGGAAGACGGGAGGGCGCAGAGGCCCGTGGCTGTCTTCTGCCTTTACTGCACGTACTGGTGAGTGACAAGGACATTTAAAAAGTAACGACAGCTCCCAGGATGGGGCTCCAGATGGGGTAAAAGTCCCGCAGCACTGTGACACTCAAGCCCCTTCGTCTGGAGGCTGCCCTGTCCTGAGGGGGGCCCGTTCAGAGTGGGTCGCAGCCCTCGGGGTGGGGTGAGGAGCTGCCCCACGGCCGCCCTCACCCATCTGTCCCTGCCCGCTGACCTCTTCGGCTTTTCTTGCCCACTTGAGGCCTCTCGGGCCTCAGGACCTTTGCATAGGCTGTTCCTTCCTTCCTCAGACACCCACACAGCTCGCTCCGTTGCCTCCTTCCAGCCTCTGCTCACCCGCTCACCCGTTTACTGCAACTCTGCTTATTTTCTCTTGCCTACAACTGGAATATAAGCTCTGTGTGGGCGAGATTTTATCTGTTTGTTTTTTCACTCGTGTATCCCAAATACTCATAATACTGCTTGCCACATTATAGACACTCCATAGGGATATGGTGGATGAACGAATAAATGGGAAGAACCTGTGGTTTTATGTCTACAGTCGATTACAGGTAAGTTGTAGGCAGGGACTGTGCCGTATGCCCCCATGGCATCTAGTAGAGTTGAACAGGGGTGCGGAGAAGATGCCCCACAGCTCTGACCACTGTGCTCCTAATTCAGTTTACACAGTTACTTCTCCTCGGGCACTCATGCAGCTTTGCACAGGCCATGTCATTTGCTTTCAGGTCTGCTGGTTAAAGGGTTTCATTTCTATTTAGAGGTGGAGCTCCAGTTAAAAGCGGGACGAGGAGCCAGCCGAGCGGGGAGAAGGGGCTGCGCGCTGCGGGATCGGGCGAGCCGTCAGCGTGGCCCCTTCCTTCCCCCCGCCCTGGGTCTCTGCCTGGGCCTCCTCGCAGGTCAGCCCCTCTCGGGGCGGGTTAGGGCCGCGGGCGGCCTCAGCAGCGGCCATTGGGGCCTGGGCTCACCTGCACGTTCCTGTTGAGGCTGACGGCGGGGAAAAACAGGCCCTCCATGTGCTCGGACGCCACGGGGCCTTGCTGCACGTCGTTGACGAAGAACGTCAGGGTTTTCCTGTTTAAGTCGAGGAGGACCCCGATCGTGGCCCCCTTTGTGATGCCTCCCTCAGTTCTGTGGGAAAAGGAAACATGTGGGTCTCACCTGTCGTCCTTCGTCCTTCGAGAAGTTTCCCTTTCTGTGTGGTCAAACCAGTTTCTCAAACCTTTTTAGTTATTGCCCCCTTAAGGGAATTTTTAAAAACATTTTCTTCCCTACTTGCTCCCCGCCCCATAAATTTTAATACCACAGACACACTGTATATCTGCTTATGCATCGTGTGTATATCTGCACTGTATATGTAAGAAGAGTGAGGTTTTTCTGTTCGCTTCCCCTTCCCGAGAACTGGTTGTCATCCCTCGGCGGGGGGGGGGGGGGGCGGGCCGCCTTGCTGAGAAGGCCTGGGTAAGCCAAGGCCACTCTGCTGCTGCTGACAGCGAGCCCATCCATTTAGCATCTTTATCCCTGAGCCACGACAGTAGAAAACAAAACACTGAAGGCTGAAAAAACAGCTTCCCACTCCCAGAGCCCTATCGCTGTGCTGGGCACTTTGCACAAATGGTGTGAGTTAATCGTCATTAAACCCA
The DNA here is from genome assembly GCF_023851605.1 of Tamandua tetradactyla. Classification (NCBI taxonomy): domain Eukaryota; kingdom Metazoa; phylum Chordata; class Mammalia; order Pilosa; family Myrmecophagidae; genus Tamandua; species Tamandua tetradactyla. The sequence goes on along the minus strand of NC_135340.1, from coordinate 1,404,771 downwards.
AAATGATCTAACTCGAAAGTGAAAATAGAGAAGAACTTAAATAGAATAGAAACAGTATGAAAAACTGGACTTTGGACCTTATGCGACCTACTACATAGGAAGACTCATCCTGGGATGATGGCAGTGTTTTTAGCTGTTGAATTTGAATTAAGAAGTTAGAGGCTCTCTGTAAAATGGTAATATCCAAGGAGAAAGTTCTCCCCTATAAAGTAAAGTAATTACTCTGTGGGAGATGTAGTGATTTTAGGGAACTTGCATACAAGTGCTATTTTACAAAGAGTTATGTCTTATGCTCCAAAGTGCCATTAAACATGGATGACCTCATCTGTCTTTTTTACCCTCTTTGAGATGTAGGCATATCAAACTTCATCCTCCCCTCAGCAGAGCGTCGAAATTTAGCAGTGCTGGTAGTTTTGTCCACATGCATGAGACAGGCAGTGCATGCCCTTAAAAGTCAGTTTTACAAATTGTGCCTTGTTAATTCACAGGCTCAACAATGACAGCACAAGGGACGTGCAGTTTGCCTGCAGGCAGACGTTCAGCTGTGAAAGTGTGTTCCTCTTCATAGTGTGATGGTTGTGCTGTGATTAATTCCTTCACTCCACAATAAAGAGGCTAAAGGGAAATGTGAGAGCAGCACATGCGTGATGAAATCCGGTGACAAGGGTTTTTCTCAATGTAAATCCCTAAAGATAACGGCTTCTCTGCATCTGTAGAACTTGATAGGACAGTGAGTGATTCAAACTTGAATGGAGGTGGATAGACAATATCCAAAGGGAATAGAAGGGGAGGCCCTAGGAGACCCACAGGCAAGAGAAGGGTTGAGGGTAAGCGAAGATCGAGACCTGAAATTGTGGTGTCCACTTGTCCCACCCTGCCTGCCTAGCTGTCCCTTTGATTTGACTGGACACAGCTGCATTTCTCCGAGACACCCAGCAAATGTCTCCTGGGGAGTCTCTAAAACATACTTCTCTGTCTTGGCAATTTGTGAAAGATACATTTGAAGAAGAGAACACAAACCAATTGAAGAAGGAAGTCTGTGGAAAAAAATTAGTGTGTGTAGTCTGTATTCACATAGGAGAAGAAAACCTAATGAGATTATGATATTCTTTTTCCTCTAGCAAACTGGGTGCTTGGATTTATAGAATGAAAGAGCTCTTCAGGTATAAAGCCATCTCAGGTGACATCCGTAGGTGCCGTCTGATGAATGGCTCATGTTCTGAGCACTAGAATTGGTAAGAATGACAGCAGAGGTTTCTCTGCTTCTGAACCGCCAATGTGACGGCATTTTCATGTTTCTCATTTAAATTTCAGAACACTCCTGCATGGAAAAATATGATTTTCCCAGTGTGGTGGATTTGGAAACCAGAGTTCAGAAAAATTTAAGTAAGTTGCCCCAAAGTGTTTTTCTGGCAAAGTTGTAGGTCTGGGTTTCAAACCCTGGACTGTTTTCTTGCTGTGGCTGTATTTGTGGAGAGCCTTGCTTTCCAGCCACGGGTGGAACAGCAATGAAGGGCCTAGGGAAGTGCTCATGTCTCTACTATGCAAAAAATAAAGCAGCCACCAGGATGCACTCAGCTGAGAGCAGAGAAGTCCTGGGCTCCGTAGCGCAGCCCACCCACCCGGCCTCCTTAATGGCGCCTTGTTAACAGGCCTTCGAGTTTGGCTTTTAATGTGTGTGACCGCTGACCTGCCTTGTAATGTGATGTGGCATCACGATCCCAGGTGCAGAGAAAGGGCAGCACAGGGAAGTCTGATGCGGCTAAAGGAGTCTTTGGTGGAGAGCTGACTCCTCTAACCCTGTGATGGGCCTCTGAGGCCCCTTTGCTGATGTGGCTACTTGGGGCACGGGAGGAGGGAGCTGTGGCTGGTGCTCGTTCCCGACCAGAGGCCAATGTGGAGAAGGCTTGGCTTGGGGGCCGCCGGGTACCTGTTGGTGTGCGAGTTGTTGTGCATGAACCAGCTCCGGTTACTGTCCACATACATTGCCCAGGCTTTGTCGTCCTTTCCTAACATCACGTCCTTCATCACGTCGGCACGAGCCACACCGAAGGCCGGGTCGGGGTGGTTGTCATAGCGGTCCACAGTCAGCTCCCAGTAGTGCACGCCCTTGGAGAAGCCGGTCTTCCCCAGCACCACCCGGTCGTCGTAGCTGCTGCAGGTCACAGTCAGATTAGCGTTGGAGAGGACGATGTCGGGGTGCGCCGAGCCGGGGTCGAAAGCAAACCAGGCTGCTGCGGATGACAGAAGGGGACCCGTTATTCAGGGGACACGGCACGCTCAGCGCTGCAGCGCTTGTGAGGGGTGGGAAGCGTTGTGTCCGTTTCATGCTGCCATGCAGGACAAGACGGTGGCCAGAGGGGCCAGAGGTGCAGACAGGGGCCGTGTCCTGGGAGGTGGACGCATGACCGATTCAGCAGGGTTACCTGGCTCAGACTGCACCCCCAACCAGGGATCCGGGAGTGAAGTGGCATCGATTTTGCAAGTCCCGATGCCACTGGTGACTGGCAGGGCAGTGCACCAGAGACACAAAGGGAGGGGCACGCGCTAAGGAGCATGGGTGGCCCGCGAGGCGGGGAGGCTAGGATCTAGAGGCCTGGATGGAGGAGGACAGAACACACTGAGTGAATCAGGAAACACCGCTTTGGCAGAATTGCTGAAACCCAGTCCTGTGAAAGCTCCAGCTCTGCAAAGCGACCAGTGCCATGGAAGCTCATTTTCATGAGATCGTGACTTGGCTTCCTTCGGAACTTAAACACGCATCTCATAGGTTGCTCTTAAAATTCACGAGCACAAACGTTTGCTGGAGTAGTGGGTGTTTTGGACATTAGGTGCCAATAGAATTATGTCTTCGTGCACCTCGTTATGTCCAAGTTCTAAGGCTTGTTTAACCTTTGTGGTTTTTTTTCATAAATAACACATCTAGAGAGATGCAATTGCTGATTTATTGAACCTGCGAGCCGCCTCACAAGCACTGCCGTCTTGCTATTTCTAACAGAATAAGGTAAGTCCATACCTGCCAACAGCTTTTTAATGTCAACTGTTGTCGTTCCAAGGGAAAGGCATGGAAGAAACAGGAAGCAAAAGTGACATTGATAAGAAACATGTCTCTCTTGATAGACAAACAACAAAAAAGGGCTCAATTTAAAAGGCTTAATGCAGCCTGGCAGTGGGTCTGGCTTGTACCTTTACCCACACTTACGGTTCAAAGAGGAATCTTTGCATTATATGTAAGAAAACCGGGGCTGAGGTGATAGAAGCTTTTTTGATGTATAACGTTTAAAAAGATACATGTATCATTTCCATTTCTTTGAGAAATAATAATAGTGTTAAAATGACATTTAGACAATTTTAATGACATCAAATAAGCTGTAGCCATTTATTTCACGAAGGAAATTGAGCATACCAGTCACACGAGTAAAAGATAACAATTACAATAAGTATACTTGCCTAACTGAGAGTAAGGTGCAGGCTGGGTCTCAAAATTGCATCCTATAAAGAGATACTGCACATCAAAGCTATGAAACAACAGCCAGGTTGATAAAAATTATCTGCATACACTTAAAAAGCACCAGTTGAATAGAGTCACCAGAGGCCTGATTCAGTAAAAACCAAAGCCCTTTTTACTTTGCTTGGTAAAAAAATTGTTTCTCTGCTCATTCAAAACCCTCCTCCAGTTGATTCTAAACTCTGCAGCTTAAGTTTTCATGCTCGTCCAAGTTCAATCTTTTGCACTAAACTTCCATATTGAGAAGGCTCACTGTTTTAAAAAGGAGAAAAGGCATCCAATAGAAATGGAGAAATCACTGGGTGTTGACAAAAGTCTGCACTTCCTAACTGCTATGGATTCCTAACTCCGGTTATGCTGAAAGAGCTCGATGAGGCTCGGGCCCAAGCTAAGTGGTGCCTGTGAAACTGAATGTGTAATTTAACTTATGTGTGATGGATTACTAATAATGACGTGAGTTGAATGACATAATTAAAAATTGAAAAATTATCTTGTCTGCTTCTTAGTTTGGTTTACTTTCTTTGTCCTTCTCACCTGATGGAGGGATGGGCGGATGGTGGGGGGATGGGGTATTGCAGAGGTGTTAGAATCACCCGAGGAGCGTTTTCCCCCATCTCCTTTCCCCAAGATTTGAATCCCCCCATGAGCACCTGGATTGGGATGGGGGCAGATGTGTCTTGTCTTAAAGTGTTTGCAGATGTATCATTTACAATTAGTCCATACAAGTAGAACTGATCTGGAAAATGTGGTTTTCATGAGCATTGGGGGATAGAAAAAGGATCACCTTTTTTCAATTCAAGAAGACCTTTACATGCTAATTTCTAAAATAATTGAAAGCAAGGATAAAATTTAATTTACTTTTAGTTGGCTTGTTTTACTCTGGATGATTCCCGTACAAAAGAATTACGTTCTCCTAACTCATTGCTGAGTTTTGTTTAGTTTCTGTCGATTGTCACTCCAATTCCTATAGCTTTGGAAATGCATTGTAGGATCTGCATTGGGCTTTTAAAGTTTTTAAATGAATCATACCTTGTGCAAGTTTTTTCAAACAAGAATTCTCAAAATTTTTTACACTGTTTAAACACACCATCATACATTTATGATTCAATGATACAAATAGAACAATGTTGTCAAATGCATCCAACAAATATACCCCAAACCACATCTCACTTTGAGACAACATACATTATAAAGACTACAGCAATATTTTAATACATTAGACACAATCTTAAAAACTTCTATAACAAAGCAAGTTTGAAAGCCAAGTAGTGCACAGAAAAACGATAAGAAACATAAAAGCACAAAGAAAAATGCCATTTTAAAGAAAGCTTGAAGTCCCTGCATCCTTTTTGCACTGTCATGCTGTAGCCTTCTTCATTCCAAGATGTGGGATGAGCAAAAAGAGTAAAAATCAAAACAAACAAAATCTTTGTAAATGTGAAATGCGCATCGTATGTACCCATGATTACAATATAGTCCTGAAGAGATCATACCTGCTGCATCTCAGGTGCTCTAAAATTCTATTTGCTAGACAGAGCTCACTACAAAGGAACACAAGTCTAGCTCCCCGAAAACCAGCTTACAGTGCCCTGTCACACCCTTTTGGCTGTGGAAACTTTGGGGAGGTCAGACTTTTTGATTCCTAGGATTTTTGCACCTTCAGGTGAATCAGGGTTTCTAATTCGGCTAGTGGTGGTCCTTCCCTTCTCCAGGGAAAAGACTCATCCGTGAGCTCAATGCCCTCCGTGAGCACAGGCCTTTGTAGAGAGTGCTTTCACTTCTGCCCTCTGGTTTGCCTGCTTTGTCAGGTGCATTCTGCTGTTGGTTTTCTTTTACTTTGTTTTTTTCGTTAAAGATCTCTCGAGTCTATGTTTAATCAGACCACGCCAGGCTGGATGCACTGATCCAGTCTTCCAGACACAGCTGGTGTCCTGGATCGAGCAGGGTGGGAAACCTCCAGACTGCTGCCACGGCCTCCACTATGCCATGCTTTGCCACTGCATGGGATGACAAAGCGGGTTATCTAGATGGCACCAGCTTGTGCAAAAAGAACAACTTCACTCGCCACTTTCCAATGCCATTGCACATGGACCACGGCTCCGTGGCTGGTTTGTTAACACCACATAAACAAGAACGCCACAAAGCTCCATCATCCCAAAGCTCCTCACACAGGAAGCCGGGCACAGACACAAAGACTAGCTCACCCTCCCAGCACGCACAGGGACAGCAAGTACAGCACAGGAATTTCAGAGATGCCTTCAGGGCACAGAAAGCAAGAGGAAAAGGTCAGAGGAGCTCGGCTCACCCGGTGCATTGAGAGACTGTAAAGAAGAATGCAAGCTCAGCTGCTGGGGTGAGGATCGGAAATCAAAGTAGGATCTCCCGGGGAAGCTGGGCTGCAGATTAAGGGTGGAGGAGAAAGGGCTCATTCTACGGAGCGGCAGTCTCTCCAAAGGCACTGGGAAAGGGAGGGTCTGTTCTTCCGAATCCGTGTCTAAATGCAAGACCAATGCAAACTAGAGATCAGAGACCTGTGGCCTGCTCCTGTACTGCTCCCCAAGCCCTGCCTCCCGATGCATCCGCTCAGAGCCTCCTCCACCCCACAGGGCGCCACGAGGCCTTGACAAAACCAGCCTGGCTTGAGGCTGGGCGAGCAGAGGGTTCCCTAGGTCAGCACCCAAGGCCAGGGGGCACCATAGACACACACGGGCAACACTCATCTCCCTCTGAGTTTTTAAGTGGCACAAAAAGCATTTTGGAAGGCTTCCTTTTAATAAAACGAAAAATTTTAGAGTTGATTTTGAAACTTTAGAGGTAAATTTTCTCCACTGATGACCAAGAGGAGAAACCCACTTTAGTTGCCTTGAAACAACCACCTGTCTAACAATGGACTCTTAAAGCGTTTCTATTTAGGAGAGGAGGCCTCTTACAAACTGTTTTCTTTTCCATACTTTTCTCCTTTCTCACCTAATATAGCTTTCTTAATAGACAAGATGGTTTTCTGAACTAGTGCAGTCAAGGCTTGCTCTTTGAGTGGGAGAGGAAATGTGGGGTGGCCTGAGGAGGGCAGGACTGAGGAAGTGGCGGGCAGAGAGCCTCCTCTGTTTCTGATGAGACCCCAGGGATGCATCTGGACATCCTGGTTCTCTCATGGCAGACTGTGGAGGCCACAGGTCTGCGTTTCAGAGAATAGGGTGTGGCACAAAGATCGCTACTGGGTCAGAGTTAGGACTCCTCAGATACTGAATCTCACCTAGAAAGGCTCGTGAATTCATTTTTGTAATTACTAAAGTCACTCCTTCCTCTGTTGTCAAACAATGGATTCAATTCAACAGGGTGAAAGAGAAAGGTGGATCTTGTACCAACTGGACACTTCTTAAAGGTCAGTTTAATAATAACACCAATTTGGAAAATACAGAAGGTATGATGATGGCAAAATTTCATGTCCCAAACCCACCAAACCACTTTCTCCTCATTGGAAAATAATTTTGGTGGTAAAAGGGTGTCTCTGGGAGTATCTTTCAGGTTTGGTCTGTTGGCATGCTCCTCTTTGACGAGCACACACCTTATCCTACCAAAATGCCACTCAGGGAGTGCACGGGGAATTACGTGGAGTGTGTATGCGTGGGACATGGTCCTGTCTGAAGAGTTCAGAACAAGGGTATTGGTGGGTTTTAATTTAATATTGCCAAGAGTCAGCCTCATTTTAGTTTCTGAGGTTCCAACACTAAATGTGGGTTTTCAGTCCTTAATTTATCCTTGGGGGGAGAGGGTTTTATTTTTGTTTCAAAGAAAACACACAAACCAGATCTCAGAGAAAAGGAATTGCTGTTTATGAAGTCTGAGGCTTTGTATTCCTGATAATAATACATTCAGATGTTCTTCTACTTCACAAGGTTTGGATGCCTTGATGTATATCTGATCGATTATTTTTTTCTACAGAAAGGACATGTTATAATCATCTTTAGGGGAATCAGCCTTTTAGTTTAATGGGAAAAATTCAGTTACAACAACACAAACGGATATGGGCTTCTTTCAGGAGAAAGAGGCATTTACAGCTCTATTTATGTCAATAAAAGATTTTTTTATTAACAAGAATTTGCTTGGAAGTCCATTTTTAGTCAGGCAGTGGCAATTTGCTGTATTGAAATTCTCGTTGCTTTAAAAATTAAGGGAAAGGATAAAGTAAGATGAATTTCAAAATGTATTGAGCCTCCCACAAGCAATCATCTCAAAAAAAAACAAAAAAAAAAACAACGAAGGAGATGTGTACTGAATCCAAACCTTGGGGTTTGGACGGGAGCATAAACCATCCATCATGAGTTGTACTCACCTTTTCTATTCTCAGCACCAGAAGAAGAATTTACAGCCAGCGATGGTACCACTTTGTGGGGTGAGGGGGGGGCTGAGGGTAGCTATGGTTATTCGTGGGATTAATAATACGTTGATACTAAAATGGTTATTTACTTATGCTTTCAAATGATGCCGCTGTCTACTGATGACCCAGGCTTTCTTGACTCCTCTCATTCTTGGACCATGCCAAGATTGCTCAATTTCCACATTATCCAAACACTGACTTGTCTTCCCCCTAAAGCTCCCATCTCTTACCAGCTAGGCTCTTACCCTGTTTTCTCTAAGTGGCTCCTAAAAATAAATCCTCCCTCATCATTAAAACTTTCTAAAAGAGAGAGAGAACTTTCTACCTGATCCCAGCCAGGCTAAACAAGCAAGCATCTTTTTATATCCGCCCCCATGGGCCCACCGTGTGAACATTTGGTACTTGGCATACAGGCCATCTATGAAACTTTGCATGATCTTAGCTTGCAAGAGTCTTAGAGGGAAGAGACTTGTCATGATAATTTCTGAGGAGCAACCATCAAGCTTCCACATGAAATCCTCTGGGATGAGTTGATAGCATTATTGCTTATATTGGTCTGGATATACTGGTAAGCCTCTTTGGGAACTCAACTTACCAATTCTAGCTTTACTATTTGGGATCACACAGAACACATCCCTAATTCTTCAAGTATCTGAAGGTACTCACCATTCCTCTTTAAATCTTCCCTTTTCTAGGCTAAATGGGGTCTATTTCCAATTTCTCCTCTATGGTATGGATTTCTAACTCCTCACTCTCCTAGTTTCTCCCCTTTAGATAGGTTCAAAGGCAAAAACAGGAGGAAAATATTGAGAACTGTGGTGCCACACTCCTGGATTTAGTCAGATCCCACTTCACTGAGTGTGCACACAGCTACTCAAGTATATAATCTGTATCAAACCAATGAGATACAGGAAGGATGTGTCCTGCTTCCTCAGCCCCCCGTTGAGGAAAACTCTTCTTCACAGAGTTGGGATATGGAAAAGGCTTCTCAGCCATTAATATTCTACTAGCCAAGATGAAGACGAGTGTGGTCCTGCTCTGAGACAAGGAGTTACTGCTTTTTTTAGAATACCTGACATGAAGCCATAATTCAGGTCATAGCTATTATCCAGGCTGATTACTATTATTAATTCTTAACTTATAGCTCACCAGAGAAAAACAAGTGGTTGCCTAAGAGATTTTTAATTTCTTATCATGTTTCATCATGTGCATTGATCCTGCCTGGCTGAAGAGCTTTGCTGCATGGAAGGAGTTTACCACTAAAGAGGGATGGAAGACTGTGTGTTATGCTGAATACCGGTGTGGTGAGGCCGGACAACCCTTACAGCTAGGACGGGACCGTGTTCCTAATGGCAGTGTGTTGACATGCTCGCCGTCGGCTCTACCGCTGAGCAGAATGAGCCCCTTACTCTCGCCTGGACCTCTTTTCTCTCCCGACAGAGCTTAGCTGGATTCTGGAGTTCACCCCAGACAACGGCAGAGGCCTCTACTTAAAAGCAGCAATCAAGAGCTACCGAAGCAAAAGATCGGCTCGTGGAACTGCACATCTTACTTACTGACTTTTGGGTTTGAAGAAGAAAAATAATATATAGGTGGTGTACTCCAGCTTCGCTCACTGTATATCTGTTCACATCACTAGCATTTACAGAGCACCTACCATGTGCCAGATATTGTATTAGGGTGAATGTGACCACCTGGAAGTAGGTAAGGGGACTGACTGTGAGCAAATCTAATAATTCAGAGGAAATCTGGTCTTGTTGACTTTGTCTTTTACACCTCTGGGGTTGGGTGGAGTTTCTTGACTGATTTAAACATGTACACAGTAATAAAGTCTTCTGTGGGTGTTTTAGAATATTCTGAAGATGCAATGTACAGCCGTTGAGATGCTATCTTTTGGAATTCAAAGGGGAAAAGTGAACAATTGTTCATTATGAGAGAGTTTGCTAATCCAGCTTCCCTTGTGTCCTAGTAGAGGCTTGTTTGCTTCCTTATCTGGCTATGGACAGTTTTATAATTTAAACATCCCTGGGACCCTGGTCCCACAAGATGGGTGAATTTCAGAGCACAGTAAAATGATATGTCAAGAAGAATTGCAGAAGTGGTGTGAAAGATGAGCTTCATTCTATTATAAACTAGCTATAAGATAATTTTGCTTTTGTTGGGAAAATCTAAAAAGAGAAAGAAATGAATGAAGAAGGAGGCTAAGTTTCTTTAAATGGTCTAATAAGCAGCTAAAGTCACAATTACATCTGACTGGTACATAATTTACAACAAAAGGTTTTATTTTAGGGTTTCTTAAGTGTGGCATTAACTAAAGTTGAAAATTGAGAAACCCATCTGTTTTAAAAACCTTCTTTTAAAAGAAGCAGTGAACCAGCTGACTGCAATTCCTGGGACAGTTGCCTACATCAAATCCTCTACCCTACTCTAGAATGCCATGGAATTATCATCGGAAGAACCCAAAATACCTGAATTTCAAAAAGATTCTGAGGGTCCCAAAGGACCTGGCTGCTCCCCAGCATGTCAGCTGCAAAGCCCACTTCCCACAGTAAAGAACAGTGTTCTGGATCCAATTCAGTCCTACGGAAAACTTGAGGAAATCCCAGGGAATATCACATATGTAATCAAATTTAAAAGGAACTCTTTCTTTTCTGGGCTCTGAAAGCTGTCATTATGTCTCCACCTGGGACTTTGCAAAATTTACCCTAATTTCGTTAGTTAAGATTTAACTACCTGGGACTGCATGTTCTTCAAGCTAAATTATTTGGGGGAGCACTGATCTGGGTCAGAATGAGCAAATCAGAGAGGCATAGAAAACAACATCTTCAGTGGATCATATATTCTTTCTTATATGATCCTTGATAATTAGTTCCTATTTGTGCTGAATTTTCAGTGTCACAGGAAGATCTTTAAGACCCATTCGGACCCTTGGAGGAGGCAGAGGGCACCCACTGCTTCTTCATGGCACCTTCTGAAGTGGTAAACAGCTTTCATTGGTAATTTTGAAGAGAGAAACCACAAAGGAAAATCAGAGGGTACTCATTGGAAGGAACTTCCCATTAGGCCATCTGATCTAAGTCCATCATTGCAGAGCTGCGAAAGCTGAAGCCCAGAGAGACCAAGGGGAGCACTCCAATCATACCGCATGTGTGACGTGTTGGGACAGGACTGGGACCCAGGCAGCAATTCCTGCTGGGTGCCATTCTGGGGGCGATAAGGCCGTTGCTGATGCTTTGTGCCCTGGAGATGTACAAAAGGTGAAGTTTATGCCACAGGCCATGGGGCACATCCCCAGTGGTCCCAGAGGTCAACAGGGTTTGTGCAGTGACCTGGCAGCATTCACCAAGTCTGCACTTCGTAAGGGATGAATCTTTTCTCCGTGGAATAGAGTAGTGCGGTGGATCGTTGTTAGGGATTGAACGATGGACACATCACCGCCCCCTCCTTTTGAGTTTCGGTCCGTGGGTGCTACATGAGCTGAGGCGTTCCCTCCTGCTGTTGATCTGAGGTAGGGTGGGGCTCTTCTTCCCCTCACATGGTTGCACGTTCTTTGGTGTTCTCAGGGCATCAGGGGTAAAGATTGAAGTACTCATGCAGTACTGAAATCATTAGAAAATATCTGTAGAGAGATTCTGGAGAGTAAAAGATGCATCTGGGGACATGTGGCATTCACAGACATGGAAGCCTAAATCTATTTACTGCCTGCCCAAGGAAGTATTCTCTGAATGATTTTCTTTGAAGCATGGGAGAAGGAGCTACCACACAGGAAGGAGCAGTGTGATATGAGGGTCTAATGGGGGAAAACATTGTAATCTTTATGAATAACACCTTCTATGCCACCTTTTTAGAAAGCACTGTCTAAGGTGCAATCCCAAGAATCCCAACACATTTAGTGCCAGCAGGTAAAGCAGTCTTGAGAAAGACCAGGAGATGGCTACTGCTGAAGAGGAGTGTTTTCTTCAGTGCCCTGGGTACTATTTAGGGGAGTGCTGGAGTTTATAGCCTCACCTAAAGCCTGATTCTTTAATTATCACTGATTACCTTCTCCCAGCTTTTCCTCCCAGCTGGGGTCTGGAGGACTGAGAAGTGTCTACAGATGAATAGTTCTGTGGTTGCAATGCAAGCAGGGCTCAGGGTCCCAGACCTCAGTTAGTATTGGCTTTCAAGACCCAAAAAGCCTTGACTTGGAAATTCCTTTTTCTTCTCCTCCCTGCCAGCCAAGAGCACGCCATGGACAGCAGTTGAGTAGCTGGGCTCCTCTAGGTGAGCTAGCTGGCTCAGCAGCCAGGGGAGCTGGAGAAAATGCAGAGATAAGAAAACAGGTACAGAACCTGGCTAGGCGCTCAGGGGAAAGGATATTATGCTAGAAATTACAGCCTTCCATATCATCTTCTTAAAGCATAAATGCTATTCTTTACTCTAACATGGCTCTTTGATAGTATTCAAGTTCTATTTCTGGCTGAGATTTCAGGATGAACAAATGAGGCAGCTTCTATGATGCTGCTTCAGTTTGATAAGATGCTTTCAGAGATCTAGCAGACAGGGTGGGGTAGTTTCTCCTTTTTCCTTGAGTGCAAATAGCAGTGTCCTAATGTCAGCACCAGTGTGCATCACGTTGGGCACTGGAAGCTGAAAGGCCCAGATCTGACATGTCACTTAACCTCTCAGAGACTCAGTTTACCTATTTCTAAAGTGGAATAATAATGCCTTCCTTGTAGGGTGTACTAGGCAGAATAATGGCCCTTCCAAAGATGTTACATCCTAATCCCCAGACCCTGTGAATATGTTACCTTACGTGACAAAAGGGGCTTTGCAGGTGTGGTTACATTAAGGATCCTGAGATGAGAAGGTCATCCTGGATTGTGTGAGTTTCCCCCGTGTAAGCACAAGGGTTCTTATAACAGGATCAGAGTCAGAAAGAGGCTGGAAGATGCTACGCTGCTTTTGAAGATGGAGGAAGGAGCCTGAGCCAAGGAATGTGGGCAGCATCTAGAAGTTGGAAAAGGCAAGAGAATGGATTCTCCTCTGGAACCTCCAAAGGGAAGCAGCCCTGCCAATATCTTGATTATTGTTCTCTTTTTGTTGTTGTTCTGGTCTCAGTTTTCTTAGTTACCTCCCCTGCTCAGGGCCACCAGCAGCTCAAGTCTAAATTCTACAATTCCTCTCCTCTCTGCTAATGGGACGCTCTGGTCTGCTGTGGCCTTGGCAGATGGACCAAGGCTCAGTGGAACTGTGCCTCAGTGAAGTGTAAGTGAGGTCTGAGCGAGTCCAAGGCCTCTGCCGGGAGGACAGCACAGGCACGTCAGTACCAGGACTTGGTGTCCTGGTTTTGGCCCACCGGAGGCCGCTGCCACTTGCTTACTGGTTGTGAGGCGGCTGTCTGGATTGGGCGGTGGCATCTTAGCTCTAGGGAGGCGAGGTGGCATCGCGGTTTTTAGGGGTTCTGAGGAAGGCGTCACGGGGCACGAGGAGGAGCATGGAAGCCCGTCAACTCAGACGCAGGGCCGTGCCTGCTTCTCTGGGCTCCTGGGCAGGGCAGGCGCCGCAGTCATCGAGGGGCTCCGGGAATGTTTCTGAATGAATAAAAAGGTTTCCTTTTCACAGCCAGCCTGAGGCAGCTTTTTGAAGCTTTTACCTTGCATCTATCTGCTCCCTCTGTTTGGGTCTCTCTCCCCTCCTTCTCGCCCACAGTGTGAGCTGTACCACGGAACAGCTCATAGTACTTCTTGCTCGCCTTGCAGTGAATCAATCCCCAGCTTTAAGGGAGCTGAGGGGAGTGGAAGAGGGGTTCTCTTCTTGGCCTGTAATTGCCTCAGGGAGTTCTAAGGGACCCTGGAATGTAACCTTTGCTGTACTTCATTTTCTCTCCAAATTAAAAAAAAACAAAAAGGCACAGTCTGCTTAGAAAGCCAGAAGGGAAATATGGAAAAATAAACAAAATTTTTATTCTGTTCTCAGCCTTGTCTAACTTTTTATGGCAAGAATACTGTCTTATATAAAAATAAGCTTCAGAACTCTAAGTATTTAGAGGCCCTTACTGCAAAATGCATCAATGGACACTCTTTGCAGATGGTTTCAAACACTGTGACGCTGTCATGATGGCTATTAAATGAACTCCTTTAAAGATATATACAGCCAGGGCTGTGGGCCACATTTCAGGACTTTCATTAAAACATTAAATTGCTAACAGTTACACTTCTTCTTAAGTCACGGTGATTTACTTTAGATCTGCAACTGGCCTTTTATACGCATGGCTTTTTCAGCTACATCCTCAAGAACTTTTCAGGGAATTGACCAAACTCATCTAGTAATGCACTTTCCTTTTTATATAACAACACTTTACATTTCCAATGAATTAAATTAGTTTTCATTGTTAACTTATCAATCCATCTATCAGAATTATGTCTTCCTGCCACCCCCTTTTCCTCCTCATATATGATAGCATATATATCACAGTTTGTAAACATGACTCTATCTGTGTAATTATTCCTTTGGGGCCCAAATCTCTTACTAGATTGCAAGCTCCATGAAGGCAGGGCAATGTCTGTTCGACACTCTATACCCGCAGCATGGAACACGGCGGGTACTTATTAAACACTGTTCGATAAATAAAGACAGAAAAAAAAGACACAGATAGTAAATAAACTTGCCTTTGGAAAAAGTAAACAGAATTCATAATAATGAGGACAAAGGCCAGCACATAGTTTTGTGATAGTTCAAAGAGTTTAAGTGACAGGTGATTTAAACCTCAGGCCAAATGCATGCAAATACAAGTTAAACCTGCTATCATATATTAATTGTACTATTTTGTGATACAGACCTTTTTTTTTGAACTTTAGAAAGAGGTTAACTATTGCTAAGAGGACCAGAAATGATTCTGTGACAGCCGAAAGCCAAACCAGGTCACCCCACCTACAACAAAAACATAACAACAGAGACAAAGTCTCCAAAGAAATCCCCTCCAGCAACTGTAGGAATGAGGTTAATAAAGTATAAATACAAAGTATCAAAACTCTGTTAATAAATTAAGAAATTGCTGATTTCTTAAAAACAAATGAAAAAGTATAATTTTTAAATTCTTACCCGCTTTCTGTATTGTTACAGATTGATCAACTCTCTAAAAAAAATAAAGCTATTCTTTATATTCTCCTTGCTTTCTAAATCTTCTCTCACTGTTTGAATGAGTTAGAATGAGGGAGAAACAAATAGAACAAACCAAAGCTATGGAGAAAGTATGTGTGTGAACTTTATTTCATTATGAGAAAAATCGCTTTTGTGCCGTAACAGAGAATACTGGTATCCACACGAGGATAGGGCAGCTTGTTTTGTGTTCAGATACATACCTTATATTTTACACAATATGTAAAATTCATGGAGGATATTGATTTCTACAGTACAGTTCCTTTGTTGGAAGAGGAATTGTCCCGTTAGTTTCATTTAGAAAACAGCCCAGTTCTGTGACTGCGGTAACAGGACGGCAGTTCCAACCCTGTAATTTATTAAATTAGACACCACAACCTTATGCACATTAAAGGGAGGTGAGACACTACATCTTTCTGCAGGGTGAAAAGAGAGATATAAGTGCTCAGTTTGGTTTGCTAATAGCTGATTTTAACAAGATAGTTTGATTTCCATTGTGTATTATGAATAGAAATAGTTTTCCCACAGGTCTGATGACACATATTGGCAATATTGCTGCAAACGATCGCCCTGCTCTGAGGGCAAGCATGCCACTCTTCAGTCGCACATGTGAAGTGAGGCCATCACCATCAGACGCCTTCTGCATTGCTTCTAGAAAGCTCTTAGAAGGCTTTAACGTTTAGTATGAAGTTTGAGGAAGGAGGCATTTGCTCTCCAGCTGGTAGGTCGTCCCACAGAGAAGTTACCAGTGACAATTCCAGCGAAGGCTCTATGGCTACCACGTCTCCGTAACCACAATGGGAAGAGGTCATGTGAAATCCTCGTCCTTGAACAGCATCACGCAAAGACCTACAAGGGCTCCCCAAAGCGATGCTTTCACGCCTAGGGGCCTACCACCCTGGGGATTCTAAGAAGCTGTGCTTGTCTTTAACCGTGTGAACCATTCTAGGGGTGAGCGCACACGCTGAAGTCTGCGGGAAGTGGGAAAACGCACCACAGTTCTTTCAGCAAACAGGGTGAGCTGGAACAAAACCAACGTAATCAGTTCTGCAGAGGGGGTGGGACGGGGGGGGCGTCCTAGGTTAAAATGACGCCCCGAAGGGCTGAGGAAGCCCTGGCCCTGGCCACAGGCCTGCCTCCAGGGTTCATTTCATGTGCTGGGATTACTCTTAGAATGAACATGTTGAAAGCCTCAGAGGTTATACCTGGTCATCAAACCCAAGCTCCTCTTCTGAGACGGATTACTTGCCTTTGATGACCAAAATGTTTACTAGGCCGGGAACTGGAAGTTCTCTAGAGGCTAAGCCTGCAGGGAGGCCCCAGGCAGCCTAACAAGGCCTAGAAGACCTGGCAAAGGGGGAAATGGCGAGGCAAAGTGGGGGTGCTGCCCTCTTCCTGTTTGGTGCCCACAGGAAGTCACTGTCCTGGCGCCGCCGGTCTCGGCTTTGGACATGAGGTGGACGCAGTCCGTGCTGGTTGACCAGGGTGGCCGCTAGTCCCCTCTGCAGCTCTAGGACCCCACGCCCTCCTGAACCGCGCTCGGGCACACAAATGCACAGGTCCCACCCTCAGGAAGACGCAACACCACAGAGCAACTCAGAATCGTGCGGGCCAAACCGACAAGCGGTGCTGTCGGTGGAGAACGGGGGCCTGCCCTAGAGCCTGGGCCCTGCGAGTGGCACCCGGGGGCACATTCAGACCTTGGTTTCCACTTCTTCAACTGCAGCTTATTGAGAGCGTTACCAAAGGAAGCGGGCGGCCCGAGCCGTTGGCACTGCCGACGTGGGCTCTGGTGTGGTCACATCACATACACAAGCTCCCCAAAGGCAGCAGAGGACCGGCGGCTCTGGCCACAGCGCACAGCAGGTCATGGAAACACTTCGACAATGTGGGCAGTGGCGCGTTACCTCCGGGCTTGCCAGCCACTTAGATGCCGCGCAGCTCCCGCTCTGAGGGGTACTGCTGAAGGGTCTTACCCTCGGACGTCTGCAGGACCAGGGTCTTGCTGTACTGGCTGACACCCGTTTTGTTGAAAGCCTTGATGCGAGCGTTGTATGTGCTGTTGAAGTGAAGGCCGTCCACGGTGCACATCGTCTCCTTCCCCACGTAGACCTCCTGAGGGCCAACAAACGACAGGCTGCTGCTCAACGCACACCCTGTGCCGGGGAGGGACGCACTGAGGGGCCGCTGGCCACTCAATGGACCTCTTTGAGCCTCAGTTTCCTTATCTGCAAACTAGGGACAGTAATGCCCAACTTAGAAAATGGCCGTGAGGATTCTGGACGGTCACATATGCAAAGTGATGAGCACAGCGCATGTTCTCAGCATGAGCCTGGCAGCTTAACGAATGGCAGCTATGAGCAGCTAGGATTAAAATAGTTAACTTGGGTGCTTATAGTTAAGAGTATGCTTCTTATTCACTTGACCCGTATATAGTATATTATACCTACAGAGCTCTTTACCTACCTGTATAGCTTGTAAAAAACGTGTGAAAACATAACAGTGGGCACCCTGCTGTGTTTATAACTCTGCTGATAATTCAGGAGAAGTCACAAAACTGCACTCCAAAGCCACAGGAATACAGGTTTTCATCACCTTTTGGAGGGAATAGGGAACAAACTTTCAAAGGCTTAAAATAAACCCTAGAATGATGCATCTTTAGCACAGGTTAAGCATCTGCCTCCCTCTTCAGCTGTACACTTTGAAAATTATGCTGGTATAATGAATACAAATAATTTACATTCAAAGCACAGCCTCAAAATGACAACTCACCAGTGGGATGATAAGAGTGGGGTCTGGGATAGCCTATCATTTATTACTACTGCAACAGTAACAAAAACCTGAATAGTATGCCTCTCGTTCAGTGCTTCTCAAACTTAAATATGCATATGGAACACCTGAAGAGCTTGACAAAGTGCAGTTTGTGACTCAGCAGGTATCTGGGGTGGGGGGTGTCTGGGATTTTGCATCTTTTTCCGCACATGAAGTTGAGGTGCTGGGGGAGGACCACGCTTTGAGTAGCAAGGCAAAGAAAACAAGCCAAAGACCACAGAGGTTTAAGTAGCGCCTTAACCTGGGAGCTGTTTGGAGTTGTCTTATTTCCTGTGAACTAAAAGGAAAGAATGCACAGCCAGGGATTGGCCAGGAGGGATGAGTGACAGTCAATGATTTATTTAAAGCTGTTGAGGCTCAAGGAGGAAGGCAGAGGTAGAAGATGCCAAGATTCTGAGACCCACATCTGGGAGAAAGGACATTTGGATGTAGGATAGCAAAGCTAAGTTTTGAAAGAAAATTATGGGTCTGTTTTCAAGCATGCTAGTTTAAGGCAGTTTCAGGATGTACAGATGGAAATTTCCAGCCACGAGGTGGAAAGCTGGGGCTGACTCCAGGAGAGAAGGATGGGTGAGAATAATGGACTGGAGAGTTTCAGCCTCCAGGTGGATGTGGAGGGACGGAGGTGCATGAGGCTTCTGCATGGTAAGAGAGGTGGACCGTGCTGGAGCTCAGGCCTGGGAGACAGCCTAAAAATAGCACTTGGGAAAAAAAGGAGAATTGGGAGAACTGGGAAAACCAGGAGAACTGGCTTTACAGGAGAGAAAAAATAAAGGGAAAGGAAAGGCCCTGAAAATGAAGCACGAACTGACAAGGTTGCTGTTAGGGGTGAGAATCTGAGGAATAGACAGATTTTCTGAAGACATGCAGAGTACAAGACACAAACTGAAATGGGACCCGAGACCCTTACCTAGGAAAGGTGGAGACTTCATTTTTTCTTTTTCATGCCAACAGATCAATGCATGTCTATAGAGGGCTTCCCTATCCAAAGAGAGAACTGGGAGAATTGTAGAAGACATGAACCCAGCTTTCAAGTATTTAAACCTAGCTGAGGAGCCGAAGCACATTTGGGGAAAGGATGTTTTGAGAGGCTTTGTTCTTAAAAGCCAGGGGCCAGGCTTGGTCACTGACGGCCTGAAGAAAGCTCCCCCTGGGGTTTGCCTTTGAATGAGGTTCCATCTTTACCGTGCAGGGACTGGCCTCTGAACGTCCCTCGGTTCTCCCAGGAAACGACACAGGCAAGACTGGGGGTGACGGGCCTGGAGGTGACGGGACTGGGGGTGACGGGCCTGGGGGTGAGGGGACTGGGGGTGACGGGCCTGGGGGTGGCGGGCCTGGGGGTGGCGGGCCTGGGGGTGGCGGGACTGAGGGTGGCGGGACTGGGGGTGGCGGGCCTGGAGGTGACGGGACTGGGGGTGACGGGCCTGGGGGTGGCGGGCCTGGGGGTGGCGGGACTGGGGGTGGCGGGCCTGGGGGTGGCGGGACTGGGGGTGACGGGCCTGGGGGTGACGGGACTGGGGGTGGCGGGCCCGGGGGTGGCGGGCCCGGGGGTGGCGGGCCTGGGGGTGGGGGGACTGGGGGTGACGGGACTGGGGGTGGCGGGACTGGGGGTGACGGGCCTGGGGGTGGGGGTATTGGGGGTGGCGGGATTGGGGGTGGCGGGATTGGGGGTGATGGGCCTGGGGGTGACGGGCCTGGGGGTGGCGGGACTGGGGGTGGTGGGACTGGGGGTGGCGGGACTGGGGGTGGTGGGACTGGGGGTGGGGGGACTGGGGGTGGTGGGGCTGGAAGACAAGGTGGTAGGCACCAGTGAATGAGCATGAGGCCGTGTGTGTAGGAGAGACAAGCACATGGACGCACACATTCACATGTAGATAATCAAGGTCATGTTTTCTCAGAAGGTCAACCTGTCTAGCCTTCAGAGGAGACTGGGAGCTTCCCTGTTGGGGTGGGGCTCTCTTGCCTTGAGGACGTAATAATTTTAGACAATGGTAAAGCATAATATTAACAATAAACAGTAGGAGTAATAATAATATTATCTAATTCAGGAGGCTTGCCATGTGCTAGGTAGCATGCTAAACATTTTGTATGGATTATGGAATTGACAGGTAACACCAGTGCATGAGGGAAATTTTATTCTTCTTCCTATTTTACAGTGAGGACCTAAAGACTTGGAGAGAAATGTGCACAGCTGCACTGCGAGGTGGCAGAGATGGGAAGTGAATGCAGGTAGCCTGACTGCAGAACTACATGTACTGTCTCTTAAGAAGGAGAGGACAGTTTGCATTCAGGGACGTCTTCACCCATCTCTGATGGCACAAGGAGGAAGTGTGCCTAGTTGAAGGCAGGCGGGCTCTGCTGGGATGTCGGGTGCCCAAGAGAGGGGCGGCCCCGGACATGAGGCTCCACGCCAGGCTCTCTGAGGCAGTCCCTGGTTTCAGTGATCAACTAATAGGTTCTCTACTCACCCGAAACTGACCGCCACTGCCGTCGTCCAGCTCCAGAATGTATCCCTCGGCGGGCACCGTGGACAGAGGTGGCTGCTTCCAGGACAGGGTAGCGCTGTTGTTGTGGGTACAGCACTCTTCCAGCTGTAGGATGGGGGTTGCCGGGACTGGAGGGGAAGCTAAACAGAAATGAGTGAAACCCTGGATTCTGTTGCGTTGCAAACATTTCACATCTTGGAGTGACAAACATCCCCCTGGTAAACATGAAGCTAGAAATAGCCAGTCAAAGGACTGCACAGGGCGCTTCCCCGAGTTCCCAGGAGGTACATGGTTCCTGAGCCACTGTGCTGCCTTCTCCAAGCCCACGGTGGCACTTTTCACCTTATTGGTGGAAAGAGCTGGGGAGAGAGGGTCGTGGAGCTGGTCTGTATCTCTCCCGTAAGCCCCTGCGGGATTGTCCCTAAAGAAACGTTGTACAGGAGGGCTGGACTTCCAGCCAAGCCCACAAAAAACTATTTAACCCATTACATGATTGACACCATGCCAACATGCTTATTAAGTTCTAAATCAGTTTGTAATCTGGGACTGCCAAATCTGAGAAATAGCTCTGAAACCACTGTATTTCAAAGACTCCATCATTATGTTAACATTATTTTACTCAAGGTGTTGTACATATAAGCATCTCAAAGAATTTGGTACCAACTGACATAAACAGTGATCTCTCAGTTTCAAAATTTCTGAAGAGCCTAGGGCTATTTGCTCCAGGAAGCCCTCGTTTGAAAAAGAGCCCTGCAGAAGTCTGCTCTCGCGGCAGACGTAGAACGCGCCGTGTGCCTGGGAAGTCGGTGGGGAGGAGCTTTGCAGAGCTGGTTCAGGGTGTCTTCGAGTCCGGGCCACTAGTTACAACACCCCCTTCCTTTGTTTTCAACTGTGTGACGTTGAAAGCAGCAGACTCGCTGAGCCTTCAGACATACGCAGACGTGTTAGTTAAGGGATCATCCCAGTCCCTAATTTATGAACTCCACATATGCAGCGGGGTGGGACTGATGCTTTTACCAGTTGCTTGCGTTTTTTGAGCACCCCAACACTGATGTACGACTCTAGCACTTTAGGAAAAGGCTGGAACAGCTTGGGCGGTGCAGGGACCTTAATCATGGAACACCTGCGATGCTGTGCCCATACTGGACTCCGAGTTGCGTCTGAATTAAATCTCCCCCTTGCCAGGAACCCCAACTAAGATGATGGTTAATGTAATACCAGTCTAGGAAATAGGTTCTATGGTGTCTAACCCAGAAAATAAAAGCAGTGACTGTACCAGAGATGTGAAGGTGAAGAAAAGGCAGGTCGATTATCTTACCCTTAAGAAAAGACTGTCACATAGTATAATAAACCATGTCTGAGCTACTAAATCAAACATAACTAAATCAAAATGAGTGACCAGTGAACTGGAGTCCACTGAGGAAGGGAAATCATGTTTCAAGTGGCAATGGCACAGGGTTCAGATGGAATCTTAGATACCCCGGGCTGTTCTGTCAGCATGGATCTCCAGCACCTCTGGATTTGGAGGAAAGGAAATAACTTCATTCCCTTGTTTAATAAATAGTCTGCAGGACTGGTGGGAAAGAGGAAGAAACAGAAGACAGAACTTCTAATGATTCTAATGATCATTTATGCATAAACAGCATACCTTAGGAGTTGTAATTGGAGGACACACTTTAAGTCATTTTAAGTGTTAGTGACTAACTTTTGTCATTTAAAATTTGATTTCCTTTAAAAAAGAACACATTTAAACATATTAACTGTAGAAGTAAAATATGACAGGTTTAAGCAAAACATTCTTCCAAGGTCTTCTAGAGGCTTGAAATGATCCTCCCTTGGTGATTTCTTCTAAACTATCATTATTAGTTAGAGACTACATAAAACAATAATTCCCTGCACCGTCTTGTTCCACTAGAGCGCATCATTCATTCCTTCTCCCTTTGTTCATGTTTCAGGCAAGTCTGCGTTTCTTCAATTATAACATAAAAAAATAAGATCACAAGATGATTTCAATTTGAATCATACCGATGCTTGCAATGCCTCTGATAAGGAACTCGCCTTTCCCTGAGTAGACCTCGGTACAATTACAGGACTAATTCAAATGCATGGTGTCACCTGTAACATTATAAGAACTTCATTTGTAAGTCCTCAGTGGATATACTTTAAAAGACCAAAAGGATAAAAAAAGTCTGACTACTCACTAATCTCCAGATCTTAATATTGTTCCTGATCTAAATAAACACTCACACACAAACACACAGAAGAGAACAGAGAAGTGAATGAACCCAGACACACCTGCATGTGTTTAAATCTATTTCTCATAGATGAGAATTAATTTTTCTTTTCCTTATTGACCTTATATAAAAGGCAAATTTGACAAAATTGCAGCCTCATTAGCAAAGACTAATCTGACATTTAAGACAAACAGAGTATATGGTGGGTATCAGGTAACCCTATTCTACTTTATTAGGGAAGAAATAGGTGACAGAAGAAACCCCCAGTATTTGGAAATTAATTTCTGCTTTGTGGTTTGGAAATGGGTGGCACCACAGTTCTGGGTGGCCCTCGGAGGCAGCGTTGTTTATTTCTGAAAGTCCCGTCCCCGGGGTTGCCACGGCATCTTGACCTGAAGGTTTTCATCGTCGTTCTGGGCATCTTAAGAGCTAGTTGCGTCTGACCAGAATTCTATACTTACTGCTCTTTCTGCCGGTAGAACCAGGCCCCAGGCTGCAGTTCTGCTCTTGGGTGGAAGGGACAGTGGTCTGTGCTCACTTCCCGGGAGAGGCTGGTGGAGCCTGGTGGAGCCTGAAGCCAAACAGCTTCTTTCCTTTATGATAGCTGAGGCTCGGAATTAAACTGCAAGTGCTGCTTTCCCACACCAAAGCGTTTCTACATCTTACTTTCCAAGGCCACTGCACTTCAAATTCTATCTCACATTTTCATATTTGTTTAATATCTTCCCTCTAACCTTTCAGATTGTGAACATTCCCCCCCATTCAGAATTCCTTTGTGAAAACAAGCAGGAGTGTCATGGGGTCATCTGGAAAGAGGGAATTAGCCTGCACCTCGACAGGCAGTATTATCACAGGGATGCTTTCGGAGTATTTACTGGATGCCAGACACCGTGGTGACAGCTTTACATGTATTAACTCATTTAATTTTCACAACACCACCACAAGTTATGTGCTGTTATAGTTCCTTCTTCGTAGATGAGGAAACGGGACTTCACAAAGGGTTCAGGCCTAGCAAGTGGCAGAGCTGGGATTTGAACCAAAGAAGCCTGGCTCCCTAAGCTGTGTGCTAAGCATTGCATTATGGCACCAGTCTGGTCTGGTAAAGGCATCTTACAGAAACGGCCCCACACCTAGTTCTGAGAGATACAGCTCTTTCTGGTTCCTGTAATGCAAACGAGAAAAGAGTCCCAAGATTAGTGAAATATTTCCCCTTAAGAGTTATGGCTGTTGGGAATGCACTTTTATCAAGTCATTTTCACTGTCATTTCTTTTTATGACAGCTGAACAATAAAAACAGCATTTGAAGATAGTTTAGCCTTTAGAGGAACTGCAAGCCTTTTCTGGAAAGCTTTTACTGCACTGCTGAGGACAGACATGAGCGCCTGTTTGGAGAATGTGCATTTCAGGCACCCACGCCATCTCGGGTGAGTCAGTGTGGCCCTCCGCCCCATCACTGCCAAACCTCCGGGGGCTCTTTCTCCATGACTGACAGGTGCCTCTGCTCAGGTCTCACTGTCCTTGCCCATGGCCTTGGGGCATGTCCAGGGCCCTGACATGCACTGATGATTAATGAAGATAGAGCATCCTACGCGGGTGGAGGCACGTAAAGGGATTAACAGCCACTGGTCTTTGTGCCTGAAAGTCTTGGCCAAATGCCCGGTCACTGTTTTATCTTGGTTCAGAATGAGCACACTGGCATTTCATTTCAGAGCGACTCATGAATTTGGGATGTTATGTGTACTTAGACAATTCTGGGTAATTACTTTTCAGGGAAGGATAGGTATCTAAAATGTACCTTTAACTATGCAGCTGTGTCCTTGGCAGCCAAGAAAAGAATCATAAAATGTACTTCCTGATCTTGGAAAGAGTTGCCATACCAACTTAGAATTAAGGAAAGAATATTTTTATTAGTCTCTAATAAAAGAAAACAAAGCTCAACTGATGTTCTCTATGAAAGTCTGAAAGATCAGGTATCACTTCCCGTAGCCTGCAAAAAGGAAAAAGTGATTTTCTCATCAAAATACAGCCAGAAACTATGTCACGTCAATCTATGGATGTTTGAACAAAGCCAGTGTCACCGTTCTTCAGACCTCAGTTGCTCGGGAGTAGATGGAATGAGAAGGAGCAGATCCGTTAAATTCTTAGCTAACAACTTTAGGCTGTGCCTTCTTGCTGAATACTAGCTGATCCGAGTGGAAATAGTTAAAGAGTTTTTAAAACTTTAAAAAAATTTTTTTTCTAAATTAAAAAAAAATTATAATTTTTAAAAAAATTTTTAAAAAGTTAAAAATCTTAATAAGGTTTTTCCAAGCCATGAAAATGCAGTTTATTAAACTGAACTAAGTTTATTAAAGTAAACTAAGTTTATTAAACTAAATTAAGCTAAGAATCTATTTTTTTTTAAAAGGCTACTGCTATATCAGGAATAGCTGTGTATATACTGACATTTATTAAAGCGGCTAGTAGGAATAGTCTTAATTCCAGCCAACCACAATTCTATTGTGTCATGACCTTTTGGCTTTTTCTTTCCATCTAAAGCATTTGACAGATGAAAAGTGTTCAGATTCTAAAAAGAACTGGACTCTCACTGAATTAATTAAATTTAATCAGCACAAAGCAAATAAATTAACTCTGCAGAGGGAAAATAATCAGAAGTAAATCAAATTAAGACGAAGTGTTTAAAAGAAAAGGAAAATGGAATAACCCCGTATCATACCGAATGATCTGTTATGTTAGCTTCACAAACAACTATTCTGGGTAACATTGTGATTCCAGGGAAATTCTGCAGGGAGGGTGTCTTGTGTTTTGGATTTTAGACTATCTGGTGTCCTCGGTGGTGCGGAGAAGCGTTACTGCGCGTGCACACGGCTGAGCGCAGGCTGATCTCCGTGGGCAGCCCGATTTCTGAGTGCAGCCCGATTTCTGTGTGCAGCCCTCGGTGGCTGAGTGTCAGCGGTGAAGGGACCGGGCTTTAGACCCGAGTCCAGGACGCCCTGCCCGCGGAGCCGCAGCTCCCATGTGGGGGGAAGGGCCTGTGCTCGCCGGCGCGCTGTCCAGTCCTGCCCCGTCCTGCCCTGTCCTGTCCCATCCTGCTCGCGCGCTGCCCCGTCCTGCCCCGTCCTTCCCCATCCTGCCCGCTGGCTCAGCTCCGCTCAGGGCAGATGGGCGTGCCAAAAAGACTAGCGGGGGATCTGCTGAACCCTGAGGCTTGTGCCCTCGACGCCTCCCCTGCTCCTATTACCAAGGCTAATCAGGTCAGCTTATTTTTTCCCTCTTCTGCAGAAAGCCCTTAAATTGCTCTTTTGTGATACATTTTCTTTTCCCAGCTACTTAGGACTTAACCTGATTTTACCACATTGAAAGAGCTGGATACGGAGAGAGACTGAGGAAAGTGGATGTATCTGGGCTTTATTTCACATTCTTAAAGAAAAATGTTTAACCAGCAAGAAAGAATTGCTGCAATAATAAAGACTAGATTTCTTAAGTTTGAGAGAGGAATTCAGCTATTCCCTGGAGAAACCGCGTGGCAAGGCACTAGTGGTCACAGCACAAAGGAGAAGTGTGGCTGTGGGCTCTGGGAGCCACACTCCCTGGGCTGGAACATCCCCCACCCCCCAGCCGCCCGCTGTGTAAGCTCAGGCCAGCACTCAGCCTTCCTGGGCCTGGCTCACTCACTGCCCATCAGGGTTGTGAGAATAAGCTGGGTTAATCCATGCAAAGCACTTAGGAAAATATCTGCTTCAGTAAACAAATGCTGAACATGTTTGTCAATCTAACAAAACTTTTTACTTATAATCTGTACACTACTTCAAAACTTAAGATAGCTTCTCATAGCAATATATATTAAACGAAAATTGAAAATAAAAGAGCAAAATTCCTTTACAAGTATAAGGAAGTACTTGTACCAGGTCGTGGGATGAGTTTAATGGCGTGATGTGTGCACTAAATATATAGCCCTAACACTTGCTGGGCATATGCCTCTCTGTCTGACAAAAGGAAGCATGCAGATTTTCCTTAAGAAACACAATTTTTTAAAGCACTGCATCTTAAATGTCATGTATTACGTGTATGTATAAATCAGGAGAAACAAAGTGGAGACCAAGTCCTTCAATTTTAGAAAGATCCGAAAATGATGAAATCTTAGCGATGGACAGAGGAGTGGCTGCCAGGATTGGGGGTGGTGGGGAGGGAGTGGGCTGGCTTTACCGGGAGCGCAGGGAGCCCTTCGTGCTGAAGGGGGGTCCTGAGTGTTGACTGCAGTGGTGCTTGCATGGACCCACACAGAGGTGGACACAACCACACACACACACACACACACACTGCCCCGTGTCAGTTTCCTGTAGCTACACACGAGGTCACCACTGTGGGAAACTGGGTGAAGGACACATGGGGCCTCTTTGTACGACTCTTTCTACTTCCCGTGAATGCACAATTATTTCAAGATGAAAAGTTAAGAAAAGAATCAGAATATTCTTCAAATGGGTATTACTTACAGTGCCATAAAAATATTGTTGCATGGTTGGTTTGCATTTTTATTTTTCTTTCAAAGAGTTACTTCCCTAAGATGGTTTAAAATATTTGTACTTCTCCCACCCCTGCCAATCACTGAGAGGCTCCTTAATCACATCCACTGATATTAATGTTTATTTCACACTTTCAATTTCCTTCTGCATCCAGGCTTGCTTTCCCCTAATCAATACTGGCTAGCCATGATCCCATCAGATTCCCACTAGTCTTTCACTTTTCCATTTGTTCTCTGTCTCTGCCTATTTGGAAACAGTAACTTCAACTCTGGACTCCCTTGATTTATATCAATATTTCTGGGTTTCAAGTTTTCGTACTTCCTGTAACACGATTTTATTTCTGTACAGTGACGCGCTCTCTCTCCCTACTCTTTTTTGTCAGCTATTCTCTGATGCGGAACAGGTGAAATCTCTAAGGTTCTCAAAGAGGCAAACATTAAATTTACCTGACTTATGGAGAAGTAGGTCACGCAGCTAGAAGAGTACATTTTTATTACCTGATACGATAGAAGCCACCCCAGACTTTTGTACCGTCAGCCAGAGGTGTCTGGGCTTCCTTTCTCACCTATCAGGTGACCCGTCAACCTGGTGCCTGCGTTGGGTTCGCTGCAGTTCGACGTGCAGGCTCTATCCTGCATTAAGCACCAGCGCATCTCGGGACGGTGCTGCCTGACACCGTGGGCAAAGGCACGTACCTTTCATCTGCACGAAGTCCAGCTGGTGGATGGACTGCAGCAGGGGGCTGTTGTCCAGGCTCAAGTCAAAGTCGGTGGTCATCCGGGGAGTGAGCGTGCCTTTCCCCCACTGGTCCTCGGTCAGGTGCACTCTCCGGATGAGCGCGTCGGAAATCTAGTCACAGCAGAGACCACAGCCTGAGGAGGACGCCACCCCCAGCCAGACACCGCGCTGCCCCTCCATGCCCCTGAGGCCACCACAGACTTTGCCTTCCTGCCTTGGGGGGGGTAGCGGCAGGAGAAGATGGCAGGACTGGGGCACCCAGCACTCATCACGCAAACCGGACACTGCTGAGGGCCCGAAGGGGACACTCCCCCAGTGAGAGCTGACCCGATGGACACCCTGCACATGCAATCTCTACTTGTGACCGATTCACTGGAAGCCAACAGCTTTAAGGAGTGGCATGTGGCCGCTGGGTTAATCCTACTAGAACCAGCAACCCTAACTTTCTAGTTTGAGGTGTACACATCCTGTCAGGACTTGAAAATGAGTTTTATAAAATAGAGAGGCTGCATATGATAATTGGCATATGGAATTTCCTTACATTTTAGGCATATCACCTTCATGGGATTATCGCTTTATTCTTTGATAGATAAATCTTTCATTTTTAATGTTTGGACTCTCTGTGTCTGTCGGCCAGTTTAGTAGAACGTGAGTTAGAAGGGTTCTGTGAATGTAATCCTTAACAAAAGGTCTTTCATCATTGGGATCAGAACCTAAGTAGGACTCAGCTTACACCATAGTATCTCACTAAATTGATTCATACTGAAGAAATGACGAAACTACCAAAGAGTGAGAAGACTTCACCATATTTGGGAAATCACTAGCTTTCTGGTCAGGGGTGGTAAGAAGGCAGAAGCCCTGTGCAACTGCATTGAGACATTTCCAGACGACAAAACTGTCCAACATAGATTAATGGAAAAGGATCCAATTCTTAGGCAAGTTCTCTACTTTGGAAGAACTTAAAGGAATTATGTTTTCATAAATATAAGAATGAAACCAAAAGTAGCCACACGCTTCTCAGTCCTGTAAGACAGGGAGGCAGAGACTTCCAGAGAGTCCGTGGACTCAGCGGCCATCCTTGGCACCGCAGCAGGTGCCATCGGAGAGGGGCCCAGCAGGGCCACGGGGAGCTCACCAAGGCTTTCTAGACTCCTGGACTCACACTCAGAATGTGAAACTGAAACTAGGTGACACTTACTTGCAAAAAGCCACTGGGATCATTTTCCTTGATCACCTCCAGGCAGTACTCCATGAGCCCCGTGGTCTGGCGCAGCTTCACTGTGCAGTGGGAGATTTGGTCTCGGACCACCTGAGGGGTGACGAGAGGACAGAACGGGTGGAAAAGACGCAGTACTGGCAAACTGGGACTTAGGAGAGTTCCAAACCAGAGCCGCAGAGTGCCATGGAATGAAGCTGAATTACGAGACGATTTGCGGCAGTGTCAGCTGGGGGTAACCACACCCTGAAAGGCAGGCTGACCACGGCTCTTTCCGGAGATCAGCCACAGGAGCTGTCTCACAGGGACCCAGATGTGGGGGCCTGCGGTTCTGGTTCCGGGCACAAGAGGACACCCCTTCCACAGAGCCCTTTGCGGTTTCTCTTCTGGGAGCTGGCTGTCGCGTGAGCGGCTCTAAGAGGGAGGCTGTGAACAGCCAAGGGAGCCGCAGCTGCGTCCTCTGAGACAGCAGGCCCCCCACGGCCCCCCACGGGAAGGCGCCACCGGAACCGGGGTCCTCTCCCTTCCCGCTCTGCGGCGGCTCCAGGGGCATTCGTTCTGACTCCCTCTCCTTGGGAGGGCGACAGGAGTGCCGGGGGGTGGAGGGCAAGTTTGCTGAAAGACAGCGGGATAATGGGGAACGAGTCTGGGAAAGGGGATGGAAGCAGACCGAAGTTTTGGGAACAACCCCACTGAGAAGCATTGACTCATTTTGGAAAGAGGTTTTAAAGGCTGCTCTACTTGCCAGGCTGTGATTCTGCTTTAACCTAGAAAGGCATCTACCAGAAAATGCCGTTTCTGCCTCCGGGGAGTTGTCTTTGCCAAGTGTTAAGCACATGACATTCCTTGAAAAGTTTCTTTCTGTCTCCTGTGTCCTTTGGTCAGTGACCCAAATCTGGAGTGGTTTCTGGAGCACAGAGCCGAACAAGGCTTTTCCAGAAACTAGTCGCTCTCATCCTTGATATTCTTACTTTCATAAGCCTCAGAGATATCTGGTGTGCTGGACGTTATCGATAATAACTACTAGAGGTTTTAATAATAACTATTTTAAAGCATTTCCCTTGTTTTCATTTTTTATTGTAAATTTATTTCCATTAAAGTTTTCTATATCTGCATTATGAAAAATTGGAAGATGGATATACAAATCAAATAATCCTATCATCTTAATGAAAAATTTCTAGAGCACTTTGATGTTTCCTTTCAGTTTTTTCCTAAGTGTTTATTTCCTGTGCGTTTATTTATGGTTACAATAATAGAATATGACAATTTTAACCCCTCCCTCTCACTTAACATTTTATCAATAGCATTTTCCATGCTGCCACACTCAATAAATGTTAATGTTTTCAATATCCCAGTAACTGCATGCCATAATTTATTTAACCATTCCTGTTCCCCTATTATTGGACATTTATGTTCTTAATTTTTTGACAACTCAGTCATTATTACTGTTTTTTTTCCTATTTTCTGACAGATGATTTGTAATTGCTTTTTTACTTACATTAAGAATTAAAATGAAAAATGAAATTTAGGTTTTGATATTTCTTTATCAGAATAGATGAAAGAAACCAACTTTGATGTGAATATTATTTTTGTGGATTTTTTAGGGGGTATCAAATTTAAAATTCATTGGTTGATTTATTTCCCTTTGACATCCTGTATATTTTTGACAGCCCACCACAACCATCTGTTCTTTTGGCTCAAGGAATACAAATTATTTGTTTTTTTAGAAAGGAAACAGGAAGTTTAGGCTTCTGCTTCTTGACACAAAACCATCAGTAAAACATTTAAAAAATCCAAGACAGCCAATTTGCTATTCTTTTGTGCTGTTGAAGGCTAACTAAACTGTTTCCAGAAGATGCTTTTTCACTCTGGTAGCCAACGTACCAACACTGCTGTGTAGCAGAAACCCCAGCAGTCTTATTCATTATCAAAAGGGCATCTGTCCTAGGGCCACGGATGACTGACTGGTCTCAAAGCCTGAATAACAAGCACACCCAAATCTGAGCATCGTCACCTAAGCAGACCGATTTTCTGTGTTTACTTTCCAGAGAATTCAGCTCAGTGATCATTTTGTGGCTTAAATGTGTTGAAAGAAATACATTCCTCCTTCTTCATAAAATTCCATAACTGTGTCTATAAATTTCCCTCTCAAGGTTCATTTCTCATGTCGGCAGTGATAGAAGAGCTGCCTGAGCGCTGGGGCTCTCTGCCCACTCCTGCGGAGCCTAATTGTTGCACTGTCAAGGAGTTGGTGAGCGTCGGCAGGGGTCTCTGCCTGGCTTCTACGGCTCAAGCTCCTCGGAGGGACTCAGTATCCCTGAGCTCCTGGCTCTCAACTGCTACAATTGATTTTGGTCCATCTTTTTACATTTTATTCAATTATTCCTCAATGATCACAATAACCTATGATAAAAATCACAGCTAAAATAACCAAATTACATGGCTCCCAGAAGCAGCAATTTTGGGTGTGTTAAAGTTGACTTTTATCTTCTGAATTAATTTTGTAAGATTTCCCATCTTGTGAAAATCAGACAGATAATTAGATTTTTTCAGAGTATAAATACTTTTTCTCTAGTTGAGTGTCTTTATTTGCTAACTTCTTCAAACTGTGTTATTTCTACCACTGCTTACTTATTTCAACATAAGATTTTTTTTAATGGAAAACAATTCTCAGGAAGCTAGAGGTAGTGGTCAGGTTCAGGTGTCAGCCTGACCAGGTGATGATACCTAGTTCTGTTGCTGGGGCCTCGAATTATCAGCATGTGAATTTTATGTGTGGTTGACCATCCCTGCAGTAGCCTAGAGGAGCGCCTTCCGCAATGGTCAGGCTTGAAAGGAGAAGTCAGAAGAGAGAGAAGCAGCTCACTAGAGCTCAGCAGAGCCCAGCTCAGTGCAGCTCAGAGCCGGCTCAGACCAGACATTTGGAGATGCAGAAATGAACCGGTCTGGGGAAAGCGGTTTGAACCTAGAAGCTGGGAGAGAAGCCCAGCAGATGCAGCCATGTGCCTTCCAAACTTAGTAAATTTGTAACTAAACAAACCCCATTTGTAAAAGCCAATCCATCTCAGGTGTATTGCATTCTGGCAGCCTTAGCAAGCTAAAACATGAGACTTGTCATTTTTTCTCTTGAATTGCCCACTTCTGGAGATACCATTGACACCATGTGCACAGCTTTGCAATACTCAGAAGTTCCTTTCTTAGGAAATGTGCAAGTTGCAGGAAGGATACAAGTAGAGACTGAGAAACAAACCCTCATGTTTTCATTTGCATAAAAGCCTAAATCAGCTCTCATGGGACAATGAATTTATCTGTAGTCCATAGCTTCAGAAAAACCTTTCACAACTTTTATTAGCCGAGTCACCACATGTTCTGGGTGACAAACACTTCTCAATCATTTGAACACTTTTATTTTGTAAGTGGCAAATTTATACAGGTCACTTCTTAGGTCAGGAGATTACACTGAAACCTATTACGAATAGAGTTGTCTGAGAATGGAATGTTGTTCGACTTTTCCAGAAGCATACACAACCCATGACAGCTTAGATAATTCAGATGTAAAATTTTTCCCTGCATATCCACAACTACATTTTCCTATCCCATCCTTATCGGGCCAGTTTTCCTTCAGTCTTACATGACACATGCAGCAGCAAGAACTAATGGTGATTTAAGGGGACTTACTTTATTTTATCCAACTTTGACCTTGACACCTTTCTCCAACCCCCATTTATTTTCCCATCATATATATGCTTAAATTTTTCTTTATTTCTTCTTTTTAATAAATACTTTTTCCCATACTACTCTCTCTCCTCATGGGCTCTGGAGGAATATCACTTATTACAGTAAGTAAATACTAACATTTTTTCTCTCTCTCCTATTTTGAGAAAAGAATTTCCCTAAGTATAAGGTGATCTTATTTTCTTTTTTTCTGTTTAGGAGGCAACTAGTTTCAAAATGCAAGCTTGAAAAATCTGTTCTCCAAGGGTCCTTGGTCAGTGTTGGGAGTGTTTTCATGTTCTGTCACGTCTTGAAACAAGATGCCCAACTGACACTTCGTATTTACTCATCTGTGGGTTATATATGAAGTGCTTTGGCTGTTAGATTTACCTGGTGAAAGGCTTTTTTTTTCTAGCATAGAATGCAATTTTTATATTATTATTTTTTTTCTCTGAAACTGAGAGGCATTTAAATGAAGGAAGCACATTTTTAATTTCTCACATGTGATTATTCCCCCACATGGTATCAGGCAAATACCACCCTCTCCACTAGTGTCACTAACTTATCAGCATCAGCTCCTGAGTCATCTGAATACGTGTGAGGCTTTCAGTTGTTAATCAAGAACAAATCATTTAGTCCTATTAATAAACAAAACACTCACCTGCTTAGCCAACTGCCTCATCGAGCGGACTCTGCAAAGCATGCCCTTGGGATGGGGAACGCTGTGTCCTGTACACCTGAGTTAGCCAAGGGAGCCATTGGGGAGAGTCGGTGGTGCTGCCCCAGGCACTCAGAAGGGCAGCTGCAGGGGCCGCGTGACGTGTGTGGTGTGGGGTCTTCTAGGATGTGAGGAGAGCAGGGTACTGTGCATTACTCTAGCACATCTGTGCTAGGTGCCTTCTGGGGGCAATGAGGGGCGCCATGTCCAGGCTTAGGGAAAGGGCATGAGGAAAATCTCTGCTACCTTCAGTGGCAATGCTAAAGGGGGGCTCAAGAGTGTGTGCCGTCACCTACGTGAGCCCAAGCTTTGTGAGGGGGTACACTGGCGATTCTGCAGGGACCCCTGCTCTCACGTATGGCCACCCTCACATATGGCCACTTCCGCACCTACAGAGAGAAGCCAAAGGAAACGAAAAGGTATTCCCCACGAGTGATGTGTTGGCAATCAACAGTAACCTGCTGAAGGTCTCAAGTTGTCCCCGTGTGTCTAGTTTTCCCAAATGCATGCATTGTAATGAACTGACTGGACCCCTTGCCATTAGTCTGACTGCCTTGCGTGGATCATAGCTTGATTCGTTGCTTTTTCTTTCTGCTAACTGCTGTAGCCAGTCAAATCATATCTAATTATTTTTAAATTCTTCATGAGCTTGGGAGTGTTTTCTTCCTTCTCCCATCTCTGTCCCCCCTCCCCTCCCTTCCTCTCTCTCTCACTCTCCCTCCTTCTTTCTGCTGATCTGCATAAAAGGATTATTTGCCCATCCTGAAGCCGTGGGAAAAAAGCTGAAGTAAGCAACAATATATTGTTAAGTATACTTGACGATAATATTCTCAAAGTAAGTCTGTGCTCCTAACGATACAGCCACAGCATTACTTTTGGGAAGCATCACGGGAGCACAACATTCCCGCCGACAGTTTATAATAAAAAGGGGATGGCGAAACGGTCACTATTCAAACCACCCCCAGGCTCACTAGCACTCAAAATCAAGCATTCTATAGACAGCTGCGATTTGCACTCGGAGGTACTCTCAAAATGTAAAGCTCTATAACAAAGTAAGCTCTAACATCGGCCCATAGCGTCCTGGCTGAGTAATTTTGTTGGCACGGAAGTTAAAGATTATTTTTTTTTAGTACCTTTTAAAATAACCCTATACTTTTCTTTCTTTGTCAGTGGATCTGAGAGCTTAGAGATAGGAAGCCACCTGTCACTTTGTACTATCTGATGTATTGATTCATTCTAAAACAGTAGAGTTGACCACATTTAAGTTGATTTCAGGGTTATTTCAATTTTTGAATTTTACATATATCAAAATAATTCTTAGATATTTCTTTGGAATAACCAAACTAAAAATGACATTTGTAAAGTTCCCAAAGAAAGCACAGATCTCATTAATACACACTCTAATTTACGTGTAGTCATAAATCCTCTGTGAGGGCCACAGACATGAAGACATTTTAGGGTATTGTTCAGCTAAGGAAAACCTGGGAAGGATGTCAACAGAATATACAGACAGGACAGGAAATTTAGGGATCCAGTTTACTCTGCTGGTTGTCAAGACATTGCTCAAATAGTTCCAAAATATGAGTTAGTGATATTTCTTGAAAGCACACAAGCATTTTTCCCTCCAGTGCCTTCTGGTACTTGCTTTAGTTCGCCACATCTCGAAAATGCTTCTGGCATTTTTCAAACCACAGAACACTATTAACAGTAATTTGCATTTTAAACACTGTTCCTAAAATATGGTCACATTTGCGTATGTCTCAAAGCCCTCCTCCCCCATACTTTTTTAAGCTTTTAAAAATAGCTGACTAGGGCGGGCAATGGTGGTGCAGTGGCAGAATTCTCGCCTGCATGCTGGAGACCTGGGTTGGATTCCCAGTGCCTGCCCGTGCGAAAAAAAAAAAAACCCATCAAAAATTGCTCACTAAACTTTGTAAATTATAGGGATGAAAAATTCAGGCCACTAAAGAATTTCCCAGGTTCAGAGATCATTGCACCTATTCTTTTAGTTTCCCAGCTGCTAAAACAAATACCATTCAGTGGGTTGGCCTAAACAATAGAACTTCATTGGCTCACGGTTTTGAGGGTAGAAGTCCAAATCTAGTTGTCAGCAGGGTGAGGCTTTTCCCTGAAGACTGCAGTGTCCTGAGCTGCTGGAGGTCCTGTGTCCTTGGCTTTTCCATAGCATGGCCATACACATGGTGGCATTTTTTCCTTTCTCCTCTTGGTGGGTTCTGTTGACTTCCAGCTTCTGGCTGTCCCCTGTGGCTTTCTCTGTGTCCAATCTCCTTTGCATGTTAGGACTTCACCCATATTGGATTAAAGTCTACTCTCATTCATTTGGGAACACCTTAACTGGTAACATCATCAAGGTCCTATTTACAAATGGATTCATATGCACAGAACCAGGGGTTGGCACCCAAACATGCCTTTCGTGGGGGACATGATTCAGTCCTCGACTGGCAGGCAATCTCCTTTGTTAATAGTAGATGCAATCAGCCATAAATGCAATGAACTAACTAGTGATTTAAATCTTCAAAATACCCTCAAAGTAACAATCAGGCTAGTGCTTGCTTGACTAAACAACTGGACACCATAACCTAGCCATGTTGATGCAAGAAATTAACCATCACAGTCCACCCTTTGTCAACTCAGCACCCATACACATCTAATTAAACAATATTTAAACCTTATAAACAGTGATTGTCACACGTTTCACCTGACATAATTCAACTGTCCCACGTATAACAGGGAATGCACTAACTCTTTCCTCAGAAGACAATGCAGATCCTTGGGTAACGTTTGCTTTTAAATTTTATATTCTGTAACTTAAATACTATGACATAACATTAATACAACATATGTTATATGATAAGGGAATAATAGAAGGAAACAACATTTCCTTTATGTATATATACAAACATATTCCTAATAAAACAGGGAAGAAATATTCATAAACATTATGATCTTCCTTTCTGCAGCTGGTCATGTGGCTACAGCTTGTGTTTACAACTAAACTCCTTTCCCTACCCATTCCATACCCTCTTTGCCCTCAGCAAGCACCTCGCCTGATCATGGTTGTTCGCCTGGTGAGGTGATGCAGACCCTCTTTCCTGAAGTTTCTGGGCCATTAGTAGTCCTGCCTGGGTTGAGTTGTAGTTTTCCACTGACTTTAATCACAGGGCATGGTAGTGCTCAGAGATACTAGGGGATCTCCTGTATTCCAGGCAAACTCTTCTGCACCTCTATTGTGTAGCAGCAGTCCTCTTCCCCCATAATAATGAAGATCAGTCACCCCAGCCAGCAGTGATTTCTTTCTTTGCCTGTTGATTCAGAAACATGTGGAGCCCCTCGTATATGGGTGGCAGTTTTAACTTGTAGTTCAGTAGAATCATTGTTATGTCTCCTGTGGGAACATTCCTCCTTTTGGAACTAAAACCTGTAGTCCAGCAGAATTTAAGGCTGTGAGGACAGGAAGCAAATATTTTTTCTAGTGGATCACTAGGGGTGACAGTGAGTGGTGCCACTCCATTTCCACCCTTTGATTCCTGGACCTGTGAATTCTGGCTACGGGAGAAACAGCAGCACAAAGTGGAGGCTGGCTCAGAGCACGCACAGCCTCCTGGAGAACCCTGTCCCAAGGCTTTCCTACCCAGTTGGCACCATAACCGAGTCTTCAAAAGGCCATTCCACCATACTGTCATTTCAGCTGTTTGGGGGTGAGACAACCACACCTATTTATGGGCTGATTCTACAGTATGGACCATGGTGCTATGGAAAGGACGCCTCTGGGAGCATTTCTTCAGTGTGCTGAATGAAGCCACATTTCCAGTCATTCTCTCTTAATGATGACAGTAATAATAATAGCAAATATTTATTGAGTACTGTGCTAAAAGCTTTGCAATTGTCTATGAGGTGAGAGACAATATTATTATTTCACGCATAGGTGAAGAAATGGGACCACAGAGGGGTTAAGAGACTTTCTGAGGTTACAAACACAGCAAGTGATAAAGCCTGGTCCCTGTTCTGCTCCATCCTGCCTCAGAACCAGAACTATTAAGTCTGCTCAGGCACTCAGTGCTCTCAGAGAAGGACATGAGGAGATTATAATGATCGTGTAAATACACACTGGCTTTCCAGCACCCACAGGCTTAAGAAAAGAAAGTTGGCAGAAAAATGCACACAGCACCCCTTTCGGTCAGTGAAAAGCAGGCTCCAGAGAACACAGCCAAGGGAAAACGGAAGACCATAAGATTATCCCTGAAGGACTGTGAGCAATGAGGTAGCCAGCAAAGACATAAAGAAGTACTGTGCTTGGCAAAATATCTATAAAAGACCAGTCTTTTCTCACAGAGCTGAGTAGCAACAAAAGTGACAAGAAAGGAAAAAAGAGAGGGTGGGAAAAGAGGAGGGAGGGAGACGTGGAGGCTGGCGGCAGGAGTCATGGCAGTAGCAGAGGCATTGGCTGCTGTTTTTAGAAGCAATGACAGATACAATCAGCTGAAAATAGCAGAGAAGCAAATTGCTGGAGACAGAAAACAGAACAGCTTTGCTGCCGTGGGGACAACTAGCCACCTGCCTCCCAGTTCTGGAGCCCTCAGGCCTGAGGCAGGAACCCCACTCTGGGAAGCTGGAATGAGGGTGGGCAGTTGTTCCTGCTCAGCAGCCGCCAAGGCCATCAGTTGCCATGCTGGGGCAGCCCATCAGGACAGATGGACTGCTGGGGAAAGGAGGAGGTACTGTCTGGATGCAGTGTGCCAACGATGCATTAAAGCCATTCTCATGCCATTCTGTATCTGCATCCACAGCAGAGCCCATCTCTGATTTTCATAGTCCTGCCTACAGAGGCAGCACCAAGGATGTGTGCGTGTGTCTGCGTGTGTCTCTGTGTGTGTAGGGGCAGGAGGTTGTCTTGTTCCTCTGCCACTCTTTGATATTGATGAATAATACTTTCTCAATCTTTGAGTCTCCTTTTCATCTGATTGCTGCTCTTATGTCACTCCCATGTAGAAAATCTGGAGTTGCTACTATTGTCACCCTACGACTTTTTAGTTCATTATGTTCTTTTTAAAGATGTCAGGAAAGTATGTGCAATGTTATAAAAAAGATTCCCACCAAGAAAAAGTTAAACATTTACAGCTAGATGCATAAAGGGTTGATCAATTCAGCAGGAAAACCCTAGCTGTTCAGTTCATTTCCCAAAGACAACTGAGGTTTTATTTTACATCACGCTACATGAGTCAAATGATTGTTTGAGGACACGAAAGCTCTGGGTTTCTGCAGGGTGCTAGAACCGGGGCTGCTGTGACGATGTATTAGTCATAGTAGACCAGGCGCTAGAAACAGACAGCGCCCTCAGTCCTCACGACTAACTGGAATGGTGACGGCGCAGTCCGCGCTGACGGCTGCCTTCGGCCCTGACGCGAGGCTCCCTGCGGCCGAGACCGTGAGTGACGCGCTGGCACCCACCTCCCGCAGCTCCGGCCGCTTTAAGGCTCCTCCAGGACGGGCTCCGTGACTCTTCCCGCTGCTTGTCGTTTCGCCCCCCCAGAACTTCTGGAGCGTGGGCCACTGTCTGGAAGCTCACTCTGAGCAGGTCGCGGTCCTTCGTGGGCATGATTTCTTCCTCTCACTGAACTGTAAGCTCTGTAAGGGCAGGATGCACTGTGTCCCCTCTGTGTCCCCTCTGTGTCCCTCCCTCCTCTTGGTCCCTGCCTGGACATCAGCTCCTAGCAGGTGGACATTAGGAGCTGACAGACGGGAACGGTGGGGGCACGTTTTCTCTCTGCAGTGCACTTTGACCAGCCAGAGGCAACAGAGCAGGGGTTCAGATGCCAGGCTCTGAGGCCAGTTACCAGGGTTCAAGTTCGGGCTCCGTGGACCAGTTCTTAATATCATGGTTTCCTTACCTCTAAAATGGGGATACTATTAGGAAGGGCCTCACAGAGGGTGAAGGGTAAAGAGGTGGTCTCCACTGCACAATTAGAAGGGTGCTGCCTCTAAGAAGCTCTTGCTGGCAGTTAAGCCAGGACTCGGTCCCCAGGGATGGCCATCCTGGGTGGCTGGTCTGGCAACTGCATGGTTACAGCTCACAGCATTTCTGGAATTTAATTCAGATAAAGAAGCTAAACTTTCTTTAGATTTCATTCAGCTCTAACAGATGAAAATTCTTATGCAGTAGAGCCATTTCCAGATTGTTTCAGGCAAATCTACAAGACTGGTATCCACACAGGAAAACTTTCAGGGGACTCAGGTGAAAAAATTAGTATCTTTAATATTGCCCCACTTTCCCCTCCACATTGGAGGAATTACCACCCACGTCGGACGAAACGCAGTCCAAGGCCTTGGGGAAATCCAAACCAGGTAACTTGGTCACCAGCACTAGGAGACGGGACTGACGGTGAGGGGGCGTCCAAGTGAAACGCCCCAGGGTCTGGCATTTGGTGAATGATGCATGGCCCGGCCACGGGGGCCCCCCTGGGAGGGTCCAATGCCTCTGCAGTTAGAAGGCTCCGAGGAGGCTGGGGTCAGTGTGGGGCCCCTGACGGCCTGAGTTCAGACGATTGTGAAAGGGTCTTCTGGAAAGACCACAGGAGGCAGCAGTAGCCACTCTGGAAGGTGAACTGCCCAAACCACCAGGAGAGACCTCTCTGAGCATTAGAGACCCTGGCGTTTTCTTTTCAAATGAATGGCTCAAATTCCAACTTTAAACTGTGTGATTTTCCTTATCTTCTCAGAGACTGCGTGGAATGACCACTCAAGGAATATCCTGTCCTTTTCCTTGATAAAATCATCAAGAACACTTGATGAGGCTGCTGAGAGGATGCCAGCTGGAGGTCGGGCCATCGTGGCACCCAGACCTCATCAGCTGGCCTGTGGCTGTGACTGCGCAAAAGGTCACAGCTCAGCCTCCTGCCTGCCTCAATTCTGAGTCACAGCCGGGCCCGCTGCAGAGGCAGGGAGAAAGATTCATGTTCCAGCCACATCGCTGCCCAGACTCTGGGGAAGGAAGAAGCACGTGTGTGCCTTCAAACGGGTTTTGAGCATCTGCAGGTGGGTGATGAGGAGAGAGCCTGAAGAGAAGGAAGCGAGAGGTGGGGCTCTGTGGACCTGTGGAATGAACTGTTAAGTGTCCCGGGAAATGTTTTCTTTAGATGCTTCCTGGCTGCCTGTCCTCATGCTGCTGCTCCTGGTGTGCGTGGCAGGAGCAGACATGAGGCGCGGGGTCTTTGCTGCGCAGGGTTCAGCACTGCCAGTCTTGCTGCCAGTCTTGGCCAGGCCTCACGCCCAGTTAGTGACCAGTTTCCTGCCTGACTTCTAGTGATCTTGAGCAGGTACTGGCCCTGCTGGAAGCTCCCCTGCCACCAAACTTCAGCCGCAAGTCTTGGAGACTGTGTTCTGTCTTATTTCTTTGTTTTTAACATGCTTCCTTGGTCCTCCAATGAGAGCCCGTATTTTAGAAACGGGGCCTTATCTTGTCCTCCAACGACGGTAGCCTGCTCCGAACCTGCTAGAAGGTATCCGCTACCTACTGCTGTCCACTTCCTACCAACGGCCCAGAAGTTGCGTCCGCTCCCTGTTGCCTACGATTGAAGCTCCCTGAGGCCAGCCGCCTGGCCCTCAGCAGAGCATGTGTGACGCAGTTCACCTCTCCTCCACCCCAATCCCAGGCCAACATGGCACACGACTCACTCCCTCTGGAAACACCCTGAGGCTTGCTGACCGCAGATCTGCGGACATCTGTGGATTGACTACTGTGGGACTCCCTCCTGCTCCTCTCTTCCCATCTGCCCCGCTCCATGCTCACATCCTGTGGTCCTGTGCCAATGGACGGAGTGTCAGATGAGTGCAGCAGGACCAGCCTTTGGCCTGTAGGGCCCTGGATTTGTAACAAATTGATTTTAATGTGTAATGACAAAAGTCTGTGTACGCATCTTCCCAGCTAAAATATTCATTTCAGATGTTAAGACAAATCTTGCTTGTTTTCTGGAAGGTGCAGACTCCATTTCCCAATTCAGAAACAGATGTTTGACTCTGGCCTTCTCTGATGACCCCATCCAAAACCTTAACCCTTGCCATAAAACACCTCATCCCTCTTTCCGTCTTTGCTTTTTTCTTAGCACTTTATACTAGCATACTTCATATTTTAATCACCTATCTTGTTAACTGTTTATCCCTCCTGCTAGAAGAGATTTTACTTTATTTTATTATCGCCACACCCAGAGCAGTTCCTGCCTGGGGAGTCACTCCACAAATGTTGGTTACGCAAATGGCAAGAGCGAGTGGTGAATGAAGCTGCGCGTCTGCTCCTTTCTAGCCAGTCCCACTGGCCACAAAAGCCATGGGTATCCTGCCTTGCTGGTCCAGCAGAGGTTAACTCTCCCAGCCTGGCTGTCTGTCCAGTGGGCTGGGAGCCTGGCTCCCTGACCGTCCAGCTCCTCCCCACGTGCAGTGCAGCACTCACCTTCAGCTTGTGCTCGTGCTCCTTGTTGACGCGCGCGAGCAGCTGAGCTTTTCTTCTATTGAGGGCGTCAATGAGGGCATCACACTGCGCCACCAGGCAGGCCTCAAACTCAACACTGTTCTCCTGCGTGAGAGAGCACACCCTGAGTGCACGGGGCCCGGCCATGTCTGCTGCCAGCAGAACAGAGCTGCCCTCACACCCTCGGTGCATGGCCATCTCCGCTGCTGCCTGTCTGTGTGGGGCAGGAATCCCTGCTGAAGGGAGTGGAAAGGAGCTCTCTCCATAATGCATCTAGTTGTTTTAAAAAATAATATGGACAAATTTCATTCTATAGTGTCTGTATTTTGTTTTAAATTTAGATTGAAAAGGACAGATGTTTGTTACCTGATAAATTTATTTTTATCCAAAGGAAAACATCTCTATTGTTTGAATTGTATTAGGTAAAATAAAGCTTTAGAATAGAACATCAATGCTTTTGGGAGCAGACACATGTCCAGTGACAGGTGGCGGCAGGTGGCGTTTACACAGGAGCCAGCAGGGGGTGGGCAGCGGTCAAGGCATGAGAGATAAAATTAATGTCAAGGTAAGAAAGAAGAGAGAGGGACGGCAATGCTCCTCGTTATGAAGCAATAGTCTAATTCCAACAGAATCATAAGAATAATCATGGGCAAAAACACTTGCTCATTTCCTTACGGAAGGCACCCAGCGAGCACAGGTAGGCAGGTCAGAGCTGAGAGCACAGAACACGCATCGCGCTTCCGGACAAATCAGACTGAACCGTGGTGCAGGGGAAAGGTGCCTAGTGAAGGGTCACCGCCTCATGATGCTCAAATTGAATCCTGGCTTTAAAATTTCACTTGATTTAAATCTGTGCAAACCACAGGCATTTCCTCTAAGCAAGTATCTCACTGAATTATAACATTTATTAAAGGGAATATTTTCAGTAAGTTACATATGATATTTTGATTCTCAAACCAAAGTCCATAAAACATTTGTAATTTACAACAAATGAGAATGGAACACTCACACTTAATAATACCCAATGGAGAAGAGAATAGACTTCTGTGGGTTGGCAAGTAAGAGGGTAGGAATAGCCTGACCTAGTGAATTTTAACTTAATTCCAAAGTCATAAAGAACTAAGTTTCTTTGTATAATAATCCACTGATAGGTATTTGAAAACTTCTTAAATGCCAGCTCTTCTTCATATAAGGTACACATTAGTATTGCTTGAGCAATGGCTTCTCCGAGCGCTAAGTTTTGGCTTTAACAGTAATTGTCTGAGTTCTCAGAGAGCCCCCTTGGAAAACATCACTTCAGGGTCTCCCTATGTACAGTGCAGGGAATACTGGTGGGAGTGGGGGGGGGGGTGTGCGTGGCTCTTCTCTTGAAGCAGACTGTTAATTCTCTCACTGACTTAGAGCAGAAAGAAAGCTCTGCTCCATTTAAGAGGAGAGGGCAGGGCAAGCCTGGGGCTGCACATTTTATACGAGCAAAAGCAAAGAAGGGATTGACTGATAAACTCTATCGCTTTGGAAAACAGCAGGTGTATTACTCTTAAGCTGTTAGGGAATGGAAAGTTCTAATGTGGGCATGCATGCCAAGAAAAGGCAAAGAAATCAGTGTAATGCCTTGAAAAGCTGGCTCCCTTTCAGAAGCCATTTCTGCTCTGACACGGGTTAAATATTAACTTCAAAAGACAGTTTGTTGGAGGCCAGAGTTAAGGTTATTTTTCTGAGGTAAACCTTAAAACATGAGAATGGTAAATTGTGCTGGACCCAGGGGTCATGATTTTAGCATTTCATGCGGTTTACAGCCTCTTTCCTTCAGCAATAGTGGGGAATTCATGAGCTCTCCAATGCTGGCTGAACTGCTGGTCACTGTGTCCAGATGAAGCAATGTGAAATTACAGTCACCAGGAGAGCTTGGCTGCAAAAAATATTTAAGTATTAAAGTAGAGGAAAAGCAATACTA
Organism: Tamandua tetradactyla; assembly: GCF_023851605.1. Lineage (NCBI taxonomy): Eukaryota > Metazoa > Chordata > Mammalia > Pilosa > Myrmecophagidae > Tamandua > Tamandua tetradactyla. Next base: position 1,360,848 of record NC_135340.1, on the reverse strand, counting down.
TGGGATAGGAAGGAAGGAAAAAAAAAAAAAAAAGACCGAAAGGAATAAAGGAAGTAAAAAATAAGGGTGATCTATTTGCTAGACATAAAGATAAAATTATTACAAGAGCCTTTGGGGACATTTAGGGTTTTTAAAGATTCCTCAGTAAAGCCTCTGAACTCGCAAGGAGACGGGCCTCTTTCTAAACCCACAGTGGCGGAGACTTGGGGCCTGAGCGTGGGGTGATGGAGCCACGTGGATAAACAGTGTGCACCTCTGGCTTGTGGGTAAGACGCGAACACCCCAAGAAGGGGCCTGTGTGCGCGTATGTACTGGAAGATACAGAAGAGGAAATGCAAATAGGAATTTTCCATAACACACAAGTAGAACCGAAGGAAGAAACAACCGCCCCTGACACCGCCAGCCCCCCCACACCACCAGCCCCCCGACACCACCAGCCCCCCGACACCGCCAGCCCCCCGACACCACCAGCCCGCCTGTGGGTCTGCGTCCGCCCCGGGCCGTACCTGGATCTGCTGCGCCAGGCTGCGGAGCTGCACCAGGAACTCCTTGGCCTCTTTGGCCCTGTCCGAGAGTCCGTTGAGGGCCTGGGAGAGCTGGCTCTGAAAGCGAGAGAAGGAGACGATGGCAGCCGGGATCACACGGGGCCACCTCAGGCCGCCCCGGGCTGTGGCCCAAGAGCCGCGAGTCCCCAGCCTCCCCAGATCGCTCCTGGGGGAGCTCGGACCACTTGAACCCACATTTGTATGCATGGACTCTGGTCACGGTGGTGCCCGGACTCCTTCCCCGGGCTCCTTAGTAGTTTCTTCTCTGCAGCTGTGAAAACTTCTGGCCACGCAGTCTCAGCCCCTCTGCGGCTGAGGTCCCCCAGTAATTTCCTCGTCCCGTTAATTAAGCAATATGTATTTAGTGCCTATTATTTGCCAAGGATTTAAAAAATGATGACCATGGGTAAGATTTTATTATCATCAACATTACTTAGCTTAAAGGCACCTGATCTGGGCTTGGGGTGGAAAGAATCAAGAAAATCCAGAACAGGACAAGGGGGTGAGTCCCTTGGAATCACCTCTGCTGTGACGAACGCGCTCCTCAGGGTCTGCCCCCTCCCAGGACCTGCCCCGCTGCCCAGCTCCACGCTCGTCTCCTGGATGGGACCACTCTCTCTCTCTGATTCCTCACACCGCCCTCCATACGCGGATGACGTTTTGCTGAGGAGGCAACGTGTTTCCGTGAGCACTTGCTTTCTCAGCCTTCTCGTGCTGGGGTGGCTGCGGGACACATTGCTAACAATTAAACCGAAAGGGAAGCTGCTTGCTGGGGGAGAGGTCTGAGGAACTTTCTGATTTCCTGAGGACCAGAGTGGCTGGTGCAGCCTCTCTCCTCTTGTTCCTGGCGATTGTGACGTGACATCCGGGGCTGCAGCTGCCATCCTCTGCCCAGCGCAAGGGGAAGGCCAGTGCGGTGAGGGTGGGGGAAAAGAGAAAGAGCCAGGGTCCCAATGCGACCTTTAAGCACCTGAGCTAATACTGGCAGCCTCACAGCACTAGCTTTTTGCTTTTTTTTTTGTTTGCTTGTTTTTTATGTGTAAAAAATTAACTCCTATTGTTTAAGTCCCTCTATTGGAGTTTTCTGTTACCTGCAGTCATTATCATCTTACTTGATACAATATTCCTTCTTCCATCACCTAGGACATACCCTCTGCCCCCCTGTAAATTACAGAGACAACCCCCTTTCCCACAGCATCTCCAAACATGGAGCCCGTGTCACTCCTTGCAGCACAAGGCCTCATTTATCCTTCCTCTGAGTACAAGGACAGATCTTCACATTATATTTCTTGTTCTAGTGAATGTTCTCCTCTTACATTTGTCTTATTAAATAAAAATACAGGTATGGAATCTCCTGTAAAATATGCATGCCAAAAGCTTAGTGGGAGCGACGAGGTGTGGTGGAAAGACAGGCTTTGGTGGCAGGCCGGAGGGTCCAGTCCTGACTCTGCCCCTTACTAAGTGTGGCCTAGTGACAGCCGCGTCTGACTGAGTTTCTCCAACGGGAGAAGTGGGAATAATACTACACCTTTTAGTTTGGGTTACTATGAGAGTTTAATGCGTCAACGACATGAACATTCCTGCCAGCAAAGGGCAGTGGTTTGAGGGAACTTACCTGAACTCAGAAATGCTGAATCAACCTTATACCCCCAGTTTAACCTCACTGATAAAGAGACGATATTGCTTCTACTGAGACCCCTGCTGGTGTGTGAATGACACTCAGAAGCGGCGGCTGGAATTAGTTCTTATTTACCTCCTTCCTTACTGCTCAGAAACACCTGCTCACTGACTGCTGGGGACTCGCAGGGCCGCAGGGAGGCTCCTGGACTAGGTTCTGTGTGCAGAGCCCTGGATCGCTTTTACTCGCTCTGTTTCCTTGGACTCCAGGAGGCTGGAGCAGCCCGGCAGGACACGTGGAAGCAAAGCCAGCTCCAGTGGCTGAGCGGGCACCCAGTCCTTATTTCTCTGTCCCAGCTGCACCATAATCTGGGATGAAAGTTTTCTCCTTAAGAACCATTTCAGGGAGTACAGGAAATGCAGAAGGGAAAGAGGTCTTATTTGGAAGAACAGGCCATAAAATAAGAAATGTATATTAAAGGATAATTTTTTTCTTTGTTACTTTAGAATTCATCTGTCTCTTTCTTTTTCTGAATAGTAAAAGTTTGCTGGGACTTCAGTTTTCTTTCCCCTTTTATTATAACCTATGCCTTAGAAACCACTCTTGGAGGTTTGAGTGCAGGCCCCAAACGCATTCAGTTACACGGAACTGAAGTTATCTGATTTTTTGTTTGTTTGTTTTGTTTTGTTTTTGCATGGGCAGGCACCGGGAATTGAACCTGGGTCTCCGGCATGGCAGGTGAGGATTCTGCCTGCTGGCCCACCTGTGATTTCTTGTATTACAGTCTTGTAATTAATTGTGTCTGTGTAATGTAAGTCAATGCTGACACCTATAAAGTGTTTTTTGACCAGGTGTAATTGTACACTTGTAAAAGATTTTCAGTAGTAGACAAAGAGTGTCGGTTTCAGCCACTTTCAGTGTTTATATGGCAAAGCAATAAGTAAACTGCAAAAATCAATTTATTGGCAGATTTACTCTCTTTGTGTCTGTGTTCAGTTCCGAGAATGTCTTCTGTCTGGCTAATGACTGGTCTGGTATTTGAAAAACATCTGCACTATAAGATGAAGATCTAGAAACCTTTCTTCTAAGCTTTGACCTCTTGAAGAAACTGAGCAGGAGACAATGAACAATTCTGGAAAATTATTTATCACTATCAAATGCTCTCATTATAAAAACATTGCTTTTATAGGCTATCTTTGATCACACTTATAAGCTTCATCTGAGTAGAAGAAAATTATTATTGATTTTGTTTCCCAGAAGCATTGAAATTCCTGCTCTGGCTGCAGAGATGTTCTGTATTCACAGCCACTGAGCAGCTCCATAAATTTATGATCTAACACTCAAAATAAAAAAAATGTACATGTTTTCCTTGAGGCATCTTTGGCAGTATTTGAAATTATAGGGAGAAAGGTGTAGTCCTAAACCTGTTTAAGATGCCTAAGCAATGACGTTCAGATTTCTTGGATATTTATTTTTTAGTTTATGGACCAGAGGGTGAATGAGGTGGGGGATGATGCTGCTGCAGAAGCACGGGCAGACTTCCCGTCCGTTGCTCTCTGCTCAGAGCATGCCCTGAATAATCAGGGTCTCCCAGAAACACGGCTGGTTGTTCAGAGCTGCAGGGAGTGAAACAAAGACTGCTGCCCCCTCCATCCTGGGCATCTCCCACCCTGACCCAGCTGCCCCTTGTCCTCCAAAGGAGTAAAGCTGCAAGAGATGAGGTGCTCAGCCTGCGAGCCTGGAGAACGATGCAAGGGTAGCTTAGCCTCTAAGATGCAGCAAATTCAGCCCCCCTGAGGCCTCCTTATTCCTCATGCACGGACATGTTGCTGAGCCCAGATGGAAGGCAGCAGCTCCTTCCCTCTCCCTGCCATAAACATTGTTTGCACGAGTCGTTTTCCCTCAATTTACTACAAATATTGGACGGGGACAAACCGGGACAAATGACAGGAGGCTTCCTGTCTTTCTGGGATCTGAAGCTACAGGCCCCGGACACACTGAAAAGGGTCCAGCAGGGAGTTGACTCAGAACAGACGAGGCGGAAAAAAAACAAGCAGCAGCAGCTCCATGCCTGGAAAAGGCGCTTGCTGCCTCCCTAGCCGAACAAGCAGCCCTTTTCCCTCCCCCACCACGGACAACAAGACCAGACGGGGCGGGGGTGCGGGGGTAGCAGCGGTGTGGTTCTGGAGGGAAAGCCCAGGAGACACTGGAGGAGATACTGACTTCTCAGTCTCATCACAAGATATCGGTGATGTCTTATGACCCAGCAGCTCTGATGGGCATGGGCATAACCTCTTCCATCCCGACGGCCACCCTCACTGTGCAGAGGCTGAGGGCACAGAAGCCGAGTTAAGGTTCTACTCGCAGTGGAAAAGCCAAAACCAAACCCTAGTCTGATTCCAGAAGTCGCATTCCTCCCTTCAGCCGCCCACGGCAGGGCAGCCTCCCCTCACCCACTCAGGATGGCAGAGAACCTCCCGCGGCGAGGACACGTAAACCAACAAAGAGAAGTGATGAAGGGAAGAGGGGACTAGTTAAAACACTTTGTTATGCTTAACAACTGGTTACCAGACAAGCACGGCTAGGCCATATAGGAGATGCTCCCTCATTTTCCCACATCTGAAATGGCTGCTGTGGAAGACAGCGGTCTCACGGCAGAAGAGAGGACATCTGGACTGTGGTCACTGCTGGCCTTATCACTTACTGGTTTGAGATCTTGGTCAGGGGCTGAGCTGAGCAGAGAATGAGGTAAAGGAACGAAAACTGACCAAATGCTGGCTTCTTGGGGGGAACTTCAGGCTGAGTTGCCCAAGGGGCCTGACCTTCCTTCCAGCTAAGATTTCTATCCACCCGCCTGGCCTTCTGCGCTGTGAGGAGTCGCCTCTGGTTTCTCTGGACGAGGTCCTGGGTCGGCCTTGTCCGGCGACGTGAGCTAGGAGTCTCGGGGGGCCTGCCGAGAGGTGCCCCCTGCCTCCTCACCCAGGCACAGACCGGGCGCGTCTGGTTGAGAAGTGGCCGCTCCTCCGTGGCAGCGGAAATGGTTGGATCCGTGGAGTAAGGAATGGGACGGCACACCACGGTCTCCCGGAGCCTCTCAACTCTCAGAAGCGTCCCGCCCTTCCGAGGTGCCCACCCCGTAGGACCCGCTCTGCGCACTGTCCACCCCGTAGGACCCGCTCCGCGCACTGTCCACCCCGTAGGACCCGCTCCGCGCACTGTCCACCCCGTAGGACCCGCTCCGCGCACTGTCCACCCCGTAGGACCCGCTCCGCGCACTGTCCACCCTGAAGGACCCGCTCCGCGCACTGTCCACCCTGAAGGACCCGCTCCGCGCACTGTCCACCCTGAAGGACCCGCTCCGCGCACTGTCCACCCCGTAGGACCCGCTCCGCGCACGTGCCCACCCCGTAGGACCCGCTCCCCGCACTGTCCACCCTGAAGGACCCGCTCCGCGCACTGTCCACCCTGAAGGACCCGCTCCGCGCACTGTCCACCCCGTAGGACCCGCTCCGCGCACTGTCCACCCTGAAGGACCCGCTCCGCGCACTGTCTACCCTGAAGGACCCGCTCCGCGCACTGTCCACCCTGAAGGACCCGCTCCGCGCACTGTCCACCCTGAAGGACCCGCTCTGCGCACTGTCCACCCCGTAGGACCCGCTCAGCGCACGAGCCCACCCTGAAGGACCCGCTCCGCGCACTGTCCACCCCGTAGGACCCGCTCCGCGCACGAGCCCACCCTGTAGGACCTGCTCTGCGCACTGCCCTTCTGGTTAACTGGGATGCCATGAGTTTGTAAAGAGAAACTCGTGTGGAGGAGGGCTTGTTTCCTTTGCTTTGACTATAACTTTGAGAGGCATGCTATCCTTTTATCTTGATGATAAATCCATATATTCCTTCCCTGACAGTCCTAAAATTCAATTATAAAGGCTAAATATAAGGAAATTAAATTCTTCTTAACATTACTTCCCCTCTCATTATCATTGCTTCAGTTTTCTGAGAACAAACTAAAACACAATCTTATTATTCTAATAAATGGCCCTATTTATTTGCAAAGGAAGAGCCCTTTGGAATATCTTGAATATCTTCTAAAACATATTTATGTTTCCCAGGAATCCTTCCCAGTATTACAAGGTTTGTTCAGTACTTATACATCAGTTTCCATCCAAATAAAAGTAATAGTGATTATCGCAGCCAGAAAAATTATTTAAGCCATGTCTGGTCTTTTCCGCCCTTTCCTCGGCATACTTGCTGATCCGTTATCATGAGAGCGAATCCCAGCGCCAGAGAATGAAAAGAGGAATGGTTTCCATGACAACACATTTTCGCTCTACTAGTTAGAATCTAAGATTTGACTCCTACAGAAATAAATCTCTCTGTGGGAATTGGTTGATTTTGCAAACGACTAAATAACGGGGCAATTATGTCCAAAGAGAAAGCTGCTATTCGCTTGCACGAGCAAGGACGGGTTCTGCGAGGCGGCCCCGCCGCTGACACCGCCCAGATGGGGATGCCGCGCGCGCAAAGGCCTCGGCGGGCTGCGGCTCCCCCGCTCCTCGCCCACCCGAGTGGGCAGGACCGCCTGGCCTCGCGTGAATTCCAGTGATGCCCCCGTCTGAGGCAGACGGAATCGATTTTTGAGCACTTCATAGCAAATGACAATTGTTCATCTCAGCTGCCTTTCTTCTTACTTCTAGAAGTGATTAGTTCCTTGAAAAGACGAGAGCGGCTCTAGAGGCATCCAGTGTGGCATGAATTCGATTCCTTCTTATTATCTATTTTACTGCTAAGATCAGGTGCTGATATTGTACCTCTTTGTCATCATTTCCCCTTTTTCCTACTGTTTTATTTCATTACTTCAAAAATATGGAGAAACATTTTCAGGTTTTTAAAATTAAGTTGAAAACTTTGCCTGATGTTAAATACTTCAAATAATGTTTTATAAACATATTTCCCCAATAACCTTTTTATTCAAATCGTAATGGTGACTTCCAAGAAAAAATTACTTTTATTCGAGTGGTACACAATCAACAGACTGAATTGCTGACCCTGATACCCAGTGGTTTCCTTCTGTGCCATGGGTCTCACTGGAGCAGGAAATTCTGCTAGCATGAGGTGGTATCCTCAGCCCAGGTCTAGGCAGGGAATGAGTGCACTGCCTTGAACAGGATGCAAAAATCCAACACTGTAGTGAGGACTGCCCTTGCAAAGTGCAAATGTGGTAGATAAGTTACTTCTCACCCCAGCAGGATGATGCCTAACGCTAAGGGAGCCCGTTTGCAAAGCTATCCCCATACGTCCCAGAAATCCTCAGTGCCCAGCCTGTCTTTGCCCCCACTTGGCAGAAGATAATTCTGGCTGAGCTGGTCTGCTAAGGTCGCCATCTCCTTATCCTTCCTTTGTCCCCTTAGTCTGTGTGGTTCCCTGATGTCCACCCTGACCCTCTTCTCAAAACTAGGGAGGGTCCGATACCAGTCATCTGAGATGGATTGCCAAATACATTATCATCCTTTCACTGAAATTCATTCACATCAACTATTTAAAAATTTTTATCTTGAATTACTTTCAAACTTACAAAAATAATACAGGCCCAATAAAGAGAATTCTAACTTACCCTTACTCACCCAGTTAGCCAGATCCACCAATTTTTAACATTTTGCCATGTTTGCCATATCGTATGTTCCATCCATCCATCCATCCACCCCCCTCCCTCCCTCCACCCACCCATCCCTCCATCCATCCATCCATCGATCCACCCTCCCACCCACCCATCCATCCATCCATCCATCTGTCCGTCCGTCCATCCATTTGCTGATCACTTGAGTGTAGGTAGTATTCATTATGCTCCTTGAGCACTTAATTCTGCCATGGACATTTCCTAGTAACAAGGATGTTCACTTATGTATCCACCTTAAGTCCAGTCATCAAGTTCAAGAAATTTAACACTGAAATAAATACAGTCTATATTAACATATTTTAATGTATCCCAGTAATGTCCCTTTGAGTCTTTTCTCTTCCTTGCCAAATCCCATCCAGGATCATGTATTGCATTCAGTTGTCATTGTGTCTCTAGTTGCTCTTTCTTTCCTTTTTATGATTAATTGTGGGGACATGCATAAAATGTAAATGGTCCCATCTCAACCTCAGCATACCATTCAAAGGGATTGATCACACTTACAGTATTGCAGTACCTCACCACCTTCCATTACTAAAATCTTCCTATTTTAGCAAACAGAAACACTACATTCACTAAGCATTAACTTCTTCATTTGCCCTGGCTCCTGCCCATGGCAATATGAACTCTACTTTCTGTCTCTGTGAGCTTGCATATTCTCTGATATTTTCTTTGTGGTTACATGGGGCTTAAATTTAACATCCTAAATCTGTACCAACCTTCTTTGCTTTAATACCAACCTAACTTTGATAGTATACACAAACCATGTTCCTATGCCCCTCTGTACAGTTCTTGTCACAAGTTACATTTCTACATTAGTCCAAGATCACTGACTTACCCTTACATTTTATGCATTTGCCTTTTAGGTCCCAAAGGAAGTAAAAAGTGGAGTTACCAATAAAATATAATAGTACTGGTAATTATATTACCCTCACTGATGACCCATGTCATCACCCTCACTGGAGATCTTTTTGTCGTCACTTGGCTTTAGATCTTTTTCTATTGTCCTTTCTTTTGGTCTTCTGAACTCTCTCTAGCATCTTTTGCAGCGCCAGTCTAGCAGTGATGATCTCCTTCAGCTTTTGTTTATCTGGGAACGTCTTTTTCTCTCACTCATTCTGAAAAACAGGTTTGTTGGATATAGAATTCTTGGTCGGCAGTTTTTGCTTTTAGTACTTTAAATATGGCAACCCACTGCCCTCTTGTCTCCATGGTTTCTGATGAGAAATTGGCACTTTATCTTATTGAGGCTCCATTATATGTGACATGTTGCTTTGCTCTTATGGCTTTCAGAATTCTTTCTTTATCTTTGATATTTGACAGTTTGATTTTAATATGCTGCTTTATGGGTCTATTTGTGTTTAGATGCTTGGAGCTTGTTGACTGTCTTTAATGTTCACTGAAAGTTGAGAAGTATTCAGCCATTAGTTGTTTGAATATTCTCTCTGCTCCTTTCCCTCTTCTCTTCCTTCTGGGTCTCTCACAATGCAAATACTGGTATGCTTGACAGCCACAGGTGCCTAAGGATCTGCTCACCTGTCTTCACTCTTTCTTCCTTCTCTTCCTAGTCAGGGTTATTTCAATTGCCTTATCTTCAAGTTATCTGATTCCTTTTTCTGCCAGCTGTTATCTGCCATTGAACCTTCTACGGAATTTTTAATTTCTGTTATTGTGGTCTTCAGCTCTGGATCCTTTCATGATTTCCATCTCTCTATTGTATTCTTTATTGTTTACCTAATTTCCTTTAGTCCTTTGCCATGTTTCCTGCAGCCCTTTGAGCATATTAAGGCCCCCTTTTAAAGTCTTGTCTGGTTATAGGCCAGGTCTGGTCCTCCTGTAAATTCGTGAAAGATTTTGAGACAATCTTCAATTCCCAACCCCTTGAAAAAGTGTGTTAAACTAGGAAAAGAAATAAAAGATAGAAGCATTGATCTGGACAGATATGAAACAGCATGACTCAGTTCCTCCCATCTCCCCAGCCACAATCTGGTGATGAGGAAACTGAGTGTTTTACAGTCAGGTAAGATCTCACCAGTGCAAAGAACCGATGAGAACACTGACCTGGTACTCCCGCTCCCACTTTGCAGACCATTTTTAAAAATTCCTAAGGTGTAATTATATATTTCACATGCATTTGTGAGATAAGATAAACACTATGTTTATATCCCACTTGAGTCAGGCTTTAAGGTTTTCTAAATACTGTGAGTGTCAATAGAAACTTCACACTGTCTCATTGTCAGCATTAAGCGACTGGACTCTATGATTAAACACCATGGATGGATTTTACTGAAAATCAAAATAAAAATCTGGCCCAGAAAGACCAGAACATAAATATACAATTTTCTTGATTAAAGACAGTAAAAATGTGGTTTCAAAAAAAAGCTCTACAGGGCAGGCAGCGGTGGCTCAGTGGCAGAGTTCTCGCCTGCCGTGACGGAGACCCGGGCTCGGTTCCTGAAGCCTGCCATGTGAAAACAACGACAACAGAGGTTCCCCACACTGCTCACAACAAGTGTGCATGAGGCGCCTTTTGTGCGTGTGCTGAGTTTGTCATGACAGCTCTGGCCCGTTCTTTATGAAGGGTACGGGATACACATTTTCAGCAGTGCACATAAAAATAAACTCTGAAAACGGCAATTTCTTGGGCTTAGGGAGGACCATATTCTGGGAACACTCAGAGGAACAAACAATAATTTTAAGATTCTATAGGAGATTCTTCAGCTTCTTCTATTTTGAATGTTGAATTGGCCACTCAAGTGTGATGTCTGTATTAGCCTTTTCTTTGTGAACATTGAATAGCAGCAAGTTTCTCTATCCTGAATAGCAGAGAGACTGATGTCTTTTTTCAATTAGCTGTTTCTCATCCGAGATGTTAAGAAGATCTCTCTCCTTTCCAATGGCCAGCCCTGGGACTCCCTGGAACTGATGTTTACCTAGGAGATTGTGTAAGTAAGTTCGAGATTCTACCTTCTCACGCTCTGCGACGTCGACCCTGTAACGAAAGTGCGGACCCCCACCGGCTCTGGAGGGAGCTGCCCTTCCAAGTCCCACATCCTTGTTGTGGCATGGCCTTCAGCTTTTCCCTCCTTGTGAGGCCCCTGTGGGCATCAGATCTTCCCTGGACCGACGCCATGGACCTAGCCAGGACAGTCCACTGGAGTACCGCACCGTCCCCTCCTTCTGGAAGGGCCAGTGGATCCAGTCCGGCCGGGGCAAGGTGAGGGCTGACAGCCTACCTGGTGGGGCCACAGGAAGGACGTGCGCCCAGGCTTCCACGGGTCGGGACTTGGCTGGTGCCCCCGGGTTCCTCCAGGTGCTGGGGGCCACTGTGGACTCCGCAGCTTGTAAGTTGCCTCTTTCTTGGTTTGCAGGCGCCCGTGACTGCAGTCCTTAAACTGTTTTCTGGAGCCCTGAGAAAGATGTTCCAGAAAGGATGCTGAGAACTGCTCACTGCCAGTTCCTGCTGGTTGTTCAAAGCTCCAGTGAGGGGACGGAGCCTCGAAGCATCTCACTTTAGCATCTTCATCTCAAATTTAATTGTTTTATCTAAACCAAAGGCTATCCTTTCAAATCTTTTATTTATAGCTGTCAAATGAAAGACATTGCCTGCAGTGAAAGGAATTTTTGGCAAAGTTGTAAAGAGCAGGAGGAATTTGGATGAGGAAAGAGGATCTTGAAGTTTTACCTGCTGTAAAGTGCTGGCCACACAGCTGACCTGATTTTATCTTCTTAGGATGAAGTTTCTCTTCTCCAACCCTCCTATGGGCACCTGCTCCTTGGGGAAAGAGACTCGTGTGAGGCTGTGGGACGCCTAGTTCTGTTGGCAGTTGAAGGTGGAGGAACTGGGAGCCCTTCACGGTAGACTTCGTCCAGGATCCAGAGTCCAGTCTGCTGTGGGGCAGACCTGCCCATCGAGAGTTCTCTTTCTCCCAGGTCTGTCTTCAGACTTCTCTGTGTGGGCACAGGCTGGCCTCCACCTCTGACGCCCTTAAACTTCGTTTCCATCTATTCAAAGAGTCGCCAGCATAGATTTTAATATCCTGGCATAAAACATTATCAAAGCTGGCACTTAATAATGTTAATGGCATAACTTGCTTTTACGAACTCCTAAATGCGTACATAGCATATTCCGACAGTGTTTCTGAATTTCTCTGAATTTCAATTCTTTTCCTTTATGGCAACTCACGGATAGCTTCTTCTGTTTATTTTTAGTTCTGTCTTTTAAATGATGGAATTCAGATATGCTAATGGTAATTGGTTAGAGTTAAGCAGGGAGAGAGGAGAGGGGTTGGGGCAGGAAGAAAGCGGAGCGTGTGGAATGCGTGTTCAATGGGCAGGAACACGCTGGGAGCAGGAATGGCGAGGACAACGGAAGATGAGAAAGGGGAGCGAAGCACCTGGACAAGAGGAGAGTGATGTCCGCCCAGCGGCGGCGCTCCAGACATGCCCTGCTGGTCCATCAGCACACGAACCAGTTCCAGGAAACTCGGCCTTCGCTCTTATCTGTGGCCAGAGAGTCAGGCCCTGGGGCTCAGAGGAGCTGACGCCGAGGGGCCAGAGGACTGCCCTGGATGGTTCCCCTGGACGGTGCCCTGGACGGTTCCCCTGGACGGTTCGCCTGGACGGTTCCCCTGGACGGTTCTCCTGGATGACTCCCCTGAACGGTTTGCCTGGACGGTTCGCCTGGATGGTTCTCCTGGACGGTTCTCCTGGACGGTTCCCCTGGACGGTTCTCCTGGACGGTTCCCCTGGACAGTTCGCCTGGACGGTTCCCCTGGACGGTTCTCCTGGACGGTTCCCCTGGACGGTTCCCCTGGACAGTTCTCCTGGATGATTCGCCATGGACTTTGGCTTCTTCGCATAGAACTTGTTTTATGTGAACTTTGGACAGAAAACCATGTATCAGGATTCATGATGTAGAGATCCTTTACCCCCTTCTGTAGGAAATGTGTAGTTAGTAGGACGGGGCAGCTCACTGGTCCTGTGAATGCTCTTTAGTGCTCTGGATATTGCAGGAGACTGACAAGACTTGGGGGCTTTGTGATCCATCAATGTAGGATAAATGATACCCCCCAGAATCCCTTTTCCTGCATGTCCATTTACGGTAGCCCACAAGAGACTTTTGTGGGAGATCTGGAAGGTGGGAGTGCAGTATTGGCCATTTTGTATTTATAAGCCTTGTCACGTGACTGCTGGCATGAGGCAGTGGCTGACCCTGCGACTGCTGTACTTTCCCTGGATCCTCCTTCGTGTCTCCAGTACGTGGTCAGATGTGTGGGGGTTACTTCCATGACAGCCGTCCCCGGTTCTGCAGGACACTCTCCTCACATCCCAAGGTCAGAGGAAGGAAGGATGGATTCGGTCTGACCCCCTCCTCCAGACCATGCTTGTGGTTTTCCACCTTTTCTAGCGCTCCCCACATTGTACCCCCATCCCTTCCTGCTTCCCTGCAGACTCCACGCTCCAGCATCAGACACAAAGGCCACAGCCGTGCAGACACTGCTTCACCAGCTCCCACAAATGCGCAAGGGCACATCCTCGTAACAAGTCCCTTCCCGGTGTGTGTGTGCATGTGTATCCTAGATTCTGTTTCTCTAAAGGAACCCTGGCTGATTCAGAAGGGTGAGAAGGTTAATTAGAAGAAGCAAATCAAGCCTTTCTTAATGACCAAGAACACTGTGCACATAAAAACCAAATCAAAATGCAAATCAAAACCCAATGAAATACCACTTCATACCCACTAGACGGCTATAAGACAGGCAATAAGTGCTAGCAAGTGTGCTTGTCTGAAAGTATTATACGCCCCAGAAATGCTACATTTTAATCCTGATTCCATCTTGTGGAGATAGCTATTTCTTTTAATTCTGATTTAACAATGCTTTGGAATCTTCTGAGTAGATTATCTCCATGGAGATGTGACACACACAATTGTGGGTATTAACTTTTGATTAGATGAAGATATTAAGGCACATATTCCTGGTGGGTCTTGATTAGTTTACTGGAATCCTTTAAAAGAGGAAATATTTCGGAGAAGCCTCAAAAACGACAGGAACCTACAGAAACAACAGACTCAAAAGAGAGAGCAGAGACACAGATGTTAGGAGATGCATGGAGCCCAGCAGACATCGCCATGAGATGTTAAGCAAGCCAGAACTTGGAGAGAGCCAAAGGAAACCAAGAGATGAAACCCAGTCCCAGAGAAGCAGACCGAGGAGACCCCACAGGAACAGAGGTTGAAAGCAGCAGAGCCCAGGAGCAAGGGACCAGCAGATCCAGCCACGTGACTCCCCAGCTGACAGAGGGGTTCCTGACCCATCGGCCTTTCTTGGATTAAGGTTGGTGCCTTAATTTGGACACTTTTACTTCCTTAGAACTGTAAATTTGCAACTTATTAAATTCCCCTTTTTAAAAGCTGTTTCAGTTCTAGTAAATCACATTCCAGCAGCTTTCAAACTAACACAGTAAGGAAGTGGAGAAATTGGAACTCTCATGTATCATTGGAGGGAATGAAAACTGGTGCAGCCACTTTGGATAATAGCTTGGCAGCTTCTCAAAAAGTTAAATAATAGAATTATCATATAACCCAGTAATTTCACTCCTAGGTATATACCCAAGAGATCTGATATGATCACACAAATCTTTGTACAAAAACTTCATAGCAGCATTATTAAAAATAACCAAAACAGGAAACAACTCAAATACACATCAACATCTGAACTGATAAACAAATGGTATACCCATAAATGGAATATTATTTGGCAATAAAAAGGAATGAAATACTAACACATAGATGAATCTTGAAACTATTATGCTAAGTGAAAGGTACCAGAAAAAAGGCCACATGACACGATTCTATTTGTGTGAAATGTCCAGAATAGTCAAATCCATAGAGACAGAAAGTAGTTAGTCGTTACCAGGGAACTGACTCCTCGGGGAAGTGTGTCATTTTTCCTTTTCCTGTGTCCTTTTCTTCCCTGTCTGGGATGGGGCCTCAATGACTGGAGCTTAGCAGTCATTTTACACCAAGAGGCAGCTTGGAGTCTGGATGCCGAGTGCTGGACGGTGAGGCAGAGAGATAGAGACTTATGTCCCTAAATGTAAACATCATAAATTGACTGCCTCTGTACTTATTTGCGTGTGAGAAATAAATATGTATTTCATTGAAGCCAATCGTGTTATCTGTTATGTGGCTAAATTCAACCTTAACTTGTCAAAGAGGCCAGGCAGGTAAAAATGGGGAAAGTAGCTGCTACTCTCTCTACTTACTGTCATCTCCACCACATGGGAGTTACTGTCAGCTTTAAGGGAGAGTTAGTGTGGGCTGTCTCTACGCCGAATCCAAGCGTCTGCTATCTCCTAGTTTAACATTATGTCTGTAGACACCTTAGTATCAGGAAGGGCTGTGGTAAGCCAGAGATTCATTTGTCTATGGGGGCAGCTGCTTCTCAACTCCTGCTGACTGTTGTTGTGTGGCAATATGGAAAAAAAAACTCAAAATACCGTGTACCTGACCATGTTGCAGTTATGGCTCATTTGTGGGCTGGCCTTAGCCTGTAACTCAGCAGTTCAGCTTGTGAGCTCGGCCCCTGATAAGGAAACAGATTCTCCTCCCCCTGCATGAGTCACGTCCTCCTTTGAGCACCATGGTTGGTTCTGGATATCACACTCTGAAGAGAGGACGGGGGTGTGCCAATTTGAAGCTTGGGTGTACCCCAGAAAAACCATCCCCTTTACTCCTCATTCAGTATGCTGGGCAGAGTCTTTTTTATTGTTTCCATGGAGATGTGACCCACCTAATTGTGGGTGGTAACCTTTGATTAGACGGTTTCATGGAGCTGTGCCTCCACCCATTCAAGGTGGGGTTGCTTACTGGAGCCCTTTCAGAGGGAACCATTTTGGAAAAAGCTTCAGAGCCAACAGAATGGATACAGCCCTGGGAGAGCCACTGAAGAAGCCTGGAGAGAAAGATAACATATGTCACCATGTGCTCTTCCAGCTGAGAGAGAAGTTCCAAACATCACTGACCTTCTCGAACCAAGGCATTTCCCTGGATGCCATAATTTGGACATTTTTATAGCCTTGCCTTAATTTGGACATTTTCACGGCCTTAGAACTGCAAATTTAAAACTTAATAAATTCCCTTTTTAAAAAGCCATTTCATTTCTGGTATATCGTATTCCGACAGCTTACTAAGTAAAACAGATTTTGGTGTCAGAAGTGGCGTACTACAGTTTGCAAATACCAAACATGCTGGAATTGCTTTTTAGATGGATAAAGGGAAGATTCTGGAAGAGTTGTGAGGAGCTTGATGGAGAAGGCCTAGAATGCTTTGGAGACACTGTGGGTTGAAATCTGAACTCTAAAGGTAACTGTGATGAGGCCTTAGACAGAAATAATGCATGTGTCATTGCAAACTGGAAGGAAGGCCACCCTTGTTATAAAGTTCCAGAGAATTTATCAAAACTGAATGCTGGTTTTAGATGGAAGGCAGATTTTTAAAGCCACAAACTTGAATATTTAGCAGAAGAGATTTCCAAATTAAACGTGGAAAGGGTAGCCTGGCTTCTCCTTGCAGCTTATAGCAAAATGTGACAGGAAAGAGAGAAGTTGAGACCTGAACTCCCGAGTACAAAGAAAGCAGAAATTGATTGTCTGGAAAATTCTGAACATCCAGAAAATTCTGTACTGTTTCTGACTTTGTATTGTATTTGTATTGTTACTATACAGAGAATAGTGCTCTACGTGAGGTTCAACCAAACACGGGAACTGTCAGCCATTTCAGAAATGCCAGGGTTGGAGACGGAGTTATCCAGGAAGGATTTGTGGAAAATCCTTTAGTCTGATGGGCAAGATCCCAGCATACTGCATAAAAAGCCAACAATAGTGTTGTGAGATTTGTATAAATGGAACCACTGCCAGTCTGAACTAAGAGGGGCAGAAAAGGTACAAACTGGATGAAAAACAACTTTAAAGGCAGAACCATGGAAGCTGAGGTCTGAAGCCAAGAAACCTCTTCTGAAGGCCAGAAGAGTGGACCCACCCAAGCACTTGGAAAGGGTGCATTTGCCTGGAAGGCAGAGGGAGGGTCTTCCTCCTTGCTGTTAGGGAAGAATTGTGCCCCAGGCCTTGGAGAGGGTGGAGCACATTCCTTGGGGACTGGGGAGAGCCTGGCTGCCACCACATTGTTCTGAAGGGGTTGAGCATGTGCCCTGGAGATGGCAGAGAGCCGGGGTGCAGTCTCAATGTTTGGAGAGAAAAAGGTCATCTCCTCAGTGTCCCGCAAGTTTGTGTTCAGAGAGAAGTGGGCCATTGCTTAGGCCCTTGGAAAAGGTGGGACTGCCTCTTTCTAAAGCACCGAGGATAAATTACATTAGACTTGGAAATCTAATGAAGTTTGCCCTGCAGGTTTCCAGAACTGTGTGTGTCCAGTGACCTCTGGCTTTCTTCCAATTCCTTCCTTTGGAAATGGGTATATGTAGCCTTTTTATATCAGCAGCAGATAACTTGTTAAGAGTTTTACAGGTCCAGAGCCAGGGGAGAATTTTGCCTTAGGACAGATCATGCCTTTCACTGATGGGGTTGAGATTTTGTACTGTTTCTGACTTTGTATTGTATTTGTATTGTTATTGAAATGGTTTAAGGCTTTCTTATATTGTTATGAAATGAATGTGTTTTGCATTTGCGAAGACCATGTCTTTTGGGGGTCCAAAGGGTGAAACGCGCCAGTTTAAAGCTATTATATACCCTAGAGAAGCCCTATCCTTTCATCTTCATTCAATATTGCTGGGTGAAGTCTTTTTTATTGTTTCCATGGAGAGATGACCTACCCAATTGGAGGTGGTAACTTTTGATTAGATGGTTTCTGTGGAGATGTGTCTCCTCGCATTTGAGATGGAGTTGATTACTGGAGCCCTTTAAGAGGGAATCATTTTGGAAAAAGCTTCAGAGCCACGAGAACCAACAGAGCCAACAGAATGGACAAAACCCTGGGGGAAGCTATTGAAGAAACCTGGAGAGAAAGTTAACAGATGTCACCACGTGCCTTTCCAGCTGAGAGAGAAACGAACATAATCACTCTTCTTGAACCAAGGTATCCTTCTCTGGATGCCATAATTTGGACATTTTTATAGCCGTGCCTTCATTTGGACATCTTCATGGCCTTAGAACTATAAACTTGCAGCTTAATAAATTCCTCCTTTTAAAAGCCTTTCTGTGTCTTGTACATTGCATTCTGGCAGTTTATTAACTAAAACAGAGAGAAATGGGATGGAATGGGACATGAGGGCTGTCTCTAAATATTCTAAGAGCATAACCTGTGAAAATGACACTAGCAAATGGGTACTTATAATAAGACAGATTTCATCTTTAAATGAAATAGAACTTCCAACTCTTGGAGCTGTCAGGAGGTATGATGGGCTACCTGGAGAAAGGCTGAGTTACCTGGCCTTGGTGGTTCAGGTTGGTTATTGGACCACTGGCTGGGACACTGGAACGGGGATTCAGAGGAGAATGTAGGTGGTCTGAGGTACTTAGAAGTAACCAGTTAGATATCCTGTGACTCCAAGAACACTGTAGCATTAGCTCCCATTAGAAGGGAAGAAATGTGATGCCATTGTCATCATTGGGGCAATGTTTACTTTACCTCAAGTAACCTTCAGTCACAAGTGACAGGGCACATCTAGTGATTTGTATGATTGTCAGGAAAAGGAAGCGAATGGCCCTTATCAGATCTATCTAGTGAACTTTGGTTTTAACAAAAGGCCCATCATCTGTAATAAATAACTTTTCTATATTTGTCTTTCTTTGGTCCTTAAAGCAAACCTCAATTTAAACCCAAAGAAGCAACAGTATGTACAAGGAGACATATTCAATGAGTTGTTTGTAATGGTGGAAAAAAAACTTGGAACTAATCTAAATGTCCATCAACAGAACACAAGATAAATAAAGTGGGGACGAGCTACAGAGCATTGCCCATGAGTGAACCAGAGCAAAACACATCTTGAAAACAAAGTTCAATAGGGAAAAAGCCAGTTTCCATGTAACAGAGGTTAAAAATGCAGGCTTCGTAAGGACACAATTGTAAAACGGAGGACAGATCAGTGATCACCAGGGATTAGGGGGTGGTGAGATGTGGGATTGAAGAGATTTAAGAGGTCATAAAAGGGCAACATGATGGATCCTTTTGTGCTAGACCCGTTCGTTATCTTGATTGTGCGGTGAATACACAAAATTGTATAACTGACAAAATTGAATAGAACTTAATACACGTGCACAAATAAAATTCCGCTACGTGGAAACTGTATTTTTTCTACTGAACTTTATGTTATTTTGAAGATGTTCTTTTTAGTTAAGGTGTAGTCCACCTGAGTGAGGTTGGGCCTTAATCCTATTAGGAAGAGAAAGCCACAAGGAGGGGCAGAGGCTGGACGTCCACAGAGCCTTGAAGAGAAAGGAGGCACCGCCACGTGCCTTTCCATGTGTTCTAGTTTGCTAGCTGCCGGAATGCAATATACCAGAAAAGGAATGGCTTTTCAAAGGGGGAATTTAATGAGTTGCCAGTTTACAGTTCTAAGGCCGAGAAAATGTTCCAATTAAAACAAGTCTATAGAGATGTCCAATCAAAGGCATCCAGGGAAAGATACCTTGGTTCAAGAAGGCCGATGAAGTTCAGGGTTTCTCTCTCAAGTGGAAAGGCACATGGTGAACACAGTCAGAGTTTCTCTCTCATCTGGAAGTGCACATGGCTAACACGGCGTCATCTGCTAGCTTCTTCTCCTGGTTTCCTGTTTCATGAAGCTCCCCTGGAGGCATTTTCCTTCTTCATCTCCAAAGGTCGCTGGCTGGTGAACTCTGATTCTCGTGGCTATGTTGTTCTTCTCTGCTCTCTCTGAATCTCTCATTCTCCAAAATGTTTCCTCTTTTATAGGACTCCAATAAACCAATCAAGACCCACCCAAATGGGTGGAGACATATTGTCACCTAATCCAGTTTAACAGCCACTCTTGACTAAATCACATCATCCAGGAGGATGATCTGATTACAGTTTCAAACATGAAGTATTGAACAGGGATTATTCTACCTTTATGAAATGGGATTTTGATTAAAACATGGCTTTTCTAGGGGGCATACATCCTTTTAAACCAGCACACCATGTGACAGAAAAGTGAAGGGCTCAAGGACCGTGGGCAGCCAAGCCCAGATACCACATCTTCAGGAAGAATGCATTTGCCTTGCGTTCTCAAATTTGAACCCTTCCTAGCCACAAAACCATGAACCATGAAATTCCTGTTGTTTAAGCCAACCCATGCCTTGGTATTTGTGACTGTAGTCAGGAAACTACGACAATGGGTTTCCCTTATATTTTCATTAAGAATGAAAAGGTTATACATATTTCCATATGACTTGCAGTGATATGAAGGCTTCTTAGCAGTTAGAATCTACATTCAATGGAGTCCTGCCTTTTCTAACCTCTCAGACACGCTCATTACAGTGCTGCCAGCACTGGTCACAGCCATTTGGGAATAGCCTTCAGGAAACAATGCCACCCATTTGTTCATTCATTCATTGACTCAGTAAATATTTATATTGGGCACCCGCTCTGGGCAGGGTACTGTCCTGGGCTCTGGGATAAGGTGGTGAGTGAAATGAGTCTCTGCTTTCATAGTACTCATGCTCTGGTGGGAGACAGGAAAACCCAAGGAAACACATAACATAATGTGAGGTAGTGACAATACCCTGAGGACAATAAAGCTGAGTGAGGGGAAGGAAGAGGAGAGAGGGGAAATCTGCGTGTGCGTGGGAGCTCCACTAGTGTGGAATACCATGATGGTGTCTCTCAGAAGTTGTCTTTTAAGCTGAATAAAGCAAACCATGTGAACAATCTTGAGAAACCAATCCAGGCAGAAGGAATGAGCTTGGTATGTGGGAGGAACGGTACAATGATAAGTGTGGCTGGAGAGACTGGGAGAGAAAGGAGACCAAAGAATGGAAGGTGTTCTAGTTTGTTAGCTGCCTGAATGCAATATACCAGAAACGGAACGGCTTTTAAAAGGGGAATTTAATGAGTTGCTAGTTTACAGTTCTAAGGCTGAGAAAATGTCCCAATCAAAACAAGTCTATAGAAATGTCCAATTTAAGGCATCCAGGGAAAGATACCTTGGTTCAAGAAGGCCAATGAAGTTCAGAGTTTCTCTCTCATCTGGAAAGGCACATGGCGAAAACAGTCACGGCTTCTCTCTCAGCTGGCAGGGCACATGGCAAGCAAGGCATCATCTGCTACTTTCTCTCCTGGCTTCCTGTTTCATGAAACTCCCCATTTTCCTTCTTCATCTCCAAAGGTCACTGGCTTGTGGACTCTGCTTCGTAGTGCTGCAGCATTCTCTCTCTCTCTTTATCTCTCATTCTCCAAAATATTTCCTCTTTTATAGGACTCCAATAAACCAATCAAGACCCACCCAAATGGGTGGAGACATATTGTCACCTAATCCAGTTTAACAACCATTCTTGACTAAATCACATCATCCAGGGAGATGATCTGATTACAGTTTCAAACATACAGTATTAAACAGAGATTATTCTACCTTTATGAAATGATATTTTGATTAGAACATGGCTTTTCTAGGGGGCATACTTCCTTTCAAACCAGCACAGAAGGAAAGGAGTTCAGAGTGCGGGGCTGGAACACGTGAGGTTTGTAGATGAGGAATACTGGTAGAAACTGATGGAAGCCAGTGGACAGTCTTCAGCAGGGTATTGATAGGATCTGATTTACCAGTTACATAAAGTCGTTATCATAATCATATAAACACAGGAACTCTCCCTGTAGAATAGTGCATTTTCCAAAGATGGCAACACCAATGTATTTATCCCTTCCAAGATATACTGCTTATAATGTGAGCACCTGAAAAGACAGATCTTTGTTCTCTCTCCTGAAAGCTGGGTTGAATCTTGGGATGTCCCCAACCAATGGAGAAGACCTTACACGGCTAAGACACAAAAAGGACACAACTTTGCCTGGTGCTTTCTCTCCCTGTTGCTCTCTTCCTTTCTCCCAGTTATTCCTCCTTAACTTCCTCCTTGGTCAGTCCAAGGCACATGAGAGGAGCTGTGCTTCACTTGGCCAAACCACCATCTCAAGGAGGAGAAAGGAGTTTCAGGTGGGGTGGGCTGAGGACACGCAGGACTTCCTGGCAGATAGTGCTGCCACACTGAGGTTGGAAAGTGGGAGATTTTTACACAAAGTACCTGGGAAGAGATGCATTAACATAACTTGCTAATGTGGGTGTAATTAGCAGAGGAATTTAATGCAAAGAGCTAAATGATCCTAAGGTGGGATAGTCAGGTATCAATATGGGCTCCCAGAAGATAAAGATGGAACAAACAGCCCATACTTCAGGCCTTTTGTATGATATAGGCACAGTAATGATCCAGCTATGAATTCCATTAATGCCCTTATTTGCTTGGCATTAAATTAATTCTCTCAGCATATGTTTTTCCAAAATCATTAATACAGTAAAAAAAGGACCTATAAATGTCATAAAGCAAACTACTAACCCCCAACACTTGATGAGATTCCTCAAGATACCAAAAGAAACAAGGTCTGTGAAGAAGATTAAGAATTACTTTTTAGTTAATAATAACTCTTCAACACCTTTTCATTGTACATCTCCTGGAATCCCTGTTTTCCTGGAAATTAAATTTGATCAACAATAGCCTTATTTATTAGCATTATTTATTTTTGGCCATTGTTGCTATTAGAAACATTTAATTTGTATTTAATCCCTTACTTATTTGATTTTGAGTAGGAAGGGGAGAATGATTCCAGCTCCCTGAAGCAGCACAGTCTTTCAGACAGATCAGCCCTCTTTGGTAATATGAGCCCTTGATTTCAAGGTAGGGGTTTTGATGTGGGCCCAGAGTTTGTCCAGCCCTACCCCATTCAGTTCAGCTGCTGCCACTGTGGGCTCAGACTCTATTATTTCAGCAGATGCCCCAGAAGCCCCTTTTGCCTCCAGACCTACAGGTCACTGCCCACTAAATCTCCAGACCTAGAGGTCACAGCCCACTAATCTCCAGGTGTTGAGAGTCAAAGCTCAGGTCGCACCGCTTGACAGGTGCACAGTAAAAGCCCGAGGTCTCATATCTGCCCCAGATGCAAAGAACTCATTCTTTTACTATATTAAGAGTAAAAAAACACAAACAAACCTGATTAAAAATGAATCTTGAAAAATGCCTTGTGCATGGGATTTTATTTCATATTTGTGAAATGTTCTATTAAACATTTAAAAAATGAGATTTATTTTAGGTATTCTCACAGTTTTTATCAGATATTTAAGAGTTCCACGCTGAGTCATAGACAATTTCCCCCCAAAGTCCTGAGGGAAGTATTCTGCTCTTTTTACTACCTTCTTTTAAAGAGCTGAGTTTTATGGAGGTGGGGCAGGGAGAAGTCTCTGACTAATGGGGAAGTGATATACAATGCATACTGACAAGAGCAGATGCTTCGATACAGATGAGAAACAGTTCACTCAACAATCAATTTGCTGTTCATACTTCACACTCATTGGGAGTGTTTTAGACATACGAGCTTAACTTTAAAAATCTATAAGGACAGATATTCTTATGGATGGGAGGTATTTTAAACTTTGTAATTTTATATTTATAGTATTATCAAAAACCAAAAACTAACTCACTCTAAAGTGCAAAGGAAATATATTATGGATAAGGGTGGTACTACAGGGCTCTGTTGTCATACAATCTTTAGTAAAAGAACTTATTAATTTAACCAGATACCATCCTTAAAGGCAAATGCATGGTCAATTGGAATCTTAAAAAGTTCATTTCCTTAATCCAACAGCACATTTAAAGAATCATATACCATGACCACGTGGGATTTATCCCAAGCATGCAAGGGTAGGGGTCAACACAATAAAATCAATTAATGCAATTAATAAAATGAAGGAAAAACTCACATGATCATCTCAATTGATGCAGAAAAGGTATATGACAAAGTCCAGCACTGCTTCTTGATAAAAATGCCTAGAAAACTAAGAATAGAAGAAAACTTCCCCAACATGATAAAGGGCATAAATAAAAACCCACCATTAACATCATCCTCAATGGTGAAAGACTGGAAGTGTTCCCTCAAGATCAGGAATAAGACAAGGATGCCCACTGTCACCATGGTTATTCAACATTATACTGGAAGTTCTAGCCAGACCATTAGGCAAAAAAGAAAAGAAAAGAAAAGAAATAAAAGGCCTCTTAATTGGAAAGGAAAAATTAAAACTTTTTCTATTTGCAAATAACATTTTCTTATATATAGAAAATCCTGAAAAATCTACAATAAAGGTACTAGAGCTGATAAACAAATTCAGCAAAATGGCAGGGTACAAGATCGATAGGCAAAAATCAGTAGTGTTTCTATACACTAATAATAAGCAATCTGAAGAAGCAATAAAGAAAAAATTCCATTTACAATAGCAACTAAAACTAGCAAATATCTAGGAATAAATGTAACCATGGATGTAAAGGACTTTTGTACAGAAAACTGCAAAACATTGCCAAAATAAATCAAAGAAGCCCTAAATAACTGGAAGGACAGTCCATGTTTATGGTTAGGAAGACTAAATTTTAAGATGTCAGTTCTATAATCAAATTAATCCAAATCAAAACTCCAAAGGCTTTCTTTGCAGAAATGGAAAACCAATCATCACATTTAGCTGGAAGGGTAGGGGTCTTATAGAGCCAAAGACATCTTGAAAGAGAAGAACAAAGTTGGAAGACACACACTTCCCAATTTTTATACTTATGACAAAAATACATTGTTCTAGTTTGCTAGCTGCTG
Organism: Tamandua tetradactyla; assembly: GCF_023851605.1. NCBI lineage: Eukaryota > Metazoa > Chordata > Mammalia > Pilosa > Myrmecophagidae > Tamandua > Tamandua tetradactyla. The sequence continues at coordinate 1,336,168 of NC_135340.1, read as the reverse complement.
GAATGCAATATACCAGAAACAGAATGGCTTTTAAAAAGGGGAATTTAACAAGTTGCTAGTTTACAGTTCTAAGACCTAGAAAATGTCCCAGTTAAAGCAAGTCTATAGAAATGTCCAATCTAAGGCATCCAGGGAAAGATACCTTGGTTCAAGAAGGCCGATGAAGTTCAGGGTTTCTCTCTCAAGTGAGAAGGCACACGGTGAACACGGTCCGTGTCTCTCTCTCGGCTGGAAGGGCACAGGGCGAACATGACATCATCTGCTAGCTTCCTCTCCAGCTCTCTGGGAGGTGTTTTCCTTCCTCATCTCCAAAAGTCGCTGGCTGGTGGACACTCTGCTTCGTGGTTCTGCGGCATTCTTGGTTGTGGGTTTCCTGTGACTCTGTTCTTCTCTGCTTTCTCTGAAATGTTTCCTCTTTTATAGGATTCCAGTAAAGTAATCAAGGCCCACCTAGAATGGGTGGGGAGACATGTCTCCACCCAACCCAGCTAAACAACCACCTTGATCAAATCATCTGCAGGGAGATAATCTAATCAGAGTTTCCACCATACAGTACTGAATAGGGATTAGAAGAAATGGCTGTCTTAACAAAATGGGATTAGGATTAAAACATGGCTTTTCTAGGGGACACACACCCTTTCAAACTGGCACATACAGTAATGGTCCTGGCACAAGGACACACATAGAGACCAAAGAATCAACCTGAGTGTTTCGTAATAAACCTTCACATGTATGGCCAATTGATTTTTGACAAGTATACCAAATCCACTTAATTGGGAAAGAATAATCTCTTCAACAAATGGTCCTGAGAAAACTGTATATGCTTATGCAAAAATAAAAATAAAAAAGGTGGCCCCCTTGCACCATATAGAAAAATTAACTTAAGATGGATCTGAGACCTAAAATAACCAAACTATAAAACTCCTGGAAGAGAGCACAGGGAGGTAACTTCAAGGTCTTGAGTTAGGCAATTGTTTCTTAGCCTTAACACCAAAAATGAGCAACTAAAGAAAAACTAAATAAATGGGACTTACACAAAATTAAAAACATTTGCACATCAAAGGACTTCATCAGGAAAGTAAAAAGACAACCTACAGAATGGGAGAAAATATTTGGAAATTACATGTTTTAGTTTGCTAACGCTGCCAGAATGCAACATACCAAAGATGGATCGGCTTTTAATAAGGGGATTTATTTAGTTACAAATTTATACTTCTCAGAAGAAAGGAGCTGGCTTTCCTTCGGCATCTCTGTCACACGGGAAGGCATACGGTGGGCCTCTGCTGGGTTCAAACAGCTTTCCCTGTGGTGATTCCTTTCTGCATCTCCAAACCTCTGGGTCTGAACTCAGGCTGCTGAGATGAGGTGTACTGAGCTGCTGAGTTCTCTTACAACCTCTCTCTGTTAAGCCTCAGCTAATCAAATTAAATGTCACTCACTGCAGAAGGCACGTTGCTTAGCCAACTGCAGATGTGATCAGCACAGATGAACTTCACATGCTGATGAATGAAGTCCACAGCCACAGAGATGTGGGCACCATCGCCTGGCCAAGCTGACCTCTGAACCTTACTATCACACTACACTCACTATAGGGCCTAATATCCAAAATATATAAAGGAATCCCTCACTTAACAATAAAAAGACAAATAACTCAATTAAAAATGGATAAAAGACTTGAGTAGACATATCTCCAAAGAAGCTATACAAATAAACATTATCAGCCATTAGGGAAATGTAAATCAAACCACAGTGAGAGACCATTTCACAGCCACTGGAAGTGAGGTCATTACGACACAATGATAAATGGTGAATGTTGCAGGGGATAGGGAGATAGAGGGCCATGCACTCATTGTTGACGGGAGTATAAAATGGTGCAGCTGCTGTGGCAGACAGTTTGGCGGCTCCTTACAAAGGTAAATATAGAATTACTATGTGACCTGGCAATCCCACTTCTAGGTATACACCGAAAGAATTGAAAGCAGGCACTCAAAGACTTATTTATACGCTGATGCTCATAGTGGCATTGTTCACAATTGCCAAAAGATTGAAGCAACCTGAGCACCCATCAACTGATGAATGGCTAAGCAGGACATGACATACCCACATCCAGTGCAATACTACCCTCCATAACAGGAGTGACGGTCCAGACGTGCCACAACAGTGATGAGCCTTGAAGACGTCATGTTGAGTGAAATAAACCAGGGATAAAAGGACAAATATTGTGTCATCTTAGTGCTATAAGCTAATGAGAATGAGCAAATTCATAGACTTAGAAACTAGAATACAGGCTACCAGGGGCAGGGGCAGTGGTAGGGAATGGGGAGTTAATGCTCAATTGTACAGAATTTCTATTTGTATAATAGAAACTCGGAAAAGTTTCGGTAATGGATAGTGGTGGGCACAACATCGTGAAAGTAAACACCACTGAATCACATGTTTGTTTGAATGTGGTTAAAAGGGAAAATTTTAGGTTGTCTAACTGTTACTAGAATAAAAACTTAAAAAATACATAGGGCTGGACAGCACAAAGGTGATCCGTAAGGTAAACTATGGACCATAGGTAATAGTATGATAATATTCTTTCTTCAATTGTAACAAAGTTACTACACTAATGCAAATTGTTAATAATAAGGAAACTCTGGGGGGGTGGTATACGGGAACTCTGTATTTTCTGCTTGACTTTTCTGTAAACCAATAACTTTTTAAATAACTAATAAAATTAAAAATTGTCTTAAACTTTAGAGGGTAAAGTCAAGAGACCATCACAAAATCAGTGACTCTTTCTCTTGACATTATTTTTCTGACCCTAGGAAATTATGATGTATGACTCACTCAGAAGAGAGTTTGGAATCTCATTTACACCATACAGTTGATTGCTTTGAAGTTATGACATTGTTATGTCATTAGATATGTCATCAGTTATAATACGCACCATAATTTTATGATCCAATAAGAAAGAAAAGCATTGCCAATTAAATTATGCAACCAGGTTTCCTTATCACATGGATTATAAGACATATCCTATTGCAGAGATGTGGAAATGTGAAAAAAAAATGTATGAGTTAGACAGAATAATTCCCCCAGAGATGTCCCCAGACCCTGTGAATATGTTACCTTACATGGCAAAGGGGAATTAAGGTTGCAGACGGAACTAAGGCTGCTAATTAGCAGATAGAAAGATTATTCTGGATTATAATTCAATGTAATCACACAAATCCCTAAAAGTGGAAGAGAGATACAGAAGAGGGTCAGTGGGATATCTGACTATGGAAGAATGCTTAGAAAGAAGCGATGTTGCTGGTTTTGAAAATGGAGAAAGGGGGCCATGTGCCAAGGAAAAAGGGAAGCCTCTAGAGCTGGAAAAGGCAAGGAAAGAATTCTCCCTAGAGCCTCTAGAAGGGAACTCATCCTTCTCAACATCCAATGAGACCCACGTCAGACATAACCTATAGAATGTGAGATATTAAATTTGAGTTATTTAAAGTCATTAAGTTTGCGTAATTTTTTAATGGCAGGGATGGGATACTAATACAATGCACATTTAAAAATCTATGAATACAATATAATTGACAAGCATTTTAAGCCACAGTCTTTATACTTTACTAGATTTATAAATTCAGAGATTTACTCAACTACCATTCACACACATTTTCTCTAGATTTTGAATGCACATTAATGCCATATGAAGTCAAAATGCATCCAGCAATAAGAGAATGTAAGGAGGATATGAGTAATAGTAGCTAAAACTTATGCCGCATTTTCACTGTGCTGACAATTTTTAAAACCCCTTACATTTGTAAATGTATTTAATCTCACAACTCTGAGATAGGCACTACTTCCCCCTTAACTCCCTGTTAAGAAAACTGTGGCACACAGTTAAGTAAGAGGGGGCTGGAACTCTGACTTGCCCTCCTTCTCTAGATGTGCTGCAGTTTCCATGCCCACCGTTTACAGCCTCTTCTCTTAGATGCTTCATTTCACATGCTGCTAGGAAAGACAGCTTGGCTGGACTAAGAAAAAAGAGTATTTTCGGTTCAAGCTAAAATAATTATGCATGTTCACTCTTGTGACGCAGAGACCTTATGTAAATAGAAATATCATTATATCACCTGAATTTTAGCACAACATGTTTTTCTCTACATGTCTTCATCTTATTGGCTTCATCTCTCTGTTTTCCTTGCCTAACCCCATCTCTTTGTCCTGCTCTTAAATCCAAATCTGAGAGCCTGGTGGGCTTGCCGTTTGTACCTTCTCTGCTCCTTAGCCTCACTCTGTTCTCCTCCCTCTTCCCCCGAATCTTTTTTTAAAAATCACTCTTGTTCTGTAGACGGACCAGGTAGAAAACCAATGCATTCTTTGATAAATGTATAAATCTACAGACACAGCAATAATAAACCAAAAGAATTATTTTAATAGTTTTGCTTTTGCATTTTAGATTTCATATAGTTGCTGGTGTTAAAAATCTAGATTACATGCAAAGCAGAAAAAATTACCATTTCAAAGGAAGAGATTATATTAAAAGTGATTTGTGGGGAAAAATCAGTTTGAGTTTGTGGTTATATTTTCCTTTACATAGTTGCAATCCTAAATACTGTATCCAAACTGAAATGTTAAAAATAGACTCACATTTAAATTGAGGAGCTTTAAAAATTATGACAAATTCTTGCAAAAATTTTAAAAATCACACCTTTTAACTAATTGGAATGTTTTCTGGAATTATGCATATTGTTTTAGTTAAAGTAGAATAAACTTGGAAAAGTTTACATTTAGTCAAATATGATCCTTTCTTGTTTTAGGAAATTTCTACTTCTGAATTATTAAAAAAAAATTGGTAAGAGGATTTTCTATTGAAAGACTTTACAAAGGCAGTATCATGAATTTACATATTCTATCTTAGTTTTATGTAAGCTTAAAGGGAAAACTATACTCAGCAAGGTAATATGTAACAATAGTGTGATGTTGTACTTGTTTATTTTATTTTTCCTTAGAAATGTTGTCAAGAGGTTCCAAAGACAGAAGAGAACTTTTAGGACCTAATCAGCTCCGCCCACTACACAGCTGTATCCCATTGGCTGGTAAGGTAGGAAGCCGCAAAGGGATATTAAAATATTGGCCGATTGCTTGTGAAACCAAATTCCCATTTGCACCCACCTTCCACTAAGGGCATGAACCACTACACATATTACTATTAGTTCTTGGTGGGGTGCATGGTCAGGGAATCGAACCTGGGTCTCCTGCATGAGAGGTGAGCATTCTACCATTGAGCCACCGTGCACCCCATATTATTTTAAATTTAGGATCAACTTGGGTTTTTTTTAATTTTTGTTTTGCTTGATTATAGTGTAAACACAAGGTGGAATTACAAAACATGCCTGGTCTTCAGGGTGTGTGTGCCGCTTTGAAAGGATGATGTGCCCTAGAAAAGCTGTACTTTAATGCTGATCCATCTTGGGGAGGCAGCTGTTTATTCTACCCCCCTTAGAAGATCAGGCTGGAAATGTGATTAGATTATCTCCATGGAGATGTGACACACCCAGTTGTGGGTATTAACCTTTGATTAGAGGGAGATGTGACTCCACCCATTCCAGGTGGGGCTTGATTAGTTTACTGGAATCCTTTCAAAGAGGAAACATTTGGGGGAAAGCTTCAGGGCCACGAGATTCACGAGAGCCGGGAACCCGCACAGCCAGAGACCTCTGGAGATGAAGACGGAAAATGCCCCTAGGGCAGCTTCATGACACAAGAAGCCTGCAGAGAAAGCTACCAGACTCAACATGTTCGCCATGTTCCTTTCCAGTTGAGAGAGAAACCCTGAACTTCATCGGCCTTTCTTGAGTGAAAGTATCTTCTTGTTGGTGCCTTAATTTGGATATTTTTGTAGACTTGCTTTAATTGGGACATTTTCACAGCCTTCCGTTTCTGGTGCATTGCATTCCAGCAAACTAGAACAGTGTTCTATCCAATATTTTTAACTTTTTTTTTTCTTTTATACTCTAAAACATTTAGAGAAATATTATTTCAAATCAGTCACCTCAAGATGCTGTATCTTTATTCCAATGATGCTGCCATTTCTCAGAACATGTAACTTTCCTCTTTGGAAATGCTTTAAAGGCAGCAGCCCAGGTTTTGGCGGTCTTCAGTGGTGGTGACCTGACATTCGCTGAGAGTAGGTTTAGCATTTTGAAGACGCCAAAGACATTTGGGGATATTTCTGGTGAAGGTGGTGGGTGATCTGAGTTGGGAATTCTAAAAGCCAGACATAACTGTAATAAAGTTGATTTTCCTTGTAGCATTTTATAAACTCTTAAGAAAATGTCAAAAACTGACTTATGAGGTGTTTTTTCCTAAAAAATAGTATTATTTGATGTTTAGCTAAAAATAATAAATACAGAGAAAATTTAGACCAGTCCTGAGAAGCTACATAATGCGTCCCTAAGAGGAGACAGTCCTCATGGGAAGTATAAATTCAGATATGTTTATCAAAACACCACGCTCAACATCGTGAACCTAATTAGCAGCACTGAATTATTTATTTGACTTGTGAAATGTGGAAATTTTAGGTCGTATATTTGTTATTAAAGTAAAAATGTAAAAAAGGACAAAACAAAACCATAGAATTGCAACACAAACAGGAATCCCTAATGTAAACCATGGACTGTGGTTACTAGTACAATTATAATGATATTCTTTCATCGGTTGTAAGAAATGTACCTCACTCGTGCAAAGTGTTACTAATAAGAGGGTATATGGGAACGCTCTATTTTCTGAATGATTTTTCTGTAAACCTACAACTTCTCTATTAAAAAAAACCCATCAGCCTCACTACAACCAAATCACCCTATGTCTCTGATATTTAGTGAATCTATATTTATTAAGGATGTGACGGGTCAAAAATTACACCTATAGATTAATAATCCTTGGTCAGTTAAAAATTTAGAATATTCCAGAAATATTAAATCTCTGTAACCAGATCAAAAAATATTTTATAGTCAGTGATTTTTTAGCCTGTAAGGGAGTAAAAAATATTATTTGGTATTTGCTTGGTTTTAAAATATTTAAAAAAATCAAATACATTGTGTAGTCCTGGATCTATCACACAAAGTATTATTTCTATTCAAATGGATAGTCTACAAGGCACGACATAAATCCAAAGCTGCATTTCTAAAACCAAAACAAACTCATCAGGAAATAATCCCCAATGCCAACACACAACACTCTAAATACCACATCTCATAATCTCACATCTAAAACCCTGACACTGAATAAATGAGTCCGACATCTGTAAGCAGTTTGGAGACGTCATCTCCATGCACAGTGAGTGATTCCACCCAGGGCAGAGGGCTCCGAATACAAGATACGTGAGTCAGGCTGGTTTGTATCAGCAGGTCAGCAAATCATAAAACAAACAAACAAAAACTATCACCATGCTATTCTTGTGTCATCATCCTTTCTTCCAGTCTCACAATTCCAGGGTCTTAATTGCAACTGGCCAACGTCCCTGCCTTTCTCTCCAACTGCCTTTTTCTTTTTATTTCTTTGTTTCTTATATTGTTACTGTCTTGTTCTACACGATACAATCTGCTGAAGTCTTTCCTTTCCTCCAAATTAAAGGCCAGTGTTTCCAGCTTCTAGGATCAAGAAGCAAATATTTATTTTGTTAAGGTGAAAAAGAGATGTAACACAGTATCTTGTGTCTGTTACTGTTCATCTGTCTTGGTTTAGCCTCTATCCATCAGACAAAAGAATGAACAAATGTCTGTCTTCTATTCATTAACAGAATGATTTGGAGTGTTCATTGATAAAGCTCTTCGGGTGGCCAGCATAGGGCCTCAGCCATATGTCTGCATGGCCCCTGAATGCTGTGTGCTAAGCCTTTTGATTCTTAGTTTCATCACCCTACAACCACACCACTCTTTGAGAGAAATTGCTGCCTACATTTTCAATAGGAAGCAAATTACATGGGTGGCCATGAGAGCAAATGGCTGTGCTAATTGTTCCATTACTTCCATTTGCCTATATTAAGAGTGCCACTCTTTTTACAGAATTAAAATGTTGTTATTGTCTACTAAAATAATCCAAAGCAATTTACAGATATGCTTTTGTTGTCTTCAAGAAGATTATAATGGAAGTAATTATTACTTTCTCTTATACATTAAATGATTTGTTTTCTGAAAGTCATCATAATTAATTTTATGTAAAATTGAGTTTCCTGTCCTTTATAGTAATATTTGATCTGCCAAAATAAAATGCACTAAATTTAAGATATTGCTTTACCATGTTTGAAATTTTTCTTAAATTTTTAATCTTTAAAATATTTTATTAATTATTCCTTCATGGACAATTTAGAACATGATACTCATAGGCAGAAACAATACATCAGAAATTTCAGAAGATATAAAAAACCATATTTGACAAATCAACATCATGATCTAAATTTCTTCATCTTTCCTCTAGTCATATAGTTTACTGACTGGATAAACAGACCAAAGTTAGAAAATCCATATTTACTAATTAAAAAAATTTTTTTTTTTGCATGGGCAGTCACCAGGAATGAAAATCCACGTATTTAAAAAAAATCTTTGAGCCTAAAACATTTGTACAAGGCTGAGCCATCTCGCTAAAACTCAAATGAGAAATAGGAGGTAAATGAAAAAGATCTCTTCAGAGCCCAGTTAATATCACAACGTTTATCCACTAAAGAGCATGTAATTTTGGACCCTGATTCCAAGTTAATTGAGTCTGATTTTAAATTAAATTCTAACACTCTTGATTTCTTAGTTTCTATATCTACAACTAATTGAAAGTTGGGCTTCTAAAAACCGCCTAGAGCAAGAAGCAACAGCTGACAGCTTATCAGGAAGGAGCCTGAAAGGCAGGTGAGAAGTCCCAGGTGAGGTAAGGAGCCGCCCAGCACTCTTCAAACCCCTCCAGTAGACCGGAGGGCACCCCTGCATCGCAGCACAACCCAGACAGGCTCTGGAGCGAGTCCAGCTGAGACAGAACCACTTATTATATGCACAGCCTCCAGCGAGCAATTTAGGTGCCGTCAGCCTCACACCCATAGAACGGGACAGGTATCTATTTCTGCCTTATCTCCCCACTCATGTTTTGGGTTGAGTAGATCAGTGAGATCGTGTGTTAAGTGGCTACTTCAGCTGCACTGAATTCCCACCACCCAGAATAAAAATGGCATTTCTTAACCTCTCTTGCCACTGGCTGCGGGTCTATCACTGATTTCTGGCCAATGGGATGTAAAGGGAAGTGACAGGTGCACCCTCTGGGACACGCACTCTGTCCACTCTCCTCCTCCCCCTGGGATGGTGGAAGGTGTGAGGTGGGTGGTATGTCACCCAGAGCCTGAGGCTGATGACGGAGATGGAATGTGCCTCGACCCCAGGAAAGCCTCAGCAGGACAGACGCACTCAGCTCAGACGCTCACACACAAGAGACAAATTTTGTCTTCTTTCAACCCCTTTAATTCAGCTGCATGTGGTGTCCCTCTATCCCACTGATTCAGAATGAAAAAGGCCCTGAAAATTCTGGGTGGGGTTTGTAATGAGATATTTGAAAAACAAGAAAAATATTTTTGACTCTTAAGCTTGAGTGGATTATATTTGGGTCTCCACATACAAGTAAGAATTTTCATACAATGTTTTGCAGTTGGCTCCAGGAATTGAGTAGGAAATAAGAATTTGAATCTTGTATATATCCTTGCTGATTTGGCGGCTGACTGCACTGTTCTCTGGGCTCTGTAGGTCGTGTCCGCATCATCTGTGTGGGAATCACTGGTGAAACGGAGGCCAAGTGCTTCTGGCCTCGGCCAGCTGCAGATCAGAAACCCACACCAGCCCCACCCCGCCATGGCCCCAGGACGCCGGCTCTTTCCCACGAGGCGGGAGAAAGCAGAGCACAGACTTTCAGAGAGCAGAAGGGCAGATGCTGTTTTTTAATTTCTCCCCTAAACACCACTTCTGACGCTTAGTCTCGTGTTGTTATGGTTACCACATGACTTTAGAAGTAGTATCTACAGAAACAATTGTAGCAGCTTATAAACATAGCATTTACCCAGTTGTCTGCGTTAATAAAGGAAATGCAGGCTGTCAAAAATGCACACAATTTGGTGGCATTTCCTCCCAACCTTTGCATTTTTCTCCATTTGTTCACTAAAATTCAAAGTGGAGGCATAGAATTGGGGGCAGAGAAAAGAGAATGGGGAAAAAATGCTGTCCTTTTTCTCTAATGGGGCTTTGGATATCTATCCATCAATGAAGCTTCTTTAAAATACTGGTTCGTAGCAAGATCCAAGAACCAGTTTTCTAAAATACATTAAATGAATGGTATGGGATAAATTCAGTAGAAGAATGTGCCTCAATTTTAAGATTTTTATAGGTGTTTCATTTCAAAAATTATGAAACCATAACACACAAATGAATTTTTCCTTTTTGGACCACTTCAGAATTTGTAATGGGTTTTCTATTTCTCTGTTTTTCCCCTCTACAAATCAAACTGTGCATGACTGCAGGATAATCTTTCAGAAAACAGCATTTTCATTATTTTATTTCCCTGTGAACAATCTAAATATCCTTTTTCATTAGGGCAGTTCCCACTCCCTTAGCCTAGCATTTAAAGCCTTACATCAGCCCATCTCCAGCTACCATCTAGACAACCTCTTCACTCTGAGCACAGCTTCACAGTCCACTTAACTCACCGCCCTAGCATCCTCTGCACACATCATACTTCTCTTCTCTTACTTTTTATAGAACCATATCGTACATATTCTTTTGTGTTAGCTGCTTTCACTCAACATAACGTTTTTGAAATCCATTCATACTATTTCATGTATCATGAGCTTGTTCTTTTGCATTGCTGAGCATTATTCCATTATGTAGATATTGCACAACCTGTTTCTCCATTTTCCTATTGATAGGCATTTGGGTTGCATCCAGTTTTAGGCTATTATGCACAGAACTATCAAGAACATTCCTATATAATCCTTGTGTGGACATATGTTTTCACTTCTCTTGGATAAATGCCCAAGAATGGGATTGCTAATTCATGGTATAGACAGACATATGGTTAAAACTGTAAGAAATTGCCAGTTTTCCAAACAGCATTCTATTCACCCACCAGCAATAGATGAGAGTTCCAGTTGCTTCATATCCTTGCTGACATTTCATGATGTCAGTCTTTTTGATTTTAATAAGTGGTATAAAATGATACTTCACTGTAGTTTAAATTTGCATTTACCTAATGATTAATGATATTGAGCATCTTTTCATGTGCTTATGACCATTTCTATATCTTCTTTTGTGATGTGTCCGTTCAAGTCTTTTATCACTTTTTAATTGCTTTTTATTGCAGGAATAGATATAACTATATATCAAACACATTGAATCAAGTTCAATACATATTGAATTAAATATATATCTTTGTCTGATACATGCATTGTGAATATTTTTTCCTAGTTTATGTCTTGGTACCTTTTAACCTGTATAATTAAAAAAATTTTTGATGCTGTTCATATATATATTTTCTTTTAAAAGAAAGATTTGCATATTCCAAGCTGAAAATACATTGTCCAATGTTTGTGTTCTTCTAAAAGCTTACACTTTTAGGTCTATAATCCAATTCAAATTAAGGTTTGTCCAATTCAAATTAAGGTTTGTGAGTAGATTAGTGTAGGGATTGAGGTTAAGTCTTTTTTTCCACAAATAATCCAGTTGCTTTAGCATCATTTGTTAGAAGATTTTCCATTCTCCACTGGCTTAACTTGGTCAAAAATCAATTGACCACAAATGAGTGGTTGCATTTCTGAATTCTCCAGATGTGACAGATCTATTTGTTTGTCCTTCTACTGATATCATACTATCTTGGTTACTCTAGATTTATAGTCAGTCTTGAAATCAGGTACTTTAAGTCCTTCCATCTTGTTCTTTTTGTTTGTTTGCCTTTGCTCTTCTTTTGGCTATTCTAGATCTACTGCATTTCTCTCTATATTTTAGAATCAGCTTGTCAGTTTACCCCATAAAAGCCTATTGGATTTTGATTTGTGTTCAATCTACAAAATATTTTGGAAAATGAATATCTTAACAATGTTGAGTCTTCTAATCCATGAACATAGTATACTTCTCTACTTATTTAGTTCTTCTTTAATTTCTCCTACTGATATTTTGTAGTTTTCAGTGTAGATGTTTTGTCTTGTATATATCCTTGATTTTTGTCTATTCTATGAATTACTGAGAGAAGGGTATTAAAATATACAATGATGATATTTCAATTTTTCCTTTATTCCCTGCCAATTTTTGCTTCCTATACTGTTAGATTAGGAAAAAACTCATGAAAAAATTGCACAGTTGGAGGACTCATACAACTTGAGTTTAAACTTATTCTAATACTACAGAAATTAAAACAGTTTATTAGCCTAAGAATAGAAAAACAGGTGTATAGAACAGAATAGAAAGGCTAACACACACACATTTAATTGATGTTCAGCAAATGTGCAAAGGCAATTCAATGAGAAATTAAAGTCTTTTCAACAATTGGTGCTAGAACAACTGGCTACCCACATAAAAAATAAAAGACTATTGTGAACTTCACATAAGCAAAGATTACTTAGAGAATATGCAAAACCCACTAACACTAAAAAGATTACTTAGAGAATACCCAAACCCCACTAACACTAAAAAGAAAAAAGTGATGAATTATACTGCATCAAAATTAAAAAGTTCTTTTCATCAAAGACACTATTAGGGAAGCAAAAAGGCAAGACACAAATTACAAAAAATGTTATGATTCAAGTATCTGGCAAAGTACTCATATCTAGAAAATTTTATTAAAAATCAATAGTAAAAACATCAAATAGACAAAAAGCTCATCTTCACAAAAATAAACATACCAATGACCCAAAAAACAGGAAAAATGTCAAATATCATTAGTCATTTCTCACCCCCTACAATGGCTAACATTAAAAAGATTGACAACACCAATGTCGGACAAGATTTTCAGGAACCAGAACTCTCATACATTGTTGGTTAAAGCTTAAAGTGATGCATTCGTTTTAGAGAACTATTAGACAGTTTGCTATAAAACTAAGTAGAAGAAGAAAAAAACACAACTAAATATAAGGTGATGACCCAGAAATTTCTCTTGTAGGTATGTATGCAAGAGAAAATATATTTCTGCAAAAGAACTTATACAAGAATATTTATACCACTTTTACTCATAATAGCCCCAAACTGAAAATAACTAAAATGCCCAAAAGCAGAATAGACAGAATGTGGTATATTCATAAAATGGAGTATCAGCGATGAAAAAGAATGAACTATCGATGTGCTCAACAACATGCATAAATATCAACCACATGATGTAAGTGAAAGAAGCCAAACACAAAAGAATAGAACTCTATTCAGAATTCGAAAATAGGCAAACCTAAAGCAAGGTGACAGGAATAATGGGGTTGGCTATGACTAGCTATATGTAAACAGAACTCTGTGAGGTGATGGAAACATGGAAAATTCCTATATCTTGATTGGAGTGAAGCTTACATGTATACATGCATTTATTAAAACCCATTAATCATGCACCTAAAATCCAATCATTTCATTAAAATTTTATCTCAACATAAAGAAAAGCAAGCAAACAAAGGTAACTAAAGTTCTCAGTCTAAAGTAGAGACTGAAGTAAATAATAGAAACATATGCTCCAGGAAAGGGCATGTTCCTTCGGCCAGTGCAGAGAGGACTAAATCAACCTAATCTGTAGTTGAACTGGGATTGGGTTTTGCTGCCATTTTAGTTGGGTTTGGGTCAACACTGGCTTCAAATGTTTTGAGGGTGAGATCAGAACCCTGCTTTCAGCAGGCGTTGGGATCTTATCTTTGGGGTCTGAGTCTGGGGACCTCTTTATGCCTTATAACCCAGCTCTCCAAACCAGGAGCGATCTTTTCCTCTGCTTTCTAGTTCAGCAGCCTAAGTGTTGGGTAGCGCAGGAGTTCTCTTCACTCTCCCATCTCTACTCTCTGGCTACTGTGCCCAGGGTCTCATTTTCACCTTCGTAGGTCCTAGGCACTTTTGCCTTCATAGACTCCTCCATTAAAAAATAATAAAAATTTTACATATATGATGGCCTTGGTATAAGATTCATATAATCCAGATATCATTATTATATTCATTTCCCTTTCCTTTTAAAATACATTAAAATGAAAACATTCTGTGGTCCCTTAGAGGACCAAGGGCCCCAGGTGCTGGGCCTCCCATGCCTAAGGGAGAGCTGGCCCCGCTGTGCCTGGAAGGCCTTGCTCCCCCCCGCCCCCGGCCTGACCCTGCCATCAGCAGCCCCCACCTGGAGCGCCTCAGAGCGCTCTCTCAGTGAGCCTGTGTTAGCTTGTTAAGCGGCTGAATGCAATACATCAGAATAGAATGGCTTTTAAAAGGGGAATTTAGTAAGTTACAAGTTTACAGTTCTAGTGCGGAGAAAATGTCCAAACTAAGACAGCAACAAGAGGTTACCTTTACTTAAGAAAGGGTGATGAAGTCAGGAGCACATTTGTCAGCTGGGTGTCACGTGGCTGGCATCTGCTGGTCCCTGCTCCTGGGCTCCATTGCTTTCAGCCTCATTTCCTGTGGGGGTTCCTAACTCTGCTTCCTCAGGGCTGGCTTTCATCTCCTGGCTTCCCTTGGCTCCCTCCAGGTTCTGGCTTGCTTAACTGCTCATGGGAAGGCACACAGAAATGTCTGCTGGTCTCCAAGCGTCTCCATATATCTGTGTCTCTGTTCTCTGAAGCACCTGTTCTCCCAGTTGGCTCCGTGGGCTCTGAAACTTTTTCCCAAACGGTTTCCTCTTAAAGGGCGCCAGTAAGCAACCCCACCTTGAATGGGTAGAGATGCATCTCTATGGAAACCACCTAATCAAAAGTTACCACCCACAATTGGGTGGGTCACATCTCCACGGAAACAATAAAAACGATCCCATGGAGCAATACTGAATGACGATGAAAGAGCATGGCTTTTCTGGGGTGTACAGCAGTTTCAAACTGGCACAGTGCCCATACCCAGTGCATTTGGTGAAGGCCCAAGGAAGAGAATTGGTGGGACTCTGTGTTGGGGGTGAGGTGGGGGTGGTCACACTTGTTCTGGGGCTCTTAGTTAAAAATTTGGCTAATTTTTCCTTACCCTAGGATGGCAAATCCCCCTCCTCAGAGAGACCCACTAAGGATAAAAGGTGCAGTATGTCTCCTTTCTCTCAGGAGGCACGCATCACTCTCTGAAATTTAATTTATTTAGGTTCCTTTGCATCCTTAGCTTTATAAGGATTAAAAAAAACTGTTTTCAAAAGTTTAATCCTATTGTCCTCATTAGTGACACTCTCTGAGATAGCATCACATCTGACTTTGCTTGAATTCTCTCTGCAAGGAGCCCAGACCTCTCTGCCTTGCCTCATTGGGTCCTCAGCTCACCCTTCCCTCACAGCATCTGCTTTAACAGTCAGTGTGTTTACAATCTTCTACTAAAGTTGACCACATATTCTTTATTTTTTAATCCTCTCAGCCCTTTAATCCCATTTTAACATCCTGTGCTGTGATTACTTTGCTTCCTGGCCCATTTGGGTCCATAGGTCTAAGTTCTGTTCCCCACCTGGGAAGTTTCTCGTGAGTAGAAACACGGCCCAACTGTTCTTTTATGTCAAACATCAGGTTAAGTGCTTTCAAGGCACACACTTAATCAGTGCTTGCTGAATGAATGAGGGTGACAGAGGATTGAATCTCAGCTGCAGAAATGGGGACAATAAAATGACTTTTGGCCTATAGTGGCTCTGGTTCCTGCAAAAGCACTGCTGAAGGTATGAGGTGGTAAATTCCTATTTTCTTAGTTTTTAATGCCCCTAGATGTCTAAAATGCTGTGCCCACCCTCAAATTTAGTGAAGATGTGCACAGGAAACACAACTCCTGATTAAAACATGACTGTGGGGAAAGCCAGAACCGTATAAATGCTGCCATGAAATACGCTGATGCAATGAAGTGATTGGACTGACCCATAACGTGGAGAAGACAGGTTTTTAGAAGTATGTTTTTAGAAGATAGACTTTTAGAAAGTATGTTTTTGACACAGTATGGAGATTACAGTGGAAGTATCACTAGCAAGTCATTTTGAAATAAAAGTATTTACTCTTCAGTTGAAGAATCACATAGAGATAAAAATTCTTGCTACAGGCCAGACTAAATGATCAGCTCGCCATAAACCAGCCTTTCAAGTGGAAGAAAAGACTACATATTCAGAAGGAAATGGTCCATCTGGGGGGAAGGCAGCCAAGGACTGACTGGCTCCTCCACTAGCACATGGAAGCAGTCTTCATGAACCAGTCAGACGGCTTACAGCTCTTCAAAACCCAGAGGATCAAGAAGTTACGAATAATACTTTCTCCCTACTATTGTTACAATCTTAAAAAAAACCACATAACTCAACATTCGGTGGACTGGTTTCCCAAGAGCTGTGTGCTATAGTAGAGTCTGTAGATTTAGGAACTCATGAGATATGTATGTATATGTGTACATGTGGGCTCATGCATGTTGCGTTAATATGTTTGAAAATGTTCTAGGAAAATCAGGTTCTTAAAGAAAGCTTTGAAATTGCTGAATGCCAACAAACGTGGAAATGCCAGTATTGAGTACATTTTACTGGCTACTTTGGCAATTTTAGTTGTTGTTTGGAGGAACCTTTGGGAAAGTGTATTCTTCAAAAAACCCTTCTGGGCAGGTCATAAAGGCTTAAGAGAGCCAAGGCAGTGCAGGTGGGTGTGGCAGAGTCAAGATGCCCACTTCTTGTCAAAGTGCAGCTGCAGGGACGTGAAGTCAAGGCTCCACAAAGAGGACAGGGAAAAGTGAGAAGCATTCCCGAGCTAAGGAACAGTAAGCGCGTGAGGCTCTGCCCTTCCTCTGATACGTGTAGCTGTGTTCCTGCTGAATTAGAATAAAGACTAGAGTCAAACCTGTTAGGGCTTTTAATACCAAAGCTGTTGTCCTGGAATGATCATAAGAAATCATCCAAGTAAGCAACTGTTACCTTGTCCTGGCAGGAAAAACAGTTTGAATAAATAGTAGTCAGTTCAGCGTAGCATTCCTTCTTTAAGAAATTATGCTTTAAAACAAGGTTCTATCTAATGATGCTCTGACCTTTATGTTAGCTTACAAAATTCTGAAAAGTTACCATGAATTTGTTAATGTTAAAGGTATAGAACTTACAACTTTCCTGATGTTCCTAATACTGTATCCCCCAGTATCCAACACAAGGCAGGTACCGTCAACTTCTCTATCACTTCTCCATCATTTTTGTTGGCACACAAGCAGGGCTGAACACCTCTCTTCTTAAAAAAAAGAAAAGAACTTCTACTCTTATCATCTCCTCCATACTGCCATATTTCTCTGTCCTTTCCATTGGCATGGCTGTCTAACCTCAGTCTCTATTTTCCATCTTCCGTTCTCTCTGAAGATTTTGCATTGGACTTTGAAGGTCCAAATCACTCTACTGAATCAGTCTTTCAAGGTTCCCGTTTATCTTCGTCTTGGTGAACCTAATGGTAGGTTCTTTGTCTTTTCTTACAAAGGAGTCTTCGGCACGGAAAACCATCCTGTTCTTAAAACTCCTTCCTTACTAGATTCTGGAAGAACTCATTCCTGATTTTCCTTCTATATTGCTGGCTGTTGCTTCTTGGTGTCTTTTCTCGTTTTCCCACTTGACTAAACCTCTGTGCACTCTCTTTAAGGCTCTCGTCTAGTCTCATGGCTTTAAATCCTATTTTTGAGTGAATGAGTCCCAAATGTATCCAGCAAATCTGATTTCTTCCCTGAGTTCTGGGCTCGGATATTCAATTGTATACTTACTCTTCGCCTACAGGTCTGATGAGGACCTTAAGCTTGACATGGAAAAAAGAACTATTGATACCCCTTACTCCCCTTGACCCCGTTAAACCGGCTCCTTTTCTAATATTCTTCTTAGTAACTCACACCACCGTTTGGCCGGTTGCTCAGACCCTTCCCAAGTAGTCATTTTTCATTTGATCCCTCTTTTTTTTTTTGTACCCTAACATATTCCAAATCTAGCCACTCATTGCCACCAACTCTTCTAAAGTTTAGCCTAAGCCCCCCTCACCTTCCTCCTGGTCCACTACAACAGCCTCCTAATTTCTCCAGTCCATTCTTTCCATAGCACCCAGAATGGTCTTTTCAAACTGCACATCAGGTCATATCAGTCTCCTGCTGGAGACCCTCCAATGGCTTTTTATTGTCATTAAAATGGAATTCAAACCCTTTCCCATGACCTACTTGACCACACCCTGATCGATCTCTCTGACTTTTATTTTTTAAACACTTTCCTACTTCCCCACTTTGCTTTAGCCTATTAGGCTTCTTTCTGTCCCTTTTATTCCTGCATTTGCTTTTCCTCTGGTTGTTCAGTCTTCTTCTGGATCGTCCTATGTCCATCCTCCTCCTCATCATTTAGGTCTTAGCTCAGTGTCCTTTTCTGAGAGGTGAAGGAACATGTTAGGAAGTTCAATCTCAGTTTGTGTATTTTGGAGCCCAGACTCTTGGCCAGACGTCATTCAGCCACCGAGGGTGGGCGCGAGTTGGGAAGGACAGGAAAGAAGAGGAGTCGGGGAGGGACACGAGACAGAGCAAGTCCAGCTGCAGAGCCAGGGTTGGGTCTTGAGTGCTCTTCAGAGCACGTGTTTGTTCTACTGCTATGCTGCTTCTCACAAGCGCCTGCAGGAATTGTCGGATGCTTAGCAATTACTTCTGTTACAGGGAACATCTCAAGTGAGCGATGGTGTGGTGATGAAGGTAACACCAGGAAAAACAAAGTAGCGTCTTGAAGTATCACCTTGTCCGGATGGACTGATAAGATACGGAAAGGGAAGGGTTGGGTGGGGTATCCAGTTGGGAGGCTATTTCCACAGTGTAGACGAGCTCTGTGCCTGTTGTTGCATCCGAGGGGATGGCCGTGCAGCACCCAAGGCAGTGCTGCTTGTATGTCTGGGTAGCATTCATCACTCACCCACTGCAGAAGTTTTCAGAAAACTTGTAATCGATCAAAATATTTCAGATAATTGGAGGACAGACAGTGCTGCAATGTCCAACCATGAAACAGGAAGCCCTCCTGGTTATCGGGGGACATGAAGAAGCCTGATGTTCCTGTGAACCACGGGTCACAAAAGAAGACTCGGCCACCTTTAATTATACATCATCTGTGGGTGAGGGCAATCCAGGAGAGCTGAGTAGAAATGGCAGGGAAGTTAAAACCTGCACGGCAAAATCGAAGTACTTGGGCGCTACGATCCACAAAAACAATTGATCATTAAAGACCCTATGCTGGGACAACCCAGACTCCGTGACCGTGCACCAGCGGCGCATCAGGTGCTGCGAAGCATGTTTGGAGAGGTCACGGGAAAGCTGCATCTGTTCACTGCTGAAGGCCAAGAACGAATGACATCTTTATAGTGACAGTCTAGGTTTTTATCAGTCAATCAGTGTCAAAAGTAGGATGTTTCACAGCTCAAGGCCACAACCTTTTTTTTTTTTTAACTGACGTTATTTCTTATCTTAAAAAATAATTCGTTACCTGGTGCCTGTCCATACAAAAAAAAAAAGGCAAAATAAATAAATAAATAAGTAAAAATTGTAAGTTGCCCGTCAAAGCGGTTAGTTAGGTCTCGCAGGCTCCTTCCCGGGCCTGGAAGATTGAAACGAGTAGGGGCCACCCGTAGAAGCTGCCCCATATCCTTCATCTTGAATAATTCCTAAAACATCCTTTCTTCAAGCCCGCCCTCCAAGCCCCTGAGGGTGCCGCCATCCTCCTCGCAGCACACCCGGGTGGGAAGGGCCACCACGTTCCCGCCACAGGCCCTTGCCTCAGAATAAACCACAAAGGGGCTTGGCTGCGGCCAGGAATCTGGCTCACGCGGGGGCACAAGCCACCAGGAGTTGTTCTGCTGGGGCTTCTGGAAATTCTGTGACAGAGACTCCTAGGCCCTGGGCGGCGGTGACAGCTCTGGGGGTCTGCCGAGTGGGTAAGGCCTGAGGTGGTCACCAAGGAGCAGATGCTGGACCTGCTGGCATGGGAGCAACTCTGGACCATCCTGCCCGAGGAGGGCCAGGCCTGGGCGCAGGATCATCCAGGGGGCAGGGAAGAGGCGGCGACCAGGCTGGAGGGTCTGGGGGGGAGCGGGATGAGCCGGGACCACAGGTGTAGCCCAGGCCTTGCACAGGAGGTGCCCAGGCCTGGCACAGGAGGTGCCCAGGCTTTGCACAGGAGGTGCCCAAACCTTGCACAGGAGGTGCCCAGGCCTTGCACAGGAGGTGCCCAAACTTTGCACAGGAGGTGCCCAGGCCTTGCACAGGAGGTGCCCAGGTCTTGCACAGGAGGTGCCCAGGCCTGGCACAGGAGGTGCACAGGTGTAGCCCAGGCCTTGCACAGGAGGTGCCCAGGCCTTGCACAGGAGGTGCCCAGGTCTTGCACAGGAGGTGCGCAGGCTTTGCACAGGAGGTGCCCAAACTTTGCACAGGAAGTGCGCAGGCTTTGTACAGGAGGTGCCCAGGCCTTGCACAGGAGGTGCCCAGGCCTGGCACAGGAGGTGCCCAAACTTTGCACAGGAGGTGCGCAGGCTTTGCACAGGAGGTGCCCAGGCCTGGCACAGGAGGTGCCCAAACTTTGCACAGGAGGTGTGCAGGCTTTGCACAGGAGGTGCCCAGGCCTGGCCCAGGAGATGCCTCTGAGCCATCAGTGCCTCTGGACCCTGGAAAGAAGCAGGCTGTCTCCAGTCTCCGCCCGTGAGACTAGCTTAGGGTGAGTCTCAGGACCTCCAACGCTGCCAAGTGGTGATGGTGCGATTATAACCGATAGAGGGAAACTGCCTTGGGGCAGGACCTCACTGCCGACATGGAACCCCAGGAAAAGTTACCTGGCCACGTCCGTGGTGAGAGTCTGGAATGTAGAGAAATCCAGGACAGGAAGTTTGCTCAGAAAGACCCCAGAGAAACACTTCAGATGAGGGACAACATAGCTGTGGCGAATGTGGGAAAAGCTTCAGGACAACCCATGCCGCATTAGACATAAAAGAATCCATACAGGAGAGACACCCTATGTGTGTGATGAATGTGGCAAAACTTTCATTCCGAACTCACAACTTATTGACCATCGGAGAATACGCAGCTGATTAAAATCATGTGTGGAAAAAAAATAATTGTAGACATAAATCGATGTTATGTTTGGCAGAAGAATTCATAGAAAGTTTTTATTCAGACACCTTACGGGGCACATTAAATGTTCTTAAACAAACTGGATCTCTTGTTCCAATTACAAAAATAGTGAAACAAACAAAATAGTAGAGCCACGAAATATGATGTTTTCTAACAGTCATTTCTTTTCAGTGTTCAACCTTAAGGTACTTACTGTCCAGTGACAACTGGTCTTCTAATATGCTTAATCATGATCTTAATTAAAACATCACTTTCAGCCCCAAGTCAATATCTGTGCCCATTGAGCACAGATTTTATTAAGCTTTTTATTAAGCTGTATCCATCTTTTTATTAAGCTATATAACTTGAGGGACAAATGTTCTCTATTCACCTATATGACCTCTCTTTTTATCCCAGGGCTTGTTGTTGACTTACATGCCCACCTCATCACAGGAGTTCACAGTCGTGATTGGAAGTATTTTGATTCACACATACCCAGAGTGCACACTTGTATGTTAAAAGGATACAAAAGAGAATGATTTATGATATAAATCTTCAGCATTACTCTTTTTTTTTGTTGTGTGCTGTATGACGGGGGTCACATTTCATTCTTCTTCCATGTGAGCATGCTGTTGCTGCAACACCATTTGCTGAATTTTCGTTTGTTTGTTTTTCTTGTTTGTTTGTTTTTTGGAAAGTGCATGGGCTGGGAATTGAACCCGGGTCTCCTGCATGGCAGTTGAGAATTCTACCACTGAACTACCCTAATACCCCATATTCTCACATTTTGTTTATCTAATTTATTTCATGAGGAAGTTAACTTTTTGCCTCCATTGGGGCCACTTTGCCTCTGAAAATTTAATTATATCCAGAGAGAACACTGCATGCTGTTTCATCTTATGCTCCATTGACAAATGTGTTTGCATTATGTGCACATATAACTCAAATGTCAAATATATATATATATTGACTTGGATGGGAAAAATAGTTTAAAAAGCTGGAAAAAGAGAATGCTATTATGTTGAAGTCCTTAAATAATATGTTGTGTTTCATTTATAGGTGATTTCTGGGTACTTTGAGATAACTGTAATTTCAAATTCATTTGGATATATGTCAGAAAAGGTTGTTTTCAAAATAAACTGGAGAGTATAAAAATACAATTGAGATATAAAAAAACAGTCTAAGTGAGAGGACATAAGGGACTGTGTAAAAGCTTTAGAGGGAGTGAAGGCAGAGGGAATGTGAGAACTGATGGCTCTGGAGACGGAACAGATCTGAGGAAGGGGACAGCCGGGCACGTGAGGGTTGTGTCTGGATGGCCTGGAAAGCAGGGGCTCCGTAATGGAGAAGGAGCGGTCATAAGGCGTCCTCAAAGGGTCCACCTGGCAGGTGGCTCTTGAGCAGCAGAGATTTTGCCCTGGAAGGGACCTGTGGTGCTGTCTAGAGCCCTTCTGGATGGTCGCGGCTCGGGGGTAGGACAGGTGCACCTCTGCTATCTAGTGGGTCGAGGCCAGGTGGCTGCACAACGTCCTCCAGTGCCCAGGGAGGGCCCCACAACACAGAACTGCCCGGTTCACCATGTCAGTGGTGCAGGACAGAGAAGCCCTGCTGGTCCAGGGACTGTGCACCCGGCCCCAAAGAGGTAAGGTGGACATGGAGAGAGGACTTGTTTCATTTGCCCCGTGGAGGAGGTGCTGCCATCATTTAAATTCAACCCAGCCTTTGAAACTCTGTAAAGTTCACACGACAGCGTTTCAGTCGTCAGGCTTCCCTTGGGCCTCCCAGCCCCAGGCCCACGTTTGCCCAGGAGACGTCTGCCTGGTACCCAGCAAACGCTCCTTGGTTTGCCAAAATCTCCCAACTCCTGTTTTTCTCTCTGAATACTGAGACCAGCCGCCATTTATCCTTGTGCTTGCACTATTCATTTTTCTTATGGTAGGAAAATGTCTGTTTCAAAAGCAGATAAGTAAAAAATAGACTAAAGCCCACATGTTACCAGAAAAATGGGTCAGTGTATTTTTTGTGTGTGTGACAGAGAAAACTATCCCTGTTATTCCAGTGATTAAATAAGCAAACCTTGCTTGCATGATCATCTGACATACCTGTTTGGCCCCTGCAGGGACTGAACTCACATTTCTGGTTTTTTTTTTTCAGTTTGGTGGAAATGAGGTTCCCAGAATCAGAATGGAAAGTGCTGAGCCAGAGTCCAAGGACAGGGAGCGCTGCCTGGGGTCACATAATTAATGTTGGGAAAAGTAGCAAGTGATGGCAAATGGACATCATCTTAGATGACTATTCTGATGGGTACTGGCCGCTTGGTGTGCTCAGTGTTACTAAGAATTCTGAGCAGCCTCTGGGTTGCTGCTGGACCCCTGGGGAACGTGTCCTCGCTGACAGCAGCGGCTGCCCTGGGTCCAGAACTCAGGAGAAGCACGTGCAGCATATTTCCAGTTCTGGTCTCAATAACGTGCAGAATCACCACGAAGAGAGGTGGAACTCGTGCAATTGAAACTTCACCTGCTTTCCAGTTTTGCTCTGGGTGGCTACTGCCAGTGCTGATGGGCAGCCAAAAGGCACACACCCCAGGACAGGCAGACCTGGGCCTCAGTGGACATGTGCTTGGACCTCGAGGAGCTGATGGAAATAGACCTGACTCAGGAAATTTCTTCCCTCTTCTCTATGGGGAGACTTAACTCTCATTCCTGAAATAATCTCAATATTATGTCATTACATGAGAAAAAATACTGGAAGAGGGGAAGGCAATTAGCCTGCGTGGATATCTCGTTTGGCATATGTGCCTGCATCCAGCCATCTAAGAGAGGTTCCAGGTTAAAGTGATGGGATTTTCCTTAATCTCTGAAATGGTGAACTATTTCTTAACATTTTCTATTTACTTTTTTTTCTTTTTCAATAGAATTAGCTATGGATTAACAGATCATATCCGGGTATCTAAATAAGGATTTTTTCTTTTGTTAAGACAGCCTACACAATACATAAGAAGAATTCAATGTTCACTGGATGGGAATTTAAAGAAAAAAGACTTACAGATGAGGAACAAGGTTTCTCTATTGTGATAACAGAGAAGAAAAAGCAGCCTCACCTCAGAAATGTTTTAAAATCATATTTAATATGAAATTAGAATGATCTTTTTGAGGTTACTGAGGTTTCAGTCCATTGTTTTTTTCTTACAGACTATTTTAATAGCTCTTACTTTCATTTAAGAATTGTTCCTTTTTGAAAATTTATTTGCATTTGCAATAAGTGTTTGCACTTAAAAACCTCTTTCTCCAAATTGCTCTATAACATGCACAAAATTTGATAGAAAGCTGTGTCCAGTGTAGGAGATGCTCTGCACTGAAAATAAGTTACAAGGCAAAGCAGAGGAGGTGAGTCTTTTCTAATTAGCACCATTGTTCTCTAAGACAAGCAGCTTATTTCACAAATGGTGTTTTTTAGGACTGTGGATTAAAAGGAAAGATAAAAGACAAGTCAGTAAGAAGGCAAACAACCCAATGGAAAACGGGCAAAAGGCCTGAATAGATACCTCAGCAAAGAAAATAGACAAAAGCCAGTAAACTTATAAAAACATGCTTAAAATGCAAAGCTTATCACAATAATGTGATACTACTACACACCCACTTGGACGGCTAAAGTGAAAAGAACAGAGGCACGTCTGGTGAGGATGGGGAGCACGCTGGTGGAAACGTGCAGGCTGGCACAGCCATGTGTAACACTGTCTGGCAGCACGTGCCACAGCTGAGGAGCCGCATGACACTCAGCCAGGCCTCTCTTAGGGGTACACCTCACAGAAGTGTTAACACTTATGCACCAAAGAATGCGTCTCATAATACTTATAGTGCGCTATTCATAGCAGCCAAAATCTGGAAACTACCCAAATGCCCACCATTTGGATCAACTGTGAGATACCCATAAAATGGAATATTATACAAGAATGAGAATGAATGGCCTAAAATTCCATGCAAAAAATATGAATGACTCCAACAAAGTTAAGCAAAAGAAATCTTGCATAAGAGGGAGTGCTGTACGATTCCATTTGTGCAGAGGGCAAAGCTCGCTAGACTTAACGTGCTGTTAGAAGTAATGATGGGGTCTCCTTGGCAGAGGCTAGTGGAGGCCGCGAATGACGAGAAGGGGCAGTGGGACTTCGGGAACTGATAATATTGTGTTTTCTGATTTAGTGCTAAGAACATACGTGATCAGTTTGTGAAGATTCACTGAGCTGCACATCTATGAATTCTACACTAAACATTTCTAAAGAATATCCTTTTTATTTTTTGCAGCTGCAGGCTTAATTGATTTTAGAAGTAATTTTAGAAAATGTACAGTCTGTTAGTTCTTCCAAACTGAACTAAAGTAAAAGAAGTAACGTGCTGGGTGGAGCTGGCTTGTGCTGACTTTGCCCAACTCCAAGGGCAGTGACGCCATCTTGGTAGCGGGACGTCAGCCACTGGTCAATGTTACAAGTCAGAGCTTTAATACCTCCAGTGTACATCACCAGCCCCGCACCACACCCTTATCTCTCCCTGCCAGGAGATTACACTGAAACTTCCCAGGAGTGTACTTAACCTACAGCAAGGGTCCTCAGCAGCTCGGGTAGAGGAGGGTTAGGACGGAAACGGTGGGTGGGCTGTTCCACCCAGGGTGGGGAAGCAAAGCTCAAGGCTCTCAGCACGTGCTCTGCCCCTCAGCAGCCTGGCCGTCCTGTCCTGGACTGCTCTGCCTCCCTCCCACACAGCCTTGCGGGTCCAGCAGGGCCATGTGTTTCAGGGCAGCCCCAGGGCCCAGGGAAGATGAAAGGACTGAAGATGGACTCCATAGCCCTCTCGCCCATCTGCCTTTGATCCCAGACTGTTGAAGCTCCAAATGCAAAACTTGAAACAGGGGGAAATTTAAAGTTTCTCTTCACAAAGGCACAAGCAGCAGGCAGCAGACTGTTTTATCCAAGCAATTTTTGTCAGGAGCAGAGTAAAGAGAAACATCAATACATCTAGATGCCAATTAAATGTGCCACTGACTGCGGCCTCAGCTCTCCTCTGATCCCACAGCCTTACTTTGTTCATGAGGAGCACAGAGAGGTCAGACTACCTGTCCAAGTTCACACAGCTAAGCGGTGGAAGTCAAGAGTTAAACTCAGGTGTGCCCATGCTCTCATCCCCTCCGCGAGCTGCCTGAATGCCACAGAAGGCTGGCAGCAGAACCCAGCTTTCCTGGCCCTAGACCAGTAAGCGTCACAGTACCTCCCAGGGCAGTTTTACCAGGAAACGCTGCTTCCTCTCGGCCCAGTCCTTTGGCCCTAACTCTTATTTAAGCACCAGGCTATACAAGGACTTAGCAAAGACTCACATTTGCATTTCTGCCATGCTCGTCCTATTTCCTGTTTCTCGTGAGACTGTGTGTTTGTTTGTTAGCCCGAGCTCCTGCTGCACATCTCAGATCAGCTGTCGACTCCCTGCTTGTTCTCTCTTGCTCTCAGCCAACAGGCGCTGATTTGGCTAAGTCAAATGGCACCCCTGCTCAACTGCTGTTGGGGGCAAGGAGGAGTCTCAAGCTTCCTTTGGTGATGTGGTAGTTGTCAGAGGGTATTTTCAGGTTTGACATGAAGCGACCCTGAAGATCAACTGAAGTTCTCACCCTCAGTCTCAGCCTCAACGCGCACAAGGCCAGCCCAACCCAAGTCCAACAATCCTTACCATTACAGAAATCGCTCATGATAGAAAAGACACCAAGATAAACTCACATCTTCATGGTACAGCAAAATCTGCTACAGAAACAGCGACTCCATGACCTTTGTCTAAGAACCGGTTCATCTCAGAGGCATCTGGGAATTAAAATGGTCACGCGCCATGATCTGTGTGACCATCATCCATTCCCTTTCTTTCCTCCCTGGTCGTTTGAACTTTGCCATTGTAAAAGCCTGAGCTTTCACAAGCTAAAGAGCTGGTGGTCTTATGCTACACCAGCAATGCCATAAACTCGAATCAATAGCAGTAAGGCCTCACCCACCGAAGTCCAGCCTTGGTTTAGTTACAATGGAAATGGAACTCTGAAATCAGACCATCTGAATTCCTTGGCATGGCTGGGACGATTAAAGAACCAGTCGGATGGAAAGGAATGTAGCTGGGTTTAGTGTATCACTGATTTATTATGATTTAATCTCTGATGAAAGGCATCACATATAAACAAATACTAAATGTAATAAATTTTCAAATTTGGCACTTATGCAAATTTTATACCAATTTTTTAAGGTACGCTAATTAAAGAATTTCTCTAACAAATTCTGGGTTAAGTTTTGATGACTATTTGACAATAATAACCCTTTTGTACATATAGAATTTTATAAAACTTAATAATTGACTATAACCCAAAAGCCATCCTAACATGCAAATTAAATAATATAAAAAATAAATTGACAGACTTGTTCTCATAAAAGTAAATGAAGACTTAAGAGAGCTAAACTATAATATAATTGAACTATTTGGTTCTACTCAGAAGACAGCAATTGGCCAGACTTTGGCTAGCCTCCAAACTAGGTAATAATTTTCTGCCTACTAATCATTCCTTCCATGTTCTACAGATAAAATTTAAAAATTGGTCTTTACTTCCTGCCCTCAACATAAGCAGAGCTTCCAGGCTCTACTAAGTTGCTGTCATATTTCATTTTAGTGGTGTCACATATCAATGGATTCTGTTTTTGAATCTAGCTAAATTATTTTATGGCATATTTCAAAAGAAAAGAATGCTGAGTGCATTGTTATACAACCCAGACGTACATGTTGCAATCTTTGTGTGGACATTGCAGGCGACTGACCAAGTACATTACAGCAATCCGCCATTCGCATCAGGGCCAGAGGAGCTACGCCTTGAGGAGCTGTCAGCAGCGGACCTTGCGTGGGAAGGACGACAGGCTGGAAGAGGAGACCCTGCGAGTCAGACACACTCACCCGGGCCAGCAGGGAGATGCCCTGGACACTGCCGGTGGAGGATGTGGGGCCAGGTGAGCAGGGCAACCCACACCAGGCAGACCAAGACAGAGGCAGCCAGGGAGGCAGGCAGAGATGCTGGGAGCTAAGCCAGGCCCACTTCTGGCAGAACCAGAAGATTCCCAGAAAGCCGCTGAGGGAAGGGAAGGCGGGAGGAGCGGGGGTCAGCGGTCAGTGGTCAGCGGTCAGTGAGTTCTCAGGAACTGGTGGTAGCAAAACAGAATGGGGAGAGGGAGCACCAGGAGACTTCCTTTTGTTTCATCCCAGAAACCTCCTCTTGCTTTTCGCTAGGACAGAGCCAACGGGCAGTCCAGCCCCGGGTAGTGTCTGCACTCCCCCCCACGAGTGTCTGAGAGGCTCGCATCTCTGTCCCATTTTATAACTGAATAGTGCTCAGATTATATAAAGAATTATTATGACTCAACAATAAAAAGACCCAATTCAGTTTTAAAATGGGCAAGGGATTTGAATAGACATTTCTCCAATGAAGAGATATAAATAGCCAATAAGGACCTGAAAATACACTCCACATCATTAGGCACCAGGGAAAGGCAAATGAAAACCCCAATGAGATGCAATTTCACACCCACCAGAATGGCTGTAATAAAAAGGAAGACCATGACAAGTGTTGGCGAGCGTGTGGAGACACTGGAGCATTCATTCACTGCTGGTGTGAATGGTTCAGCCATTCTGCAAACTGCTTGCAGTTCCTCAGAAAGGTAAACAGAGTTGCCAAATGACCCAACCATTCCACTCCCAGGCATAAACTCAAGAGAACTGAAAACATCCATGGGTGACCATAGGATGATTATTCATTATAGCTCCAAGTGGAAACAGCCCAAATGTCCACCAACTGATGGATGGACACAGGAAATGTGGTATAAGCATACAATGGAACATTATTTGGCCACTAAAGGAATGAAGTGTTAATACATGCTACTGTATGGATGAACCTTGAAAATATTACACTAAGTGATAGAGGAGCCAGACAGAAAAGGCCCCAGACTGTATGATTTAATGTACATGGAATATCCAGAATAGACAAATCCCCTACGAAAGGAAGTAGATTGGTCGTTGCTGTGGGCTGGGGTGAGGTGGGAGTGACTGTCAATGGGGATGGGGTCCTTTTAGGGTAGCAAAGTTTTTCTGGACTTAGTGGTGCTGATTGCAAAAGTCTGTGAATATACAAAAAAGCATCAGAAACACACATTAAAAGGGTGAATTTTATATTATTTGAATTATAATTTAAAAAAAAGCTAATAAGTGACTGCTGCCTCCACCAAGAGCAATTGCACCTCCGGCTGTTAGGATGAGTGTGAACAAACTTGCGCATAGGACGGCTTCTATACAATCACGGTGCACGCAGCGGCACACGCTGCGGGGCCTCTCTGAGGGGAGAACTTGCCTTTGGCCTCTTGGTTCCTGCTACAGAGTAAACCCCGTCCCCACAGAGGCGAGCCCAAGTCCTGAGCCCTCCCACCACCTGGGGACACGGACTCCTTTGTGAACAGAATCTCTGAAGGTTTGGCTAAGGTGAGGCACACAGGAAATGAGGGTGGGCTTTGGTCCTACACAACTGGAGTCCTTATAAGCAGAGGAGTAGGAGGGATGAGACCGGAGGAGACACAGGACAACATGATGGAGGTAAAGACCGAGGTAGGGTTGCCGGCAAACCACGACCAGCACGTCCTACAGAGAAGGCACAGCCCGCCAACACCTTGATCCGGACATCTGGCCTCCAAAACCACGAGACAAATCCTGTTCAAGCCAATCCAGAGGAGTATTTGTTTCTAGCAAACCTGGCAAACTAAGAAAGTTGTTTAGTCTCAGTTTTCTCAACAGTAAAATGAAGACGATAATAATACCTGAATCGGAGTGTTTTGTGGGAATTTCCTAGGCTATTGCAAGGAAGTACTCTGACCAATGCCCAGAGCATTGCATACTTAAATCGCAGTAGGATAAAGATTACTAACGACACGTAGGGCCCCTTCTTAGTCCCTCCTTTGATATTCTAGAACTTGATGCTTTTCTCTGTTAGGTGAACCTTTGCTACGAATGCCTATGTTTTGAAAAACGTGTTGGTTTTAGTATTTTATCTGAGATTCTTAGTTTTTAAATGTTTTACATGACCCAGTCTGTGGAATTAAGAAGCTTGTAGTCTTTGGTTCCCATTCAAGATGTAAGAGGAGGAAATTTTTGAGTTATGAAATGGAGAGAAAGTGCATTTATTTCGGGGCATCCTGAGTATGAGGTGAAACATCCAAGTGGAGATGTCAGAGGAGCTTTGGTTTTTGTGGTTCAGTGTAAATGTTTAATTACTCTCTGAACATAAGCTCAATTACAAAAATTTGAAATTCTGACATTCTGAAATTACAAACATTTCAACAAAGTGGCATTAATGTGGGCAGGAGAAAGAGTGTGGGCTTGAGAGTTAAACAGGTCAAGGTACAAACCCCTGGTCAAGCAGTGGGACCCTATGAATTACCTTAACCTCTCTGAAATAATACTAGCAACCTCAAAATGTTGCAGTTAATATCATGTGGATAATGTATGTGAATTAAGCAAGAATTGAGGATATTCTCAATGTTAGAAGCATTAATTTTCTTTCTAGCTCAATTTTTTTGTGCATGGTCTGGATATTGAACCCAGGTATGCACCCCCCAGCTTGATTTAAAAAAATTCATATAAAATATTTATATGCTGATATTGGCTAATTAATGCCAATAGTTTTATTATCTATATAGCAGGACCTTACAATTAATTCAAACTTTTCTGTGCAATTTTTGTATGAATTGACCAGAGCCACAAAATTCCATATCCTATTCCCGATCTAAATGGGCCACATTAAACTGTAAGGGAATGAATCGTAGTCACTCTGCATCTTGCTTATCATGCTTGTTGAAGATGCCTGGAAACTCAGTATTTGTGTAAGGTTCTATAATCCATGTTTTCTGGTCTCAAAGTAGAAAGTGGAGAAAATTTTACTTAACATGAATAATATTTTGGTTCTACCAGTGGCATATTTGCTTCCATAATGGCAGAAGCTAGCCAGATAACAAACTGAATGTAAACATCAGGGTTCTCCCATACTGCATTGATTGTGTGCTGGAAACTGTTTATCACATTTCCTTACTTAAGTCTAGACCAGGTGATTGGTGGTCAATAAAATCAACGAGAACTGCTTGTTAAAAGCACCACATATGTATCTGTGCCATGTAAGATTTATTGGGTTGGCTGGAAGTCCAATTTTACATTTGATCTTTATATGACTAGAGCTCTTGGGATAACATTTCATGGAGTGGGAGGGAGGTGGCATGAGCCACACAACTGATCAACTTCATGAGCTGGTGTTTCCTGGTGATGGCATAAGCATTGCCAGTCACATTGAGTGATGGACTGCACACATCTGTAATAAAATCAGCTGTTGTCTGGTTGCACCGATGAAAGTAAACTAAAGTAAAGAAGATCAGAAATGGCAGATTATATCAAAGGGTCTTTTCTATTTGGTTTTGGGGTGAATTTTACTTGCCATTGAAAATGTGTATATTTGACCTTCTAAGAATGTTCTTACAAAATCTTAAAGCCTGTTATGAAGACCTGCCTTAGGTAAAACTGTTTACTCCCTTCATATTCATATTTACTCCTATCTGCAACTTGCTTTGATCAAAGAATAGATACAATCTTAGACTGATGTACAGTACGGATCAGGATTGCCTTCTCTCAGGATTTTCCTGGAGCAGGAGAGAGCAATAAATACTTGGTGGCAAACAGTTGCTTCTTAAAATATAGGCTGCAGGCAAAGTAAAAGTTCAGTATAAACAGGATGAACAGAAATCTCAATAAAGCTGAATTAATATTCGCCAGATGGAAAGTGAGCCTCACCTGAATAAATCAGCAGTAGATGAGATTTAAGCATCTATGTGTGCTGGCTTATGTTAGAAGGCGGCAATTCTGACACCAAAGAACAATGTTCAGCATTCTATTTTCAAAGCTAATTCTTTAAGGAACAGTTTCTTCTTTGATCAGAGCTGTTAGAGAAAACACATAGTTCTAGCTTTTAGGCAAGGCTTATGAAAACCGTTTTTATTTGGCAGTGCTTAAACACAGTAGGATTTTCCAGTTCACATATTCCTTTCTATATTTATGTATACATTTTTGAACTGTAATGCACATGTTTTGTTTTCACTACCTATAGGTAAAAGATTCAAACAAGACAAAACAGCAAAACTGGAAGGAAACAGAGTAGGTACCTGCATACAGACTTAAACATACTATTGTGTTTTCAAAGCTGGATTGATAAGTTTTAGATCTGCAGAAATAAAGAGACAAAGCACCTGTGTACCACTTTTATAAAAACTCTGTTCGTTCTTTTATATTATTTTAAATCCATAAATTTTAAGATGCATGATTTTGTTATAAGAGGGACGACTCCATGCCCCAGATGACAGACCCTTCTGGCTCTGCTGCTGCTGAAGAGGACACAAAGAGCTACAAGGAGGCAGAACGCACTCCCACAGCACACCCCCCATGCATCTGAGCTGGGCGTAGCACCTTTACGTAGTCTGCTGATGCTGATGCAGAGAGCAAGCGTGACAGACAGGGAGGGGGCGGGCTGGAAGGCCAGATGGTTTCAAGGAGGGGAGGTAACTGAGGCAGCGGATGGAGCCATGGCCGACTGGTAGCCAACAGGCTGTACTTTAAACCTGTCAAGTTAAAAGGATGCAGAGTGGCACCAAGCCAAAGTGCAGTGCACGTGGGGTGTGGAAACAGAGGTAAAACTTGCAGTCAACTGCAGTCCGCTTGGGTTTTCCTGCGTAAACTTACCCTGAGATAGTCCTGTTATGCCAGGTTTAGGGTGGGGATGAAAATGTCGTGAGAACAGTCCAGGGCA
The DNA here is from genome assembly GCF_023851605.1 of Tamandua tetradactyla. NCBI lineage: Eukaryota > Metazoa > Chordata > Mammalia > Pilosa > Myrmecophagidae > Tamandua > Tamandua tetradactyla. Next base: position 1,303,049 of record NC_135340.1, on the reverse strand, counting down.
GTGGTTTTGTCCTTGAGATGTCCCTCAGCATGAGTTAGACATGATGATGGCAAAACCTAGCTGCCTCTGAGGACTCTTCACCACAGCTGGTGACCATTATAGAGCCACTCTTCTTCCAGGTTAACAACTGACCCCTATTGCCAATATTGAAAATACTGCAAAGCCTGAAATGTAACAGGCAAATTACTACTTATTTAACTTTCACTATTCGTCTTGTTTTTCACAGGAGCAACATTAGAGTTTTAACCTTTTTTATTTGGTCCTTTTTTATTTATGAAAACTATTTTAAAACCAATCAATTTCTAGCTACAAGAATTTAGTGACAACTCAATCAAACCAGTCATTTGACATTATGTATCCAAAGCCTAAACTAGTAAAAAGTAGATCAAAGCAGTTATTGCTACTATATTATATTATTTTTATAATGTCTAGAAATCAGTGTCTTTTCTGAGTTAAATTAGTTACAATAGAAAGGGAAGTAGCATATATTCAAACCCATATATATAAAAACTACAAAACATACATTTTTACCTCTTTATCGTTGACTTAACATTTAAAGAATAATATAAATTTAACTTTTAGCACTTATTTTTTTAATTAGCATAACTTTTAAGGATGGGTTTTCTTTGGACCTTTCTCTACAGGTTGGGGTTTTAGAATAGTCCTCTCTTCCTAGATGGAGATTAAGAACAGTTACCTCCTTGTTGATTCATTGATTAATCATTGCCTGGTATACTATTTCACAAACTGGGTACTCCTCAAAAAAGTTTCCAAAGTTGAAGAAGCTCAGAACATGCCATGCTGACTTAAGCAGGTTTCTTTGTTGCAGGCTGTGTCAGTACATGGATATAATAATGTTTGACATGAACTAAGAGGGTGGGGAGGGGCTATTAGAGTGAAGAGTTTCAAACTTATTTAACAGTGGAAAATTTGTGAATTTTCAGTTTGAGAAATTCTGACCTGGGTTATGGATCAAATCACAATGAATTCTGGTGCGTCATGCATATCTTCAGAGGCATCTCATCTCTAAAAACAGGCAAAACTGATTATTGGCAGAAGCTTGATTTCAGAGCCATCCTTAGTTTATCGCCCTTGAAAATGAGATCAGTATACACAATGAGTAATTTAGAGTCGGTTATTAAAAAGTTCCCTTACGGGCGGGCCACAGTGGCTCAGTGGCAGAGTTCTCGCCTGCCATGCCGGAGACCCGGGTTCGTTTCCTGGTGCCTGTCCATGAGGGGGGGAAAGTTCCCTTAAGCTTGTTTGTAAGTAATCTCACAACAAGAGGAGATGGAAGAAAGCAGCCAACCAGCTAGTAAAGGTTTCCTAGCACTGAATGGTAGCGAGCATCAGATTAAATATTATATGATTTCTACTTCACTACCAAAATTACCTCCCCATGGGGTATTTACTGTATCGAGAATGAGATTTAGAATCTTCAAATACAAATGTTGGTGCATGTTTAGGTATCTTCATAATTAGTTGAAAAGTAGTTAGTTAACACAGTAGCTAAAGTGAAAATTAAAAGAAAGGTTGGGGGAGGTTTGTTGTCTCATGTGATGGGAAAGGCTGGAGGGGCGGCTGGTCTCAGACATGAATGAGATCAGGGCTCAAAAGTTCTCAGGATTCTCAGCTCTGTGTTATCTGTGCTGCCTTATTTTCCCCTAATGTCGTGGAAGGAGGAAGAGGCACAGACACAGATGGGTCCAGGTTTTACAACTCCAGTTGCAGTAAGCACAGAGGAAAGCAAGGCTCCTCTGTCCCTGCTTCAGTATATGTCAGTCTCAGAAAAGGACTCTGATGGGATGGGCTCTGGTCACAGCTTGTCCTCGAATTACTCTGGGCAGAGAGACAGGGTGTGTGATTGGTCAGGCCTACGTCCCATGCCCTGACCCCCCATCTTGGCCAGGCAGGGTAGGAAACCATAGTGGGCAGCCCCACAGAATCATGTGCACTGGGCCGGGGAAGGAATGGCGGGAAGAAGGTAAGCCCTTCGCTAAAGAAAGAAGATTTTTGCTATTATTTAAATAAAAATAAAAGTTCACTATAGGCCCATAGTTATTAAAAGCTTTTCTTCTAACAAATGGGTGCAATTACTGAGATAAAATAAAACATCTTTATTTTCCTTGCACTCTGAAACCGAAGGAGGGATCCACTTTGAACTTCAGTGCAAAAGCGTATTTCAGCAGCTTTGCCCTCCGTCTGCCACTCACACAAGCACACGAGGGGCCACTTTGCTCCTCGAGGACTGTGTCCACTGAAGACACGACAGGGAATAGCAACATGAGTCTCCTGGTGCAGGCTGGGGTTTCTGGGGAGAAGAACCCAGCTCCAGCACTCCGCACTCTCTCCCTTTCTCTTCTTTTTCATCATCATTACACTTATTGCTTCACTTTGGCAAATTTAAATGCAGAGGCTCCACGTAGGGCAGGAGGGTTCTCCTCAGCTCCCTGAATGCCCTGCTCTCTGAATATCAATGTGTTCCAGCCCTCACTGCCCTCCTGGACATCCTGCACTGGGCTCTTCTCCTGCTGCCCGGTGAGCTCAGGAGCCCGGTGTGCATAAGCGACACTGTCCCTCAGAGCTGAGATTAAGGGGAGGTGAGTGAGGCCACTCTCCAGTGCAGAACTTTAGGAGGTGCCAAAATCCTCAGTGGTCAGCATAAATGCTATTTTAATGCAACTTTTTAAAAAAAATAAAAGTCAATGCAGGGCAGGCAATGGTGGCGCAATGGCAGAGTTCTTGCCTGCCATGCCTGGGTTCAAGTCCTGGTACCCGCCCATGTGATATAAATAAATAAATAAATAAAACATCAATGCAGCTGTACTCTTCCTTCTGGTAAGCTCTGTTGCTGGCTGTGGCGGGTCATTTTGATTCCTTCTTTCTTTCTTTCTCTTTCTCTCTCTCTGTCTCCCTCCCCACCCCGTCTCTCTCTTTCTCTCCCTCTCTCTTTCTTTGTTTCCCCCTCATTAGTTTGACCAGTGGTTTATTACTTTTCTGTGTTAAAGTTTTAAAATAAATTCATAAATGAAATATTGTGGCTTACTTCATTTGTTTCTAGTAAGTGCTTATTTTTCATTTCATTCATTTGGGTCCTTTTGATGGTTGTTTTCTTTCTGTTATCTTTCATTTTTATTTTTTGTTTCTTAAATCTCAAGAAGGAAGAACTGAGTTTTTTTTCTAAAATCTGTAGTGGATCTTTGTCCAAAGAACAGCTACTCCAGTATTTGATGCTGATTTGCCTTTCATGCAATTGCTAAAGTCGGTGATTTTCCTTCCTAATGAAATGGAAGGTATTCTCAGTCTGGGCCTGTACTTTTTTTCTGGTAAGATTTGTTGTTGGCTGTGGTGGGTCATTTTCATTCTCTCTCTCTCTTTCTTTTTCTCTTTCTCTTTCTTTCTCTCTCTGTTTCTGTCTTTCTCTCTTTCTCTCTCTCCCCCTACACCCTCCCTTTCTCTGTGTTAAAGTTTTAAAATAAATTAATAAGTAAAAGGAAAAACAACAATGCAAAAAAAAATCCACAATGAACAAAATATCAAAATCTTAAACAGAGATAGAATCAATATTTCTGATTTTTTTCTTTTTGCCTTAGGCTCCAAATATGGCTTGGTACTGTTATATATCCTATCTTTTAAAAATGTTTTGGTACTTTGTTCATCATAGATTTTCTGTATTAATTTTTATTTTTAAAATATTGCATTAAGATATTTATCTTAATTATTGAGTTTTCTTGGCGCCCCTTTAAATTTTGCACCTAAGGGGAGTGCCTTGCTTACCTCGTCCTCATCCTCTGCATCCACCTAACAGAGCAGTAAGTGTGACCCACCAGACGCCAGCGCACACCTCCTCAGCTGAGCCAGCCAGATGATCTCACTCAGCTTCATAATTTGAATTAAGAGATGCAGAGACACGACGTAGATGACAGTGGACTCTTGAAGTGAACTGTCACACTATGTGGGGTTGGAGGAGTCACGTCAGGGCTTGCACAAGCCAAGGAGACCCTTCTCGAGAGAGAGAATCAGCAGCGATAAGGGAGTTAAGAGAATGGCATATTTTATCATTTGTTCAAATATTTGCTGCTGTCCTCTATCAGGCCCTTCCCTGGTGCCTCTCTTGTTGGAAAATGATTGCACTTCCTAGTGGACTGACATCAGGTGTGGCCACATGACTCATTTTAGCCAAAGGAGTAGAAGCCAAGGTGACATGCCACCCATGAGCCAGCCACCGAATGTCCCCCCCCACCAGGCTGGTATGACATGGGCGCAGCCCTCCAGCCTGTGGTCAGCAACAAGGGGGGTTGTGGAAGGAGCCACTGCTGCTCTCAAGGAACTCTGAATAAGAAACTGAAGGTTGCTGTACGTCACTGAGATTTGGAGATTGTTACTGCAGTGGAACTTAGTCCAAGCTGACTTATTCAGGGTGAACGTAGTTTCTAGTTTTCCAGTTCCACTCTTCTTGTGGCTTGATTTTGTTTCATTTCCGATGAAATCCTGAGATCACCTGAGTAGTTTTCTGTTCTTTATAACCAACAATTCCTGATGAAACTGATTACAAATATTATTCTTAAACGTTTGTCATGTAAGCGGTTCTACCCTCCTCTACGACAAAGTTAAGTTATATGAATAGACACACTTTGAAAGTTTCATTAACTTTCATTTGGGAGGGAAGTTTAATTTTTTTAGACTGATGTTAAGGATAATTTTTGCCTCTGTGTTATTCTTATTACCCAATGATGGAGATAATCATTTTCTGTCACTTCATGTAAACTGTGATTTTTGCCTTGAAATTCCATCTTTTCATGGCATATGCTGGAAAAATGATTTCTGCCACTTCAAGGTGATAATAATAATATTCACTGGAAATCTGAAAATATTGCCATATCAATCATCATTTAGCTTTGTTATTGGAAAACAAAACACCTTTGTTATTGTTCAATACATAAATCTTTGTGTGGTACTCTTATTCCTTGAGTTTAGCTCAACTGGGTCTTCTCCCCAGGAGGGTGTACCTCATTCCTTTCGGCCACGAGTTTTAGAGTAGCTTTTGGACAGCACCCTTTCTCTGAAAGGAGCAAGCAAAGGGCACCGAGTTAGTGGATTAGATTTTATATAGGTTATTGTTGACGAATAAGACATCTAGTACTGCTTTATACAAAAACATTTTCTGTGCTAAACTGAAATGAGTAAGTTATACATGTTTAAATTATTGTTTCAAAATACTTTAGCAAATAGAGTTTTAGTTCTTTTACATTCTCGTGGGTTGGAAGCACAGAGAGTTTGAGACCTGCTTACAACCACCTAGAGCAAGAGGCTGCACCAACTCCGCAGACCTGTGATCTCTCTCCGTTGCACCTCGGCACAGAGAGGAACAATCCTCTTCTCTGCAATATTCTCATTACTCGCAAGGATGTTTACACTGCACACAGAACGGCCTGATTTTACCAGAACTAAATTAAAAGAATTTTTAAAAAAGAAAAAAACATGAACATATGTTACCTGTTGCACTTATCATCAGGACATATAGATTGTGATATGTTTGATGATATATAGTTAACTGGATGTCATTTTAGTTGCAGTAAATAACATTTTTGCTATACAAATATTTGATGAGATGTCACCATACAACTAAACAAATTTTTTTCCCAGAATACTTTGAAAATGAAGGCATATCAGCAGATCATTTTAAAATGTTGTCTATAATGCAAACCTTGATTAGAAAAGCAGAGCGTATAAAAGAGATTCAACATTTAAAACAAGATTGAGAAAATAATGAATATTTGGGGATAGAAAGGAAAAAAAAATCCTTGCTCCATAGCACAAGCACAAAAGAATGGGTACACATACATTTATTGATCCAGTGGCTGATAAGACATACCAGGATTCAAGGTGAATGTTAGGATCTAAGAATGTGAACTGCTTAAAGCCGTAAAGTAATAATAGTGATTCCAATGACCTATTCTGAAGTATCAACACAATCAATTTTGTGAAGCAATTTTTTATAGCAGCTTAAACTAGATAAAGGGATACAGCAAGTATTATTTATCTATATTACCAGATATTTGTCTTATAAAGCCACTTATTTTTCATGAGTTCATTTTATATGAATTTTGAAGGTCAGAAACAAAATATCTGAAACATATTTTAATTTGGTCAATTGACAACTATTGAATTTCAACCAGTAGTTTTTAAAATGATTTAAAAAATTAACTTCAGCTATCTTTCCTTGAGTGTGGAAGACAACAGGATGTGAGGGATGTATTCATTCATGGGATTTTCTTTATCAGGTCAACTGAATAATTAATATGGTAGAATATTTACAAAAACTTTCCAGGTCTAATAACCTGTGTTGATAGCTGCCCACTCTGGAGGTGACCACTTCATGTAATTCTTTGCTCTTCTTTGTTGTGAAGGGCATGGAAATTCCATCCTACGAGTTTCTTTGTAAATAGAGGTATCATTAAAACATAGACGATCTGAGAAAATTGGGTATTAACACACTAACTCCCTTATTAAGAAGAGAAATCAGGTAGGTAATGTTTGCTGTTCATATAACAGATGAGAAGTACATGTTAAATTCTGTCTGCTGCCTTCTTTTTCCTTGGCAGGTTCATAGTCCTGATAGTGACTGAGAAAAAATTACACCTCCTTACTATTTTGAAGAAAATGTGTAAAGGTTCTCAGAAGAAATGGTCTTTGTTTTTCATGAGTCACTCCACTTCAACAGATGTCCAAAATTTCAACCCAGTTGGCACCACGTTGTCTTTCCATTATTGAGAAAACAAATGGTTTTAACACTTCAAATTTACACAGGGCTCGACAGAGATTAAAGGTTTCTTTTGGTCTTAATGGAGAACGTGTAGCCACTTCTTCAAAGAAAAATTATGCTGTGATTCGATCATCCTAATTAGCATGTGGCTCTAAGTCCTTTTTCCAGACAAGATGATTAATTTTTTAGTTCCAAGGATACTTTTATGGGGTAATTCAATATAGATTATAGTTAGCAGTTTAAGAATTAAAATCATAATAGTAAGAAAAATAAGCTTGAGCTAGAATATTGAAAACTTTCATCATGAATGTGTCATCTAAAATTTTTTGAATTGAAATGTTTTAAAAGTAGTGGCATGTGACTTAATGGGGCTCAGATGTGTGCAGAATAAAATCTCCATCAGAACTAAGATGATGCGATAGATTATAAGTGAGAATACAAATGACTGTAAACACGGATCTCATTCAATTGGGATGGAGAGTTAAAATCTCATTGCTGAAAATGGTGGTATTTTATTTTTCTTGCTATAAGTAAATACCAGTGCTCCAATCTTAACCTCAGGGCCTCTGTCAAAGACCAGCCTTCCTACATCTCCAAAAAATGCCGCAGACCTCTGAGGGCAGGGCCTGAACAAATTCATTGACCTGCTTCATTTTGGGCTAGCAACTCGGTGATACAAAGAAAACCTCTCTCCAATAATCCTCAACCCCTGCCCTGTTCACCTCAAAAGTAAAAGTCAAACTTATACACATCTCTTCAAACTGGTGTCTTTCTTTCCAAGCAGCTGTAAGCAAAATATAATGAAGATTTCTTTCCTAGAGAAGCTTCCTGTCTAGTGCATGTGTGTGGGGGAAGGGGGAACCACAGATAAATACAAAAGTAAAACAATAATAAAATATATAGCATACCAGATAGGGATAAGTGCTATGGAGAAAAATAAAGCAAGGAGGGAACCACGGTGAAGGTGGCAGCAGCTGTGGTCAGGAAGGTCTCACTTGCTAAGGCGACATTTGAGCAAAGATGTAAAGGAAACTGCCCCATGGGGTGGCGCTAGACCAGGTGAGGGAGCTTGGGATGCAAAGGCCCTGGGGCAGGAAGAGGCGTGGCAGTGGGTGATGAACAGCGAGAAGGAGAACGGTGTGACTGGAAAGGGAGTGAGTGGGAGGACATGGGGTGGCAAAGACCAAGGAAAACGGGTCCTGCCGGCCCTGAGAGGCCATCTAAGGACAATCTGAGGAGCGTGGGGAGCCGAAACAGGGTTTTGAGCAGGAGAGTGGCGTGGCATTGTTAAAAGCACTCTTTTGGGCAGGAGCCTCGGTGGAAGCCTAAATCTGGTAACAGGGTCCCGAAGTTTGCGCATGCAAGTACTGGAGGAGGGGTGGCTGGGGTGAAGAGAGGCCCGGGAGGGGCAGCTGTCTGGTTTTTGGGCTGCGACCTCGCAGAAACCTAAGGCCTGGCCCCTCCTGCCCCAGGAACAGGCCAGGAAGGTCCGGGGGCTGCTTGCGCGCTGTTGTCACGGCGACCGAAATCCCCACCCCACCGCCGCCCCCCCCCTTCCGCCTCTCAAGTGCCAGGCAACGGCCTCGGGTTCCCTCCCGCCGAGGCGCAGGGCTCCTGCCCACCCAGCAGCGTCCAGTCCCTGGGGACTGCGGCCGGATCTCTGCAGCCTGCCGCGGCTGCAAGCGTTCTGGCTATCTCTGGGCACCAGAGCGGCTCTGACCCGCCACGCAGCCCCCTTCCCGCACGCACGGCGCGGAACCAGGGTTCCCTGTGCCTGGCTAACAGGCAGCACGACCCGGGAGGACACTCTAAGACCTCTCTGCCACAACTCCGTGGGGACAGTCAACTCCCCTGGGTGACGCCTAAGGGTTCCCCGCGCCTTCTGCAATGCACCAGGCGGGGAGAGGCAGACATCTGCGCCGCCTGCATTGCGCCTCTGCTGGGGTGCGCTGCGCGCAAAGGAGAGGGCCCGTCTGCTGCAAACCCTGGGGTGGGCCGCGCCGGGACCTCGGGCTGCGTTCCCGTGGGACTCACCTTGTGCAGCTTCCACATGGCCCCCAGAGCCTTGACTTCGTGGCTGGAGTGCTTGCCCTCCTCCAGGCACTGGTAGCACACGGGCATCTTGCACTGGACGCAGTACATGCTGTGGTTCTCCAGCTCGTGGTCCGTGCAGGTGGAGACCTTGCGTGGGCTCAGCCGCCGGCTCACGCGGCCCTGGGCCGGGGGCACCAGGCGGTGTTTGGCCAGCGGCCCCCGGGGCGGGTGGCAGCGCAGGCGGCACGGGTCGCAGTAGAAGACGTCGCACTGTTCGCACATGACGGTGGCCTCCTTGGGCGCCTTCTCGCAGAGCTGACACTTGAGGGCCGCGGCTTTGCTCTGCTGGTAGCGGTCGATCACCCCTTCCAGGACGCGGTTCTTGGGGAAGCCGCGGAGCCCCCGGTCGTCCAGGATGAGGCTGCGGTGGCACTGGGGACAGGTGAGGCAGGAGTTGCGGGGCACCGGGGCCAGAGCCGGTGACAGGTGCGTGGCGGGCGGCGGCATGGCCGGGGGAAACACGCGGACGCCGTTCGGGGACTTCTGGCAGGGGGTCGTGGGGGCGCTGGCGAAGCCCCCATAGGAGCCGTAGCCGCTGTCCGCCTCGCTGTATAGGCTCATCTTGTCCAGGTCCAGATAGTCATAGTCGGAGACCCCGGAGCCCGAGGCCCGCCGGCTCTGCGGGGACTCCGACTCCGGGGTCTGCACCAAGATGTTGCGCGCGCACGCCTGGCACACATTGTGGGAGCAGGGCAGGATGATGGGCTCCCGGTAGAAGGAGCCGCACACCGGGCACTTTAATTCTTCTTCCATCTCTTCCATGGGGGCCCGGCTGGAAGCGAGGCAGCGGCCGCTGCAGCGGGGGCCTGAGGTGGCGAAGGAGCCGACGGGCCTGCCGCGTCCGGTACCCTGGCCAGCCGCGGGGTGCTGTCGCCTCCCCCTCGGCCTGGCGCCGGCTCCTCGAGACGCGCGGGCTCTGAGGCTCCCCGAGTCTCTCCGGCTCTGATGTCCCCGAGTCGCGCTGGCTCTGTGGCTCCCGGAGATGCGGCGCCGCACGCCCACCCCCGCCTCCCGCCCTTCCAGTCCCGCCCCAGGTCCCGAGCCGCGGCGATTGGCCGGCGGGCGGTACCTCAAAGCCCTTATTGGCCCCGCGCCCCGTCCGTCTCCCCTCCCCGCAGGCGGGGGGTTCGGTGGGGGGCCTGAGGAGGAGCAGGGCCTCGGCTCTCCGGAGTCGGTTCCGGGGGGGCGGCGCGCGGGGGCGAGCGGGCCGGGCGGGGGGACTTGGAGAGGTGACGCACAGTCGCCCGGCTTCCTTCCCACCTCGGAGCCCGAGGAATCGTCCCCCGCAGCGGGGCCGTCCCGCGGGGACTGCCGCCCGCCCACCGTGCGCGCCCCGGCGCCGTCCCGCCGCGCGAGCGCCGCGCCGAGCCGAAGCCCCGCTCCTCCTTCTCCCAGCCCAGATCCCCCGACCCCGCCGGGCCCTTCCCCCTTCCCCGCCTGCCGGAGCCGGCCCTGGAGCCCCCCTGGGCGCCGCCTCTTCGCTTCCTAGGCCCTCAGCCTCTAGTCTCTCCAAGGGGACCCATGATATCCAGTGTCTGGCAGGGGGTCGTGGGGGCGCTGGCGAAGCCCCCGTGGGAGCCGTAGCCGCTGTCGGCCTCGCTGTACAGGCTCATCTTGTCCAGGTCCAGATAGTCATAGTCGGAGACCCCGGGGCCCGAGTGTCTAGTGTCGCGCTGCGATTTAAGCCAGGTAACCCGTGTGAAGGCTCGAGCTGTGAGTCGGGCCTGGCCTCCACCTCCCGCGTCGTGTAGGCTTTCAGGTAGCGCAGGGGCCCCTCTGCGTCGTGGGACCGCGCCTCTGCCCTCGCCCCAGCCCCCGCCTCCCGGCAGCCCCAGCGACCCCTGGTTCAGTGGAGGCGGGAACGGGTTTTCCGGGCGCCCATAGTGTGAAGCACAGGTGAAGCACTGTGTCACTGCAGAGTCTAAATGTGTCACTGCAGACTCCAAATGTATCACTGCAAAACCTAGATGTATCACTACAGAGCCTAAATGTATCACTGCAGAGTGAAAATGTCACTGCAAACCCCACATGTATCGCTGCAGACTAAATGTATCACTGCAGACTCCACATGTATCGCTGCAGACTAAATGTATCACTGCAGATCCCGCATGCATCACTGCAGACTAAATGCATCACTGCAGACCCCACATGTATCGCTGCAGACTAAATGTATCACTGCAGACTCCACATGTATCGCTGCAGACTAAATGTATCACTGCAGACTCCACATGTATGGCTGCAGACTAAATGTATCACTGCAGATCCCGCATGTATCGCTGCAGACTAAATATATCACTGTAGATCCCGCATGCATCACTGCAGACTAAATGTATCACTGCAGACCCCACATATATCGCTGCAGACTAAATGTATCACTGCAGACTCCACATGTATCGCTGCAGACTAAATGTATCACTGCAGATCCCACATGTATCGCTGCAGACTAAATGTATCACTGCAGATCCCGCATGCATCACCGCAGACTAAATGCATCACTGCAGACCCTACACGTATCACTGCAGACCCCACATGTATCGCTGCAAGACTCTAAATGTTCACCTCCAAACAACCCTTTGAGTGCGCGCGCCCGAGCGCTACCGCCCCTTCCGGCATGGTGAGCCCCTCCCGCGGGTGCTGAGCCTGTCACCTGGGCAGAGGGGGTGGTACCGGAAGGGCTTCAGATCCCACGTATTAAGCACCCCTTTTCTCTCTCCCCCCACGCGACGCTAGAGGTATCATCCGGTCCTGGCCCTTACATGCAGAACTTTTCATTTGAGGGTGGGGAACCAGCCAACCTAGCAAACAAGTCCAATCACAAAAACTTGTCAAGTGACATTAGGAGGCAGTGGCTTATTTGACATAAAAATAATACATGGCTGCCTCACGGTGAGTGATTAATGAAGTAAATGACAAAAACTCCAAGTGCTAAGCAATCTACCGATTTTACACCTAGAGAAGAGATAATTTAGCTATATTACCTTGAAAAATACTGACTGTTTATAACCCCACGCTTGGAGAAATAGTCCAATAAACTAAGTTATCGCTCTAGCACCTTCTTCAGTTGCAAAAAGAAAAAGGCATTAATGATCGTGTGTGCGTGTGTGTGTGTGTGTGTAGGGGGAGAGTCATTACTATATAAAGCTCCATCTTAATCACTAATGCTTTGTGATTTATTTTGCTGTCTTAGAGTTCTTTTAATCCTTAATGTAATTTTATTGAAATATACTCATACCATATAATCCATCCAAAGTATACAATCAGTGGCTCACATTATCATTATATAGTTGTGTATTATCACCACAATTTTAGAACATTTTCATTACTCCAGAAAAGAAATAAAAATTAAAAAGTAAGCCCAAAATATCCCATACCTCTTGCCACCCCATTATTATTATTATATTATTATTATTACTTGTCTTTATTTTAATACTCATCTACCCATACACTGGATAAAGAGAGTGTCAGTCACACGATTCCTACAATGTGTGATCTATTTTTAACCTGGCTTTTAGCTAGTTGATCACAGAGATTTCAAAAGGCATATGTATTCTGTTTACAGGCATATTTTTCGAACCATGGTTGAGACATTATCTGTACTTAAAGGGTACATCTAATTTATGGGCCCCAAATTTGTTAATAACAAGTAATTATTGAAAAACTATTAGAAAGGAGTGTTGATGGCACTCATAATTTACAGTCCTTTCCATGGAATCTGCGTGGGTTTGTTCAAAGCCAGAGGGGTTTTGAATATCTCAGGATGAGCAGCTGTGACTTTTTCTCTGAGTTTGGGTCTCTCTATGACAGGGTATGATCTGAGAGGTCTGCTATTAGCAGAAAGCTTATCCTTGAATCAAAGCGAAGGATGATTTTAGGAATATCTGAGAGCATAATAACTCTGTTGTTTTCACAAAATGTTCTTGTAGAATGTAGATATATAGTACAGCCAATATATGATTTGATCTATTATGAAGTATCTTCATATGATTTAATCGTTAGATCTATTCAGTCAGGAATTAGATAAACAGTCATTCCCAGGAAAGCTCTAAAATGACTGTCTTTTAACGAGCACTCACCCTGTTCCAGGCAATGGGTTTATTTACTTATATGCATCACCTAGTTCGATCCCTTTAACAACACAAACAGGTGGGTACATTTATTCCCGTTTTACGTATAAGTAAACAGAGGATTGAGCAAAGTTCTCAAGGTCAAATATTGGTAAGGCTGGGATTTGAAATCAAGTACATGTGCATTTGTTCCTTTGTCACTCATTCATTCATCTGATGCTGAGTTCTACTCTGGGTCAAGCTTTATATGTGATAAACATCCAAAATGCTCCTTGTTTATCTCTCTGCTGTACTTCCTCCCTTTTCTGAGAGTTTTTCTTGTATTCATATGTGTAAAAGTTATTTGTAAGCCTTTCAAAAATGTTCTCCCATGTTGCATTAGAGGGTCATAATGTACCTTAAGTCCCCCTAAAGAATTGTATTTAAAGGGAATAAAAACCCAAATGTAATTGGTAATATTATAAAAATATTATAACATTGAGGAAATATCTTTTCTCTCCCGGCTGGTAAAGCATGAGGATTGATAACTCTGTAATTTATCACTGCTGGGTAGTGCAGATGTTCTCATTTTTGCAAAGTGCCTGGTTTTCCTCGGAAACTCACCACTCATCAGATGATGTTCCTTAGCAATGAGTTGAACAAATTAAAAATGCATGTGCTGTTATTCTATTATTTTAAGAACAAATGTTTCCCAGTAAAATATTTCATTGTTTTCCTATTTGCTGTTGACTGCAATGCTTGATTAGTAACAGACAAGCTCTCTCATTCTGGAGGAGGAACACAGAGAAGAAAAAATGTCTTTCTATCTTCTCTCCACTTTCTGTCCTAGAGCCATTATCCTTAGTTCTTGGGATAAAAGTCAGTGAATGAAAACAGTGATGGGCTCTGACCTGTTAAGATTCTCGGCATGCAGATAAAAAATTCTGTATTTACTCTTAGTGATTAAGGACATAGCTGAATGTGGTTTGTAAAAATTGCATTATTTGAAGAATGGTGGGTGTGATGTTTCTCTTTCAAAAGAAATTCTGAGGTAACTTATTTCTATGGGATAATTTAGCCCATTAATATTTCATTTTAGACTTAAAATATTTTGTACCATCCTTTAATAACCTTCATATTTCTTTATTGATATTGTGTCTTTTAAATTATGCAATTATTATAGTATTTATAGTATATTTAGTGCAACTGGATGGTGACCTTATTCAAGTTATGTAGTATCTCTAACTATAAGTAATACACTAATAATAATTTGGGTAGGGAAGATGGGAGAATCTGGGAAAATCAAGGCTTAATGAATATTGTTTGAAGATGAGAGAATTGGAAGATAAGTTCAGGAGATGCTGTTTGTGAATAATAGGAATCCTAGAAAGAAGAAAAGACACAGTGGGAGGGGAAACCATAATGGAAAAAATTAATTTTCCTTAACCAAAGAGAGATATGCAATTGTATAATGAAGGGATTTTAGAATTACAAATGAAATTGTAATTTCTAATTACCCAAGCAGATACAGATTCAATTCTTAAATTCCAGGGCAAAAAAAAAAAAAAAAAAAGATTCTTAAGTGTCCAAACAGAAAGAACAGCTTAATTTTAAAGAAAGAAGAATCAGATTGGCACTGGACTTGTTTCTGCAGTCTTGAAGGTGAGATGGATGCGAATGATTGCATAATGAGTTCTAGTCAACCTTTAAGAACAAGTGCCTTAATGTTTTGGGCATAATTCTAAATTTAAAAATACATATAGAATGGTTCCTAGATCATTTTATAAAGCTATCAAACTTTAATAAGAAAACCTGACGTACTTATAAAGAGAGAAAAAATAAATTGACAGCTATAGGCCCAAACCACGGAGAATATAGATTCAGAAGTGCAAAATAGCACCTTAGCAAACAGATTTCTGCAATGTACGAAAAGATAACTGTGACCAAGTAAGGATTTTCCAAGAAGGGCAAGTATGTTTAAATATCAGGAAAACCATTAATGCAAGTTATTACATGAAAAATTAAAAGAGGGGAATTCTCTCTTCTGGACATATGGGAGTAACCCTCCTTCCATAAATGACTAGAAAACAAGTTAAACTATGGGAAACAATTGTTGTCAGACATTGGATTACGGGCATTATAGGGCTGTGATTTCTGAGAGGAGGCAAACAAGGAGAGGTGTCCTACCCTCAAGTAAGCCTTTTACCAGATGGCAATTTCCAGGCTGTGGTTCAGGGAGGAGGAACCCAACAACCCAGAAATCTCCTGTGTTGAGGAGGAAAAAATTGGATTTTGAGAAGGCTGAGGAGGCTAAATTTTGCCATAAGGAAATTGCTCAACAGAGAAAAAGTTCCAGGTTTCTGCATGGGAGTTTGCTTGGGTCCTGTACTAGCTAGGGTCCTCTAGAGAAACAGAATCAGCAGGAAATACATGTAGATATAAAATTTATAAAGGTGTCTCACATAACCATGGGAACATAGAATCCAAAATCCATAGGGCCTGCTGTGAAGCTGACAACTCCAATGATGTGTCTGGATGAACTCCACAGGAGAGGCTTGCAGGCCAAAGCAGGAAGAGCCTGTCTCTTCTGAATCCTCCTTAAAAGCCTTCCAGTGATTAGATTAAGCATCACTTATTGCAGAAGACATTCCCCTTGGCTGATTACAAATGGAATCAGCTGTGGATGCAGCCAATGTGATCATGATTTGATTCTTTGAAATGTCCTCATAGCAACAGACAGGCCAGCACTTACCCAACCAGACAAATGGGCATCACCACTTGGCCAAGTTGGCACATGAACCTGACTAAGACAACATCCTTTTTCCTTGTTAGAGATATCAGGCAAATTTAGAGTCAGTCTTGTGATTCAGTTCTTTAAAGCTGCTGGAATGCAATAATATATATAATATGATATAATATTAATATTAATTAATAATTAATCCCCCATCCCATATTATCAATAGCCCTTTTCAACATGAAAAAGTTAGAATAGGCACAGCCCAAATACCCCTAAATGTTGGAAGAAAGATCAAAGGAGAAGGTGGAGTTATAACAGAGAAGACGAGATGTAACAAATGAGTATGACTGCTGAATCATTATATTGATATTTCTTTTAGTCTCTAGTGTTTTGGAGCAGCAAAAAGGAAAAACCTAAAATTGTAGAACTGTAATCCATGCCAAACTCTAAAATCTGTTCTACTACTAACTGTTGTGATATACTTTGAGATTTATTTTTTGTATCTATATTATATTTCACATAAAGAATAGCATGAATTTAATAATTAAAAAGAAAAGTGGAGAACAGCATGGATATCCACGTTGAATAACTGTTCCTAAGGCCTAAGCTCAGCATCACCATGACTCATGACTGAAGCCATCGGGTCACTATATTGGGATAACTTCAAGAGGAGCATTTCCCATTAAGCCCTGGATAACAGTAGTCTGGGCCTCTTTTCCACCAAAGCCCATTCCTCTTTGGAGTCCCTTCCATCAGTAGTTTCTGGGAATTCAAGGGATGCCATGTGCTCTGTGTATCCATTCTAGAGAAGACTTGCCATCTCCTCTGGACCAACTGGCTCCAGACTTGTCCTCTACTCTAGACCATGCTGGCTCCAGACATGTCCTCTCTTCTGGACCATGCTGGCTCCAGACTTGTCCTGTCCTCTGGACCATGCTGGCTCCAGACTTGTCCTCTCCTCTATACCAGCTGGCTCTAGACTTGTCCTCTCCTCTGGGGCATGCTGGCTCCAGACTTGTCCTCTCCTCTAGACCAGCTGACTCCAGACTTGTCCTCTCTTCTGGACCATGCTGGCTCCAGACTTGTCCTGTCCTCTGGACCATGCTGGCTCCAGACTTGTCCTCTCCTCTATACCAGCTGGCTCTAGACTTGTCCTCTCCTCTAGACCAGCTGACTCCAGACTTGTCCTCTCCTCTGGACCATGCTGGCTCCGGACTTGTCCTCTCCTCTATACCAGCTGGCTCTAGACTTGTCCTCTCCTCTGGGGCATGCTGGCTCCAGACTTGTCCTCTCCTCTAGACCAGCTGGCTCCAGACTTGTCCTCTCCTCTGGGCCATGCTGGCTCCAGACTTGTCCTCTCCTCTAGACCAGCTGGCTCCAGACTTGTCCTCTCCTCTGGACCATGCTGGCTCCAGAAGCAAAGCACAGGTCACCAGTTCTGTCATGTTGCCAGCATAACCAAGCTGTGCCTGGAGGGTGACACATCTGAAGATTTACTGAAAATGTAAGTATAATCCAGGAGAAGCTTGTTTCTGCTATCCTAAGTGGCTACTCTTAGGCTCACAATGGGATAGGCCTCTGAATAGTAGAGGTCAGCTCAATGTCAAAAAATTTCACTCAAATAACCACCATATCATAGAGGGCCAGTCCTACTTTTCACCTTAGAGAATGGAAAAGGTCCTCTCATAGTCCTTTCAAGGCCCACCTCCGTTCCTGCTGGAAGGTGGCTGAGGATGGGCTCTCCTTCCTGTCCCTGGAACTTGGCACGATAAACATCTATTCCCATTAGGAATAAATCCACATCAGTCACAGCTTCTGGCCCGTGTCTAGAATGAGCAATAGCTGATCACACATTCCATAAAGACGGGCTTTTTCAGTTTTTAATGAGCATGAGAATAAATAATGCTTTTTGTGTGTGTGCTGTACGGTGAGGTCACATTTCATTATTTTTTCCCATATGTTTCCCATTATTGCAGCACCATTTGTTGAATTTTTGTTTGTTTGTTTGTTTTTGGGAAGTGCATGGACCGGCAATTGAACCTGGGTCTCCCGCATGGCAGGCAAGAATTCTCCCACTGAACTACCCTTGCACCCCCTAAATGATGCTTTTTGAAGACAGTCCAGTCCAGGGCTAAACTTTGGTGAAAAGTTTCTTTTACCTCTACCCTAAGGCACACATAGACCCAAAATATTACTAGACAGAACACTGAATATCTTAACATGAGGCATGTGCATTAGGATAAAAGCTGATCCGGCACAGTCCCCCGAACAATAGGTGAATGTGTATTCTATGTTTTGTACCTAAGAAGCTTAGTCTGGTGACTTTCACTAAATAAAAGAAATCTGTTCTACAGATGTGACTACCCACTCGAGACTGAGACGCTTCCGCTGCGCAGGTCTCAGCAGCGCCGGCGGTGAGGCTGGTGGAGCCAGCACGGAGACTGCCTGTGACCCGCCACTAACCAGGCAGCTCTGTTGGTGCAGACAGAGTCACATCCTGGCGTCTCCTTCTTCTCTTAGTCTGTTAATGGCTATCTACTAAATGCTTATCAGGAGCATTGCATTGTATTTGCTACTTTTAGTTTCATTTCTTTTCCTGATTTTATTGCTTTAGCTACTATTCTAAAGGAATTCTGTGACTAAGCTAGTCATAATTCTATGCCCTGGTGGGTTCTTTCATGAGTATAATCATATAAAAACATATGTACAAAAAAGCATACAAATTGTGAAGGAATATGAAGTCTTTCTCAGAGGAAAAGAGATATCACAGTACGTATGTGGAAGCTGTCACATCCAGAATCCATACCATTTCAGATTTCCCATGAACCACTAGAAAAAGAATGAGGAAGAACATTATCAGCTTTAATCTTCTTACATTAGTATAGTCTAAAATTAAAAAAAAATAAAAACACTACAACTAGTTGATAAAATTGACTAATTATGTGATGAAAGAGGATACAGTCAGTATATTCAAATCAGAGTCAAAATCTGTGATGTTGGAAATCACTGAATTACAAACCAAGTTTCCCCCTGAGTAGCTAAGTAGCCTAGGGAGGCAGATGGCCTGAACAATCAGAAAAGCTTCTTGGAGATTAACTGATGCAATACAAAAGAGATCACATGTGTCCACCCTGGTGGCTGACCATGAGATGTAAGCATTGAGAGGCTACGGTGAACAAACCAAATGTTTACGTAAGAAAAGTAGAAAATGACTACTGACAGCTTTACTGGGTTCAGTGATTTAATGAGCAAAAATATACACGCAGTTAAGTTTCAGTTACACTCTCTACGAAGCCCACAAGTCAGTCTTTCTGCCCTCTTCTGAACAATGGGAGGTAGGTACAGGCAACCGGAGCGAAGGGACATGCTATTGTGACAGCTTCTGTCCTGGTGGAGACGCTGAGAAAGAGATTTCTGAATGCTCATGTAAATTACCATTCAAATTGAGAATTTCACTTCAATCCTAAGAAAATCATCTTGCTTACATTCTTCTTGAAGAGGACAACTATAAAAGAAGTCTAGAAAATCAAACCTTTGTGGTTTTTTGTGAGATTACTTCTCCCAAGGTTTCTGTGTGTATTCACTTAGAGTTAATTTTGAATTAGAGGAGACATTGAATTACCAGGCTAACGAAACACTGTTTCAACAGCCATACCCCAGAACCCATGGAACCAGCATGGTCCAGAGGAGAGGACAAGTCTTGAACCAGCATGGTCCAGAGGAGAACCCCAGAACCCAGGCTCCTGGTGTAAGCATGGAACCTGCTCCCCCCTCCCATCAGCCCCTCTGCACAGAGTTTCTTGAATCTGTTGTGCAACCCTCTCAGATGCCTTGCACAGGAAAATGAAGAAGGGAGCTCTTGGGATGAGGGGAGGTAGTTGGACTTGGGTACCAGGGAGGAGAGGAGAGGGTCTCGTGAGAGGAATGAGGAGGACAGAATAAAACATAGAGCTGCATGATGGTCAACATCAGGGACCCAAAATCAGTGAATAGAGACATCTTGTGCCATGTGCTGGGTTGAAGCTGTAATGTTGCCTAGAAAAACCATGTTCATTTAATCCAGTCTCATGGGGGCAGACCTATTGTTGGGTGGGAACTCTTGATTAGGTTGTTTCCATGGAGATGTGGCCCTGCCCGTTCCAGGTTGGTCTTAGTCGTTGCCCAGAGCCCTGTATGAGAGGGAACACAAAGCTGAGACAGAGAGCAGAGAGAGAAAACCAAGACACAGATGTTTGGCGATATTAAGCTAAGGGATGAAACTTAGCGTTTGTTCCTGGAGAAGCTACGAGGACCCACAGACGCTTAGAGAGAAAACTACTGGAATCAGACGCTAGAAGCAAAGAACCAGGAGCCAGGACCAGCCAGCGCCAGCTGCATGCCTTCCCAGCTGACACAGCTGCCCCCGATGCTGGCAGCCTTCCTCAAAGCCAAAGTGTCTTTCTCTGGATGCCTTATTTGGACATTGTACAAGCACTGTAAACATGTAACTTAGTATATCCCCTTTGTAAAAGCCGATTCACTTTGGTGTTTGGCATTCCAGCAGCTTTAGCAAATGCAAACATGCCAGATGGGGTGGGGAGATGAAGAGAACATAGCTCACTGCTGCTGGGAAGGAGTGGCCAGGTAAGCTGTGCACAGCACGGCGGGGCCTCAGGAGGAAAGCTGCATGTGGTTACGTTTCAGAGTTGTGGGCATTTATTGACAAACTAATGGAAAGACCTAAAACATGCCGTGGATGCTCAAGTGATGCTAAAGTGCTCAGTTCTAAAATTCCAGAAGCTGGTGGGCCAAGGTGGCTCTGCTCCTGGGAAATCATGGCAGGTGGAAAGCAAGGCAGTGTGCATATTTATACTGACCGGTAGAATGGCTTGTTGGTCAATAGTTTCGAATGACCCATTTCATGACATTTTTGTAAAGCTGGGTGGATAGGAGAAATGGTGTAAGTTTTAGTGCTGGCTTCCCCTTTCGTGCCACAACTTTTGGTTGCTAGAGTAATAATTTGCACCAAAAATAATAAAATTTCAAAATTCCAGAGGTTTATTTGTAGCTTAATGTGCTTGAAAACCATAATTAGTAAACAGCTGTTCTCAGGGTTGAGACATTTATGTGAAAAGCTATCTTTCAGAGGCTTTTCAAGAAAATGTATTAGAAATGAGCTGTTTCCTTATTAGTATTAATGGTTTAATAAACTACTTGTTTAACCATAATCACTCATGGTTTTTTAATAAGTTAAAAAATGATTTCTTTTGTTGGTATAAGCATTTTCCTTACAGATTAGACTCTTCTCTGCCTCTTTTATTGCAGTATAAACTTTGCTTCTGTTTTCCCATGATTTTGGTCTAGATTTTGGAGACTGAGTTCCCACTGTAGCTTCTTATGGCATCTATATGGGAAATAAGGGGCACATAGGAGAGATTTCTTTATGAGGAGCCACCAGTGCAGAGTGGCCCAATAATAAGTATTTTTTTTAGTATCCATTTTGTAGAGGCAGGTGCTCGTACAGGCACACTGCCTTTAGCCACCTGTCCAGTTAAAATGCCAATGTAATAGTAGCAATAGTACTTTCTGAACTGCTAGGTGTCCAATAAGGCAAATCGGTTGAAGGTGGCAAAACACACTTCAGGCTTGGCGATCCTGGATTGGGGCTATGAACTTGTCAGCACGCCTGTGAACAGGCGTGATGTCTGCCAAGGCTGACTGCTCCCTCCTGAGTGTGTACTGGAAGGCTCTGAGAGCTTTTCCAAGCCCAGATACAATTAGAAGCAATGGCCCTTGGCCTGGCAAGGCGGAGGGTTTGTCTCTGTGTCCCAGCCTCCCTGTGTTCCCCTTTACCTCATGCCCTCCCCTTGGCTTTTCCTCCTCTCTCCCCTTCCGCAGCCCATCTAACAGGGCAGGAACCTTGCCAGCTCTTCACCCAGTCTGTAAATATTCGTTAAATGAAGTGACCATTTATTGTACCTTTATTAGGTGCTGACATACACGACCTTGTTTAACCCTCTGGGGATTCGATCACCGAGCCTGGAAGTCCACCCATGATGTATAAAACACTTCCCTTTCCCGCCTGTAAGTCACAGAAGCTTTATTTTTTTGTAACAGGAGACTGTTTCATTTGTGTTATTTTCATTTTGGGCAACTAAAACCCGTCAAATATAGAAATGTTATAGATTCAAAAAGATGAGGAAACAACCTGCTCTAAAAATTAATTGGATGAATCTTGGTGGACTTTTGCATGTTATTTAGACAGGTGTTATTAAAATCTGACTAGTTAATAAGGAATGGATAGATCAGTATTGCTTTGGGGTCAGATACGCATGAGTTCAAATTCTGACTCCGTAATTCCGACTATGTGTGACCTTGGGTGAGTTATTTCACCTATTTAAGGGTTGTTTCCTCAGTTATAAAACAGGGGGCACAATATAGGGTAGTTATGAGGAATACATGAGCTACAACATGAAAAATGCTTGACTCATGGTTAGTAATGATTAGTTTATGCTTCCTTTTCTTTGAGTCACATCTCTCTTTACTGGTATGGAAGGGGGCATTTTTAACAACTCAGAGAACCACGGCACGAATGGGACTTTATCATAAAATAAACAGCAGTCTCTCACCATGACCTGCCAAGACAGGTAAGGAAAGCTATTTAAAAAATTTTAAACAAAGGGAACCAATGAGGATGTATATATATATATATTATATATAGTGGCATCCTGCCAATGAGTAACATGATTTTGTGCTGCCATTTTAGCCTTTTTTTTCCAGTTAACTTTGGGGGAAACTAATGTGAGATAGAAATTGAGTAAAATTGTTAGAACTTTCAACTTCGTGGAATTAGCTCCCTCGGTACACAGCGGAATTGCAGGGAGAAGTGCATGTACCTTTTGAAGATGAATAATGACCCTAGTTTGGAGGTCCAGGATGGGTCTCTAGAAAGCACTGTGAGGTCATTTTACTCTGGTTTCCTCGTCATCTGACGGAGCTCAGTGCCAATGGCAATATTCAACTCGGAAACAGATGACACAGGTGTAAGCATCTTTTCTCTTGCTTTGTTAGATACGGGAAAGTCATACAAGTCACTCACTGGCATTCCACATATGACGAAAGTTACCTGGGGGCAAAATGGCAGAGAAGGAAGTTTTACAAATCACTCCCTCCACTAGAAAAATGGAAGAGCTGGAAAGAGGGACTGGATTTCACTACAGGGCATAACTGCGGGACCAGGGCAGACATTTAGAGCAACTCTAGCACCCCCGAGGAAGCCACAGGCTGCTGAGAGTTCAGGTTTTGTAAGTGAAAGCAGCAACCAGCACCACTGTCTGTCACCGAGCCTGCGGCATTGCGGGCAGAACGGGGGGCAGCTGCAGCAACGCTGCCCAGTTCCCGGGAGCGGCCGGCGGGCCAGGCTGGGGGTGACCGCGTCCTAGAGCTGAGGCTGGAGGTTGAGGGGTGTCTGTGGGATCCGTGAGGGACGAGCGTGCTATCCGGCCTTCGCTGGGCCCTCCCGGCACGGTACTTCCAGCCCCCACCTGGATGTGAGGAGCTCGTGGGTCTGCCCCTGCCCTTCTAGGGGTGGGCATCGCCTGGGCTGGAAGACCCTCTCGCCCGCGGTTTGGTCCTCCCTGCAGCAGCGGCGTCTGGCTTCACCAGCACTGCCAGACTTAAGACTTGGTGCGCTTTTTCATTGGTGGAACTTTTCTTTCTCTGCCTTGTGTCATTTGGTCTGGTGGATCCCCGGGCCGGCGCAGGTGTCAGCCTCGGTTCCTCTCAGAAGCAGCTATTCTGGCTTTACATCAGCATCTACAGGGATGTAAAGAGCCAGTGTATCGCCTTCTGTTTTTTCCCTTGGCTTTTTTCTTTCTCCATTATTTTGGGGTCTGAGGGATGAGCAGAGATTGTTTTGGCCTCAAAAGCAGAATCGCTTGGCTTCCCACAAGCACACAACAGGAGCCTTGGAGAGGTGGTATGCCTCATTGTATTTCCCTTATTTGTTTTCTTGTGACTGTTTTGTCTGTTAGTATTTTTTTCTTTCTTTCCCCACCTTTCTTCATTTTTTCTCTTCTTTTTCTTTGTCCAGCAGACTGAAGAGTGGGATAACTAGACACTCACAGTGATCAAAACAAAATATTGAGTGTCCGTTCTCAACGAAATAATTACAAAACATAAAAGGAGTCAGGAAAATATGGCCCAGTCACAGGAAAAAGAAGAATTTGATGGAAAATATTCCAGAGGACTCAGTGCACTTTTTCATTGGTGGAATTCTTCTTTCTCTTTCTTGTGTTTAATCTGGTGGATCCCTGGGCCAGCACAGGGGAAGCCCAGTCTCTGCACTTACTAAGCAAAGATCTTAGAACAACTCTCATAAATAGGATAATTGAACCAAAGGAAAATATGGACACAGAACTAAAGGAAATCAGGAAAACAAATATGAACAAAATAAGAATTCCAATAACAAGATGGAAATTTGAAACTGAAAAGTTCAGTTACTGAAGTGGAAAATTCAATAGAGGGACTCAAGAGCAGACTGGAGGAAACAGAAGAAAGGATCAGTGAAACTGAAGACAAAACAGTTACTTTTGTCCAGGTAAGGAGCAGAAAGAAAAAAGAATTAAAAAAATAAAAGAGCCTGAGGAGCCTGTGGGACATCATCTAGTGTGCAAATATGTGCATCACAGGAGTCCCAGAAGGAAATGAGAGAAAAAAAATGGCCAGAAAAAATATTTTAAGAAATAATAGCAGAAAACTCCCCAAATCTGATGAAAGACATTAATATACAAATCCAAGAGTTTAACAAATGCCAAGCAGGATGAACCCAAGCAGATCTACACTGAGATACATCATGATCAAACTACTCAATGCCAAGGACAAAAAGAATCCTAAAAACAGCAAGAGAGGGGGTGCAAGGGTGGTTCAGTAGTAGAGTTCTCACCTACCATGTGGGAGGCCTGAGATCAATTCCCGGTCCATGCACTCTCCCCGCCCCCCAAAAAGAGAAAACCAAGCAAAACAAATAAAAATTCAACAAATGGTGCTGCAATAACAGGATACTCACATGGAAAAATAATGAAATGTGACCCTGCCATACAGCATACCAAAAAAAAACAACTGCAAGACAGAAGTGACATGTAACAAAAAAGGGATCCTTAATAAGATTTAAATCCAGTTTCTCAGTAGAAACCACAGAGGCCAGAGGCCATATTTGCCCCCATATTATCTTCTAGAGTTTTATAGTTTCAGCTCTTGTATTTAGGTCTTTGAACCAATTTTAAGTTGATTTTTGTAAAATATGTGAGGAAGGGGGAGGGTCTTCCTTTTTTTTTTTTGGAATGGAATATTATTCAGCCATAAGAAAAATGAAGTTATGAGGCAGGCTGCAACATGAGAAAACTTTAAAAACATTGGCCCTTAGTGAAGTGCTAAGACACAGAAGAACAAATTTGTATGATATCACTTATAAGAGATCATTGGAAACAGCAAATTCACAGAGACAGAAAGCAGGTTAGAGATCACCAGGGAGCAGAAAATGATGGGGGGCGGGGTTGTATTTGCTTGTAAAAGTAAAAAACAATAAAAGAAATAAAAAATTACAAATGGCTTATGGCCCCCATTCTCCCTGTGATGACCCTTAGGGACCCTGGTTAGGAGCTGGCCAGGAAGCAGGGGTCCTTCCCACCGCGAGGGGTGCTGAGCCCCGGCTGGCCAGGTGGCCACGCGGGGGTCGCAGAGCCCCTCCCCGCCCGAGCAGAGCCAGGCCAGGCCCTAGCCACGGGGCAAATCTGTGCTGCCAGCCGCGTGCACACAGGGCAGCTGCCGGGTGCTCCAGGCAGGAGAACCAGCAAGGGCCGAGGAGGGCCTGGGACCGCCAGCAGGGACGCACTCTCTGCACAGGCACACACACACGTATGCACTCACGCATGCACGGACACACGCGCACACTCACGCACACAGGCTCACACGCACACACTCACACACGCACACGTTCACACATAGAAGATCATCCATTTGCTTTGATAATTTACGCTTTTTTGGAGTAATACTCTGTATCTGTACCTACATCTATTTCTCTCTCCTCGTTTCTTCTGCGTCTCTGAGCCATGCCCACACCGCATCTGCGATCTGCGTCCGGCCTGGGTTGTCCTCATCAGTCTGTCTGGAAAAGGGGAGACCAGGCTTCGGGGCAGGTACTCTCCATGCACCACTCTCGGCTTGACCGTGACACACACGTCAGAATCGCCTGAGGTGCTTCTTGCAAACGCTCGGTTCTCCGGTTGCCCCAACCTGCCCAACCCAACCCGTGCGCGGGTCCCGGGAGCGCTGCGGGCACCCGGGGGATGCTGTGCGGACGCTCACTGCGCGCCTCGTGGGAGGCCCAGGGCCCCCCTGCACTGCGCTAGCCCCAGGCGAGGGCCGCCGCCGAAACGCCTGAGGAAGAGGGGCGGGGGGCAGGGACGGCTGCATTGGGCGGTGGGCTGTGCGCCCCGGGTGTGGGCTGGGGGCCGCTGGCTGTGGTCAGAAGTCCGGGTGGCGCGCCCAGCGTGGGAGGAAGGTGTGGCCGGGGCGCTGCGAGCGCAGCCCTCTGTGCCAGGGCTTCTCCCGGGCGGCCTCTGGGGGTGGAAGCCCAGTGATTTCTGGCCCCCGGGGAGCAGTCCGGATCGCAGCCCACGGGGAACAGCTGGTCTCTGCCTTCCTGCCAGGACCTCCCATCTCACGGCCAGGGCTCCGGGGGCGACACAAGGTACAGGATTTCCCCACGAGGAATTCCTGGGCGTTACCGCGTACCGGCAGCGATGGTGGGCACGTGGAAGGTGAGCGGTGGGTTTGTCTGTGTTTCAGCCGAAAGAAGTCAAGCTGGGTCAGGACATCAGGGAGCATCAGCGCTGGCCCAGACAGAAATATGTCCTCAGCCTGCGTCTGCAGCCCAGGCCCGGCCCAGGAGTCTGAGCTTTCCCCCCAGTAGGGAACCAGTTTTCCTTGACCCTCCACACCAGTTAGCTGGTGCTGTGCTGAGCTCTGACCACTTCAGTTGGGGTGACTGGACCGTGCCCCACACAACTCACCCT
Organism: Tamandua tetradactyla; assembly: GCF_023851605.1. Lineage (NCBI taxonomy): Eukaryota > Metazoa > Chordata > Mammalia > Pilosa > Myrmecophagidae > Tamandua > Tamandua tetradactyla. The sequence continues at coordinate 1,276,355 of NC_135340.1, read as the reverse complement.
CCAGCAGTCTGGTTCCCCTTGTGCCCGGGCATTCATAGGCATCCAAGAGAGGAGGTGGAGATGTGCAAACCTTGTTTCAATCTCCATAGGTGTCAGGTTTGCTCTTCTCCAATTGGTCAAAGCAGGCCACATGGCCGAGCCCAGCCTCAGCTTTGACAAAGGGCAGGGATGCAGAGAGGTCATTGCTAGGGCCACTGCAGGGCAGGAGTGATGGGCACACTTTGATGTGGGCAATGCCTTACCTATTAAAGACAGCATCTCCTCGATAGGAATCATCTGAGAAGGTGGCTGGGAAGAGGAGAATGAAGAGAGAATCATTCCAGGTGGGACAAAGCTATATTGTGGGAATAAACTAGTCTTAATTACTGGAGATAGAATCATTTTTGTAGCTGATTCCCAGCTGATGGCCGTGCAGATTGTTCTACTTTTTCTCTGTACGGTAAATGCTGATCTATCTGATCTATCTAAGCATTGCATGTAAATGTGTGTAGTGTACTTATACACACACACCCCCTAAGGAAATACAAGATACATTGTTATAAATAACCTTGCTAGACTGATGAGTGGGAAGCTATAAATGCTTACAGATGTTGCCCGATTGCTGTCCAAACAGGCCATAGCAATTTATAATCCTATCCACAGTGTGTAAGAATGTCTTTTCTTCCAATTTAGACTGATTACTATCAGACTTTTAAAGCCTTGATAATCTAATAGTGAGAAATAATACCCTGTGATTTTTATGAATCTTTCTTTGGCTATGAGATCAAATGTTTCTCATATATAAGCCATCTGAGTTTCTTATCCTGTGGGTGCTGGGTCTGTCTTCATCCATCCTCCTTCCATCACTTAGTGTGTGTTAAGCTGCTAACTTCACAGTAATGTGTTACACAGCACAGGAAACTGATACATCATCACACGCTCACGGTGCTCTGCCTCTAATATTTATTTTCAGTTGCCCTCCCCCTTCCCTTCTTGTTAGGGTCAAAGAAATTCCTCATCCATTGTGTGTCTCATGGAGCTGCTCGTTTGTCAGAACTCAGAGAAATTCCTCATCCATTGTGTGTCTCGTGGAGCTGCTCCTTTGTCAGAACTTCTATTAGGCAACCAGGACTATCATGCAATTTCAGATTCCAAAGAGAAGGAATCATGTTTCCCTTCCACATCGTGGTACTTTGTCCCTTTTCTGCACCTGTGACCCTTGATTGGGTTGGTTTTCCCAAGGACAAAAAGGACATTCAGTGTGCTGTTTGTCTCCTACATCCTGACTCACCGTGTCCACCTCAACCAGCAGTTCCCTTGAGAGCCTTATTATGGCCTCACCATGGCTGGGGATTTCTTGAATCCTTTTAGGGAACCCACTTCAACCCTCAACACCCACCTGGCATATGCCCCTGAGCCACCAGGGCCTCCATCTTAGGGCACCACCCTGGCGTTCAGTGGCCTCCTTTCTGGCACCTGGAATGTCCCTGTTTTATGTAGGTGTGAATTGGCTATGCATTTAAAAGAATTTTTATTTTATTCTCTAAATCTTTTCTAAAAATTGCACCAGAAGGATTTCCAGCCTGCCCTGTTGCTGAAACTGGTGTCTAAATGGACTTTTCTAAAATTCTAAGTAGGTCATGTTTCCTATCTGTAGGTGTCTTACATTTTTATCTGGTAACAACCACCGTAGTGCCTCAGGACCAGGTACCACCCGCAGTCATCCGCCTGACTCAGCTTCTCCAGCCCCTGCATTTGACCACAAACCCAAAGGCCCAGATGCCACCTGGTGAAGCCCCACCCCATCCAATCCTCAGACAAGGTCCGCCTGTGAACACCTGCTTACATTCTCGCTCGTCTCTTTCCCCGATCCACGCAGGGGGATGTTAGACGCAGACGCCAGCAGGCAGCCGCAGTTGCTGAACCATCCGCAGGTTGATTAGAGCCGTGTTCTCTTGAATCCACCCATCCTTGATCTTGGGCTCATCTCCTTCCATAACGTTCTGGAAAACTCCTGCCCATCGTTCCAAACCCAGCTTCTGCACAGCTTTTCCTGACCTATGTTGCCTTGCACAGCCGTCTATTGCTGGACTCATTGCAACACATTTTGCATTTAAATGTCTCTCTTCCTGACCGGGCTGTGTGCTCTCTGGGTAGACACCATGCCTCATTCATCCTGAACCTCGAATGCTTGCCATGATGCCTGGCTCATACTAGGCATTCAATAAGGGTTTAGTGATTTTACTCTAACAGGATTTGGAGGTGACATCGGGAAAATGTGCTGACACTGACTCACAGGATTGGCTCCACCACCAGGGGTTCCCCCAGTACCTCAAAACCCGAGAAAGTGACCCAGAAGGTCTATCTTCTCAGAGGATGAAAGGCTGGAGCCTATCTAGAGAAGGAACTTACATCTGAAATCCAGGCCGTTGCCTCAGGAAAGGCTTGGCAGCTGCACTTCCCTCAGCAAGCTACTCAGAGAGGAATAAGGGAAAAAGAAACATTGCCTTCTTGCTTTTTTTTCTGAAGTGAATTCAGATTCTAAGAACATTCCCTGTGTATCACCGGGATTAGCTCTAACTATTTCCAAGTAATATTATAGTGTTTGAGTCAATTTTGCAATTAGATCAATCACTGTGCAGTTAGAGAAGGGATATTTTACAGTCTAACTAGAAATTTCAGCCAACTGGGCTAAACATACACTGGCACTTCCTGTTCCACAAGCAGGGGAAAGGACCCACCCCTTCCTTTCAGCAGGCTAACGTGGAGAATGAGATCCGTGAACTCCTTTGAATTGCCTCTCCAGAAGGTCACAAGGGAGTCTTAACGCAAACTGACGGAGGGAGTCAGAAAAACAGACGGAATCCTTCATGTGCCTGAGCTAGACACAGGCAGCATGTGGTCGTGGGTTGAGCTCCTGGGACAGGCGTGCTTCTGGGCCCTTTCACCGCCCACTGCGGCTGCCGTGGCACCTGCTGGAGCTTCGGCCTCCACGCCTGACCCCTGAACCTGACCTCTCTCCTTCAGGAGAGCCGGTTTCATAGACCGCATTGCAGTTTCTCTATAGCATATGTGGGATCGTTCGTCTTTTGCAGCTCAGGGCTAGGTTGCTATTTTGGGTGTGAAGCCCTCTTTCCGTGGGTCTGCTCCCAGGACCTGAGCTGTTCCCTTGGGGCTAGGTGCCTACATAACCGGGCTGAGATGGGCTGCTCCTCTGCTACCGTGGACGTGGGCACTGGAATGTCGCGGGTCATCGGCATGAGTAAGCAGGGCTGAATTAAATGATGTGCAGCATGAAATGCTGTTTCTTTCCACGGTGTCATGTGACCACCTTGTTTCCAGGAGATCTTAAGGGATGACGTCATTACAATTCCTCAGGACAGAGGCAAGAGCCAAAAACTCAGGAATGTCAGGCAACAATTCAGAAACCGTTGCTTTCACTTTCCCCTCATGTCAACCCAATTTCCTTGTTAGTGGATGTTTCGGTTTACTAGAGCTTCCGGAATGTAACACACCAGAAATGGACTGGCTTTTACAAAGGAGATGGATTAAGGTACAAGTTACAATTCTAAGGCCGTGAAAATGTCCACGATGAGGTGCCAACAAGAGGCTACCTCTTGGAGGACAGCCAGGGGCATCTTGGACACTGCTGCCGGCTGGGAAGCACGTTTGCTCCGGGCAGACCCTGGACTTCATCCCTTAGCTCCCTTGGCTCTCTCCGATTCTGGCTGTTTCTGTGAGTCCCGGCTCAGCACCCAGGGTCTGGTTCCTCTCAGCCACAGGTGAGCTCCTTAAAGGACTCTGGCAAAATGAATAAAGACTCACTTTGAATGGGTCTTAATCTCCATAGAAACAATCCAATCAAAAAGTCCCGCCTTAAGTAATAGGTGCGCCCCCAAAGACTGGATCAAAAGAGCATGGCTTTTCTGGGGCACGTCACAGTTTCAGACCAACACAGTCTGAAAATACAATACACACTCTAACAACACAGGTTAAATACAGTACATACTCTAACAAGGTGATTTAAAAAATCTTCTTATAGTTGGTTTAATAACAGTATATATAATAGGCCACTGAATAAGTGATTCTGACAATTTGGGATACTGCAAGCCCCACTGTTCACTAACCTTTTTTTTTTAATCCAGAGAAATAATCTTGTGAGAAATTAGGAATAAATCCTTAAATTTAAAAAGGGCTCTAGGTTTTAATTACTTATATAATTAAAATTCATGGAGGCTCACAAAAGGCACTCGGTCTAGGGCAGTTCAGATCTGATGTAGGGAGAGGATAGTTTTTGACATAGTAAAGGTTTAGGAGTTTATACTCCCTGGCTGTTATCACCTCACCGTGCTCCCTATTTTTGCACTGCTTGTCACAGTGCAATACTGAATATTCATCAAATACTGGCAGAGGCAGATCCAGCAGCTGCAAAAGTGAGAGCATCGCGGCCTTATCGACAGCGGAGAGAAGTGAGGGTGGACTCGTATATTGTCCTCTTGCTGCAGGAATCTAAAACTGGTTGGAAAACATGGGGGGGGGGGGGGAATAAAAAAGAGGCCGAAAGGGAATAACGGAGCATATGTGTTTTAGAATTTCACCCGAGTTCCGGCCCCCTGGAGGCGGGCAGGCCGGCAGGACTCTTGGCTTGTCCTGGTTTAGCCTGGTCTCTCGCGCTGGGGACTGTGGGCGGTGCCCCGGCTGCTCTCCCCCATCTTCTGCAGCTGCGGGGCTGCAGGGCTGGGTCAGAACGAGCCAGCGTCACCGGAGGTCGGTGGAGGCTGCGGCCAAGAAGCCCCGATGTCGCAGCCTCAGAGCCTGGGCCCAGGGGGCTCACGCCAGGCCTGGCCGCCGCACCGGATTCCTCCTGCCCGGGGCTCTGGGAGCCCCACGGCCCCCTCCAAATGGCCCTCGTTTCACCCCTGGTGCAGCAAGCCCACCTAGGCTGCCACTGCCCCTCTGGTCAGCCTTTCTCTTTGGGCTCAGTCCGTGCGTGTCCCTGCCCAGCCTTTACTGGAGACACTCCGTCGCATCCCAGGCTTCGGGAGAATGCCTCTGCTTTGAAATTGGAGTGCAACGTCACGCTTTTCTTAGCACTTCCACTTACACAGAAAAGACATGTACAGTTGCATATGCATATGAAGCAGGAAGAAAAATTGCTATTTTGAGGCTTGACAGAGAAATTAAGGGAGCGCAGGGGACAGAGGAGGGAGGGAGGCCCCACACGAGAAAGGAAGGAAGAGGAAGCAGGCGTGTCAGGGTGGCGGGTGACTTCCAAAGCAGTGATGTCATATAGTCCATTAAATATATATTCATCCTGTTCGAAAGTCAAGCATTGACCTCTCCCTCCTGCCCCTGTCCCTGTTTAGCCCAACCACCCTGAGAAGGTGACGTTTAAGCAAGAGTTAAGTTGGTGATGGAAATACCCATGGGGGGAAAAGGGTCAATGCATCTCATAAGGAGTAAAGGTTTTTCACATTTGTGTCCTACGTGCATAAGCCGCATTCTAAATTACTCAGGTGTGCCTGGCACTCACCGCCACAGAGACGTGGAAACACGTGTTCCCCCTCCTCAGCCTTCCCCAGAAAAATAATCTCTTTCTTAGCATCTCATTGGATGAGACGGGGGGACGCAAGCCATTATGCTGCTAATATGTAACTTTCTGTCTCTAGGCACGTTTCCTCAGAAGGCAGAAGAAACTGCTCCAGGGCCCCTGAAGTGGCTGCAGCGAGGAGGCAAAGCCGAGCCGGAGCAGAAGGAGCCCTGTCCCGTGCCTAGGTGAGACAGCAGACTGCCCAGTCCCCGAGCACTGACCGTCCAGGCTGCCGACCGCATGAGCGTGCCTGACCTTACCATCTGTGTGGCTATAGGAGGGGGATTTTATCCTAATCTTGTAGAGAAAATTTATTGGTAAAATGTTTAGGATCAGAGAGGTTATGCAAACTGACAAAGCTCACACAGACCCTGGGTCCCTCGTCCGGAGCCCGGTTCTGGAGTGGGATGGACTGCCTGCAATCCTTGACTTCGGAAGCAAATACCAGAGCTGCCACCTGCCTTCTGTCCTTCAGGTTTGAGCAGATTTAAGAGCCACTTGGAGTAGCCCAGATAAGTATTTGCATCACCTTCAGGCAGGTCATTCTGCCCTTGCCGATAGAATGCATAATACCTGGCATCCAGAGGGATATTTTTCTCTTCTGTAAAATCCACCAAATAAAACCTATTCCTGCACGATCCCGTCTTCGGTGGAGGTCAGATCTCTGCGCATACCTGTAGGAGGCCAAGGCGGTTTCAAACTTAATTACAGGTTCTCACGGGGCACTCACAGAGTCATTGTTTTGTCACATTTTATGATAAAATAGCACAGTTGTTTACTGTCATTTAAAAGTTAGCAGCACCTCAACACAGCATTAACAACACTTAATCCCACATAGCTTCTAGAACACTGTTAGCCAAGTTACTAACTGTCTTGGCTTTTACTGACAGAGTTTACAGGAGAAAGAACAAGTTTTTAGTCATGCAGAAGTATTTTAGAAATAAAAGAAGATGGATCTTATTTACAATAAGGTTTACATTAAATTTATATCTCTGATTTTCCTATCTCTATCTGAATTCTGCATACTAAAACCTACCACTCTTGAAGAGAAAATCCCATACGAAGCAGAAAGCAATGGCACCCGAAGAGAAGGGAGAGACCAGCAGGCGCCCCAGGTGCCTCGCGATGTGGCAGAGGAGCCAAGGCTCACTGGCAGTCAAGCTTTGGGAAGAAAGCATCGCGTTGACTTGCACATTTTCTCAGCATCAAACTATCCTTGGACAGCAGAGCAGAGACATGCTGAATCCTTGAAAAGTGCATGGGGAGGGGGACAGGGAGGAGAAAATGCCCATAGAGACATTGTGGAGAGAAGAACCAGAAGACATCACACGTGTCTTCCCAAGTGACTTATGAACCCAGATGCCGACAGTCTTTCCTCTGAGAAGCCATCCTTTTCTTGTTGTCTTAATTTGGACATTTTCATGGCCTTAGAATTGTAACTTGTAACTTTACGAGTCTCCTCTGTAAAAGCCAATACTTTCTGGTACATTGCATTGTGGCAGCTGTAGGAAACCAAAACATGTTTTGGTACCAGGGAAGTCAGGTGCTACAATTTGCAAATACCAACAATGCTGGAATAGCTTTATAATGGATAGGGGAAGGTTCTAGAAGTATTGTGATATGCTTGACAGGAAAAGCCTGAACTGATTTGAACAGACTGTTGGTAGAAATGTGGACTCTAAAGGTACTTCCAGTGTGGCCGTGGTCAGAAATGATGAGTGTGTCACTGTGAACTGAAGGAAGGCAACCCTAGTTTTAAAGTGCCAGAAATTTTGGCAAAATTGAGTACTGGTGTTGGACAGAAGGCAGAATTTGAAGTGAAGAGCTGGGATACTTAGCTGAAGAGATTTCCAAATTAACTGCAGAAAATGCAGCCTGGCTTCTCCTTGCAGCTTATAGTAAAATGTGAGAGGAAAGGGATAATCTGAGAACTGGACTTTTGGATACAAAGAAACCAGAAACTGATAGTTTGGAAAATTCCGAACTTTTGGAAAGTGAGACTCCAGAGTATAGTGCCCCACATGAGGATTTAACCACACATGAAACCAGCCAGCAATTGCAGAAAAAGCCAGGGTTGGAAATGCAGTTATTGAGAAAGGATTTGTGGAAAGTCCTGTTTTCTGATGGCTATGATCCCTCTATGCTACATGCCAAACCAGCAAACTTTTTGCGAAATCTGTATGAACAGAACCCTGGCCAGTCTCGACAAAAAAGTATAGAAAAGGAACAAATTGAAGGGAAAATTATTTCAAAGGCAGAACCATGGAAGCTAAGGCTGGGCCAAGAAATGGTGGGTTGGAAGAGCAGACACACCCATGCACGTGGAGAGGCTGGGTTGGCCCCAGAGGCAGAGGGCAGGCCTTCTGCCTAGATTTCAGGATGTTTTGATGCCCCTGGATTCAGAGAGGGTGGAGCACATTCCCCAGGGGCTGGGGAGAGCCTGGCCACCACCCATAGTTCTGAAGGGGTTGAGTGTGTGCCCCAGAGATGGCAGAGAGTCTGCATGCCACCCGGACGCTTGGTGAGGGTGGAACTGAAAACAAGGTGGTCACCCCAATGCTTGAATTGTATTGTTACTGAAATGGTTTAAAGCTTTTGTGATAGTGTGATGGAATGGATGTATTGTCTATATAAGAAAAAAAAAGTCTTTTGGAGCTGCAGAGGGTGGAATGTGCTGGTTTGAAACTGCTCTGTATACCAGAAAAGCCATGTTCTTCTAGTCTGCTCTTGTGGTGCAGGCCTGTTGTGGACAGGACCTTTTGATTCGATTGTTTCCATGGAGACGTGACCCACCAAATTCAGATCCTTTCCTGTAGCCCTTTATGAGAGAGAGCTGAGAGAAGCTGAAAGAAAAGAAAGGACCCGCAGAAACATTTTGTAGAGAAGGACTAGAAGATGTCACCATGTACCTTCCCATGTGACAAAGAAACCTGGATGCCAGCAGTCTTTCCTCTGAGAATGCAGCCTCAAATTTTACATCCAATGTCCTTAATTTGGACATTTTTAGGGCCTTTGGATTGTAACCTGTAACTTAATAAATCCCTTTTGTAAAAGCAAAAAACAAAGAACCAACCAAACAAAAAACCTTTATCACTCTTTATGTGATAAAAATCATCCAATGCCAATAGGCCTGATTTGAATTGCTAGAGATAAACTATCAATTCCATAAAACATCATTATTTATTCCTTCAAAAATGTGAGACTTTTTGTTCCATTTTTTTCTGTTCTATTATTCTCTTTAATTTTTAGAAGGCAAGAGCTAAGATATACTTAAAAGTTTGTAACACTGGTAAAGAAAAGACTCAAACACTTCTTCCTTTCATTGAACATGAGATCTGTTCTCTGTTTTAGTTACTGAAATGTTAGCTTTTGGCGTTTTCCATTTTGTGGATAGTAAAGCTATAAGCATTAGGATCTTTTTATGTATGACTGATTTAGTAATCAAGTACATATGCGACTCCAAAAACATAATTTTAAAAGATGTATTCATTTATTATTTCTCAATATACCACATATCCACTTTTCATTTTAAGATGTTTCTTAAATGACGCTGATGCAGCAATGATATGGGGGAAAAAGATACAAAAATTCTCACATTCTTTCTTATTTTTAAAATTATTTGGAAGCAGTATTCAGAAATATCTGTAAATAGCTATCAGCTTTCAGCCTGAATTTTCAGTAATTTCCAATTTTACATCCAAAGACACCTTTTTACAGAAAGGAAAACAAATCGTAAGTGTATATTTTCTTGACATTTTCTGGAAATTCCTATAACCTGCTAAACAATTCTATCCTGTAGAAACAGAACATGACCACTGAAATCACTTATAGGGTTGCAAAGGCAAAACTTTCCTCCTTTTTTTTCCTGTTATCATCATGATCAACACTAAGGTTAGGAAAACTTTGTTTTCTATTGGTTTTAGGGTATCTTTGGCTACTTGCATATAGTAGATGCTCAACAACCATTTTGAATGAATGAATGATGAATGAATGAATGAACCATGTTTGTGGCTGTGGTAGAGGAAGAGGTTGGAGGATCTTACACGTTTCAGAGTTGTCCTATGAGTCAGCACTGAAACGCCCATGCTAAAGAGAATCTTTCATAGTTCATCGTTTCTCAAGTTGTTTCCCTCATGAATCGTTCTGAAGTTCTTCAGACCCGGTGGGGCTCCGGCATTTGGAGCCTCCGTGATGTGTGAATGTGTAGGAAGTGTTTCTGAGATCCTCTTTCCCAATCATCTTTCTGGCAGATGATACAATGGAGGTGCAATATGTAGGTGGACATTTTCTAAATTATAAAATAAGGGAGGCGAGTGGGTGACTGCAGAAGCAATGACTTTAACAGTGAGGAGAACTCGACACAGTTTGAAAATTAGAAAAGACAATGATTCTTACACAGTTGATAAAGAGCCGTGAAATGTGATAAGGATAGAAAGAATAAAGCAACCGAAAGCTCACTCAGCACCACACAGGAAGAGATGCTTAGAAAGGTCAAGATCCCTTTTATTTCTGAAGCAAAATCTTCATCTTGCATGCTCCTCTGCTAACCTAACCTCTTCTTTTCAGGTGTTTTTTTATATATACACATAGCTACATACACTACAAAGGTATAATGTTTTAAGCAAATACAATTTATAAAACAAAATTAGAGCGTAAGCCCCTTCTAAACATGCAGTGCGCATTGGAAATGTCCTATTCAGGGGCCTCTGGACTGTGGGCACAGGGCTGCTGAGTCCCAGCCTCTTCTTCCAGGCCCCGCCACTGCCATTTAGCAACCCTGGTCTTGCCTGCCGGCCTTAGAGACGGATGCCTGGCTCTGCTCACCAAAATGGACTCATCTCTCAAGGTCTCACGGGTGGATTTACCAGGGCCTGATGTAAAAAATCAAATGCCAGTTTCTCTCTGTACCATGAGCGTGAAAGTTTCACATAGGCAAGAGTCTCAATTCAATGTTTCCAGCGCTTTCTCTCCCTCTCTCTGGACAAGACCAGCAAGGCGGGCCAGGCTAAAACCAGAAGACTGTGCTGGGACCATGGCTCCCAAACCTAGACCGCAGGCAGCACCGGCTGGCTCAGACGCGTCCGGGCCGGCCAGGAAGGCGAGGCGGGGCTGGGCCTGGCGGGGGCCTGGCGGGGGCCTGGACGGCGGGGCTGGGCCTGGAGAGCGGGGCCGGGGCCTGGCAGGGGCCTGGAGAGCGGGGCTGGGCCTGGCGGGGGCCCGGAGAGCGGGGCCGGGGCCTGGCGGGGGCCTGGAGAGCGGGGCTGGGCCTGGCGGGGGCCTGGAGAGCGGGGCTGGGCCTGGCGGGGGCCCGGAGAGCGGGGCCGGCCAGGAAGGCGAGGCGGGGCTGGGCCTGGCGGGGGCCTGGAGAGCGGGGCTGGGCCTGGCGGGGGCCCGGAGAGCGGGGCCGGGGCCTGGCGGGGGCCTGGACGGCGGGGCTGGGCCTGGCGGGGGCCTGGAGAGCGGGGCCGGGGCCTGGAGAGCGGGGCCGGGCCTGGCGGGGGCCTGGAGAGCGGGGCCGGGCCTGGCGGGGGCCTGGAGAGCGGGGTTGGGCCTGGCGGGGGCCTGCACGGCGGGTCAGGACCCAGCTCCTGCTCGGTCCCAGCCGCCTGTCAGCAACCGCATGGGACTGTGGAAATTTTCAAGAAGAGTACTAAATCTTTTCAATTAAAAAATATTCCCAGCTAACTTACCTATTAACATAAAACCCACGTGAGCCAGATGAGCCCATCTGTGCTCCAGCTTGTGACCTCTGCCTTGGGTGCACAGCCTGTGGCGTCTGGCGCGTAGCAGGGACGGTCCCATGGGACCTGCAGACCCTCGGCCAAGGTTCCCGGCCCCTGAACACTGTCTGGCCGCCCGCTGCCAACACTGTCCTTATGGACACTCACTGTCCTTGTTCGGTCATTGCCCACACTGACCCCACCCTGCTTTGGCTGAGCACCTTCTTAAACTGTCATAATAGATTCATTTATGACCTCGTCTTGCTGACCCGCAGCAGAGCGGACTTGCATTCTCAGCCCTGGTCACTGTATGTTGATTACGTGGTTTAATTTGGAACCAGCTTTCTTCCTTCATTTTCCAGTGCCAGGGAGACACACGGCCGTACCTCCTGGTGCTGAGAGCTTTGGCTCATAAAATGTGAATCATTTCGTCAAAATCCTAACTGTAGTTTTAATTCTGCCCCCTTGACCTGGGATATGTGATTTTTCCTACCTTTCAGTAAAAGCAGTGATTTACCAGGTGGCAAGTGTAAAATAGGCTCCATCAAATGGGCCATCTGCATGATATCTGGGGCACCAGTTTTGAAAAGATATATTAATATTTGAGAACTGTTTAGGATGAAATGAACTGCAGAAATGGTTATTTGTGCGTTTTTGTCTAATCACAGATGCCTCATTAGATAGGTTATTTTTAAAATCAGCAGCATGGTCATAGAAACATTTTCTTCTCAATTTGCCACACAGTTGGCATATGGTGCTGATGCCAGCGTGACAAAACTGAGGAAGAAAGGCCTTGAAGAAAAAACAATATTATTATGTTGTACTTTGGATGCTAACTTGAGACTGAGCAGCTGTTCAACAGTTGTGGTAGGAATTTCAGAGACAGATTTCAGGCCTGGACCTGTAACTGCAGCATGGAATGGGAAGTCCTGTCCCGCATGGCACTGCACGCTGGGCCCCAGCAGCTGGACAGTGGCCACTGCAGCCACCGCAGCCATTCTCAAGGCCTTCGACCCTCAGGGCAGACCAGAGCCTGTTTTATTTGGCTCGTCTCATGTGAAGGAAGCGTTGGGTCATTTTGGTACTCAGGAACATTTCGTCTGTCTGACAAATGACAGCAGGCCCCGAAGTCTTTGTTTATTTACGCAGTCGTCCTGTGGAAGGTTTGCGCAGCAGGGAAGTTTTCAGAGCAGTCACTTGAAGCGGGGAGCAAGCTGCTTGAGCAATCCACAGAGGGAATGCTTGGTCCATTTTTGCTTGTGAGCTCCTCCCCAAATTATGTCAGTGAAATATATATATTTTTTGCTATGGAAATTTTGAGACATGCATGAAAGTAGCTAGAACTGTATAACCAATTCCGTGTGTCCTGCAACCAGCCTCAACAATATCAACATATAACCAATTTATTTCCCTAGTACCCCTGCCTGCCTTTTGTTTCCCCTCTGGCTTATTTTAATGCAAATTCCAAACATCATCTAAAAGTACTTCAGCATGGATATTTTAAAAATAAGGACTCTTTTTTCTAAAACCCAGAATACCATTATCATCTCCAAAAAGAAGTGATAACTGCTTAATGTCATCAAAAATGTTAGCCAGCATTATGATTTCCCTGATTGTTTCATGCATACATTTTTACAATTGTCTTGTTCAAATAGGATCTAAACAAAGTCTGTACATTGCATTTGTTTGTTGGGCCTCAAGTATTTTCCCTTTCTTTTAAAAAAGATTTTTATAGTATATAAAATACACAGAAAACTACACAAAACAAACATATGACCATGAATTTTCATAAGGTAAGCGACTTAGTAACTATTCCAAGGTCAAAAATTAAGTTTGCCTCCCACTTTAGAAGCCACTTCCATATGCCACGTGCTTCTCCCAGGGCCGATGATGACACCTTCCCCCAGCTGCCAATCCTTATTCTGACTTCGTATAGTACTTGTCTCTTTGCAAATAGTTTTATCTTCCAATTGTGCATCTCTGCCCGGCATTGTTTAATCTTCCCCACTTAAAAAACTTGATTAGTCTTGTGAGTTTTATCTAATTATCCCTTTATTTTCCATACAATTTATTGGGGCCTTTGACCTGTCAAGCTTCTCGCAGTCTGTATTTTGCTGACTCCTGAGTAGTTAGTCCAACAGCCCCTATCTCTGGAGCTTCCTGCAAACTGACAGCTGGATCAGGAGGCTGGGTCAGTTGCAGATTTGGTCTCTGGCGAGGCTGAGGCGGGTGGTGGGGAGTCTAAGGGGTCTCACCTGTGTCTCCGTTGGTCTGAGGCTCGCACAGCTGACGCTCCCAGCCCTTATCTATTGGTTCACTGGGTTTGCAAAGTGGAGATATTCTAATTTTAATAATCTCTCATCTATTTCTGTGGGACTACTATTATAAAGAAAGAGGAATTTCCCATAACCTATTATTCGGTTACCCAGTGGTACTGTTCATCAAGAAAGGCAGGCTAGATGCTCCATTTTCTCTTTGTTTAGACCATTTTCAACATAATTAATTGGTTCCCAATGACACTCTGTGCCAGTTTGAAGCTATCATGTACTCCCAGAAAAGCCATGTATTAATTTTGATCCTGTCTTGTAGGGGCAGCCGTTTCTTTTAATCCTGATTCAGTACTATTGGGTGGAAACTTGTGATTAGATGATTTCCACGGAGACATGGCTCCATCCAGTTGTGGGTGTGGCATTTTGGTTAGATGGAGATGTGACTCCACCCATTCCAGGTGGGTCTCGATTCATTTACTGGAGCCCTTTAAGGGGGGAAACATTTTGAAGAACCCTCAGAGCAGATGCAGACACTTGGAGAACAGTTGCTTCAGAGCTGACAGAGCCAACATGAGACCCGGATGTTTGGAGATGCAGGGCCCAGCAGACGTCGCCAGGTGCCTTCCCAGGAGATGCTGAGCAGGCCAGAACCCAGAGTTGTGTCCCAGAGGGGCTCAGCAAAGACCACAGACGCCAGGTGAGGAACCCATAGGAAACAGAGGCTGAAATCAGCGGAGCCCAGGAGCAAGGGACCAGCAGATGCTAGCCACGTGCCTTCCCAGCTGATGAGTTCTGGGCGGCATCAGCCGTTCCTGAGTGAAGGTAACCCCTTGTGGTGCCTTAGTTTGGACATTTTCTCAGCACTAGAACTGTAAGCTTGTGCCTTATTAAATTCCCTTTTTAAAAAACCGTTCCATTTCTGGTATATTGCTTTTCAGCAGCATTAGCAAACTAATACGCACCCCATAGGTGGTTGTTTATATGTGTATATCATTATGAGTTGATAGATTTAAACATAGGCGATGAGTTTCAACCCATCAAGATTACCATTATCATTATTAAAGCTCCGATTGTCCCATCTTTGGCCGGTGGGAGTTCCTTCAGGTTGTCTCCTAAGACTCTTTGACGTGACCGTATAGAAGTTGACAACTTCCTTGCTATTTGGTAGATAAGACAAGTAGGCATTTTCTGCTGCAGACCCAGAATCAGCCGTTTCTTCCAGAAGCTCTTGTTTGTTATAGTGAGAAATAGTATTTCAAGACCATAATTTGGACACCAGAGCTGCTCATCGTTTCTAGGTCTTGTCTGTGCGTGTAGTGTGCAAGCACATTCACACATATACATGTGCTCTATGTACTATGCATCATGGATAAAGATATACATCCTTAATTAGTTAAAAATAAATGGCAAACATCACGACACTGCACCCCAGATATGACACACTCGATGCTCCGCTCTTGTGACCATTCATGAGAAATCGGCTTGATAATACCATCTCACCTGCACACTCAACCCCCCCGTCCCCAAGCTGACGTGTGTGTATTTAAATCCAGGATGAAATCCAGATTTATTCACTAAATTTGGTTATGTTTTTAGACTCCTTTAATCTAGAACAGTATTCCTCCATCTTTTTGTTGTTGTTGAACTTTTCTGATGTTGACATTTTCAGAGTCTGTGCTGCTGTCCTACAGAACACGCCACAGTTCTGGA
Organism: Tamandua tetradactyla; assembly: GCF_023851605.1. Lineage (NCBI taxonomy): Eukaryota > Metazoa > Chordata > Mammalia > Pilosa > Myrmecophagidae > Tamandua > Tamandua tetradactyla. The sequence continues at coordinate 1,261,086 of NC_135340.1, read as the reverse complement.
ATGGTCCTCGGGATTCTGGTCAAGTTAGACACTTTGACGACAATTCTACATAGCTGAGGTTGTGTATTTCCCCCCTGGAGCTTATTAGGAGGGACAGAACGCCCATTTGTTCTTAGTGAAAACAAAGTTTGATCACTTGGTTAAGGTGTGTCAGACAGCTCTTTTCAGTGTAAACATCTTTTTCCTTTTTTAGCTAAAAAACTATTTGAAGGCTGATAATTTGAGATGTCACTATCTTTTTTTTCCAAAAAAACCTTTTACCTAGTGCTTTCAGCATCCTTTGCTAATCCTTGCCTAAATCAATGAATTCATAAGGGTTGTAAAATGGTGATTTTTAAAAAATTAAATTGTATCTTTCATGTTTATTCCTGTGCATATTTTATGAAGAACACCTTTTCCTCTCACTCCCTGCCTCTGAGTATCCATTTGGGAGTCACGGATTTAAAAGTTTTCATTATTCAGTTTGGCCAGTGGGAATACCTTCAGTTTGGCTTCTTCAAAGAAATCTTTTGTCCACCTTCGCTTTCATGTCACAATCAGGACATTTTATAAAAAATATGGAAATGCATAATTTATGATCATGCATCATATATAACTTACTTCGAGCGCAGTGATCAGGACCGAGTCGCATTTGTTGGAATGAGCTGAATTGGCAGGCTGGAAAGCGTCCCTTCTTAGTGGGGCTCAGCCAGCAGCGAGCACGGTGAGGGTTATGTAATGCGAGTGAGAGGGTGGGACGTGGCTCGGAAGTCCACAGCTGGGGTCTGATTCTTATTCTCTCCCATTACTGGCTCTAAGATTTCAGGAAGTGATTCAATCTCTCTGAATTCCAATTTACTAATCTGTTACAAAAAGAGAATAAGAAGACTGATCTCAGAAGGGTGGCTGTGAGATTTATAAACAGACCAGTACATTGTCGGCATTCAGCAAACGAAGCAAATCTACAGCTCTGAGAAGACTGAGTAGCGGGAAAACCTGTGTTAACACTGTGTCTTGATTTTTCCACCTTCTCTGCCAAGGAGGGAGCCCACTTGGGGCTTGCAGTTGGGCACGAATGGGCAAGGCCCACCTTGGGTACCCCCTCCCAGACTGAAAGAAGGGGTCTTGATTTGGGGATGTGGCTTTTCTTGTCAGCAGCAGAAGTGCTTGTCTCCTCTCTGGGTTCTTTCTTCATGAGTGCTTTTGCCTCTTCGTTCATTCATTCATTCATTCATCATATATGTCTCATATGCCGGGCGTGGTTCTAGGTATTGGGATACTTCAGAGAAAAACTCAGACAAAACTCGGCCCTGATGGAGCTTAGGTTTCAATGTGGGAAGACATTCCATTAAAAAAGAAACTTAAATAAATACTACATTATGTGAGATTATGATAGGAGATGTGTCTTGGGGAAAAAATGGCACAGTGTTAGGGTGATAGGATGAGTGGACTGATTTCGCTTTTAAGCAGGATGGTCAGGATAGCCCTCGCTGAGAGGGAGCATAAGAGCAGAGACTTGAAGATGAGGGAGCAAGACTCAGAAAGTAAATCCTATTCAGGCATCAGGGAGAAATAGTAGCAGCATCAATTTAAGTCATGTCTTAACCAGTTAGGACTCAGTAAAGACCTTAATTTCTGCCTGTGATGATTTCCTCTCCGGGGGACGTGAGCTCGTGCAAGCTGAAAACAGAATAGAGCTTGTGGCCAAGATCACGCAGTGTGTTCACCAAACTCTCATTTTCCTCCTGGGCGCACAGGAAGGCCACTTTCTCGGCCCTCGTGCATCTGGGTGGGACTGGGAGAATGCAAATAGAAGCCCTGGAGGCCAGCAGGACTCCAAAGCGCCCGGACAGGCCTCCACTCTCTTCCACTGGCTCTCTTTTGTCCCTCTCTCTCCTGCCCTTTGGTTGATGATGCAGAGGACACCTGGGTGGACGCCAAGGCGAGATAAAGACAGAAGAAGCCTGGGTTCCTCCGTGGCTTCATGGAATAAAGTGCCCTGCTGATGTGATGAGACTCTGATCTGAGCAGGAAAGAAACATCTGTGCGTGGGTGGGAGCCATTGAGGGTTTGGGCTGTTTGTTACAGGATTCAGCTTACCCTACCACTTATTTTATCCTAACACATAGTTACAGCCAGCTGGAAGCTATTTCTTATCAAGTTGTGTGTAAAAGCAAGCATACCTAGAGGGACCCCTAAGTAGGCGGCCTCCTGGATGGGTGCCGCTGCTGCTTCTGTGGACAGCTTTCTGCAGGCAGCGCCTGAGGCTGGCCAGGGTGGAGGAATAAGGCTTTCTCCACCCTTGATTCTCAGCCTTTGATGCTGTGAATACTTCAACCTTCTGCGCAGAACTCCCCATGCACATAAAAACAAAAACTGCTTTTATGTTTCAATGGGTAGGACAAAGTACAAACTCTTCCCAACATAATGCGGACGTTTTTCCTCATAGCTTCCTGTTCTCCAGCAGCGTACCTCAGAATTCAAGTACCGGCTGGTCCCTTCCATCTCTCCCACTCAAGTAGAACAATCACTGTTTTTCCTTCCTATTTTATTCTGAAAAACCTGAACCACGTCTTTCAGTTTTCTCAGGCTGTAGCAAATTACAGCCATTTTCTCCAGGGGCCTCAGCTTTAAACTGAAATTTCTCTCCTCTTAGCACCTTGAACTGTGAGTCATTGGCACCCCTTGGGTTTAGACTAAAGAATTTATTTTAATGACTCTCATACCTAGTCTTGATTTGACTGTTTGAGGGAACACGATGATCACCAAAGGTTTTAAAATGTCCGTCAGTTTTCCTGAGTTCTCTCTTGCCTCACTGACTTTTTGTAGAAGTGCTGGGAGTTCCTGAACCACACGGCCCACCGCCTGATTTCACTGTAGCCCTGGCGAACATTCCGTCTGTCCGGCCAGCAGCCCCCCTTGAGGGTCCACCGTGGGTGGCTCTTAGTGCTGTCTCGGACGTTGTGGAAGGTTGCTCACTCCGCACAGGCCCAAGTGTGAGAAAGTTATGCCTTTGGGGAAAAACTTCAACCAGGGGAGGGAGAGAAGCAGTAGGTAGACAGCCAGCCCCTCCTGCCTCCCTGTCCTCTGGCAGAACAGTTCTGAGGTGCATTCCACAGAGCTCTTCAGAGGCCCTTCACGGGACGAAGCCCCAGTACCCTGCTGGCGTTACCAGCCCAAAACGCACCTTTTGCTGACTTTTCTCTCTTTCCTGTCTCTCCCTCATCCTTCAGTTGTGCTCTGGGATATCTCCCAATAAGCTAACACACCAAGTCCTTATCTAAGGCTCTGCTTTAGGGAACTCAGGCTAGGACGGTGGAAACACACATGTCCTTAGTGATGAGGCACTGAAATCGGTCAAACGACAACAAGGACCTCTCCTGTCCGTGGCATGTGGGGTGTGGAGACCCTCTGGTAAGTTGTGCGTTCAGATTGCTAAGAGTCCTGTGGGTGAGGGTTTGGGTAAGTTTCAGATGGAAAGTGGGAGCATTCCCTTCCACGGTAGCTGTAGTATTCATGAGGGGAAGTGTGAGGATGGCGAAGTTGGCCACTTCTGTGATCTGTTCTAGGAACCTTGAAGAAAGACAGCAAATCACAGACGGACCAGCTGTCCATCCAGGGGATGCTAGGAGACCCAGAAAAAGGTTACCTGGCAGATTTAAGTCGATGCTTATCTCCTCCTGATGAGGCCTAGGTGTGCATTCAGGAGGCTCAGTGATCACACCTGACAGGTGTCCTTCAGTCAAATCTGAGCCCTTATAAAGAAGGAGTAAGATGCTGAGACGTGGGTCTGAAACTTTGAAGCCCTAGAATTTCCTGAACCCTCTAGCTTGGAAGAAGCATTTCTCTCCTGTCTCTGGAGAAGACTTGCCCCTCTCTGCCAAGAGATGACACAGAGACCCCACCCAGGACAGACGCTTTCGCCCTTTTCAAGCGCTACACTTTCTTCCACTATGGCCTCCAGAGCATTTAGAGTGAGACTCAGCGGCGCCCACGCAGTCCCTGCTGTCGGAGCAGCCAGCTTTCCTACTGGTCTTACCGACGTGTCCTGAGAGGAACCTGAAAACACATGGGAGTGGGTCTTGAACGTGTTGGGCAGAGGGGTGTGGAATGCAAGGTGGTAGAGGTATTCTTAATTTGCTAGGGGTGCCATGATAAATAGGATGTACTGGTTGGCGTAAACAGCAGGAATTTATTTGCTCACAGTTTTGGAGGCTAGTAGTCCAAAATCAAGGTATCGACAGGCCATGCTTTCTCTGAAGTCTAGAATTCAGGTGGTGGCTTGCTAGGAAGCAATCTCTGCTTCTGTCACATGGCAACCTACAGCCTCCTTTCTCCTCCTGAGGCTGCTACTTCTATGCCCAAATTTCCTTTGCTTAGAAGGACTACAGTCGTGTTGGATTAAGGTCCTCCCTAATTCTATTTGGACTTATCTCAAAAGGATATTTTTTTTTTTTCACTTTTTTTTTTTAATTAATTAAAAAAAAGAATTAACAAAACAATTAGAAATCATTCCAATCTACATGTACAATCAGTAATTCTTAATAACATCACATAGTTGCATATTCATCATTTCTTAGTACATTTGCATCGATTTAGAAAAAGAAATAAAAAGACAACAGAATAAGAATTAAAACAATAATAGAAAGAAAAAAAACAAAAAAAACAAAAACAAAAAACCTATACCTCACATGCAGCTTCTCAAAAGGACATTTAAAGACCCTGTTTATAGATTAATTTACATCTAAGGACTGAGGTTAAGAGTTAGGACTTGAACATGTTTTGTGGATGACATAATTCAATCCCCGACAATAGGGGAGCACCTACTGATCCGGGCATACCTTGTGTGACTCAGGACTTAGCTTCACGGTAAGAATGCTTCATATGCTGCTGGCACGGCTCTTTGACAATTGGACCTGACAGTGTTATAGTAAATGAGGCCCAGGTGCCACAACTGCCTCGGCAAGGGATGGAGAAAAGAGGCAGGAGGACATGTTTATTACATGACACCAGAGAAACTGTCAAATGACTATGGTCCCCACTAAGGAATGGGATGCACCAGCAGACGAGGCCCTGGTGCTGTCCTCCCAGTCCTAGGGCCACATCCCCTCACCCGTCTGATTCCAGCGCAGGCCTCAGGATGGGATGCTGGCACTGGTCAGGGGACAGTCCCTGTAAATAGTCAAAGTCTTGCCTGTGCTGGGCGTTCTCTCTGCTTTTCACCTTACAACATGGTTTTAGTTTGCTGAAATTGCTCAAAACAGATACCATAAAATGGGTTGGCTTTTAACAATGGGAGTTTATTAGCGTACGAGCTTACAGTTTTGAGACTGAGAAAAATGTTTAAATCAAGGCGTCATCAAGACAATGCTTTCTCCCAGACTTTTCATCAAGACTGGCTGCCGGCAATCCTGAACTTCGCTGTCACATGGCAAGGCACTTGACGGTGTCTGCTGGTCTCTCCCTTCTCTTCGGGGTTTCTTTGCTTCCCTGCTTTCCTCTCTGTTTGTCTGACTTTCATCCTCTTGACTCCACTAAGAGGATTAAGACCCACCCTGAGTGAGATGAATCACATTTTAATTTAAGATCCTACTCACCAAAAGATACTACTCACAGTGGGTTCGCACCCACAGGAATGGATTAATTTGGAGAACATACTTTTCTGGGGTGCATACAGCTTCAAACCATCACAGACATTCTCCAAGGCCTACTCAACCCCACAGATGTGCTCTGGAAGCGTGGGGAAGCGAATACCTTTGAAGACAAGTTCAGAGAAGTTGGCAAATAAACCCACAGCCTCTCTGTTCTTTACTGAGAGAATTCGGAGGCGCCTTCTCCCAAGTCCCTCCGAGGGTCTGTGGTGAGACTGAGCCCCGATGCCCACAGCAGTAAACAGTTAAAAAAGACCCCCCTCTACCGACTGTCTTGGCAGCCTCACTCCTGGGATCCCCTCTTCATCTTCCACCTCCCCATTCTTGTCTCAGGCTATGTTTTCAGGGGAGCCCAAACTTAGGCTCCTCTCTTCTAGAACTTTGAGCTCCTAAAATTGATGTCTGCATCATCTGATGTGCTGGGTACCTCATTCAGAAAACACATCCTGGCCTAGCCTTCACTGATTGTTATAACTCAGGTACACATTTTACTGTCTGCCCCAAGTCCATTTAAGGGAGAAGCAGTAGTTTCCCTGTGCATTCCCAAAACCCTCATGGAGTCCTTGATGGCAAAGTCAAGTTATGCTCACAATATGTATGAGTAAAATAGTCAGAACTACTGTATTTCATAAAGTGGGGTTGCTATTGAAAGCGATGAGGGGAATTAATTAGACTTAATAATTAATGCAATTAACAGCAATTGCATTTTCTCATATAAGCATTTTAGGGCATCTGAGCTCTTAGCCTTCATTCTCCACACTAATTCCCGTTAGGTGTTTGCACCGCCACTTGCTAAGACCTGCCTCTCCTAGAATATTATCATTCGTGTTGCTTCTGGAGCCCAGTTATTTGCAATGTCTAAACCATTAGATGGCTCTGCTCCTTTATTTATTATGAAGAAAACCTTTGCATATTTTGATCCTAGATCTTGAAATGTTTCTCTCTGGCAGACTCCTGGCCTTGCCACTTCCTTGGAAAGGCTGCTGGGTTTCCGTTTCCTCTATAGGTCTACTGTGAGGAATACGACATTGCCTTGACTCTCTCCTCTTCAAATTCTGAGCTCCCCAGAGCCCTCCTTTCCAGATATCCCAGGACAAGGCGCCCTCAGCAAGGCAAGGCCTGAGATTCAGACAACTCCTCAGGGGCCTCTGTGTCTTTTTATGCCTCTCCAAACTGCTGTGGTCCTCCAAGGGGAGATTTCTTGACCTCAAGGATAGTGGCTTTCTAGTTCAGTTCTTATGCAAAGGACACATAAGAGAAAATCTAATACATAAAAATGCGTTTTTATGAAGATTGAACCAGACATAAATTCAGGGAATACAAAGGAAAATTTTAAATTGTGAGATCTTAATCCCCAACAAGTGAACAGTATTTTGCCTTGGGTTAATATTAGAAGGCGCAGTGAGCGGCTTCACATGGCTATAACATACTTCAACAACATTTAGGTAATTTAGGTTTTCTTAAGTAATTTTAAAACTCAGACTACAATAAGTTATATAAGCTGGAGAGAGGGGAGTCACAGAACCAATCATAGTCCTATATACTTTTTTTTTGGTATGCTGTGTGGTAGGCGTCACGTTTCATTCTTTTTCCATGTGTGATCGCTGCACCATTTGCTGCTTTTCTCTCTTTGGGGTGCCTGGGTCGGGATCTGAGCCCAAGTCTCGTGTGTGGCAGGCGAGGATTCCACCGCTGAGCTACCATCCTCTACGCAGAGTGACATCATGCATCCAGCATCAGTGGTTCCCTTGAACCAAAAGGGTGTAAGAAAACATGGCACTAGACAGAAGACAGATCCACAGAGAGAGTTAAGGCGTCAGACGCGGACGGGACAGCGGGGACTGTCCAATTTCACCCCTCATTCTGCACCCGTGGGCGTCCAGCTGGTCAGTGGCATCTTCTCACTCCTGGGTCCAAGACTTTCTACCACGCCATGTGCATGTGGGCAGTGAGCTGCTTCGTTCTCCTCAAGCTGTGAGCTTATCTGGAAGACAGGAAGGAATTCTAGGCATCTGCATAAAGGGAAAATTTTTGAAATGCAGAGTAAATTTTTATGAATAAGGATATTAGTTATGAGATATTTATAATACCAAGAACATATCTAAATCCTAAGAAGAAGGGTGTTTTGGTTTGCTAATGCTGCCAGCATGCAGTATACCAGAAATGGAGTGGATTTCACCAAGGGTATTTTATTAGGTTACAAATTTACAGTTCTAAAGGCAAACATGTCCAAATTAAGGTACCAGAAAGAGGATAGCTTCTCAGAGGAAAGGCAGCCAGTGTCTGGAGCACCTGGGTCAGCTGGGAAAGCACATGGCTGGCATTGGCTGGTCCTTGCTCCCGGTTAATTGCTTTCAGCTTCTGATTCCAGTGGCTTTCACTCTAAGCATCTGTGGGCCCTCGCTTAGGTTCTCCAGGGCAAACCCCAGATTTCACCTCTTAGCTTAGCAGCTCTGAACATCTGTGTCTTGGTTTCACCTTTCTGCTCTGTGTTGGTTCTGAGCTCTTTGCTCTTTTAAGGATTCTGGTAAACTAGTTAAGACCACCTTAAATGGGCAGGGGTCACATCTCCATGGAAATAATCTAATCAAAAATCCCACCCACAATTGGGTGTGTCACATCTCCATGGAAACAGTCTAATCAAGAGATCCCACCTTAAAATGGGTCTGCACTCACAAGATTGATTAGGATTAAAAAAAAACTGGCTTTTCTGGGGATCCTTAACAGTTTCAAACCAGCACAAAGGGAATAGTTAAGTAATTAATGGGGTAATCATGCAATTGAATAATGTGCACCATTAAAAGTACTCTACAAAATTTCTAATGCTGTTATGGGAAAAACAGCACATTTAATTTGTGTATATAATATTATCTCAACTGTATAAACGTATATCTACATGTAGAGAAAACCAGAGAAGTCATACAATAATGGTAGCTGTGGTTACTGTGAACTTTGTAAGCTGGAACTCGGTGACGATTTTTTTTGAATAATGCTACATAGTTTTCATAAAGATTTTGTAACATGAAAAATCTTTTACTTTCTTTTCTTTTTTTTTTGCATGGGCAGGCACCGGGAATTGAACCACAGGTCTCTGGCACAGCAGGCGAGAACTCTGCCACTGAGCCACTGTGGCCCACCCCAGGAAAAATCTTTTAAAAAGTTCTGTTACTCTAAGACTATATATTTTTATGTGAAGGTAGTTTTCAATGACTCAACATCCATCTTTGAATAGAAATGGGTATATATCAGGAGAAACCAGGCATTTCACCATCACACTGTGTACTGGGGATATACTGACGTGCAAAGGGGAAAATATCTACTGGTTTTACACTTAATTTTGACCCTGGAAAGAAAGGCATTAAATGTTCCATTTTTTTTCTTACTCTAGGCCCCTCATTATTTTTCCCACAATTTAAAATAGATTTTATAAACTACAAGTTATCTTGATTTTACTTCCTGTGATGATATAAATATCACAGTCTGTGTTAGTTCGGGTCCTCTGAGAAGGATAGGATAGGAAGAGTCCAGACAGGTGCAGGACAGGCTCTGAGATGGGGAGCCCCGCACCTCCAAGGAACGCGCCGACACGTGTCTCCGTCCTTCCCAGGCCCTGGTCGGGAGATGGTGGAGACCGTGGACCGGACCTGAACGCGGGGTGGACCCAGAGGCGCAGCCACCAGTCTGCAGGGAAAGATGCAGGAGGTCTGAGTGGCCCAGGTGTGGGGCATGTGGTGGTTAAGGCACACGTTATAAGGACTGGGTAGATGTATGGTTCCCTATGTCTTTGAAACACAGAATGAGTGGCACTGACATTTTCTTGAAGTTCATTCCTGTAAGCAGATGTGCATGCTTTTGCCAAGAAGCAGTGCCATAAAGCAACTTGGAGTGAGGCACATTTGAAAATGCTGGCTGATAATGTGTATTATTTTCAAATAATTACTGGAGAGCAGAATGTAAAGCTGTCATACAAACCAAAGTGTTTCTCCTACAACTCTGAAACTGTAATCAATCTGGTCAAAGCTATTTATTAAACTAGTTGTATTTTGTTATACATTCCACATAGTCTAATGACTAACTGGTTTCTTTAGGTTTAATTGAGTAGATGTTGAACTGCTGTGATAACGTAACCAGCATGCCCAAATGACTTTTAAGATGACAAGATTGCAGAAAATTCACTGGAGCTAACATTAATGAGTAAAAATCCATCTCCTCTCTATCATTTTGCACTTCAGACAAAAACACTATTGCATTATAAAATAGTCAAATTACCCAGGAAGCTTGGATAATACCTTAAGTGCTCACTGATGTTCTGAAGAGTCTTGCCATCACTGAGGCGGGAGTGTAAGTGAAGCTCAGTCTCTGAGGCCGTCTCCCTTAGGGGACTGCATTCCCCACCCACCTTGCTGGTGGAGGGACCCAAGCACTACTTCTGGAGCTGATCTGTGTTACTCTCGAGTCCAGAGTCCGACGTCTCAGTCACGAGGCACCCACACCGGCGGCTTTCAAAGTGTGGGTCAGGGGCCAGCATCACCAAGGAGCCATGAGAAATGCACGTTCCCCAGCCCACGCCAGACTGACTGGATCTGAGACTTTGGAGCTGGGGCCAGCAATTTGTTTTCTAGCACACCCTGCACTTCACCCCAATGCATGCCACGAGGAAGTCTGGCTAACCCCATTTCTCAAAGTGTGTTCTTCAGAAAAGTATTATGTGGCATATTAAGTGTTATGCAACAAAACGGTTCCTAGTTCAGCTAAGCTGGGGAAATTGTGGGCTAAAAGTTAAGTACAGCCCACGGACCGTGCACCTTCCCAGAACCACTTCTCCTTACCTGTCACTAAGTGAAACCAGCACCTCCATGGTGTGACTCAGGCGCGTTCACCTGAGAATCTGGGTCCCCACTTTTCTCATCTACTCATAGATAGAAAGAGTTCTTGCTCTCTCTTAGAGGTTCTTTCTTTTTTCACCCCAGGCTGCAGGCTGCAGGGAGACCCACCATGCTCTGATGATCCCCTCCCTCCACGGCAGGGCGATCTCAGTCACTAACTGGCAGAGCACATCACCCAAAGTCCAGGTTATTCAGTCCTCGATAACTGCCCCTTTGGGACATTCAGTGCAGTCCAAATGCATCTGCATGGGCAACTCCTATTACTAAGCTGAATTAAAACATCTCAGTCTAATCATCTGTATTTGAATTATTTCAGTGGTCCAGGGATTTCCTGAAATTAGTGTGGAGATACCTGCTTTCTATCTGCTTGCAGTTCAAAACCTTGCAAAGACTTGTCCCCAAGAATCATTCCAGTTTCCACTTGAGCATGCACAAATGGGTTATGGACCCCCAAAGGGCAGTTTTTCAGTTTCAGCAACTTAAATCTCAAACTCTGTCTCCAGTGTCAGGAAGAAACCGCAGGCAGCTTAAATATCCCACTTTCTGCCTGATACAGTGACTATTTAGTCAGACTTAACTGAGAGCATCCAAATTAGCTTTTCAGTTAAGAAAAAAATCTCATATTGTTCCGATGCTTTTGACGTTTAGTTTATGTATCATTGTGGCTCCCTACAGTAAGCAGGACAGGCACGCGGAGAGAGGGATTATTTTAGTCTCTACAGAAAATAACGTGTTTCTTGTCTTTCACATGGGTCAATATATAACCCCACGCGGTGAGTGACGGACCTCTCCTGGCGGGCCCTGACCGAGGCTGGTAGAATCTGCGTGAGACAGAATTTGGAGAACAGCCCAAGCATGACTTTAGATTTCAAAGAGGAATTATACCGAGCTGCTCGTGCCTGGTTCTAATGAGAACTGTTCAGTTCTGAAGGAGAAAGGGCATTGATTTAAGGGTTGGTTGGCACAGCAAACAATAGATGATGCCTCGTCCCTTTACATCCTATACTAAGTGTGCGTCATCCTAGCCTACTTCCGGTTCCTCTGACTCAAATTCATGTTAAAAACTTATTAAAAATACATTGAATCAGGGCACTTCAGACAACAAAAATAGAGGCAGTTTTTGACATCAAGCCAAATAATGTAGGCTTTTCATCCAAATATTCATGTAAACAAGCTGTCAGACACCCATACATACGGATGGAAAATTATTCATAAAGAGGGTGATGACAGATTCTGAAGACAGGCCCCACTGCGGGGAGTCACTGGCGCGTTTGCAGAGGGCTGTTCCTTTGCTGCAGTGTCATGCCACATTAGCAAATATTTTATCTTGTTTTCGATCACTAACACAAAACTCTTATGCAAATTACAGTAATTAAAATCCAGGTCTTTCAAAGAAAAGTTAGTAAGCATTTTCTGCATGTGGTTTCTGCTTTCTCCATAGAAGAAGAGAGGGAAAATGTACAACAGTTTCTAAGGTTCAACCTTAGAAAATGATCACAGAAAAAGCAATCACATCATTAAATAAATGGTAACATCAAAAACTTACGTTGGATTTAGAAGAACCTGCACCTAGGAAAATGAGAGCAATAAAAATGTAAACGGATTTAATATGTTAAACTACGCTAAAGATTTTGTTCTGATTGGATGAGGGATGGTTGATTCTAATTAATTCTTGAAGTATATCAGAAAATCAAAGTTTTGGTAGCTTTGGCAGATGACTGCCCATATCTTTCTGCATCTTCTTTAGGCATCAGATTTGTAGCTGGGCACGCAGTCACCCAGAGCGTCTGCATTTCACAGGCTCCCTTACAGCCAGGTTATGCTTTGCCAGGGATGCTGGGACAATATCTCACCCTGGTTGGCCTAAATTTTGGGAATTTATTGACTCATACTTCTGGAGACTAGAAATTCTTTACTGCACAGATTCATCTACTAAAAGTCTGGAAAGAAGGAGAAACAATAGCAAACAGGAAAGCATGAGAAACAGAATTTAAAATAAAAAATCAGGAATATGACTAAATATATTGGTGATTAAAAATAAATGTAAGTGGGCTAAATTCCCCCAATAAATATGTTAACATTTGTCAGGTATGACAATGATTCAAGCCTGGAGTTGTTAGGAAATGTGGGTCTTTTAGAGAAAGAACAAGAGCACATCAAAGGAGCAAAAACAGAAGGGATTTTATGGGGATAGAATTTTCTGGAGAAAAGAAGAACTTCACTTTCAAGAAATTCTGTGTGCAAAATTCCAGGGAGCTGGGGCAGGCCATGGTGGCCTGAATTCTCACCTGCCATGCCTGAGACCCAGGTTCAATTCCTGGTGCCTGCCCATGCAAAAAAGAACAAAAATTCCAGGTAGCTGTTAGTAAGCTGATTAACAGAATCAGTAATTATTTCAGCCAAAAAAGCATAGAGGCTGAAAGCCAGCCTTACCGCCTTAGCGATCTGAATGGGAGCTGCTCACAGGACCTGGTGGCAGGGGGCAGTTAGGATGACCCAACAATCAGTTCTCACAGAGAGAAGGACAAGCTCAACTGGGCTCAAGTGCTTGGGAGTCATCCAATTAGCACGAGTGCCGACCCCAGCCTCGTCTTGCGCTTAATAAGACTTGCAGGTTTGAGCACGTGTGGGACTCTCACACTGGGAAGGGTTGTGGTCCTGTGCTTGGGGCTTCTCCTCTGGGGCTACCCGGGGACAGAAACGGGGAGGAAGCCTGTGTTCTTGTGGGGCGCTGCAGACGGCGCTCTGAACTCTTGTCCTATCACCAGCTCACTCAGGAAGTTGTGTCCTATGTGTCCTGTCCATGTGACATATCACGCAGGGACTGGGGATGCCGAGGGGGATGAAATGCCCTCTGCCTTCGAGGAATTTACATCCGATGGGGAGAAAAATCTAGGATAAGTGCTCTCCCTTTCTCCTCCCATCAATTCCCCTTGATACAAAAATATAGATAGATACACCCCAAAAGTTTTTAACATATGTGCCAACTGTTGGCCTTACAGTTGAATTCTACAGGTCCTATCCCCACACTGGAGTGAAACCTAGAAATTATGGGTCCATTTCTGCTCCCAGATCAGTTGTCTCTGAAAAGCTGAAAAGAGGAAAATAAGGGCCTCATGCTAAATCCATTTTTTCTGATATTTTAGCACTACCAAAATTTAGGGGTAAAGGGAAAACTTAGACTGAGTTTTTAAAAGTAATTTCCATGTCTCTTAAAGATCATTATTTAATTTGTGCTAATTTTTGACACCAGTTGTGACATTCTCTGGCACCAGCACATGCTACCTGAACAGTAGACTAATGAAAAATCGCAACAGTGCATTATGGAAGTGACTTGAGCTCATGTCACAAATGTTTTGAAGAGCTTTGGTTTATTTTTGCTGGGTTACTAACAGCTTTCTGAAAAAGAAACTCTATTTTAGGGCTTACAGCAAAAGGAAGCAAGGTTAAACAAGAAGCTTTGGGCCAAATTTCTATCTTAGAGATGCAATTTTGAGACTACAGTTTTCATTCACTGCATGCAGAGACCCATTTTATCCATAGCAAATGCATTGTATGCGTAATGGAACCAAATGAAAGTCATTTGAATTATTACAGTTGTTCCTCTTCTTTTTGATTTTTATCATCAAAGAGTTGCACGTTCTAGGGTTGGCTTTACTCAAAATTACCACAGTTATCCAGCACTTACGCTTTGTCCTTGGCACCTCTCACTTCCTCTTTCCAGTCTTCCTTCTCCCCTTTTTTTGTTTGTTGTTTGACATGGGCAGGAAGCGAACCTGGATCTCCAGCATGGCAGGCGAGAACTCTGCCACTGAGCCACCATGGCCTGCCCTCCCTCATTCTTTCTAATATGCTCAGTTCTGGTGCCCGAGTCCTGTTCTCGCCATCACTAGACCCCTCACACTCACTGGGCTGGCTTTCATCGCTCTTTTTCCTACCAAAATTGAGCTTCTGGTGTCATCCCCGTAGAACTCTTTTCCCTCTTTCCCAAACATTGTAGAGCTACGCTGCTTAAGTAGACAGAGTTAATCTATTTGTGACTGTTAAATGTTGTAAAGCAGAGATCATTGGCTTCACTGAGCTTTGTTTTGAGGTTATTGCTTCAAATTTTATCAAAGGTCAATGTAATGAATGCTCACAGGAAGGATGATTTTATATTTTTTCCTAAATTACTGTTGAAAAAAAATTGTTCTTCTGCTTCCTAGACACAAGAGTCCCTTTTAAGAACTTAGTATCAGAAAACGTTATCTCCTCTGACAAATGGCCTTTTCTTTTAGCAGGTGATAAAAGTCATATAAAGCATCATAATAAAAATTTCATTTGGCTGACCTGAGGAAACTGAGAGCTCAATCAATGTTTAAATGTAGTGATGATATTAGTCTACTATTTGGGCATTTTTATTCTCTTTTGTGGTCTTAGGGTAAAGGTCTCATATTATAGGTTGCCTCATATTTTCCTAAAAGCAAAGCAAGCAGATATAAAATATACATTAATTTTGTTTTCATCACATAGTTGTGTAGTCATCATCATGATCACTTTTTAGAACATTTGCATCACTCCAGAAAAAGAAATAAAAAGAAACAACTCATACATACCATACCCCTTATCTCTCCCTCTCATTGACCACTAGTATTTCCATCTACCCTATTGATTTTACCCCATATTCCCCCTATTATTTATTTATTTTTTTATCCATTTTTTTTTTTTTACTCATCTGTCCATACCCTGGTAAAAGGTTTTCACAATCACACAATCACGTTGTAAAAGTTATCTCTTTATATAACTGTCATCAAGAAATACGGTTACTGGAATTCAGCTCAACAGTTTGGGGTACTTCCCTGCAGCCACTCCAATACCCCATAAACTGAAAAGGAATATCTATATAATGCATAAGAATAACCTCCAGGATAACCTCTTGACTCTGTTTGAACTCTCTCAGCCATTGAAACTTTATTTTGTCTCATTTCTCTCTCCCCTTTTCGGTCAAGAAGGCATTCTCAATCCCTTGACGCCAGGTCCTGGCTCATCCCAGGATTTCTGCCTCACATTTCCATGGAGATTTACACCCCAGGAATCATGTCTCAGGTAGGGGGGAGGGCAGTGAGTTCACCTGCCGAGGTTCTCTAGGAGTGACTCTTGGAGTAATTATAAGTAGACTTAGCCTATCCTTTGCAGGAATAAGTTTCATAGGGCCAAACACCAAGATCGAGGGCTCAGCCTGTTGATTTGGTGTCCTCACTGCTTGTGAGAATATCAGAAATTTTCCAAATGGGGAAGTTGAATATTTACTTTTTTCTCCCCAGTCCCTCAAGGGAACTTTGCAAAAACTTATTTATTCACTGCCCAAATTACTCTGGGATATACTGGGGCATCACACTAACCTGGACAAAGTAACAAAATCTCACGCCCTGTTCAAGATTCCATGTACTTATGGTGCTCAACTAAACTGACCATACAAGTTAAATTAGGAAATGTACTACCCAAAATAAAAATTTTGCACCGAATCTTTCTTTTTGGTCTCACACAGAAATTGAAGCTTTAAAATATGGACAGAATCATCCTTTACGCTGTATTCTGCTCTACCTTAGCCCTATCCAAATCAGAGTCCTTCATATCTCTAGTTGAAGTCTGATCCTTTTTTTCACCTTATTAAACATTTCCTTTATGGGGTACTGCTGTCTTTCACAGCTTCAAAACTTTAACTCTGAGTCTCAGGTGTCACACAAATACCCAAAGTTTCTGGGAATGACCAGGTTATATACAAACAGCTCAGTATCTCAGAATTTATTTGAATCTATTGTTTGGGGTATGCTGCACTTCTCGGATCTGTAGGTTTAAGTCTTTATTAAGATTTGGGAAATGTTCAGTGATAATTTCCTCCATTAGTTTTTCTCCTCCTTTTCCCTTCTCTTCTCCTTCTGGGACACCCACAACATATATATTTGTGCACTTCATGTTGTCATTCAATTCCCTGAGTCTCTTGATCATATTTTTCCATTCTTTTCCCCATATTTTCATTTGCTTGTCAGATTCAGATGTCCCATCTTTCAGTTCACTAATCCTATCTTCTGCCTTTTGAAATCTAACATTGTAGGTTTCAATTGTTTTTTCATCTCTTCTACTGTGCCTTTCATTCCTATAAGTTCTGTGATTTGTTTTTCAGACTTTTGATGTCTTCTTTCTGTTCATCCCTTGCCTTCTTTATATCCTCCCTCAATTTGTTGATTTGATTTTCGATGAAGTTTTCCATGCCTGTTCGAACATTGTGAATTAATTGCTTCAACTCCTGTATCTCATTTGAATTGTTGGTTTGTTCCTTTGCCTGGGCTGTATCTTCAATTTCCCTAGCATGATTTATTATTTTTTGCTGGTGTCTAGGCATTTAATTTCCTTAATTAGTTTATTCTGGAGATTGTTTTCACTTTTTTTTACCTAGGATTTTCTTGCTGGATCTTTGCGGTCTGTCTGTTCTTTGACATTCAGTTCAGCTTATTCTAGACATAGAGGTTAAGTTTTATTTAACAGATCAGAATTTTTCAATTCTTGTTTTTCTGTTTCTTGCCCTGCCTGTATGGTGCCTTTTTTTTTTCTTAGAAATGTCTACTTAGGTATAATAGACCCCAGTTAGATTTTCCCAGACCAGACTGGCCTCCTCTCAGGAGGAAAGAGTCACCTGCATCAGTTTTCCCCGAAGGTGAGATCCATTAGGTTGAAAGACTTTCCTGTGAAGTCTGGACTCTGTTTTTCTTGTCCTGCCCAGTATGTGGTGCTTGTTTGCCTGCAGGTCCCACCAGCATAAGGTGATGTGATTTTACCTTCAGCAGACCCTCCCTGATGGGGGTGTGGTCAAGACAGAGGAGAGGTTGTAGGCTGGCTTTAATCCCTTAGTTTTCCAGTCCCTGGGGTCTGAATTCCTTGAGGGAGGGATTCCACCTGAGCTGGGCCCCACCCCTCTCCTGGGGAAGGCCCAGGCTCCAGGAAATTACCTCCTTTCACCTGACCAGCCTCTTTGTCTCTCAGACAAGCTTAATTCAGCCTAGGCCTGGGGCAGTGGGAGCCTGAGAAGTCCTTCAGTTGTATCCAAAGAGTAGTCAAGCCATAGAAACACAGCCACTAAAAAGAAAAAGAAAAATCCCTTTCAGAGCAGGACCCTGTTTCTCAGGTTTGCCAATCAAGAGCTTAAGTTGGTTCATTGCTCTGTGTGTCTTCAGGTCCATTATGCCACCTCTTTCCTTCAGGGCCCAGAGCCTTTCACGTATTATGTGCTATCTGATCCAAAAAACCTCTGTTTGTTTTTTTTCTTTTTCCATCAGCCCTGACCCCTCTGCAGTGGGGCAAAACCCAGCAACCTCAGCTTTTACTGGAGGTCAGCTGAGCTGGGGGCCTATCATAGTAGGGAGAATTAGTTAATTGGAGCTTGGTTGGGCTCAGCCCCTGCTGCTGGTAAAGTCCTTTCCTGTCCCCTCTGGGAAGCAGCCTGTGGGGGAGGGGTGCCGGCCTCTGGGCTTGGGGTCCTAACAGTTCTGGGGGGGGGGAGGTGCTCACAGCTGGTCCAGCTGGTCCAGACTGGGCTATGCTGTGTGTCCAGTCACTGCCGTGGGTTTTGTCCTGTTCCTGGCTATTTACTAGCTGCTCTGGAGGCTGAACTGGATTCCACACCTCACTAAGCCGCCATCTGGGCTCCTCCTCAGTATCTGAGAATTTAGAATTATCAGTTACACCCTCCGAATATGTGTGATGCTGTAAGAGCTTACCATCAGGACCCTTTACACTAGGCCCCAACAAGGTAACCCGTGCTCTCGACTTCAGTTCACCGAGTTTTTATATTACAGTTAGTCCATATGAGTGAGGCAGGATAATATTTGTCTTTTTGTCTCTGACATTTCATTCTGCATTAAGTCCTTAAGGTTCTTTCACCTAGTTGCATGCCTCACAGCTTCATTCCTTCTTCCGCCCAGCAGTCCGTTGTGTGTGTACATCACAGTTCCCCCCTCCACTCCTCAGTCGTGCACCCTTAGGCCACCTCCATTTGTTGTGGGTTGTGAACACTGCCGCCAGACACCAGTGTGCAAACGTCCATTCCTCTCCCCACATCAGCTCCTCCAGGTGGGCACTGAGCAAAGGGGTTGCAGGGTCTTATGGCAAGTTCCACCCACCTCCTGTCTCCTGTGGAGACACCACGCTGCCCTCCCAGGGGCTGCGCCCCTCATTTCCCGACTGACAGTGAATAGGTACATCTCTTTCTCCACATTTTCTCCAGCACTTGTTTCTCCCTGTTCATTTTTAAAGTTTTATTTGCACATCATACAATCTGACCTAAATATGTGGACATGCCTTCACCACCATGAACTATATGAAGATATTTCCTTTTTTTCCACAAAGAATCCATGCCCCTCCCCTATGCCCCCGCCTGCTGACATTTAGTTTTGGAATAGTGCCTTTGTCACTTTCTGTGGAAGCTTCTTACATATACATTACATTTTAAAATGTGACTCCTCCCAGAAGCATATTTGTCATTTCCCAGAATCACTGGACACAACTGACTTACCCCAAAGCAGTGGCTAATAAGCATCATCTGGGAGATAATGTGGCGTTGGGGAGACCTGGGGCTGTGGTCCTTCCCTCGAGCCGCAGCCCGCAGAGACCTGCTTTCCCAGGCCCGCTCCTATGCGGCCTGGTTTGACTTCTGAGGAAGGGAAATGGAGGGAAAGCCTCGTAGAGTTGAGAGAGACAACTGTGCAAAACGTGCACAATCAGTCTGGTGTGGAAGACCCGGTGAGGGCCGAGGACGGAAGAACTTCCCAACAAACTCCTCTGACACGCAAAGTCAAGCCTAGTTTTCATTGATCTAAACGCTATTTTTGTGTCTGAAATGGTGCCTTGCGGGAAGAAATCCAGGGCAACCACGGCCGGTGAGCGCGAGGGGTTGCATAACAGTTTTAGTTCTAAGAAAAGGCTCCGTGTTTTTCCAGTCCACCCCCACCTACCCCCAACCTACTTCCCGTCTAGTCCCCCTTAGAAGAAAACCTTGACTTAAATAGAACTCAACCATGGCTCTCCTTGAAGTGCTGGGGAGCGGCCTCTTTCAGAGCTCAGTCCTCCGCAGCTGGACCGGCCGGGGGTGTGTGCAATGCGGGCTCCCCAGGAACCCCGTTGCTGCCGGCGCTTTAGACTCGGCCCCTAAAGAGGAGGCGTCCCCTGCGCCAAGGTGCCCTCCCTGCCTGCAGCGCGGCGGGGGCTTCTAAACGCGGCGCCGAGCGCCCGCCCGCGCGGGAATGGGGCGCCCTGCCGAGGGGGCGGGCAGGCCCCGCAGCAGATGCTCCCCGCGGCTCTGGGAAAGCGGCGTTTGCAGAAAAGGAAACCGTTTTCCATCCAGCGTAAGTCACACACATTTCAAAGTCGAGGTGTCCTGAAATGACCCAAGAAGTAACTAGAACTGCTCTCCCGACTCATGCAAGACACGGAAACCTACGAGGAGCGCGGATGAGATCGCCGCCTGCGGGGCCCTGCGCCGGGGCCGCCACACCCGCCTCTGCCTCGCGGTCCCGCGGCCGCCTGGACATGCCCGGAGACCTTCACCTTCCGAGGAAACACCCGGCAACTGGGCTCCTTCCCCCAAACCTTGCTGGAATCTGCCTTTCTCTAACTGCTGCTCGGGGTCCTCTTTGTTCTGCCCTCTGCAGCAAGCAAGATGGTCAAATTGTTGTTTTTTGTCCTGATATGATGTCTTCACTTAATACCAAATGGAACGATGCGCCCCCGTCGCTCTGTTTTCCATCATCCCCCGAGAGCCCCTGGGGAGTCTGTGCTTCTCGTTGCCGCGCCCTGTGGGTCCAAGGCCCCGCTCACAGGGGGGCTTCCTTCCAAAGACCCCATAAGCCTCCGGCTGCGGCTGCCCCCGGCACTGGAACTCCTTGTGCCGCAGCGGCGGCCGGGCAGGAGCGCCCTGAGGAGGCAGGCCGGCTGCAGAACGGAGGAAGGAATGGATTTGGCACCCAGGTGATCTCGTGAGGCAGCCTTGGGTTCTCCCAGGCCCATCGTCCTGCACGTGGGCGAGAACGGCCACAGATGTATCAGGCCTGGTGAGAAGGAGCCGATATCCCTCAGCGATGGCGTGCTGAGCCATTCTGCCAAACCGAAGATGAGCCAAGGAAGAGAAATGAGTGTCATGGATGGCCCCAGGGCCATCTGCCCAAGGAGAAACCTTCTTTGTTTCCCTCCCCTGCCCTCTGGAAGCTTCCCCAGAAGTCGTAACCTACGCGAATCCTGCAGATGTGCCTAGATGGAGAGTACGGGGATGTGAGAGGCCAGCGGGTGGAGCGCTTGTGGGCTGGTGTGTCATGGACGTGCTGGCCGTGATGGCCCGGACCACGCCTGTGCCCATCCCGGGCTCCCTTCCAGTCCTGTGGCCAGGACACTTCCGAGGCCGGAACCCTTCCCTGGGGCGTGTGTGATGCTCCATTCCAGGCAGGACAGTGCTGCACGTGATTCACACCGCAGAGCATCCTCCCCTCCACATACACACGCACGCGCACATGCACACACACGTGCCCACACGTGCCCACACACACACGCACACAGGCATGCGTACACACACGCACACACGCGCACATGCACACACGTGCGCGCACACACGCACACAAGTGCATACATACACAGGCATGCACACACATGCACACACGTGCACACACGTACATGTGCACACATACGCGTGCACACACATGTACATGTGCACACACACATGCCACAGCAGAGCAGGCCAAAGCTTGACTTTCCCTCATGCCACCTCCTTGCTCAGCTCCTTCTCTTTCCTCACCCCGCCGCCCTCATCCCTCAGAGGATTTTCCTGAAAACCACCCAGATCCTCTGAGGGATGATACCCAAATCCCCACCACAGATTCTGCTTCCTGGGAACCTAACCGGAGACCCTGTCGTTCCTGTTACTCTGGGAGCCGGACACAATTTACAAGACGACTTGGACCGATAATTCAACAGTGGGTGAAGTCAGAAGGGAGGAGAACCCCATGCTATTTTAGGGAAAGTTAAAGAAAATGTTCCCCAAATAGAAATTTAAGTTTCAGAAGTTCTGATTAAGCCTAAACACTGAAATAAAAATACAGTTGGTCCCATAAACTAAATGTTAACTAAGAATGACAGAGCTACTGTTAAACATGTTGTCATAAACGAGGATACACTGTTGCTATCCTTGTGATGGTTTGAGGCCGTGTGTGCCCCAGAAAAGCATGTGCTCAGGCTAATCCAGCCCCGTGGGTGGGCCCATTGCCCGTGGGGTCTTTGGGTCAGCTGGCGCTTACGGTGGGACCCCCTTCGTTCAGGGGTTCATCTTCTTACTGGAATGCTTTGTAAGGGGCTGAAATTCAGAGGACACAGAGAAAGCCTCAGAAGCTGAGGAAGTTCTGGAGCCAGAAGCTGGAAGCAGCGAGACCTGAAGGGAGGGGAGAGCCCAGCAGACCCGCCGTGGGCCCGGCCCCAATCACCGTCCTAAAATGTAAAGTTTTACGACGGAAATATTGACTTATAGATCTCTATATTTTGGTCATACATAATTAAAAACTTAAGAGTTTCAAGAAATTTTACAACTGAAAACATTTTTGTTATGAACTGATGCATGTTTCCAGAATGAACACTTCCCCTGTTTTTAAATATATTTATATCCCTTTTTCGCTTGCATGAAAGCCTTTTTGAGTTTCTTGTTTTCATGTCTCCTTATTTATTGTAAACATTTTTGTGTCACTCCTTTTAACGGGTATACAAATTGCACTCTGCTGAGCTACCCAAAGGGGACAGTTCATAGATTCGCGTGTTGAAACTGACCAGTCCTTAAGATCATCTGACACGGTAATTTTCAGACCTACATATTTTCACCTCTACAGGTGGAACTCTGATGGAGGCAGAGGGGAAATAGGAGACCCCCCGTGACTCCCTCTCACCGCTGGCCCTCAGGGGCCCCTGAGGTGTAGCCAGGGAACCCCTAAACTCTATAGCATAGAACGAAAACTCATCCCCTTACTGTATAAACGAAGAGACTGAGCTCCATAGAAGGAAAGCAGCCTGCTAAGGCCACCAAGCGTTTCCTTGGGGCACATTTTTCTCTAATAGATCGAAGGATTTAAATGGTGCTATAGTTCTTATTAAATCAGTCTTCAAACAGACTCAGCTTTCAAGATCTGATGCATGTAGCACATTGGACGGCTGACTGTATTCTCCTGTCCAAGCCTTATTTCTTTTGGGGTCTCATCTAGCAGCCTTCAAATATCTCCACAGTCTAAAAATGTCCACGGGGCCCTTTTACCAGACAAGTCATCACAAATGTTCTAAATTGTTATTGTTATTATTATGTTTGGTAGAAACTTTCAAAGTTTTTCTTCTGTGAAAATTAGAGAAATGTTTTAATTATGCAAACACTAACTGTTTGGTAACTATTTGATCAATTCTCCAGTTCTTGGTGATCTGGGCAGGAATGTCGCGCTTTGATTTCTTCTGGCAGTGCAACACCAGCAACGTTCGTCGCTTCTCTTGGCACTCTTCTTTGAAATTTTGTTCTTTTGTCCTATTACCTTCTTAAAGTGGGTCAGAGCATGGGCATTTCACCACTGCTTACTCAAGACTGATTTTAACTGCCTGCAGGTATGCTGTGCTTGATCACCTCATCCTAAAAGTCACACCAGAAAAGAAGATAACTCAGAAAATCACAGATAGATATCGTTTTTACTTTCAAATCTACAGTTTTGATAGTAGAAATATTTAATGTAACAGGGGTTGGAGACATAAACTGTATCCCGAGGGGGTTCAATGACTTCCGCTCACTACAAACGTGTGCTCAAACAAAGGAGGGCGGTCCTGGTGAAAATCCGCCTCCCCAGCATGCACGCTCCCCGCTGAGCCCTTGTTTTGGTTCTCCTACTACAGACAAGAGTCCTTCTGCAGTATATTTAATGTCAGCCTTTTTTGCATTTTTGTGTTATTTGCTGGTGATTTTGCTGCTTAAAATGGACCTGAGGAGTAGGGCTGACGAGCTGTCTGGAGTCCCTGAGTGCAAGAAGGCTGTGCTGGGCCTTACAGAGAACTCCGCGTGCTTCATCCATGTGCTGCTGTCTGAGTTCAGTGCTAACGAGCCAACACCACATATGAACCAGGGGGTTTTAAACAGAAGTGCCCACAAAACACGCTCATGTGTTGATCAGTTGACAAAACAATGTGACCCAGACTCACAGGAACCTGCCATGTGTTTTCCCGGGGAACATTGCTTCAGTATCCACCAGTTCAGTTTCTGCAGGAACTTTAAAGAACAAAGCTACCATAAGTAATAAGAAATGACTGTCTTCATCTATTTTTATTATATTTCATTGCACTATTGGACTGTGACAGGGAATTTTAAAAAATAGTCCTTCTCCACAGATACTTTGAAAAAGTGTTAGATTTGTGCTCTTCTGTTGAATTACAGGATGTACTGTAAATGCCTTGACTTAAAAAGATGGTGACTTCTCATGAATCTATGCTAAGAAACACACCGAATGAGGGAGCTTCAGGATACAAATGGGTTAGAAGCTGCCAGACCTGATTCTATTGGAATATAGCACATTACGTTAGAACTGTTTAAACGTTCAGTTGTCCTGGGACACACTTAATGTGGCTCTCCCAGGGTCAGGCCTATGGGCTCTGAGATGCTCCAAATGTGGCCCTTTAGGCTGCTGGTTTCGGGATGTGCTCGCCTGAAGGCAATGGGCTGCAGTTACATGAGTCTTTGGGAACAGTTTTCACCTTTAATTCTTTCTTAAGGCAAAGTATGGGCCATGGAATATTGTAGATATTTTTTTGCCACTTCTTATAATGGGTATGTAAATTTCACCCTATATATAAATTGGGAGGACACGAGGAATGAAATTAGTAATCTATGGATACGGGTACGAGAAAACATAGGAGGGATTCAGTATTCAATCACAGAGGAGCAATACACTGGGTCGACTAAGGTGGTGTATGAAAGAAGAGATTTCTGGTTGAAATAATTAGGAGAATAAATGAAGGTATCAATCTCTTAGTGACAGGGATTTCTTTCTACTCCAACTTTAGTTCCATTTCTCTCTTGGTTCTTCTGTCATTTGAAGAACAGTTTGGCATTCCTTTTTCAAAAATGCCCCAGTCATGACTCCACTCGCGAAATTAGTTCCACAATTTTAACTTTCTCTGTGTTTAGAGCACAGGGTAGGAAAAGGAATAGTTATCCTGAAAGGGATTTGAAATCTGTGACTTTTATTATTTCTGTTATAGATATTATAACTATAGCTATTGTTTTCATTTTATTATTCACCCACTCATTTTATACTTTATGGTGTGTTAGGATGAATCCTTCTTCAGGAAATGGATGGGTTAGATGAAGAGAAAATAGACTGGTATAGATTTAAGTTTGAAGAATGGAAGATATTCTTGCTTATGGAAAAAGATGATTTTTTTTCCATTCTAAATCTATTATGTGTGGGAAAGAGTCAGAAAAATATGTTGTTCATATATTCCGGTGGTCATGTGGGCTAAAAATTGTAGGTATATCAAGGTTCAAATGTTTTGTGCTCAGAAAATCTCAGATGAACACAAGTAGGTGTTACCTGCATTTTGGAAAGGGAGACCAGGGATATTTCTTAGATAATCATAAGGCATTATGGAAACAATTTTTGATAAGATAATCCATTATCCAATCTAGCTTTGTTCCTGTGCTCAAATTGCTATTGAATCATCAAAAATACTGTGATATTTTTAATAAGAAGTCATATAAATCTTGCCTCTGCGCAAGATTTGCCTCTTTCTATGTCTAACTTGAAATTTTTTTCTGTAAATTGATTAATCCCTGTTTGTATAGCTTCTTTAGGTCGTAGCTTCTTTCAAGAATTACTTCTGCCCGGCACAGAGAGCAGATGCCTGGAGACAGAAACTCAGAGAGGAGGCCCCTGGCACCCGGAGAGGCGAAGGCTGTGAGAGAAAGACAGCAGATGTCACCTTCCCGTGTGACACAGGATCCCCCGCTGTGATCAGCCTTTCTTCAGAGAAGGTAGCCTCTTGTTGGTGCCTTAACTTGGACATTTTCACAGCCTTAGAATTGTAATTTGTCATCTTAATCAATTCCCTTTATAAAAGCTGAAAAAAAATAGTCCTGCAGCCACAATTATTTGATATTCTGATTGAACTTAAAAATTGCTGGACATTTTTTCCCCATCCATATACAACATGAAGCAAAGCAGAACCCTCAAGAAGAAACCAGGAAATAAAGACGGAGGAGGTGGCTGTGTCTCCTGGGATTTGGTCAAGGAAGGTGTCATGGTTAGGGACATGTGTCAGCTCTGCCAAGTTGTGGTGCCTGTTTATCTGATTGGGCAAGTACTGGCCTGTTGCAATGAGGACATTTCATAGGATTGGGTCATGATCACGTCAGCTGCATCCACAGCTGATTCCATTTGTAATCAGTCAAAGGGGAGTGTCTTCTACAATTAGTGATGCTAAATTGAATCACTGGAAACCTTTTAAGGAGGACTCAGAGGAGACAGGCCCCATTCCTGCTTTGGCTGGCGAGCCTTTCCTGCGGAGTTCATCCAGACCCTCCATCGGAGTCGTCGGCTTCACAGCCTGCCCTGTGGATTTGGACTCTGCGTTCCTGCGGTCACGTGAGATATTTTTATAAATTTTGTATTTGCAAGTGTTCCCTGTTGATTTTGTTTATCTAGAGAACCCTAATTAATACAGAAGGCTTTAAATCTCCAATGTTTCCCAGCCGTGATCCAATCTCCCCGAGGCTAAAAACTTCTGGTTGTTTTTCATGTAGTATTTCCAGAAGGAATATTACCTTTTAAAACAAATGCCACACACCAAATACCCCTGAAGAGTGGGAGAACGACTAAAGGTGCTAGTAGAGTTATACAGAGAAGGTCGGGTTTAACAATGAGTATGATTGCTGAATCAGCACGTTGATATTTCTTTTAGTCTCCGGTGTCCTAAAGCAGCTAGAAGTAAAAACCTAAAATTGTGGACTGTAACCCATACCAAACTCTGATATCTGTTCTACTACTAATTGTTGTGCTGTGTTTTGAAATTTATTGCTTTTTTTGTATATGTGTCATTTTTCATAAAAAAGAAAAAAAAAGTTGATTGTGATGCTAAAAAAAAAAAACATTTATTCCTTCCAGCCTCCTGTATTCTGGAACAGCTAGAAGGAAAATCTGAGAGGATGGTATGGTGGCCCATGACAAGCTCTGGGAGCTGTCCTGTAACTGCTTGAGGAAGAGTGCTTTGAAAACTATCGCTTTTTTTTATTTCTTTGCTTTGTATATATGTTACATTATATAATTTTTAAAAGTTAAATAAATAAATACTACAAAATATCTGAAGTAAAAATGGCAACTGGATGAATTAGAACTTACCAGCTCCCACATTACTTATCCCTGGCGAGGTGAAGTCTGGGTGAGCCTAAGAAAGCTGCTGAACACTAAATTTCAGGTGGCCGCTGAATCTGCACGCGGCCCGCTAACACATACAGTGCAGCTGTTATTTTCATTGATCAAAATTTGGGGAATTTTAAGAAAAACTTGTAAATGTATGCAGCATAATTTACTGAAAATTAAGTACAGAATCTTTTGTCTTCATATTAACTAAGTTAGAGCTCTTTCCTGTAATAACCTTACTAAAGTATTTCTAATGGGGTGGCATTTTTGGTACAATAAACAATTACATAATTTTCCTTCCCCTCAAAGACATTGAGTTCTAAGATAAGCAATACTATAGATATTTTTCAACAATTAATTGTTGTTTGAGGCTCTGCAAATAAAATTTATGTGAAATTACCCCCTACTTACTTCAAGAAAACCTTCACAGGTTCAAACATAAGTGTTATAGAAAAGTTGACATTCACCCCTGTGGTAAAGCTTCCCAGAGGGGAGTCTGGGATTCCTAAAGAATCGGAATTAATGTTGGTCTGTGATGGTTTATTTATCTTTATTTTGTTATTGAAAATTGAACCTTTAATATAATTCAGATTTCTCCCTCTATACTTGGATTGAAAGCAGAATGTAAACATCTTGTCTAGTATCTATTTAAAGGGTGATAGCCGCACTTACATTTTCATGATTAATTTGACTTCTGTTTATTACTTATTTTATAGTTCTTAGGCATAGAGAACAAACTATTGCATATTATTTTCATTACATTTATTACATTTATAAAATGGTACATTTGTATTAGGAAGTTTTGGAAAACCTTAGTATTACAAATGCATTTGTAAATATAAAATGTTTCATTTCTTTATGAAAATTCCAAACGAAGTGTCAATGAAAAATTATATTTAATCTGCATAAATTTCCTTTTTCATTTAAGAAAAAGTAATGATTGAGCCAGTTCATGCATTTGCACATTTTAAGTTTAGCACTCTTTCTATAATGAGAAAGAAATATCCATTTATTATTGGCTAGGCAACTTTGCATATGGCATTAATTATTTTTTTCAATGAGAAATGCTAGATTCTGGGGCATGGTAAATATGGTGGAGAGCTGGTGGCTGGCTGTGTGTGTTCTTTGGTTTCAGTAACACTTGAGTCCTTGAGTCCAGTTGTCTGCTTTCCGTGAAAGTGGGGGAGGCGTGACCTGTTAAAACCAAGGGACGAACACCTCCCAGTGTCCAGCGCACAAGCCCGAGAGTGGATGGCCCACTGTCCCCTGAGGTTCTGGTCGAGGCTCCCCTTGCAGGTGCCTCCCCAGAGCAGGTCAAAGGTAGGAACAAACCCTGTGAGCAAGGACAAGTGTGGTCACCTCCCCTGCTGGAGGGTTCCTGAATCCTCTTTTTTCTTGTAATACCGTCTTAGTTTGTCAGGGCTGCTCTATCAAATCCTGCGAACTGGTTGACTTTCACAGTAATTTATCGGCCCACAGCTTGGCGGCTGGAAGTCCGAAATCAAAGCATCGTCAGGCACACCTCCTCTGAAGACTGCGGCATTCTGGTGGCAGCTTGCTGATGACCTGTCCCTGCCTGCGGCACATGGAGGTCCATCTCTGTATGTCTCCTCCTGCGGCTTGAACTCCCACATCGAAATGTTCGTTCATAAGGGCTAGAGTCGTACGAGATTAGGGTCCATCCTAGTTCGATTTGGCCTTGTCTAAATGGGATCTTTGAAGCTCGTGTTTACAAATGATTCACACTTGCAGGGCCCTGGGTTCGGACTTGAAGATGTCATGGGGCCATGATTTGAACTGCTGAAGAAACACGCTTATAAATGAGGTCTTTAACCTCCATCCTGTGGTGTGAACTTAGTTGTTAATAGGACCTATGAAGAGCTTATTTGGGTGAGATCCAAATTTGTGTGATTCTTTTTCATGTCCCTTACCTTCTCCTGTCACTGCCTTCTCCCCTGCCTTAATCTACTATGACTGAGGAAATTGGGACACATCAGTCAGTAGAAGCCGCAATAGGAAACGGAGAGGCAGACGATCCTGCGACAGAGACAGAGCCTGAGTCCTGGACTGCAGGAAGCCATCGTGGGGGTGCCACACACTTTGGAGAAAGCCTGACCCTGCCAACACCTTGATTTTGGACTCCTACCCTCCAAACTGTGATCCAAAAACTTCCTGTTTAACCAGCTTTAACCAGTGGTGTTTTCTTACAGCTGTCCTGGACATTGAGACAGTCACGCTAATGTATGCTTCGTTAGTGGCCACACGGGCTTGTGGGGGCAGGGGCAGCGACAGGAGAAGGTAAGGGACATGATAAAGGGTCACACATCTACTGTTCCAGTTTCCTTGGCTCCTCAAGCAAATACAGTACAGTGGGAATGTATTGGCTCATGGTCTGGAGGCTCGGGAAAGATCCAAATCAAGGTGTCATTGAGGTAGTGTGTTCTAGCTTCCTCCTGAAGACTGGCGCTCCGGGGCTGCTGCTGGTGACCCCGGGTTCTGGCTCCTCTATCACCCACCAATGCACATGGCGGCCGCTCCTGGCCTCGCCTTCTCTTCCAGGTTCCATTGACCTTCAGCTTTGTCTTCCCATGGCTTTCTCTCTTTCTGTCTGGATTTCATCCTGCTTGTAAAGGACTCTAATAACAGGATTGAGACCCACCTCAATGGGACTGGGCCACACTTTGACTGAAATTACCTCATCGAAAGGTTCTACTTACAACGGGGGGGGGGGGTTCCCCCCATAGGAATGGATGGAGTTGAGGAACATCCCTTTCTGGGGTGCACAGCTCCCAGCACCATACCCACTCTGCTCATCAGATGTGGGACCAACAAGATGGGAAAGGAAATAGTGTAAGATTCCATCTACATGAAACATCTAGAATAGTAGATCCATAGAGATGTCAAGTAGCCTAGTGGTTCCCAGGGGGTGGGGGGAGGTGAGGAAAATGGGGAGTTATTGCTTAATGGGAAGGGAGCTTCTGTTTGGGGTCATGAGAATGTCCTGGCGATGGACGGTGGTGGTCATCAGCACCAGCTTTGTGACTGTGATTAATACCACTTAAGACAGCTTCAATAGAAAATATGTATTGGCTAGTTATAGAAAATATTTACTATATATTAAGACAAAATAAATTTTTTTAAAAACAGGAATGAGCTGAGCATTTCCTACCTCATGCCCCTGATGGGCAAACACCTCTTTTACGGTCCCCAGAGGTGCTGTGCGGCCCCTCCTTCGTCTTAGAGCCCAGTTTCTAGGTGAATAAAAATTACCATATCCTTAAACATTCACTCACGTACTCCATTTTTCAAAACTTGAAGGTTTTAGGTGGGTGATTTTTCTTTGAGCTCTTTATTGTTTGTTTTTAAACACATTGAACACATGCAAAGGCAAAATAACTTCAAGTTTAGATCAGTGGACGCTATGGTTTATCCGTGCTGAACATGAAAGCACTGAGACATGGTCAGCCCCGGTCTCTGCCCACAGAGCCCGAGAGGAGCACCGACCCTCAGGGAGCTCGCCTCTTCAGTTCACATGCAAGTTTAAATTTGTGTGTTGGTCCAGATTTCTTTCCTGAATTCTAACATTCACCATTTACAACTATTTCATTGATCGTGTCCCATTTGTCTTCCGGAAGGCATGTTTTCTTCAAAAGTGCCTCATTAATCACTTTCCCCCAGGCTCCCGTTCGAGCAGGATATGTTCTTTCCCAATCATACGTGCTATGGCACAATTTGTTCTCAATCTAAATGATACAAAATCGCTGTAAGCCGCTGCTCAAATTTCTATTTTTATATTCCTCCCTGCTTTTGTAAAAAAAAAATACCTCCTTTGGACTCTGAGTTCTGATTCCCCTCAGTAAGATGCATATAACTTTTTTTTTTTTTTGCTTAATTTTAGAATTATTTTGCTCGGTTAATCTTAATAATCCCTGCATTTTGTCAAAGTGAACCAGAATTTCTGTAGAATCATGTCTTATATCAAGGAGCAGCTAACAAATCCTTTAAATATTGTTTCACTTTTTAAGAATATTGCCACCGCCGGGCCCGGGGCTTATCGTCACAGCCTAGTGCAGTAAAGGTCCGGCCGTCACCCACGGACTGCAGGGCTCTGAGAACAGGAGCAGCTTTGGGTTCACTGGTTTGGGTTTGCATGGAGGAAGGAAGCTGCTGCCGGGCCAGCATCCCTCTGCGGACATGGCCTTCGCCTCGGTCCCGGGCTCCCTGGTGGCATAGCCGCGACACCGTCCCTTCTGCCTGCGTCAGGTCGGCTCTTCCCGGGGCCTGGGGCTGCTGGCCCTGCTGGCCGCCTCAGCCCTTCCCTCTCCTTCCTCTGTCTGGAGTTCCTGAGGTCCCAACAACCGGGCGTCCAAATGGAAGCACGGGGCGCTCCCCGCAGCCAGCCCTGCTCCCTTCCTGGGAGGAAGAAGGAAAGCCCCAGAGACACTGCAGCCTGAGTCCTGAAGGGATCTTGGAATGGACGTCCACAAACTGACAATGTAGCCAACCATGTTTCTGACCTCCGAGACCATGATGGAATTTTTACAACTCCCCTGTGTCATTTCTATGAGAACAGGAGAGGTTCATCAAAGGAAAATACATATATTTTCTCTGTTTCCATGTTAAGACTTTCTTCCTGGGGAGTGTTCTAATTTCGCTGAGGATTATCGAGAGCTGTCAGTTTATAACGCATCCACCCGCTCCTCCTCCCTAGGATAGATATTCCAGACTTCTTCCCATGTTTAAATGGCATTTTCCCTTTGGAAGAAAAGTTATAATCCAATTATAACATTTTCCCCAGTAGTCGCAAAGTGTTTCTCTCAGTTTCTGTCAGCTTTAGTGTAAGATGCAGAGTCTACAAGTAATCTGCCAGCCTGCCTGAGGATGTAAGAGTGATAGACCAGTCAGGTAACACGAACCTAAATCAAAAAGGAATAGAATGACTACAAGTGGCTCACACCTACTCCCCTCCAAACCAAGAAGCAGAACTGCCACGAGACAGAAATGCCATCTAAAGGAAGTAAAGACAAAGCGATGCACTTGGGATAAATTCTACAGTCATGAAATACAATATTGAACTCATAATACTATTAAAATTCTGGGTTAGGATGGAAGAAACTTCTACTAAAGATAGCCTGTCCTTTGGGACATATGCTTTGGGGTAGAGTATTGTTTGATTGCATTATATTTTACACAGGAGGATATCTTATGATTTAAAAGAGAAATGTCATTTGATCTTCATAGTATAAAGGAGAAAATAACAGGTTTGATAGCTTTACTCAGTAATTCATGAATGGAAATCATAAATACCTGGATGTAGCGTGCTCTTACTCTCACATTAGGCCACAAAACAGAAGAAACAAGCTACGGACCTGTCTGTGTAAACTCTGTGTCGCGTGACACCAAGCACCATTTCCTGCAGCAGCGGAGCTGACATGCCTCGCTGGGCGTATTCCTCAGCCTTGCCGCATGGGCCAGGCCGCCTGATGCACCCAGCAGGGTCCTGTGACCTGGCAGCAGGCGCCCCCATTCAAACACATCGCCACGCCTGTCCTCCCAGCCCGGGCCTCTCCTGTATCTCGACAATGGGGAAGTCATGCCACTGGCTTTCATTCCACACGGATTTCAAATCTCTACAGGGCTAAGGGGAGCGAAGATGGAAGGCAGTTTTTCTGAGCTCTCAGCTGCAAATAAATAGAAGTGGATGTAAATGCACAGAATGAAAAGCGAGAGCTGTGCGGTGTGTAAGCGGATGCGGCCAGGAGGTGGATCCCTCTGCTGGACCAGGAGATGGACCCCTCTGCTGGACTAGGAGGTGGACCCTCTGCTGGACCAGGAGGTGGACCCTCTGCTGGACCAGGAGGTGGACCCTCTGCTGGACTAGGAGGTGGACCCTCTGCTGGACTAGGAGGTGGACCCCTCTGGACTAGGAGGTGGACCCCTCTGCTGGACCGGGAGGTGGACCCTCTGCTGGACTAGGAGGTGGACCCTCTGCTGGACTAGGAGGTGGACCCCTCTGCTGGACTAGGAGGTGGACCCTCTGCTGGACTAGGAGGTGGACCCTCTGCTGGACCAGGAGGTGGACCCTCTGCTGGACTAGGAGGTGGACCCTCTGCTGGACTAGGAGGTGGACCCCTCTGCTGGACTAGGAGGTGGACCCCTCTGCTGGACTAGGAGGTGGACCTCTCTGCTGGACTAGGAGGTGGACCCCTCTGCTGGACTAGGAGGTGGACCCTCTGCTGGACTAGGAGGTGGACCCCTCTGCTGGACCAGGAGGTGGACCCTCTGCTGGACTAGGAGGTGGACCCCTCTGCTGGACCAGGAGGTGGACCCCTCTGCTGGACTAGGAGGTGGACCCCTCTGCTGGACTAGGAGGTGGACCCCTCTGCTGGACTAGGAGGTGGACCCTCTGCTGGACCAGGAGGTGGACCCTCTGCTGGACTAGGAGGTGGACCCTCTGCTGGACCAGGAGGTGGACCCTCTGCTGGACTAGGAGGTGGACCCTCTGCTGGACCAGGAGGTGGACCCTCTGCTGGACTAGGAGGTGGACCCTCTGCTGGACTAGGAGGTGGACCCCTCTGGACTAGGAGGTGGACCCTTCTGCTGGACTAGGAGGTGGACCCTCTGCTGGACCAGGAGGTGGACCCTCTGCTGGACTGGGAGGTGGACCCTCTGCTGGACTAGGAGGTGGACCCCTCTGCTGGACTAGGAGGTGGACCCCTCTGCTGGACTGACCATCTGCTCTGCAGCTGTGACATCCCGGAGGCTGTTAGACAATTAAGTTAGTCCTGTGAGGGCCGCTTGTGAGGGTGGTGAACAATCTTTAACCTAAAAACAACCAAAATGCCCCAGAGGATAGTTGATGCCAACCTATAGTCTATTTAAGACGATTTGGACAGCAAAATCCTGAGGTAGAAGTATAAAACAACTTCTTTTAACTTTTAGGGGGCAATATCATTAAAGCAAAGTTTTACCCTGGAATTCCATTTTTTCTGCAATTATTTGAAGGTATAAGCTTACTATTCAGACAGTTTTGCCCCAGTGGCATAAATAGAAGGGCTAGTTGTAGACTCTTGACCTTAGAGAGCAGGGTCATTAGGTAATGTGACGAAAGTCATATGCATAAAAATCCCTGAATGGTCTCGCTCCATTTTTTACTCTACTGGACTCTGTTTACTATCAAGTGCAATTATAGGTAACTATACTATAGAGAGTCAGTATTTTTATATGCTCAACTCCAACTCAAAAATTCAGGTGTTATTGTTAGTTTGAATTAGGGCAAAGGGTAACCTATAATTTAAAATAGAACACAGCCAAGCCATGGTAAAAGTAAATCTCAAAAGTTCTTCCTTAAAGGGAAAATTAATGAAAACTGAATCAGGCCATGGGGCAGAGGGATTTCTAATTGTAGAACGAACCAAAGCAGGACATTAGATTGACAAACAGGTTGGCTATCTGGTTCTCCAAGCGAGAGCCACTTGACAGCTGCCACACAGGAAGGCTTGTACTGGGCCACATGGAGGAGTAAGAGCAAAGCTGAAGAGCAGCCGGAACTGGGAGTAAATGCAGACCTTAGCAGTCCTGTTGTTTGCATCGCTCCTCACAGAGTAGTCTAGTGTTGTGCTTGGGGCCATTAAAGCAAAGTGCTCCCCTGGACTTTTCTAAAACCTTTTAGTGAATCTTGGGGCCACGTAAGGAAGGCAACAGGTCTAAAAGTGGCAGGGGAATGGCATCGAAGCTGTGACACGGTTCCTAAGGGCAGCTCTGACTTTCCAGAACCAAACTGGGTATAAGAGAGCAGACCGAATAGAAGGGAGAATCTGCACGTGCGAGTGTGTCTTCGTAGCTTCTGTTGTAGCCTCTCTGCCTCCCTAGAGAGCAGGGGCTGCTGGAGGCTGCCACATGGCAGCTTGTTTGGTGCTGGAGATTCTGAGCTGGGTGAGAGGGAAAGTCTTAAAGTCAAGTCAGAAGATAGCAGGAGGAAAGGAACAGGAACTAGAACGATTATCATCTTTCCCATAACACTCCTTCTGGTTGAGAGTCAGGAGGAAAGAGAAACAGGAAAGAAGGAAACAAGCAAAACTAAAGGAAAGAATAGAAGAAAAATTAAACACAACTCAAAAAGAATAATGGCTAACATATTTTGAGAACTTACAGTGCCAAGCACTGTTTTGTTTATATATATATATCATATATTTATGTGTTATGTTATTTATGTTTAACATGCTGACATGCTAATACATAAATATATACCATAAATTACATACTTTTACACATATATTTTTAACATATTATCATTACAACTCTATGGGCACTGAGTTGTGTTTGCAAAGATTTCCATGGGTGGCCAATATTGCTTTACCAACATGATGGCATCGAGCACGGGAGCTGGGAAGAGATTGCAGTAGCACATCATTGTATTATTTCCCCAAACACACATACAATAGACATAACCCCAAAGACATAGATCATCATAAAATAATAAGGAAGTGATGAGCTTTAAGTATTTATTACTTTTGCTTTAGTATAATAAATTTCTTAAATTGCATAATTTAATTTTTAATGTTGGCCGTGTTTAACAATGGCTTGCAGAGTTCCTGAAAACTTTATGGGATTTACAGACAGACACAAGCCAGCACACCACTGCTTATGGGAGTACTGCTATTATCCCTATTTTTTCATTAAGAAGAAACTAAAGGATACAGTTTAATAATTTGTCTAAAGTGCCATAATTTATGAATAGTCAAACTAGGATTACAAACCCAGTTTGTAATCTGAAAGACCCCAAATTCCTCTCTATTAACATCTAATTACTGGTTGAGACAAAAACCATTTTGATCAATCGGTTGGTGGGGAAGATGGCTTGAGAGAGGGGTGCCTGAGTCTCCAACCGGGGTGCGTGGGGGCTTATTAAAAAGAGAGTCCAAGGAACTAACAAGAGCTCCCTCCTTTCTGCTCTCTGCACCCCAGCAGGAGAGGCCATCTGATCTCAAGCTCAATGTACAGAATCGTGTTGAATATCCTTTGGGGAAAATGGCAATATGAATTTACTTTTCTTCTTAAATTAAAATAAGCATAAGATGCCATTTCTGGCCAGATAAATGAATTTATAGAAATGTAACAATCATTTAGGCTAAATCCCACATTTTCTCCAGAATCATGACAAAGATTTCCGAATAAAACTTTCTAAACAAGAATGACACAGCATATAGGGCAAGAATGTCAAATGACACTGAATGGGAAAAGATAGAAGAGGTCTGACACAACTATAAAGTCCTTAATTAACTCTTTATTCCATAGGGACTCTAAGGATTAAGCATGACCTTGGAAATATCTGAAAATATCTGAAACCAACACATCTAACACTAATCCCATCGGAGAGCGGCTAGCATCCAGAAAGCTGGAAGTGCCCTGCCAGTGCCGGGGCTCCCCACGGCGGGGCCGGATGCCCATGTCCTGAAGTCCAGCACACCTGGCTCCAGCCTGGCCCCTGCTGCCCGCCGGCCACTCCTCGCCGCTCGGCCCAGCCCTGCAGGCGGAGAGCACAGCGTCTGCTGCTCGGGCCCGGTCCCTGCAACAACTGGACAACGTAGCATGTGGGCACCCCTCGGCCTGGTGCCTGGGCACAGAGAGAGTTCCATGCATGTTCGTGGTTGCTGCTATTGTTGTTTTTATTACTACAATGCAGCTTATAAGCCAAATTGGCTGATTGTGGGACCAAAGGAGACTCATATAACACGTTAACCCATGAAGTCTATAATACAATTTTTTATTATGTTTTCCAAATCCTGTTTCCCACTGAATTATTTAAAAAATGTTTTCTTATTACAATCAAAAGGAACACCTTCTGCCACCTTGTGGCTCTTTGTGACTAGTCAAGAAAAGACATAAAAGGCACCAAAAAAAAAAAGAAAAGAAAACTTACCTTTAAACAAAGGATCCATGTAGTCGATTTTGAAAAGAAGCAATACATAGAAGAAAAGAACCCTTAGATGTAAAATACTGAAAAACTGTTACTGGTTTTCGCCATAGGCCCATAACGGCTGAATCACGTGGAATATTTCATTGTCCACAGGGTCTCCACAGAGCGATGAGGAGTCGCTCTGGCTTTTAGGTCACGGTAACGTTCGCTGGTTTCTTCATGGCAGAGATGGCACATCAGCACAAGGGTTCTCAGCTTCTGTACTTGTGAAATATAAATATCAGAAATACCGATAAAAAATGTACTCAGTGGCCTTTAATTTCAGTTTCTTAACTGGTGATCAGTACATATTTAATTTGTTATTATTATCTAAGTTGACTATTATGTTTTATATGCAAATAGTAGACTTCACCAGGCAGAAGCAGTGAGAAGGATGGCGCAGACAGACGTGGCCTCAGGTGTAAGGGCAGAGGGTACATCTGAGCAACTGCCCCAGCAGTTCAGGTTCGGACTTGGGTTATGGTGACGGCAGGGGACAGGGGGGGACACGCAGACCCGATTCCCAGAGGCCCTGAACGTCACTCTGGACTTCATCCTTTAGGGACTGGGAGCTTTCATAGGTCTTTATCACAGAAATTAGGTGATAATCATAGAAAACAATGATAAGGGCAAAAGCTACCGCTGAATAAGTAACCTACAATGGGCCTGACCCTTTTTGTTTCCGCTGTTATCTCAATCCTTCCAATAATTTTTAAAACTTTTTTTAGCCTCATTTTAGCCATAAGGAAACCGAAGGTCAGAAAAGTTAAGTAATTTGCTTGCGATTGCACAGGAAGTAAATGAGAAGGGAATCTGGATTGAAAAGAGGTCGCTCTCTAAAGTCCATATCCATTTTACTAAACTACAAAGTCTGTGCCATGTTTCCTAATAGGGTCACATTTATTTTACGATGATGAATTATGTTCTCTTGTTTTGATTGACTCTTTGAGAACTAAGAAACAAACTTACAGTGGGGGGAGAGAGGTGGTGCCTCTTAAAATGTTTATGTACATCACGTGCACAGTAAGTTTTGCTCAGGTTCTTGCTGTGTGGCTCACTGAGCTCTGCAAACCTCTGACTCCTGAAAAGTGGTGGAAGGTTTGAAGGTGAAACCTACTTAGTTGGAACTGCACTTCCACCCAGTTGGTCACCATCGCATAAGGGAGCACTATTCGAACAGCCTTCCCCGGTTTTCTGGGCTACCTCATATTAACCAGCAAAGTGTCTTGGGCACTTGTTGCATGTATAAGTCATGTAAGCCTCACAACAATCCCATGTGGAAAAGCCAGAGGCCCACAGAGGCTGCACGGCTTGCCTAAGGCCTCAGGCTAGTAAGAGGTAGATGAGGAATTCAACCTCAGGCACCGGACTCGAGAACCCTGGCTCCCAAACACTTTGCTACCCAGGCCCCACTGGACTGGGCTGTGTCTCTGCAAAGCTTCTTTCTGCTCGACATTGCTCAGCAGGCACAGTGGGCTCAACAGCAGCCCCTCCAGACGCATCCCCACCTGTCACCTCACAATGTGACCTGATTTGGGCATCAGATCTTATTTAGAGATTGGGTCTCAGCAGATGCAATGACTAAGGCTGGAGATGACCTCATGACTGGACTAGGATGGGCCCTCGTCCACAGCTGGTGTCCTTAAGAGGAGAGGACACAGAGACACAGAGAAGGCCATGTGAACACAGAGGCAGCGAGGGGAGCCATGCAGCTGTGGGTCAAGGCGTGCCAAGGATGTGGGGGTCCGCGAGGGGCTGGAAGAGCAGGGAAATCTCCTTCCCAGAGCCCTCAGGGGAGCGCGGCCCTGCTGACCTCTGGATTTGGTGCTCCAGACCCTGAGAGAGTGTATTTCTGCTGTTTTGAGCCACCCAGCATGCGATACTTTGCTGCAGCAGCTCTAGGAGATGAGACCAGTAGGTTAGTGGTCTCTAGGAGGAGTGAGCTAGGGGCAGCCTGTGGGCAGCGTGGAGCTGGGGCTTCCACTGCCCATCACTGTGGTCTTGAGCAGCTGACCCTGGAGCGAGGAGGG
Source organism: Tamandua tetradactyla (assembly GCF_023851605.1). Taxonomy (NCBI): domain Eukaryota; kingdom Metazoa; phylum Chordata; class Mammalia; order Pilosa; family Myrmecophagidae; genus Tamandua; species Tamandua tetradactyla. The sequence continues at coordinate 1,222,137 of NC_135340.1, read as the reverse complement.
CTGGACTCCGTAGGCTCTGCTGCCTCGGTCTCGTTCCCTGGCCCTGGGCCCCTGCACGGCTGCCTCCGCCAGGAGGGAAGGGCTCTGTAGGCTAACAGCAGCCCCACAAGGGATGGTCGGGTCAGGATGGGGAGAGAGGAGGGGACAGTGCAAAAGAAATTACTAATCTCATGGGAGAGTTCAAAAGTGCTGGAGAGTTATAAAACATGATCTCCTGCTTAGAAGGATCCAGGGCAGGGCTCAAATCTAGAGATTCTTTTAAGAGCCAAGTCTTAAATAAATTCAGAATGACCGATTTATAATAAATCGTTTCCCATTTAAAATAAATTTTTAATATCTGTCAGCCAAGGTGAAAAATATGGTAGAGGGAAAATTAGATTCATAAATACTCAACTTGTCTGCAGTAGAAATGATCACAGCTGAGAAGATTCCTTCCAATCATCCTGCATCAGATTATACTGGCAACTTGAACGTTTTTTAAAAATGAAGCAAACCATGATTATTTTTTAAGACTGCCATTATTACTAAACTAGAGCAAACATTCTGCGCTGGTGCATTTCCGGAGCACTGGAGGTGTGCATGGTGTGTACTGAATGTTATGAGGCAACAGTCAAAAATGCAAACAGCTTGCGGTCGTGGTCATGATTTTTTTTAAAAAGACAGAAATTCAAATAGCAGAATAATGAAGGTTGTGGAATCACAGAAACAGTTGGGGAACATGTAACTTATCCAGAGCTGTTTCTGACTGAGACGATGTTCTTTAAGGAATGGGCCTCCCCACCCCCCCACCTCGACAGCCAAGTTCCTGAGTACAGCTCTCCTTCGAGGCAGACCCCATTCCAGAACCATCGTTAAGGGGATCCTTCCCATCTCGCTTTATAAAGACAAGAACACAAGTAACTGAACATGATTAAATTCTTATTATGCAATGAGATTTCTTAAAGTCTTTGAAACATTTAATTTAATAGAGATGGACAGATACACATTCATAGCAGCTGATATATTTTATATCTCCCACCACCCTCTTCCTCTTGTGTTGTGACGTCTGACTTACATTAGACCCTCTCTGAGCTTCTAGCACAGTGGACAACATTTTCACAATGGGACATCTTTAAAAAATAATTCTATTAAACATGCTATAATTTGAAAAAGAAGAAAAAGATTGTTCTAGTTTGCAAGCTGCCAGAATGCAATGTACCAGAAATGGAATGGCTTTTTAAAAGGGAATTTAATAAGTTACTGTGGTAGTTAGGTTCAGGTGTCAAGTTGGCCAGGTGAAGGTGCCTAGTTCTATTGCTGTGGGCATGTGCCAATGGCATGTGAACCTCATCTGTTGCTGATTATATCTGCAGTCAGCTAGGAGGCCGACCTCATCTCAGCATTCGCAGGTCAGCTCAGGCCTTTGGAGATGCCGAAAGGAATCACCCCGGGGAAAGTTGTTGGAACCCAGAGGCCTGGAGAGAAGGCCAGCAGAGATCGCCCTGTGCCTTCCCATGTAAGAAAGAACCTCAGTTGAAAGTTAGCTGCCTTTCCTCTGAAGAACTAATGAAATATATCCCCTTTTATTAAAGGTCAGTCCGTCTCTGGCGTGTTGCATTCTGGCAGCTTTGGTGGACTAGAACAGTTACAAATGTACAGTTCTAAGGAAGTGAAAGTGTCCAAATTAAGGCACCAACAAGAGGTTCCCTTGACTCAAGAAAGGCCGATGGGTCAGGAAGTCACGTGGCTGCACCTGCTGGTCCCTTCCTCCTGGGCTCTGTTACTTTCAGCCTCTGCTCCTGTGGGGGTTCCTCACGTTGCTTCTCCAGGGCTGGCTTTTATCTCCTGGCCTCCCTTGGCTCTCTCAGGTTCTGGCTTGTTCAACATCTCATGATGATGTCTGCTAGGCTCCAAGCATCTGCAAACATCTGTGTCTCTCTTCTCCGTGTGTGCACATCTGTGTCAGCTCTGCTCTGGAGTTCTGGTCGGCTCTGTCATTTCTGGCTCTCTCCAAAATGTTTCCTCTTTAAAGGATTCCAGTGAACTAAAAGACCCACCTGCAATGGGTGGAGCCACATCTCCATGGAGATAATCTAATTAAAAGTTTCTGCCCTACAGTATAGAATTAGGATTAAAAGAAATCAGCTGCCTCCACAAGATTGGCTCAGGATTAACACATGGTTTTCCTGGAGTACATAATATTTTTAAACCAGCATAAAGATATAGGAGATAAATCCTCCCCTGACTTTTATTACATATCAGAACATACCCAATTATAGCTGCACGGTCACAACTTTACTTGTAAATGTATTATTATTTACTCTTTGTAAATGACAAAAGAATGGTGAAAGCTCTAAAAACCTACACATGTTAAGATACTAAGGTGGGCAGGGGATGAGGCGATGGTAGTTGTGCTGGTTTGAAATTGTTATGTACCACAGGAAAGCCATGTTTTCTTTCCTAATTCAGTCTTGTGGGGCAGACCTAGTACTCAGTGTGGTAATCTTGATTGGATTGTCTCCATGGAGATGTGACACATCCAGTTGTCATTGTGACATCTTTTGTTAGACAGAGATGTGACTCTGCCCATTCAAAGTGGGTCTTGATTAGCTTACTGGAGTCCTTTAAAAGGGGAAACATTTTGGAGTTGCCTCAGAGCTGACAGAGATGCAGACATCTGGAAATGCTTGAAGTACAGACAGAAAGAGAAGACGCCTAGACACAGACGCTTGGAGATGCCGAGCCCAGCAGACGCCGCCATGTGACATCCCATGAGATCCTGACAAGTCAGAACCCAGAGTTGTGTCCTAGAGGAGCTGAGTGAAGCCCACAGATGCTTAGAGAGGAAACCACTGGCATCAAAAGCTGGAAGAAATGGGACCGGGAACAAGGACAGCGGACACCAGGCGTGTGCCTTTCTGTGTGACAGACATTGGTTTTCCTTAAGTCAAGGCATCTTTCTCCGGATGCCTTAGTTTGGACATCTTTATGACCTTCAAACTGTAAACTTGTAACTTAATCCCCTCTTTAAAAGCCATTCCATTCCTGGTATATTGCATTCCAGCCGCATTTAGCAAATTAATACAATGGTAATGATAAAGTCAGCTAAGATTTATTGAGCTCTTATGATGCTGTGGGTCAAGCAATGTGCTGTGTCATTTACGTGCATTATTTAAATTTTAAACAGACTTTATGAAGCACTATTGAATCTATTCAAACACATTTGAATCTATTTGGTCGTCAACGAGACAAAGTCCTCAAAACAGGCAAATACATAATATAACGCCAGGTCATAATGTTATGAAAAAATAAAGAAAGCTAAAGGGAGTAAAGGAGTAGTCAAGGGAAGTCTCTGAGGGGATGACAGTTAAGCAGAGACCTGAATGAAGTGGGTAAATGATCCATTAAATCAAAAGGAAAAAAACATTCCAGGCAGAGGGAACAAGTGAAAAGGCGCTGACAGAAGAAAAAGGTTAGCATGTTTGAGGAACAACAAGGGGACCAATAGATGGATTAGGGTAAGGGAAGGAAAAAATGAGAAGAAACAAGGTCAAAGAAGAACTTCTTGCAGGTCTCATAGGGAGTTGGGAAACGCATGATCTGAAGGAAGGATCATCCTGTCTGTATTAACATATTCAGTCCTTACAGCAAACCCATAAGGAGGATGTATTATTTCCACATAATAGATGAGGAAGCTGAGGATGAGGAAGAGAAAGTAGGTAATGCAATCTGTCTGGTTCCAGATCCAAGTTCTCGGCTGCCAAACCTCTGCCACCATGCCAGCACCATGGGCTCGTGGGGGTGGCAGCCGGCCTCCCAGGTGACCCCTGGTGATCCTCACCTGCTGTGACCACTCTCATGGGTCCTCTCCAGCACTCAGTAGGTCTACTTGTAATGTGGAAGTGACGATGTATAGCTTCCGAGGCTAGGTCAGGCAGATAATTGAGCAAAGCTCATGGAGAAGTCTCCACGGAAAGGATTAAAGCCTGGCACTCACGGCCCTAGGAAGGCCACCTGGGAAGAGGGGCTGCGTCATCAGGAAGGCCTGCAGATGACTGCACTCCCATCCACATCTTCACAACCACGTCGTGTGAGACCCAGCTGGTACCATCAGGAGCCACAACTGAGCTCCTGGCCCTTGGATTATTCTTGCTTTCAGTTACTAGGTTTTGGGGCAATTTGATACAGTAATAAATAAATAACATATCAAGCTTTTATAAAAACAGATGCTGCTTATACTATTGGGTCAAAACATTAGATAAAAAGGAAATATTAAAAAAACAAAGGCATATTGACTGGCTGCTTTTAATTTTTTAAAATGATTAAGTGGTCATTTTCTATAATTAGGAAGAAATTATTATGGGTAAGTGTGTATATCAATGTCCAGATATAAAATCTGATATTTATATACTTAATAATATATAATACATACTATAACGTGTGCTTATATATTAATATATAATTAATGCATTAGGTAAATGTAAATTAATATACAATGCTGTACTGATTAGAACTCAGAAGCAGGGAAACAGGGCTGTCCATGGTCAGGTCCATCTTGCCCTGACCTGGTTCAGTTGCTTCATGTGGTCCTGGCTCTGCATTGATTACGTTCTGTTCCTATGCCACCACGTGGGAAGAGATGCTAATGGTTCTCTTTTTTTAAATTATTTATTTTTTATTGATATATATTATATATTCACATACCACGTAATCATACAAAGTGTACAATCGGTGGTTCACAATATCATCATACAGCTGTTTATCATCACAATCAACTTTTTCTTTCTTTTTTGTGAAAAATAACATATATACAAAAAAAGCAATAAATTTCAAAGCATATTGTCATAAATAGTTGTTGAACAGACTTCAAAGTTTGGTGTCAATTCCACAATTTTAGGTGTTTATTTCTAGCTACTCTAAGATACTGGCGACTAAAAGAAATATCAATATAATGATTCAGAATCATACTTGTTTGTTAAACCCTATCTTCTCTGTATAACTCCAACATCACCTTTGACCTTTCTCCCATTCTTTAGGGGTATTTGGGTACCATTCTAACTTTTTCATGTTGGAAGGGGCTATTGATAAAATGGGATGGGGGATGGAACTACCTGATGTTCTGAAGACGTTGAGCCCTCAAGGTTTCAGGACTTGTCTGGTCCAGGGACCCAGCTGAGGTTATAGGTTTCTGGAAAGTCACCCTGGTGGATGGAACCTTTTTAGAATCTTATATAACACCCTAGGTGTTCTTTAGGATTGGCTGGAATGATTTTGGTTGGGCTTTGGCAAGTTATGATAAGGTAGCAATGTCTAACTGAAGCTTGCGTAACAGTGACCTCCAGAGTAACCTCTCAACCCTATTTGAACTCTCTCAGCCTCTGACACCTTATTGTTATACTTCTTTTCCCTCTTTTGGTCAGGATGGCATTGTTGATCCCATGGTGCCCAGGCCAGGCTCATCCCTGGGAGTCATCTCACATGCCACCAGGGAGAATTTCACCCCTGGATGTTATGTCACATGCAGGGGGGAGGGCAATGACTTCACTTGCAGAGTCGAGCTCAGAGAGACTGAGGCCACATCTGAGCAACAACAGATGTCCTCCAGAAGTAACTCTTAGGCATGCCTACAGGTAGTCTAAGCTTATCTACTACCTATGTAAACTTCACAAGAACAAACCTCAAGATCAAGGGCTTGGCCTATTGATCTGAGCATCCCTAATGTTTGACACAGTATCTGGGGTTTCCCCAGTGGTAAAATTTAATAGTTCCATATTGTTTCTCCCATCCCTCAAGGGACTTTGCCAATACTTTCTATCTGCTTAATATACTCTGGGATGTATCTTGGCATTACATTAAGCTATACAGCATTAAAGGCCCTCATTATTATTCTGGGTTCCCTGTGTTTGGACTGCTTAAATGATCTATCTAGACAGGTTGAGTTAGGTTATGTGCTACAGAAAATTTAGGTTCTGGACAGAATAAACTTTTCTTCCTTTGGTCTCAAAGAGTAGGTGAGGTTCTAAATACAGACAATGTCTTCCTTGCCCCCGTGTTCTGAATAACCTTCATCCCAACCTGATCAGTTTCATTCTTATCTCTACGTACCAGTTTATACATATATAAAACAACCCCTCAAAATCCAGAAATACCAATTACCACTCTGGACTTTGTCTGCTATAAGAGCTTACACTCTAGGCCCCTGTTTTCTTATAAGTATTTTTCCTAAATGAGATAATGGTTCTCTTTTAAGACTTCTCTTTCTCCATCTGAAATTGGCCAAACTTCATAATATAAGACTGGTGCCTCTAGCTTTAGTTTGCCTTGTGCCTTTTGGATAATTATGATACTATATATCAAGGTAATCTTGAGCTACAAAACCCCTGTGACATGCCAGATGATTATGGCGTGACGCTAACCTTTCAGATGACCAGATCTTCACTTATTAATGCTAATCGAGGGTTTCATAGGATGGGAACCCTATGAAGATTTAGAAGATTTTTTCGAGTTAGATTTCAACATTTTATTCATGTGCAAGAACATTATAAAATATTTAATAAGCTTCTTTAAGGTTAAATTTCATAGCCAACCTCATACATTTTGGACGGCTCTTGCTTTTGACTTTCTGTGCCCAGGTGGGGAGGAGAGCTCTCAGCCCTTCCTAATCTTTGGCTAAAGAACCATGAGCTCACCTGAGGAGCTAGTCTTTTCATAAAGATTCTTGGCCCCATGATTCCCCACCACTTCCGACATCCTCACCAGGCCTGCCGGCTGTCTCCTGCTTCCACTGACCAGGCAATATGAAATGACTTCTTCTGAAAATTCTGATATACAAAACTTCTCTACCTCTATCAGTGACACTGTCTACGACTGCTATCTGTGAGATAACATCCTTCCTGTTTTCCTCTGCCGCTGTGGACATTTATAAGGATCTTTTCACACACATGTTGGAAAATACCACTTTTAAGTTCATTCCTTACAGTAAATTAGCTGGAGTGAGGTGCTAGAGTGATTGAACACAGTCTCGACTCTTAAATATATTGCCAAGGTGGTGCAAAGTGGCTCAGTGGCAGAGTTCTCGCCTGCCATGCTGGAGACCTGGGTTCAGCTTCCGGTGCCTGCCCATGCAAACAACAAAACATATTGCCAAATTATTTCCAAAGTACATGCTACTAGCTAGGTCTGATCACTAAAGTGTTGCAACTATTGGGTATTTTTAATCTCAAGAGCATAAAAGGTAAAAGACAGCCATCATTCTCATTTATGTTTATCTTATAAAGGTATAGAAAATTGTATTACATTTACTGAATGAATGTGTGTGTGTGTCTGTTATGAGATAAGCACATAAAACTTCTGTGTCTTTAAGTATGCTCAATTTATTCTTGGTGCCTCTAACTCCATGAGCTGTAGATTTCGTTGGCTTACTGAATTTGGTAATTCAGTAATTACCAATGACTTGTATGGTTGAAGAAAAAATTACAGATATGATAGACAAAATTCATATCTGGGGGCAAATACAATAATGTATGATAAATGCTAAGATAGAAGTTCAGGATTCTGTGGCTGATACTTCACCCAAACCAGTGGGCTCAGGAAAGGCTGCCTACAGAAAGGGAGACATAGGTAAAATATGAAGATTGAGCAATTAGTTATTTAACAATGGAGCACGCAGCTGGAGAATGGAGAAGAAATATTATTAAGAGATCATGGCTTGGTCAAGGTGCTGTAAAAAGTCCAGTGTGGTTTCATCAGCTACTGTAAAAGAGATGAGCTATATTGATTTTTTTTCAATGCTGTCAAAATGCAATATACTGAAATGGAATGACTTTTATAAAGGGAATTTATTAAGTTACAAGTTTACAGTTCTATGGCCAGAAAATGTCCAACTAAGGCATCCAGAGAAAGATAACTTGACTTAAGAAAGGCCAATGTCTGTCAGCTGGGAAGGCATGTGGCTGGCGTCTGCTGGTCCTTGTTTCCAGTTCCATTGCTTCCAGCTTCTGCTGCCAGTGGTTTCTGCTCTAAGCATCAATAGCCTTCACTTAGCTCCTCTAGACACAGCTCTGGGTTCTGGCTTGTCAGCATCTCATGGGAGGGCACATGGCAACATCTGCTGGCCTCAGCATCTCCAAATGTCCATGTCTACACATATGCTTGCTCTGTTGGCACTCCAAGCATCTCCAAATGTCTGCAACTCTGTTGGCTCTGTCACTTCTGAAATTTCTCCAAAATATTTACTTTTTAAAGGACTCCAATTAACTAATTAAGACCTACCTTAAATGGGTGGAGTCATATCTCCATCTAATCAAAAGGTCCCACCCACAATTGAGTGGCTCAGTCTCCATGGAAACAATCTAATCAAAGGTTTCTACCCTACAATATTGAGTCAGGATTAAAGAATGCTTTATTTTGTCCTAAATTTTCTGTGGCACACAGTCTAACTCAACCTTTCTGTATAGTTCATTTAAACAACCCAAACACATGGAGCCCAGAATGGGAATGAAGGTTTGTAATTCTGTATAGTTTAATGTAATACCTGTATGTTGGGCAGATAATTAAAAAGTACTGGAAAAGTCCCTTAAGGGACTGGAGAAAAAATATGTTAAATAGTAAACTTTCCCACTTGGGAAACCTTAGTATTCTCTCAAACACTAGTGACTCTCAAGTCAACAGGCCAAGCCCTAGATCTTGAGGCTTGATCTTATGAAACTTATTCTGTGGTGGAGTAGCTAAGTCTACCTTTAAGTATGCCTGAGAGTTACTTCCAGATGTGGCTTCTCTCTCTCTAAGCCCAATACTGCAAGTAAAATCATTACCCTTCCCTCTACATGGGACATGACCTCCAGGGGTATGGGTCTCCCTGGCCACGATGTGGGACATGACTTCCAGGGATGAACCTGGACCTTACAGTGTGGGATCGACAATGCCTTCTTGACCAAACGTGGGGAAAGAAATGTAACAGATCTGGTATCAGTGGCTAAGAGATTTCAAATAGAGTCAAGAGGCTATTCTGGAAGCTATTCTTATGCAAGCTTCAGCCATATATTGCTAATTGCCACAGTTGGCCAACCCCCAGCCAACATCATTCCTATTAACCCTAAAGAACACCCAGGGCTTTATTTGAAATCTTATGGAAATTGCAGGCACTAAATTTACTTTTCAAAACCTGAAACCTTCAGATGGTTTGTAGACCAGATAAGTCCTGAAACCCAGAGGTGCCAGTATCTCCAAGAACATCAACTAGTTCCATACCCATTCCATGCTGTTGACACCACTTTTCAACATGAAAAAGTTAGAATGGGCATAACAAAACCCAAATATCCCTAAAGATTGGGAGAAGGAGGAGTTGTAACAGAGAAATTAGGATTTAACAAATGAGCATGCCTACCAAATCATTATATTGATATTTCTTCTTTAATCTCCAGTGTCTTGGAGTAGCTACAAGGAAAAACCAGAAATTATGGAACGGTAATCTATACTAAAATCTGTTCTATAACTACCTGTTAAACCGAACTTTGAAATTTGTTGCTTCTTTTGTATATATATTTCACATTTAAAAATGTTTAAAAAAACTAATTGTAGTTCTATATTGTAATGATGAACAAACTAAAAATAATATTAAGAAAACAATTCCATTTACAGTAGCACCAAAAAGAATAAAATATTTAGGAATAAATTTGAAAACTCTAAAACATTGTTGAAATAAATTAAGGAATACTGAAATAAATGGAAAGACATCCCAGGTAGACGTTTTGAAGGACTTAATAGTGTTAAGAGGGTGTGGTGTCTTGGAGTTATGTATCTCAGAAAAACATACTCTCAATCTTAATCCAAACCTATGGGTGTGAACTCATTGTAAAAGGACCTTTTAATGATGTTACTTCACTTAATGTGAGTCCTGAGTCTTAATCCTATCACTGGAGGCCTTACAGAGAACCCCACAGAGAGAAGCCATGGGGAGCTGGAAGTCAACAGAACCCAGAAGTGGAAGGAGAAGTCAACAGGTGCATTGTCATGTGATGATAAATCAAGGAGCCCCAAAGTTTTCTTAGCAGCTGGGAAATAATTGGCCTTGGGAGTAAGCAAGCCTTCTAACCTCTGATACTGTGATCCAATAAATTCCTGTTGTTAAGCCAACCCTTTGATTAGTGTTTGTTTTAGCATATAGGAGACTAAAACAGAGGCCAATACTCTGCTCATTGACTTACAGACTCAATGCAGTTTCTTTCAAAATCCCATTTGGATTTTTTTCCAGACATTAACAAGATGATCTTAAAATTCATATGGGAATTCAAAGGTCCCAGAATATCCAAAACAATCATGAAGAACATAATTAGAATTCTTTCACTTCCCAATTTTCAAAACTTACTGCAAAGATCCATAATCAAGACAGTGTGATAGTGGTATAAGGAGATATCTATACATTTATATTATATATATATTGCATTATGTACACCAATTTAGACACATTCTTAATCTTAATCTGTATTCCTGTCGGTGTGAATCCATTGCCAATAAGACCTATTAAAGATGTTATCATAGTTAAGGTATGGCATAAGCTGAAGAAATGCTTACATAGAGTGCCACAGGGAAGACCCAAAGATGGAAGTCAGTGGAACCTGGAAGAGAAAGGAGAACACGCCGCAATGTGAAATAAGGCAGGGATACATGTCAAGGAACCCCGAGAATTACGGGCAGCCAGCACTAGAATACTACAGATACTGGGAAGCAATCATTACTTGCTGACGCTTTGACTTTGCATTTCTCCTAGCCTCAAAACAACCTATAAACTGAACCAATAAATTTCCATTATTTAAGCCAACCCATTGTGTGGTATTTATTTATCATAGTAGCTAAGGAAAACTAAGACACTATATATCAGTGAAGTAGAATTGAGAATCCAGAAAAAAATACAAATATTTATTGCCAATTAACTTTTGACGAGGGTACCAAAAGAAATCACTGGGGAAAGAATAGTTCATTCATGAAATAGTGCTGGAACAACGGCTGCACAAACAACAGCATGGATTTGGATTTCTACTTCACACTGTAGGGTGGGTTGGTTGGTTGGGCAGTAAGGGCTGCTAACGGTTTTGGTGTTGTTTTAGGGGAGTGATGAAAATGTTTTAAAATTGATTGTTGTGATGTTTACACAGCTCTGTGGATATACTAAAAACCATTTAGTTGTACCTTTTAAGTGGTTGAATTAAGTGGTATATGAGTTACATCTAATAACTTTGTTATAAAAAAAACGCAAACTCTCCCGTCAGAATATGATGGTCTGTGACAAAGCTGTAACAGTGGTATGAAGAGAATGATTTGAACTCAGTTTAGGAGTTAGAGTCAACAAGCTCAGTGACATTATTTGGGAAGGTTCAGATGGTTTGGATAACTCAAATCTTGTAGGATTTCCTCGAGAGCTTTCATGGTAAGATGGAGAGTGATGATAGATCATAAAGGAACTGAAGCAAGAAGAAAACCAGCTCTCAGAGGGAGAGGACTGACCCTGCCAGGACAGACGTCCAGCTGCCATGATAGTAAAGGTGTGTCAGCTGTTAAAGTACTGACATACTGCCATGAAGATTAGAAGTAACTGCTTCCTGGAGCGACCCTCACCTACTCCCCCCCTCCTCCCTGTGCCGCCCGTGGGTCCTCCCAGCTGCAGTGGCCATCTGGACTTCTCCTCCCACCCGGCTCCCCACCTCCCCTCTAAAGGGATCTCCAAGCAGCTAAAGGGTCAACGTCTGCCGGGGGGCAGAGGCTGCTAGCGCCTTGCAGGACAGCTGCGACTTGTGCTTTGTTCTCATGGCTGATTATTTTAGGTGGAGGTTCAGAAAACCGTCCATGGTCACGTTGCTGGCTAACGTTTCGCCTCCAGAGAGGCTAACCTGCTGTCATATACCATCTCTACTCTTTGAAACTCTTTGAGTTTTCTCTGTGGCCTCATTTCTTACCTTGTCCAGGTTGCTAGCACAAACATCACTGATTGGTTAGCTTGCACAGCTAATCCTATGTTAGCATCACCTTCTGCGACGACTTGAATTGACAAATTCTGTTTCAAGCACTTCATGAATGTGAATTCATGTAATCCTAATAACAACTCCAGGAGGCAGGTACAGTTATTATCCTCTTGTTCCCAATGCCAAAACCACGGTGCCAAGTTCCCAGCTTGCCAAAGGCCCTGCAGTGCTTGAGAGGTAAAGCCAGGCGTGTACCCTGTCAGCCCACCCACGTAGCCCTCACACGGAGCGTGCTGTGGTCTCTCAGGGGCAGCGCTCATCTCAGGGCACACTCACCATGGCATGGCAGAATCTGGTCGGTTGACAGCGGTCATGTGTTGAGCTAAATAAAGCTCAGTGGCCGATGCAGTGCATGGTGCAGGCTGCAAACTCGTTTTCTTCAGCTGAGAGAAACCCACTCAGCGTGGGAGGAATGATATCGATAACAGCAGCAAATATATTTAGTATAATGCCATGCAGATCTCATTTAATATTACCCAATTTATCATAATTTATTACATCAAATTCATTTAAACTAATGTTTAGTCATTATCAATATTAATATAATAGGTTAATACTATGATATAATATGGATACATTTATATATTTACTAATATTTATTATTTTAGACAAATTTTTCAGAGACAACATTAGTGTGCTGTTCAACTGATATGTATGCATTGTTAGGTGAAAAACACTGACTCGGAGCTGTGTCATGAGCTCTTTGTGTGTGTGTGTGCCTAGAAACGTTCTGAAAGCATACAAAAGAAATTATTCACAGTGGCTCCCTGCGGGTACAAATAGGAGATAAGAAAACAGTTTGGGGGATATTTTCTTTTCATTTAACAACCTTCTGTTCTGTGTACATTTTAGCAGTAAGACTGCATTTTTTCTCTCATACAAAAAAATTCCCTTAAACCTGAATTTTATTATTAACCCTTATTATCATGAATGATCTATAGTTTAAAAGGGATATTTATGACCATAATATCATTTTATCCTCTCACTGTGAGGTATAAAGGGCAGATACTATCTCCTTATCACCTATAAGCATTTATTTGCACTCTTTTCATCATGTGCACACATTATAATGAAAGCATGGTGTATCTATGATTACCATTTTACTCATTCATATTTGAGGAATAATTGTTCAATCATTCATTTAACAAATACTCATTAAGCATTTATTATGTGCCAATTTCTAATAGAGGTTTAACACTAAACATGAGGGATCACAGTAGTGAACAAACGGTAGGTTTCCCATGCTTATGGAACGACACTGTCCTTGAGAGGAAGAAAGAATTCAGATAATAGCAAACGATCACATTAAGTTAGCATTATACAGAGAATTGGAATGGGTTATGATGGAGAATGACTGGGTGGCCTTCTCAGACAGGGTGGGGAAAGCCTTTCTTAAGTTCACCGGCAAGAAAGAGTCCCGTGAAGACCCCTGGGCTGAGTAGTCTAGGCAGAGAAACAGCCAATGCAAAATCCTCGGGTGGGGGTGAGTTTGACACGTTCAGGGAACCAGGAGAGTGTAGTGGGATGCGGAGGGGGAGAGTAATAATACATAAGGATGCAGAGTTGGGCAAGGGGCAGGTCATGCAGGATTTTGTCTGTGAGGATAAAGAGTTTATGGAATTTGGATTTAATTTCAATTGCATGGGAAAGCAATGGGAGGTGTTTAAGGGGAGATGGTTTGATTTCATTTGGAGGAACAAGAAGGAATGCGGGGGATCCGTTAGGACCTATCATGGTTGTAGAGGCAGGGACACGGATCGGTGCCCATTTTGGTCTACATTCGTGTTTACACGTGTCTGAGACAAACTCTCAAATATTCATTACGACACTGTGTGCCTAGTTACCCGTTGAACTTCTAATTTGGGATCTCTGCACCTATGGCACCTTAGCCCATCGGGGCACGACTCTGAAGTGTGCCCTCCGTGGGGTCTCCACCTTTACTGCAACAAGGGCACGGATGTGAAGTGTGCCCTCCGTGGGTCTTACACTTTTATCCCACCAGCGGCACGGATGCGAAGTGTGCCCTCCGTGGGTCTTACACTTTTATCCCACCAGGGGCACTGATGCGAAGTGTGCCCTCCGTGGGCCTCACACTTTTATCCCACAAGGGGCACCGATGTGAAGTGTGCTCTCCGTGGGTCCTGCACCTTCATCCCACCAGGGGCACGGATGCGAAGTGTGCCCTCCGTGGGTCTTACACTTTTATCCCACCAGGGGCACCGATGCGAAGTGTGCTCTCCGTGGGTCCTACACTTTTATCCCACCAGGGGCACCGATGCGAAGTGTGCCCTCCGTGGGTCCTACACTTTTATCCCACCAGGGGCACCGATGCGAAGTGTGCCCTCCGTGGGTCCTGCACCTTCATCCCACCAGGGGCACGGATGCGAAGTGTGCCCTCCGTGGGTCTTACACTTTTATCCCACCAGGGGCACGGATGCGAAGTATGCTCTCCGTGGGTCTTGCACTTTTATCCCACCAGGGGCACCGATGCGAAGTGTGCCCTCCGTGGGTCCTGCACCTTCATCCCACCAGGGGCACGGATGCGAAGTGGGCCCTCCGTGGGTCTTACACTTTTATCCCACCAGGGGCACCGATGCGAAGTGTGCCCTCCGTGGGCCTCACACTTTTATCCCACAAGGGGCATGGATGTGAAGTGTGCCCTCCGTGGGTCTTGCACCTTCATTCCACCAGGGGCACCGATGCGAAGTGTGCCCTCCATGGGTCTCACACAGGCACTCAGAGACCCCCGGAGCCCCCGAGCCTCTCCTCCCCTCCACAAGGAAACCAGGGGTCTGACTCACTTCAACCCCCATTAGTTCTACAATATTGTTTTCAAAGGAAATAAAAGAAAACCTAAAGGGCGTTTACCGGAAACTGCCTTAGTGACGTCATGAAGTGTAAATTCCAACCTTAGCCGCCGAAAACCTGGTACGTCTTTTACGTAGCCCCGCCCACCTCCTAGCCACGCCCCTTCCCCTGCGTCTTCCCTTCCCAGCAGTCCGGACGCTTGGGGCGGGTTTCCTGTCCTGCGCACTCCGGAGAGCGCGCCTCCCTCCAGGGCCCTGTCATGCGCATTGAGAGACCAAGGCCTGCGCATGAGCGGAACTGGCGTGCTAGGCGGAAGTGACGAGTGCTGCAGGCGGTGGGAGCCGCGTCCGTCCGGGTGGGCGGGCGCGTGGCTGACATGGCGCCCTCCGTGAGGCTCGGGGTTCTCTCGGTAGTCCTGGTGGTGTTACTCTGGGGGGCTCCCTGGACCCACGGGCGGCGGAGCGACGTGCGCATCGTCACGGACGCGAACTGGAAGGAGCTGTTGGAAGGAGAGTGGATGATAGAATTGTGAGTGCCGGGGCTGCCGCGGCGCCCCTCGGTCTGTCGGGCCGGCCGGGGTCCGAGGCCGACTCTGGACTCCGACTCTTCCCCACTCCACGCGGCCCGGGGTCCCCGGAAGGCGCCCCGGGCCCCTCCGATTCTTCCAGCTCGTCTTCGGAGCAGCTACCAGCTTGTTCCCCGCCCCAAGCCCTCGTCCCTTGCTCGGGATGTTAAGTTTCGTCTCAGGTGTCCCCGGCCTCGTCTCCGGGGCTGCGGCGCGGAGAGCTGGTGTTCCTCCTCCGGTTCTCCGCAGGGGTGGGGTGCGGGTGGGGGCCTGACTAGCTCGCATGCACGCTGTTTCGGGGCGATCCTGCACAGGCAGAGCTTCCAGACTCATTTCCACCCAGCTTGACAGGAAAGGAAATTCAGCAGACGCTCCACTTCCTCTTGTCTTATCATCCGTAACAGATAGTTTTATGGTGCTGGAATTTAAGGCTCTTTATTTGATTTGGCACATAATATTACGTTCTTTTTTTTTGTAAGTGCCCAGAAAATTTAACTGGGTTTATCTTTAAATCTTCATTTTCTTTTTCCTCCTTTTTATTGCTTTTTTCTTTATCTCACTCCACATTTCCTTTCTCCTCTGCCTGTGTGTTTTTGTAAAGTAGGGAATATCTTGGGTTGTGACTCCTGAGCCCCTGTGATATTTCATTAAAAGGTAAAATTAATGTATTACATAGTGTGATTATAAACTCTTAGGAGTTCCGACTCATCATCTGTTGTTGAATAAAATCATGAATGTGGCGATTCCATTATAATGTACATTCTACAGCCATTGCTTTAAGAGCTAAAGAAGTGATGGTGACGGTATCAGTGATACATTTGTATTATTAGAGATATTAGTAAAAGCACCGTAATTTAGCGTTAACTGTCTGCAAGTTGCTTCTAACCACCGTGCATACATTATTATATTTAATCCTCCATGAATTCTGTAAAGTAGGTGTTATTTCCCCCATTTTGTAAATGAAAGTCAGATGCCTAAAAACCTTAATTAACCTGTACAGATACTGCTTTATTGTCTTCCTCTGGGTCTGCAGAGCCTGAGATTGAGTAGGCATGTGATAATTGCCAGACACCCCTCCTGTACCAGAGGCTTGGCGCATGTTTCCTGATTCACGGACGCAACTAAAGCTGCCCTTCAGGGAGGCAGGTGTAGGTGGGCATCTTCAGGGGTGAACCCAGAAAGCAGAATCAGTGGCTCTTGAGTCATAAAAACAAACAAAAAAAGGCTTAGAGGAGGGTAGGATAGGGGAAAAAAGTTTATAGTATGCATATAATTTGCAATTCAGTGAAATGAATTTTCAGGCACCATTGAAGCTTTGGCAGGCAGGAAATACAACCAGTGACAGCAGTTGTTTCCAGTCATTATCATGCATAACTTGTTTTAGATTGTTTATGCAATATGCAGTTTCATAAACAATGTGTTGAGCAATAGTGATTATGAATTTACATGC
The DNA here is from genome assembly GCF_023851605.1 of Tamandua tetradactyla. Lineage (NCBI taxonomy): Eukaryota > Metazoa > Chordata > Mammalia > Pilosa > Myrmecophagidae > Tamandua > Tamandua tetradactyla. Next base: position 1,205,318 of record NC_135340.1, on the reverse strand, counting down.
AAAATATAATCAAATGCTCTTTTAAGGATTTTTAAAACTCATTCGATCAAACTAAATATAGCTGTACAAAGTGAAGTATTAAGGTGAACAAAACGCCACATTGCTTATATAGCATGTTCGAATTAGAGCCTGTATCTGAAATTACAGAATAGGGTAGTGTATTTTCTTTTTTCTGTTGTCTTAGCCTAAAGGTTTTGAAATTAAGGAAGTCCAACTAAGCAACAAAAGGAACTGGAAAAGGGCTCTAGTGGTCCTAATGTTAGTTTGCTCTTAATAACGTGTGAGTTACCTCAGTAAATCCATCTCTGATCAGTCCTGTTAGAGAGTTTTCGTTGTGATACAGTTTATATGGAGTTTGGCTTTTATATGTGATACCGGTTTGTCTTGTTCTGCAATACCTATTAATTGTAGTTTTATTTTCATAAAACAAGTCAAGAAAATATAATGAAGTACAAAAACTGTACTCTTGCGTTTAACAGGCATAGGATTCTTGGTTCTGTAAAAGAATTGAGGCAGATTGTAAGGTAATATACCCTAAAATGGAAAAATACAAAGCTTAGGGAAAAATCAGTATCTGGGAGGATAGTGAATACCAGAGACGTAATTAAAATGCTAACATGTTTGCTAGAGAGTTTGTAAACCAGAGAACTTGGAAAAAGGCTGTCCAAAAGAGTTTCATTGGCCTGCCTAGTGTTTGTGTTTATAGGTTAAGTTTGGGGTAATATTTTAACATAAAAATTTAGATTTTCAGCTTTTAAATATGAGTGGAATACACTACTCAACCAGCACTTTCCTGTGGCAGCAATGCTCTGTAGTCCTGTGGGCCTCGAGATATGACACAGACTTCATTATTCACTACAGCTCTTTACTTCCTGTTTTTCTTAAAGCAGCATCTTACGTTTATAATTCCTTCACTGTAAGATTATTAAAATTGGTGAACTCTGAATTTGGCATTGAGTTTTCTGGTGACCACATTTTAATAGAGAAATCTAAAGACTTTTAAAGAACTGTCTTGTATGTGGAAAAGATCTTCTGCCTAAAGAACGGCTTCTTGGAATTATTTTTACGTGATTAGCATCATCAGTTCCTAGTTCCTGTTTTCTAGAGTGTTAGACCCACACTTAAAACTTTTTTGTCTTCATAAAATTAACCGCGTTGCTATCTTCAGTGTTTTTAGTAGAAACTCTTTCACAAACTAAAAATTAAAAATTTTTTTTTTAATCCCAACAGGGATGATCGTATTAGAGTGCTTAACTTTGTAACATATAATTAGAAAAAAATGTACTATTAGGTTTTAGATGAAAGCCATTAGAAGTGTATTTCCTACCGGTGGTCTGTGTATAGTTTTCAAATCTTGCTCTGTATTTGCCTTTGTGTTTATTTGTAAAATGTTCGTGGATTGTTAGATCTCTTTTCAGTTTTAATTCCTACTGTCTCTTTTAATCGTGTTTTTTAGTTATGCTCCATGGTGTCCCGCCTGTCAGAACCTTCAGCCAGAATGGGAAGGTTTTGCTGAGTGGGGAGAAGATCTTGAAATCAATGTTGCAAAAGTAGATGTCACAGAGCAGCCAGGTACCGTGAATGAATGTTGTTTCTTTGCCAATTGGATTGGTATGTTTTTCCTGTTTTCCACATTATGTGGTCTTATTTCTCGCTTCTGTGAGGTTTTGACTGTGTAGCAGTCTGCAGCTGGTAAAGCTCACCCACCTCCCCGGTGCAGGCCTAGGGTGCTATTGCTGCCAAAACCGGACGTCTCGGCTGGTTGCGCCCCTCATTTCTTGCATGTTCTGCTCTTTAGGGACCTTGGGGACATCTTGGCCTGTCCCCGCCTTGCCGAAATAACGGCCTCTGATCTCTTCTTGTTTACATCCCAGGCGCCAGACTAGCGTGTGCGATGCTTTTGAGATGTGTGAAAACATTGTGGTCCAGCTGTACATTGGCCAAGCCATTGTTTGCTTTCACACCAAGCTTCAGAATGAGGAGCGTGCTTTTGAGGCTCTTTGTATGTCAGGGATCTTCTCTTCTTTAGAGAAAATCTAAATCTCTGAAATTGAATTTTTCCCAGATTTAATGTCTTTGATACAAGGACATGGGCTTTTAATTATAAAAGCTCTCAAGGTGGGTGCATGGGTGGTTCAGTGGCAGCAGGAGACCCAGGTTTGATTCCTGGATCATGTACCACCCCCCCTCCCCCACCCCATCCCCCAAAAAAACTCTCAGAGTTATGGGGTCTGGTGCATTCCTGATGTGAACCCCCTCGGCAGGTGGCAGGCCTTGATGATAGGACAGTCCTTCCTCAGAATCAACCTCTTCTCACTTACTCTCAGGGGTCGCAGCAGTAAACTTGGGTTCCTGGCTCTCTTCCCATCCCAAATGATGATAATAATGAATATTTATGAACAGTTCCCTTTTGTTGGCATTTATTATTTAATTTTCATACAATTTGTGAACCCCCAGACAGGTGGGTAAGAAAACTGAGGCCCAAAGAGGTTAATTCTCACTCTTATCAGTGCTTGGCTAGTACTATTATTGCCCCTCTTATGGAAGATTCATACTATTTTACATTTTTAGCAACACCTTAGAATCTGCTTTTGTTTCTTGAATGCCATATGCAATTTCATTTGATTTTAGGCCTTCCTAAAATGATACTGATAAACTGTGTTGTCCATGAATGATCTCTAGTTGTCTTGTCACAATGGTATAATGAGTGTTTATATGTATTTATGAATGCCTTCAATAACATACCTTTTTATTGACATGATATATGGTGATCTCTTTATAAAGTTGCTGTGAGTACATAATTGAGATTTTTTTTTTGTTCATTACAAAGCTCAACTATTTTAAGTATTTCATATTCTTTCCCCATTAGTATTTAAGTAATTAAGAATCAACTTTAAAGTAGCCAGTAATTGACCTATGTAAAACCTGCAATGTGTTTTGTTTTTATTTCTGAAGCCTTTCTTTATGTCTATAGGGCTGAGTGGACGATTTATCATAACTGCTCTTCCTACTATTTATCAGTAAGTATGTAAAGACTTTATAGTTATGGAGAAGGTAGCATGATAGCGTAATATTCAGAATAGTAAGCCTCTGGCTCGCATCACATTTAAGGAGCTGAGGTAATTTTATTGTGTTCGGCAGGTATACTGGAGGGCTGATTGTGCTCTTAGAGTTGTTGTAGGTGCCTTAGGATAGATGAACAGTGCAAGTAACATGGTCACAGTTCTTAAAAGTTTGTAATGATGTTATACTGCACTATAAACCATGATGAGCCCAAAGTAATGGTACAAGTTTAAGTCCTGTAGGAGTTAGGTAAGGGAGAAATAAGCCGCTGTGAGCGGGCATGGCTCCCAGAGAATTTCAAGTTTAAACACAACCTTAGAGGGAGTACAGGGCATCTGAGTGCGGGGTAGGCATTCCTTTCTGAGGACAATCTCATAAGCAGTGATGATAGAAGCACAGTAGCTAAGAAAGGGTTGTGGCTCAGCCTTGGGGAGAGTAGTAGTGATATGGTTGGATTTTGAGTTACGGTGAACAACATTATGTAGTCTTCATTATCAGGTCTTTTCGTTTGACTTCTAAACCAGGGGTGGGAAACTTCAAATCTTTGTACCTTCCCTGTCCTTTATATCATCTGGCTGATAGGTTAAATACCGACATATACTTTTATCCTCATTTGAAATTATGGAAACAATTTGTTGGCAATATTTTGTGTTTGTGTCTTGTATCTTGCTTTTCCTGTTGTTTTTTTCCCCTTATGTTTAAATCTGTTTGTGGTGCCTTCTTTATTCACCCTGCTCCCTTTGTATCTGTTTCTGTTTTCTGTCTCCTTGAGTGCTTTTCCTTTTTCACTCTTTACCCCACATGTCTTTAATTGGCTGTAATGTCTCTTCTTTTCCTTCTTTACTTCTCAGTACTCCCTGAACTTGGAATTTCTGGCTCCTTTGCTTTTAGTTACATGTTTATTATTCCTTTTCCCCTAATTTCTGCTTGTTGAAATCATACTCATCCTTCAAAGAACATCTCAAATGCCTTCTCCAGAAAAATTTTTTTGGGAGGCAGGGGCATGGCACTTGTGGTCTTTCACTCTGGGTGGGGAAAGGATCTCCTGTACCTTCTGTAAGTAGTAGGTGCTATTGGGAATATTTGCACTTTAAATAGAAGAGTTAAGTAGGATTAGACCGGTAGTTCTGTTTAGGGTAGTTTGAAAATGGTGAAGATAAGGGAGCAGGGAGAGTCATTGTGACCCTATGACGAACGTCATATTGGGTTGGGAAGCAGGAGGGAGATCTCGGGGAGAAGCAGCCGGACTGCACAGGAGGGACGGAAGCCCTGAACCAGATGACTCCTGTGACTTAAAGCGTGATGGCTGAGATGATGTGATGATAACTGGAAGTACCGGGAAAATACCTTTAATTTTTAACTTATCATTTAACAGTAGCTGATATTCAGTATGTGCCAGGTACTATTTTAACAGCTTTTCATAAAGTAATTCCTTTAATATGTGTATTATGCATAAAGCTTAAAAGTGATTTTTCTGAGATTTATCTTTGAACTCTCATGGTTTTGTTATTTGTAAGAATAACAGTAACAAAGTTTTAAGTCAGGCTTGTTTTAAAAGTATAGATTTGTTTAATTAAATTTGGGGCTAAAATGTCATGAACAGGTAATGTAATTATGTATGCATCGCTAATGATTTTATGTATTGACAATAAAATGACGTGAATAAGTAGCAAAATCAAATTTGTTATTTACTAGGTGCTGGTTAATTTTTAACTCTGGTCCTTTTTAGTTGTAAAGATGGCGAATTTAGGCGCTATCAGGGCCCAAGAACTAAGAAAGACTTCATAAACTTCATAAGTGAGAAAGAGTGGAAGAGCATTGAGCCTGTCTCATCCTGGCTTGGCCCAGGCTCTGTCCTGTAAGTATGGAGGAATTTTCTCTTAGCCGTTTCAGAATTAATTGGAACGGGTAATTAAATTTCATGCAGATGAAGCATTCACACTGAATTATTTCCTGGGCTCTTAGGGTACATTCAGATTTATCACGTGTTACTATGTGTAAGACCAGAACAGATACTTTCATCCTAGCAAGCTAGAAAGAGGTGTTCTATAGATTTAAGTTGAATCCCTTTTCAGGAATGTTTTAGCTTGGTGCATATGGCCATATGTATCAAAAACGGGAGTAGTCCCCTAAGAGTGTGAGCAGTGGATGGTAGAGCTATGACTTAATAGTTTGAATGAGAACCTTCAAATGTTTCCCTTTGGTCTTCAGTTCTCTGTGTGAAGAGAATGAATTATGTTTGATTACCCCCCCATCCGATAATGCATATGAATAGTATGGAAAATTAGTGACTCTAAAGGTATGACTCACTACTGAGCTTTATATATAGCTGGAAGCAACTGTATTATTACCTGGTAGCAGCTTGCTTTGGGGCAGTAAGGATTGGAGATTGCAAGCATGTTTCCTGCTTTGCCATTGGGATTTAAGGCCGCATGAGTCCTCCAAGAGATATGGGGGTTGCAAGTTTTGCTGAGGTCGTCATGTATTCATCCCAGTGTGCCTTCTCCCTTATGTTTATCCCTAGAGTATGGGAAACTGGGCACTGATTGCATAAGATTAAAAAAAACATCCTGGCTTCTGGGGATGGTGGGGAGTAACAGCCCTAAGCGGTGTTTGGAAATAGCACTTTGCCATTGGCACCTTTCCTTCCATGCCTCTTTCTGTCTTCCTGAGAAAACTCTGAATTGAATTGTCCTTTAGCCAGCAGAGTTCCCCAGCCTAACCACCAGCCAGCCTGAATGAGGAACCTCGGGTTCCTGGTAAGGGTTTAATCAGTGCAGGCCACAGTGAAGCTGCAGAGTGTTTTAGGTTTCGATTCCTTTGTCCTATTCCTATTTTGCTTCTTACAAAACAGATGTGACATGGAAAGCAATGTGATTAAAGTATTTGCTGTTGAACTGAAAATGCAACTGGTCTTTGTTCTGTAAAATCTCATCTTATAAATGAATCATAACCGCTTTCCAGTAGAAAATGGTTGATCATGAGTCTCCATTGAATCCTCAGAGCAGCAGTCTGTCCCTTTTTTTTGTCAAACTGAATAGGGCACTTACAGTGAGCTCAGTGTGTTCCCCACCCCAGTGACTGGTGTTTAAATTAGGATGTTCTATGGTAGCTTCGTCATGTTTGAGCATCCCACAGACCCTTCTTGTTTTTGAAGCCTTCTGCCTTTTTGTAACTGGCCCTAAAGCCCTTGGATTTAATTATGTAAAAAAAAACAATATTTTACTTATATGATGACTTAGCATTTGTTTCCTATGTAATTATTTTCTGTAGCATTAAAATACATCACACTAACACTATTGTAACTTTTATTTTTATGCCAAACTTGATGTAGGTACAGTCCTGGTAGCTTGTTGCTTGTGTAGTGTTTTCCTGCAGTTACACTTAGAGAGTCCATTGATTTCAGGAGAGACCTAGTCTAGTTAAAAATCTCAGTTCCTCTTACATGAGAGGTATTGGGTTCAGAATAAGCTGTAAAGGTGGTAGAGGAAGATGTCCAAGAATATTTAGTAAAAGTTTGAAGGAATAAAGAAGCCACCTCATTCACAGTCCTGAAAGGAGCTATTTAGGAAGTGAACTAAATTGATGGCATTCACAACTACAAAAAGCTTCTTACAGACTCCTCAGGTAGTGCTTGGGCCCTTATTAGGACTTCACTGTTTTTGGAGGAAGCCTTATATTGAGGTAAGCTTTACCTCAAATTTCCAGAGATTTATTCTGCCCCTACCCTAAAAATGTAACTCTCCTTTTATTATTTAGTAGCCATTCAAATCAATATTGTTCATCAGGTCTCTTTCAAACTAATCATCCCCAGTTTCTTGAATTGTATAAATGTTTTCAGGGACTGTTTGTATTGTTATAAGCCTTTATAAATTATCCTAAAAAATGAGCATTGTGAACCTGATGTAATCTGATTAATTTTATGTTTTGGATTATATTGATTGGATAGATATCAAAGCCTATGTCTGGAAGATTGTTAGCCTTTTTTAGTTGCATTGTCAGGTTGGTTAATAATTTTGAACTCTTAGTTAACCAAAACCCTAAGGTTTTTTTTTTTTAGTTTTAGGGGTGGGGTGCATGGTCTGGGAATCAAACCCAGGTCTCCCTCAGGGAAGGTGGGCAATCTAACCACTGAACTACCTGCCACCCCTAAGATTTGTTTTTTTAATGTACGATTATGGTTTATATTTCCTTCCTCCTATTTTGTTTTCTTGGAATGAAGTAATGTAAGACTTTTTTATTTCTTTTGAATTTAATCTTGAAAGGATAGGCCAGATCTAACAAATACCCTTAGGAGATTGTTATCATTCTTTCCTTTTAGAAATATGAAGAACCTATATTTAGGAAAAATCATACAGCTGGAGAATGTCAGGTTTAGGACAAGATGTTAGAAATCTGGGCCCATCTTTTTTCCCCTAGTATCATCTCCTTCCTCAAAACCTCAGGGGGAGGCTGGCAGACCTCTCGCTTTTCTCCTGTCTGCCCTCTACTAACCTCATGGCAGTTCCTGCTTCATTACTAGAAAGTTCACTTTTATCCTTTCCAATCTTATAGCCATTTAGAAGACTGTAGTAGTGGCCCCAGTTTGAAAGTTCTAGATTATTTCCTGAAGTGAAGTTGAAGATGTTAAAAATATTTTAAAAAGGCAAAAGTGAAAAACAGGCAGTTAATCTTTGGTGATAGAAGACAAAATAGTAGTTATATTTGGAGTGGGTGGGTTGGTTTTGACAAAGGAGTCTCCTGGGATTTTGGAAATGCCCTCTATCTTGAGCTAGGTGGTTATTACAGAGGTGTATATATTTGTAAATATTCATCATTGTGACTTACAAGGTATGTTATAGTTCACCTACTGTTTTTTTGATGGCCTCTACTTAAAACACCAAGTTGGTTTATCCTGAGTTTTTTCTTCCTCAGGCTCCCTTCCTTGTTAATTCTTTGGAGGATTTCAAGGGTGCTGTTTGCTTACAGTGAGTGTACCTTAGTCAAGTGGTTCATAAAGCCTGTGATTTATTATTCAGAATGTACTGGAATTTTATATGGCATCCATCTGATTTGCTCGACCTCAGAAGGCATAAGGGGATATTTTATTTTTACTTTTCAAAAACAGTATACAGGGCGGGCAAAGGTGACTCAAGTGGCAGAATTCTTGCCTGCCGTGCCGGAAACCCGGGTTTGTTTCCTGGTACCTGCCCATGCAAAAAAGAAAAACTGATAACAATTGCTAATCCCTCCTTACTAAAAACAACCAAAGATATCTTAGTGTAAACTCTTATAGAAAGAAAAAATAATTATTGAACACTTAGCAAAATCATCAAATAGATAATTAATGATTAGTGTGAAAGCGGTAGGAGAAAAGGAAAAATAGTTATCAAGTTTTATTTATGAGGATGTCACATAGTGGCAAAAATTCAGAAACATTACTTTTCATTAGCAAGCATTCTCATTTCAGTCACGAAATCCGTAATATATCATTAGTCTTTATGCGAGCTATAAAATTGGTTGTGTTGGGGAAATTATAGAGGAGGGAATAGAATAGATTTGAATGTATACACATATACTACTTCAGAGCTATGTATTATTTTTCAATCTTCTCTCTTTTATTTTAGGATGAGTAGTATGTCAGCACTCTTTCAGCTATCTATGTGGATCAGGGTATGGGCTAAAATTTTATTTATATTTTAAATGTTTTTGATACTGTTGCTTTTTATAAAAGACCAGGTTTTTATTTTATTTTTCTTTCGATTTTAGACTTGCCATAACTACTTTATTGAAGACCTTGGATTACCAGTTTGGGGATCATATGCGGTTTTTGCTTTGGCAACTCTGCTTTCAGGATTATTATTAGGACTTGTAAGTATTTCATTTTCAGAGTTCTAGGAAAAAGATTAATTTTAAAAATTTTATAATTTGATATAGTTGTACTAGCTATATGATATATTATGCATTCAGATTTCTTACAGTGTTTATTTTTGCAGTGTATGATATTTGTGGCAGATTGTCTTTGTCCTTCAAAAAGGCGCAGACCACAACCATACTCTTCAAGTAAGTATATTTTTAAGTATTTCCTTTTTATTTACTGTGGTCTTGTTAATTTCCGTAAACACAATCACATATTTAACAGATAGTCTTCTAGCTTAGCTTCCTAAATGTGGAATTGTGGTCTAAATCAGTCATGGACCATGAAACACTGTTATTTTTTTGACTTGTATAAAAGTATGGAGGAGTTTAACATTGCATATGGACAGTAGATATTTAATAGCATTGATTTGATATCAGTTTATTTGGAATTTTCATATTCGTGGATCCATGTATATACCTAAGTCAGAATTTTAGGAAAGTCAGAATGAGTCTTTAAAGTCGTTCATTAGTACAGTGACTACATTTGAAGATTGTTATTTATATATCAGCCAGTTTTAAGGTTTTCTGGGTAGGAAATCGGGAAAAGCGGTTTCTGTAGCTTTTTTAGGATTTGTATTGACACTGTGTACCTTATTACAAAATGTTTACTTAATTAGAAGCATTAGCTGTTGTCTGTCTTAGTATAAATAACTATAGATAATTCTATTATATCTATTGTTCTATTATAGATAATTCCAATTTTTAATCTTGAAAGTCATACTGTTCAGAAAGTCCTCATATTTGCAAAGTCTGTAAAGAATTTTCCCATATCTTTCTCTTGTCCCACTTTCTCTAGACTGCATAGATGATTATGTTCTTGTTTTATGGTTGAGGATGCTACGGCTTAAAGACCACACAGAAATTACAGAGCTAAGTGTAGAACCAAATCAGACTCTTCTGTTGTGCTGCCTGTTTTTTTTGGCTGTATTGGATTTACTGAGATAAAAACATAAAATAAAATCAGTAGAGAAGTGTTGGTGATAGCTGAAATAAGATTTCATTTAGAATGTACCTGTGCACTGGATGACTGAGTTTATTCTTCTCCTAAATAATGGCATTGATACTAAAATAGGTATGTCTAGAAAAGAAATCATTTTATCCATCAAAGGCCACTGACCCACAGGAAAGAATAAATAGTTCCTACTCAAAGACAGATTTGTTTCCAAGTTTAAGGTAAAATGTTCATTCACAACTTGTAATTGTGAATAAAATATACAATTTGATTAATGCAAAAGATAAATCCATAAAAATACCTAAACAGTTATGTTTGGTTTTTCTTGATTACCTCTGCTCTGTCTTTACCCTCAAATAAGTCTTACAGCTATCAGACAGTCTGGAGGGTGATCAGTGTGCACCTTGCCTTGGCTCTGCAATGACACCAGTTGATGCTACAGATACATCCTGGAAGATGTGATCTGTTACCAGATCATGTTCTCATCTGGGTCTGAGAAGGCTGCCGAGGGCATCTGCATAGATTGTTTTCTCTGAGGAATTAGGTGTTGGTTGTCATAATGCTGGCCCCTAAGCTGAGTTTCTGATTCAGAGTTCTGTGGGAGGAGCTGAGAATTTGCATTTCTAACAAATCCCAGGTAAAATTGCTGCTGCTGGTCTAAAGCTCACTTTTGAGAACCACTGTCTTAAAATGCTTTTAGTAAGAAAATCTGTAACTCCCTTGTTCTGAAAGTGTTTGTCTTTTGGTTTTAACCATACAATCTTCTTGAAAGAATATTGGCTCTGATGGGTTCACCAGGATATATATCTGGCGTTTTCAAAAGATGTTAAGTGTTTTTGAATTTGGAGGGTAGGGACAGTGAATAATTTAGCACAATTTAGGAAACTTTTGAAAAGATGAACTTAAAGAAATGGCCAGAGAAGATACTGTATCTCTTATAACAAGTTACAACGAAATTCATTTCTTGGAAATGAGTTTTTTTTAATTTTTTTATTTATTAATTTAAAAAAATTTAGAACAAATAAAAACATTAACATATCATTCTGTTCTACATACATAATCACTAATTCTCAATATCATCACATAGTTGTATATTCATCATTTCTGAGAACATTTGCATCAATTCAGAAAAAGAAATAAAAAGACAACTGAAAAAGAAATAAAACGATAACAGAAACAAAAAGATTAAACATACCATATGCCTTACCCCTCGCTTTCATTTATCACTAGCATTTCAAACTAAATTTATTTTAACATTTGTTCCCGCTATTACTTATTTTTATTCCATATGTTCTACTCATCTGTTGACATGGTAGATAAAAGGAGCATCAAACCCAAGATTTTCACAATCACACAGTCAAATTCTGAAAGCTATATAATTATTCAATCATCATCAAGAAACATGGCTACTGGAACATAGCTCTACATTTTCAGGCAGTTCCCTGAACATCTTGAACAATAAGGTGATATCTACTTAATGCGTAAGAGTAACCTCCAGGATAACCTCTCAACTCTGTTTGGAATCTCTCAGCCATTGACACTTTGTCTCATTTCACTCTTACCCCTTTTGGTGCTGAGTCTCAGCTCATTCTAGGATTTCTGTCCCACGTTGCCAGAAAGGTCCACACCCCTGGGAGTCATGTCCCATGTAGACAGGGGGAGAGTGGTGAGTTTGCTTGTTGTGTTGGCTGGAGGGAGAGGCCACATCTGAGCAACAAAAGAGGCTCTCTTGCAGGTGACTTAGGCCTAAATTTTAAGTAGACTTGACCTATCCTTTGCAGGGTTAAGTTTCATATAAACAAACCCCAAGACTGGGGGCTCAGCCTATAGCTTTGGTTGTCCACACTGCTTGTGAGAATATCAAGAATTCAACTTGGGGAAGTTGAATTTCTCCCTGTTCTCACCAGTCCCCGAGGGGCACTTTGCAAATACTTTTCCACTCACTGATCAAATCACTGTGGGATTCATCATGGCCTCACCTGGACAAACCAACAAAATCTCATGTCCTCCCCAAGATTCGAGTACTTATGGTGTTCAATCAAGCTATCAACATAAGTTATATTAGGAGATGCACTAGTCAAAATATAAATTTTGTACCAAATAAATATTTGCTTTAGTCTCACAAGTAAGTTGAAATCTTTAAATATTAATTACCATCTATTTTCAGCACCCTGCGGTAATGACATTCCTTTGTTCTTCCTCATGCACAAATATTTTTAAAATTTGTACATTTAGTCACTATCATTATACACTCTAGGCATTCCTAGATTATACCATCACAATCTTTATCGTCTATCTTTCTTTCTGATTTCATTTATGTCCCTAGCCCTCCTCCCTCTATCATTCTCACGCGCAGCTTCATTCAGTGTTTTAACAAAATTGTATTACAGTTAAGGAGTATTGCGCCATCCATTTCAGAGTTTTTATATTCAGTCCTGTTGCACAATCTGTATCCCTTCAGCTCCAATTACCCAGTATCTTACCCTATTTCTATCTCCTGGTGGTCTCTGTTACCAACGAAATATTCCAAGTTTATTCACTAATGTCAGTTCATATCAGTGAGACCATACAGTATTTGTCCTTTTGTTTTTGGCTAATCTCACTCAGCATAATGTCCTCAAGGTCCATCCATGTTGTTACATACTTCATAACTTTATTCTGTCTTAAAGCTGCATAATAATTGCATCGTATATATATACCACAGTTTGTTTAGCCACTCGTCTGTTGATGGACATTTTGGCTGTTTCCATCTCTTTGCAATTGTAAATAATGCTGCTGTAAACATTGGTGTGCAAATGTCTGTTTGTGTCTTTGCCCTTATATCCTTTGAGTAGATACCTAGCAATGGTATTGCCAGGTCATATGGCAATTCTGTATTCAGCTTTTTGAGGAACCGCCAAACTGCCTTCCACAGTGGTTGTACATTTGACATTCCCACCAGCAGTGGATAAGTGTGCCTCTTTCTCCACATCCTCTCCAGCATTTGTCATTTTCTGTTTTATTGATGATGGCCATTCTGGTGTGTGTGAGATGATAGCTTATTGTGGTTTTGATTTGCATTTCCCCAATAGACAGGAAAGTTGAGCATCTCTTCATGTGCCTTTTGGCCATTTGTGTTTTCCTCTTCTGAGAAGTGTCTGTTCAAGTCTTTTGCCCATTTTGAAATTGGGTTGGCTGTCTTTTTGTTGTTGCGTTGAACAATCTCTTTACGAATTCTGGATACTAAAGCTTTATCTGATATGTTGTTTCCAAATATTGTCTCCCAGTGTGTAGGCTGTCTTTTTACTTTCTTGATGAAGTTCTTTGGTGCACAAAAGTGTTTAATTTTGACGAGTTCCCATTTCTTTCTTTCTTCATTGCTCTTGCTTTGGGTGTAAGGTCTATAAAACCGCTTCCAAGTAAAAGATTTATAAGATATTTCCCTGCATTTTCCTCTGTTTTATGGTCTTAGACCTAATGTTTAGATCTTTGATCCATTTTGAGTTAACTTTTGTATAGGGCGTGAGATACGGGTCCTCTTTCATTCTTTTGCATATGGATATCCAGTTCTCTACGCACCATTTATTGAAGAGACTGTTCTGTCCCAGATGAGGTGGCTTGTCTGCCTTATCAAAGATCAATTGTCCATAGATGAGAGGGTCTATAGCTGAACACTCTATTCGATTCCATTGGTCAATATATCTTTATACCAGTACCATGCTGTTTTGACCACTGTGGCTTCATAATATGCCTTAAAGTCAGGCAGTGTGAAACCTCCAGCTTTGTTTTTTTACCTCAGGATACTTTTAGCAATTCGGGGCACCCTGCCCTTCCAGATAAATTTGCTTATTGGTTTTTCTGTTTCTGAAACGTAAGTTATTGGGATTTTGATTGGTATTGCGTTGAATCTGCAAATTAATTTAAGTAGAATTGACAACTTAACTCTATTTAGTCTTCCAGTCCATGAACACGGTATGCTCTTCCATCTATTTAGGTTTTCTGTGATTTCTTTTAACAATTTCTTGTAGTTTTCTTTGTATAGGTCTTTTGTCTCTTTAGTTAAATTTATTCCTAAATATTTTATTCTTTTGGTTGCAATTGTAAATGGAATTTGTTTCATGATTTCTCCGTACAGATTTTTGAGTGTTCATCTTGTAACCTGCCACTTTGCTGTCCTCATTTATTCGCTATAGTAGTTTTGCTGTAGATTTTTTCTGGTTTTCAACATACAGTATCATATCATCTGCAAACAGTGAGACTTTTACTTCTTCCTTTCCAATTTTGATGCCTTGTATTTCTTTTTCTTGTCTAATTGCTCTGGCTAGAACCTCCAACACAATGTTGAATAATAGTGGTGATAGTGGGCATCCTGGTCTTGTTCCTGATCTTAGGGGGAAAGTTTTCAGTTTTTTCCCCATTGAGGATGATATTAGCTGTGGGTTTTTCATATATTCCCTTTATCATTTTAAGGAAGTTGCCTTCTATTCCTATCCTTTGAAGTGTTTTCGACAGGAAAGGATGTTAAATTTTGTCAAATCCCTTTTATGCATCAATCGAGAGGATCATGTGGTTTTTCTGCTTTGATTTGTTGATATAGTGTATTATATTAATTGATTTTCTTATGTTGAACCATCTTTACATACCTGGGATGAATCCTACTTGGTCATGATGTATAATTCTTTTAATGTGTTGCTGAATTCGATTTGCTAGAATTTTTTGAGGATTTTTGCATCTATATTCATTAGAGAGATTGGTTTGTAGTTTTCTTTTTTTGTAATATCTTTGTCTGACTTTGGTGTGAGGGTGATGTTGGCTTCGTAGAATGAATTAGGTAGCTTTCCCTCCTCTTCAGTTTTTTTAAAGAGTTTGAGCAGGATTGGTACTAATTCTTCGGTAGAATTCACTAATGTTTGGTAGAATTCACATGTGAAGCCATCTGGTCCAGAACTTTCCTTTTTGGGAAGCCTCTTAATGACTGATTCAGTTTCTTTACTTGTGATTGGTTTGTTGAGGTCATCTATTTCTTCTTGAGTCAAAGTTGGTTTTTCATGCCTTTCTAGGAAGTTGTCCATTTCATCTACATTGTTGTATTTATTAGCATAAAGTTGTTCATAGTATCCTCTCATTACTTCCTTTATTTCTGTGGGGTCAGTGGTTATGTCTCTTCCATTTCCGATCTTATTTATTTGCATCCTCTCTCTTCTTCTTTTTGTCAGTCTTGCTAAAGGTCCATCGATCTTGTTGATTTTCTCATAGAACCAGCTTCTGGTTTTATTGATTTTCTCAATTGTTTTCATGTTCTCAATTTCGTTTATTTCTGCTCTAACCTTTGTTATTTCTTTCCTTTTGTTTGCTTTGGGGTTAGTTTGCTGTTCTTTCTCTAGTTCTTCCAAGTGGATAGTTAATTCCTCAATTTTTGCCCTTTCTTTTTTGATATAGGCATTTAGGGCAATAAATTTCCCTCTTAGCACTGCCTTTGCTGCATCCCATAAGTTTTGATATGTTGTGTTTTTCATTTTCATTTGCCTCGAGATATTTAGTGATTTCTCTTGTAATTTCTTCCTTGACCCACTGGTTAAGAGTGTGTTGTTGAGCCTCCACATATTTGTGAATTTTCTGGCACTCTGCCTATTATTGATTTCCAACTTCATTCCTTTATGATCTTAGAAAGTGTTTTGTATGACTTCAGTCTTTTTAAATTTATTGAGACTTGCTTTGTGACCCAACATATGGTCTATCCTTGAAAATGATCCATGAGCACTTGAGAAAAAGCTGTATCCTGCTACTGTGGGGTGTAATGTTCTATAAATGTCTGTTAAGTCTAGCTCATTTATTGTAATATTCAAATTCTCTGTTTCTTTATTGATCCTCTGTCTAGATGTTCTGTCCATTGATGAGAGTGGGGAATTGAAGCCTCCAACTATTATGGTAGATGTGTCTATTTCTCTTTTCAGTGTTTGCTATATGTATTTTGGAGCATTCTGGTTCAGTGCGTAACATAAATGAAGATTGTTATGTCTTCATGCCGAATTGTTCCTTTTATTAGTACATAGTATCCTTCTTTGACTCTTAACTGTTTTACATTTGAAGTCTAAATTGTTGGATATTAGTATAGCTACTCCTGTTCTTTTCTGGTTGTTATTTGCATGAAATATCTTTTCCCAACCTTTCACTTTCAACCTATGTTTATCTTTGGGTCTAAGATGTGTTTCCTGTAGACAGCATACAGATGGGTCCTGTTTTTTTAATCCATTCTGCTAGTCTATGTCTTTTGATTGGGGAGTTCAATCCATTAACGTTTAGTGTTATTACTGCACGGGTAGTACTTTCAGTACTTTCTTCTGCCATTTTGCCTTTGGATTTTACATGTCATATCTAATTTTCCTTCTTTTTACCTTTACTCTTAGTCTTCCTTTTTACACTCTTCTCCACACCTCTCTCTTTTTGTCTTTTTGTACCTGTCTCTAGTGCTCCCTTTAGTATTTCTTGCAGAGCTGGTCTCTTGGTCCCAAATTCTCTCAGTGATTTTTTGTCTGAAAATGTTTTAATTTCTCCCTCATTTTTGAAGGACAATTTTACTGGATATAGAGTTCTTGGTAGGCAGTTTTTCTCTTTTAAGAATTTAAATATATCATCCCATTGTCTTCTTGCCTCCATGGTTTCTTCTGAGAAATCTACACATAGTCTTATTGGGTTTCCCTTGTATGTGATGGATTGCTTTTCTCTTCCTGCTTTCGAGATTCTCTCTTTCTCTTTGACCTCTGACATTCTGATTAGTAAGTGTCTTGGAGTATGTCTATTTGGATCTATTCTCTTTGGGGTATGCTGCACTTCTTGGATCTGTAATTTTAAGTCTTTCATAAGAGTTGGCAAATTTTCAGTGATAATTTCCTCCATTAGTTTTTCTCCTCCTTTTCCCTTCTCTTCTCCTTCTGGGACACCCGCAACACGTATACTCTTGCGCTTCATATTGTCATTCAATTCCCCGAGTCCCTGCTCATATTTTCCATTTTTTTCCCTGTAGTTTCTTTTTCTTGTCGGATTTCTTATGTTCCATTCTCCAGTTCACTAATCCTATCCTCTACCTCTCGAAATCTACCATTGTAGGTTTCCATTGTTTTTTTCATCTATTCTACTGTCTTTCATTCCCATAAGTTCTGTGATTTGTTTTTTTCAGACTTTCAGTTTCTTCTTTTTGTTCTTTCCTTGCCTTTTTTATATTCTCCCTCAATTCATTGATTTGGTTTTTGATGAGGTTTTCCATGTCTGTTCATATATTCTGAATTAATTGTTTCAGCTCCTGTATGTCATTTGAATTGTTGGTTTGTTCCTTTGACTGGGCCATATCTTCAATTTTCCTAGTGTGATTTGTTGTTTTTTTGCTGGCATCTAGGCATTTAATTACCTTAATTAGTTTATTCTGGAGATTGCTTTCCCTTCTTTTACCTAGGGTTTTCTTGCTGGATGAATTTGTTGTCTATCTGTTCTTTGACATTCCGTTCAGCTTTATCTGGACCTCTAGCTTAGGTTATGTTTAACAGGAGAATTTTTCAGTCCTTGTTTTCTTGTTTCTTGCCCTGCTTGTATGGTGCCTTCCCCCTCCCCACCCTTAGGAGAGTCTACTTAGGTATTATAGACCCCAGGGGATTTTCCCAGACCACCCTTGCCTATCAGGAGGAAAGAGTCACCTGCATTGGTTTTCTGTGAGGGTGAGATCCAGCAGATTAAAAGACTTTCCTGTGAAGTCTCTGGACGCTGTTTTTCTTATCCTACCCAGTATGTGGTGCTTGTCTGCCTGCAGGTCCCACCAGCATAAGATGATGTGGTACCTTTAACTTTGGCCGACTCTCCCTGCTGGGGCGTGGTGGAGACAGAGGAGAGGTTGTAGGCTGGTTTTAATGGCTTCAAATTACCAAGCCCTGGTGTCTGAATTCCTTGAGGGAGGGATTCCATCTGAGTTGGGCTTCACCCCTCCCCTGGGGAAGGCACAGGCTCCAGAAAAGCCCTCAGACGAGCTTGTTTCTGCCTATGCCTGGGGCAGTTGCAGCATGAGAAGTCCTGCTGCTGTATCCAAAGGCAGTCAAGCCTTTGTAGAAACACAGCCACAAAAACTTCTGTTTCCTTCTGGTGTTTTTTTTTTTTTTTCTTTTTCCATCAGCCCTGCCCCCTTGGCACTGGCGCAAAAATGAGCGACCCTCTGCTTTGACCAGGTTCACCTGAGCTGGGGGCCTATTTTTAGTAGTCAGAATTTGTGAATTAATTCCACAATTGGTGTTTGGTTGGGCTCAGACCCTGCTTCTGGTAAAGTCCCTTTCCTTTACCCTCTGGGAAGCAGCCTTTGGGGGAGGGGTGCTGGCCACTACGGCTTGGGGAACTCATGGTTCTGGGGGGCTCACAGCCAGTCCAGCTGGTCCAGACTGGGGTACGCTGTGTGTCTGCTCACTGACATGGTTCCAGCAGCCGTTCTGTACTGTTCCTGGTTATTTAGTAGTTGTTCTGGAGGACGAACCAAAACGTGTACAGTGCTAAGCTGCTACCTTTGGAAATGAATTTTTTAAGTGACTTAGCCAACTGATGTCAGGCTACTCAAGTTCTTTTCTCCTCTGCCAAGATTCACAGTAAAGTAAGAGAAACCTATACTTTTAAATATCTGTGAATTTGGAGAGATTGAAAGGCATAAAATAATGGGTTTTCTGAATGCTGTCCCAAATTATTCACTAAGAAAGCAGTGTAGTCTTTAAACTACAGATTTGATTGGGGATTCCACCCCTTCTGCTTTTGAGCAGTATGACAGAAGTTTCCTAACTTATCTGAAACTGTAACCTCCATTAAGAAATGGAAACAATTACACCTGCCCCCATTGGATCATTATGAAGCTTATAAGATAGATATGCAATGCTCACGTTATCCTGGTGACAGGTACTAAACACTCAGTATTTACTACTCAGATGATTATATAATTTATTTTTCTTGGTGACACTGATGGATATATTTTAGTGAGATATTACTGCCTCTGTAGGAGGCCCCATGATTTCAGTTGTTTTACATTATGTGTGTTTGATTAATTTTGAGTTCTTAGAGAAAGAAACTCAACTTAGTATAGTTTTGAGCAAAACAGGATGTATTGGCTTATGTGACAAAGGAGGCTTGAGGGCAGAGTTGAGTGGATCTTGGGGCTCCAGTGATGTTAAGACACTGTGTTTCTGAATTGCTCAGTTCTCCATACCTTTGCTTGACTTCATTCCAGCCTGGTCTTTCTAGTTGGTACCATCAGCCAGTTGTAGAAAGCTCAGCTCACAGTCCTGGAGTAAGAAGACAATCCACTGTTTTCCTACCCCCTTCTGTTTTTTGAAGGATTCTGGTTGACTCTGTTTGAGTAAAGGGCTCACTTAAATCAGTTACTAATAAGCAGGATTTCTCAACTTGCCCGCTATGGGCTAGATAATTCTTTATTTTAAATGACTCTCTTACGTGTTGTAGAATGTTAAGCAGCATCACACTCTGTGTACCCCTCCTCCCCCTTTGTTGTGGTGGTCACAAATGTCTCCAGACATTGCCAAATGTTCCCTTTGGGGGCAAAATCATCCCTGATGAAGAACCATTCCTGCAAAATAGCATTCACCAGAACTAGAGGGGATACAGGCCCTCTAAAAAATGTAAAATGTATATGCATGTTTGTACATATTTAAAAATTCATTCATCGTATAGGTAATTACATTCATTTTAATTTTTGTAATTAAACCTTAATAAAATTATGTATTTGAGGGTTGAGAAGGGTGCATTTATAAAACCAGTTGAAAAAAATAAGGACATGAATGCAGCCTTCAGACATAAGTACTTGATTGCTTTCCCTTGGGAACTGAAACAATGTTAATGTTCAAGCTTGTTTCAGTATCTCTATTGACTGAAAATGTGCAGGCATACCTAGAGATATCACAGGCTTGGGGCAGACCACCATAATAAAGTGAATATCGCAGTAAAGTGAGCCACATATTTTGGTTTCCCAGTGCATATAAAAGTTATATTTAAACTTTACTGTAATCTCTTCAGTATGCATTAATGTTATGTCTAAAAAATGTTCTTACCTTAATTAAAAAATACTTCATTGTTAAAAAATGCTAACCATCATGTATGCCTTGAGTGTGAGTTGAAATCTTTTTGTGATTGAGGGTCTTGCCTTCATGTTGCTGCTGATGAGTCGGGATGGTGGCCACTGAAGGGAGAGAGGCAGACTTAAGACAATAGTAAAGAGGGCCGCAGAGATAAACTCTTTAATGAAAAATTTCCCCATAGCATGTGGTGCTGTTGGAAAGCACCTAAAGAAGTTTTACCTAAAGTAGAACTTTAAAAATTGGAATCAGTCCTCTCAAACCCTGCCACTGTTTTATCGACTAAGCTTATGGAATGTTCTATATCCTTTGTTGCATTTCAGCATGGTTCATAGTGTTTTCACCAAGAATAGTTTCCATCTCAAGAAACCGCTTTCTTTGCTCATCCATAAGAAGCAACTCCTCATCTGTTAAAGTTTTATCATGAAATTGCAGCAATTAAATCATATCTTCAGAATCTACTTCTAATTCCTGTCTCACTTGCTGTTTCGACCATATCTGTAGTTATTTCCTCCCTGAAGTTTTGAACCCCCATGAGATTTGGAATCAAAGTTTTCCAGACGCCTGTGAATGTTGCTATTGTGACCTCCTCCTATGAATCACAGATTGTCTTAATGACATCTAGAATGGTGACTCTTTTCAGGTTTTTGATTTACTTTACCCAGATCTAGCAGGAGAATCACTATCTGTGGCAGCTCTAGCCTTAGGAAATGTATTTCTTAAATAATAAGACTTGAAAGTTGAAATGACTCCTTGATTTGCGGACTCATTGGCTGCAAATTGGACGTTGTTTTAACAGGCATGAGAACGACATCCATCTCGTTGTATGTCTCTGTCAGAGCTGTTGGGTGACCGGGTGCATTGTCAGTGAGCAGAATTAAAGGGAATTTTTTTTTCCTGTGTAGTAGGTCTCCACAGCAGGTTTGAAATATTCAGGAACCATGTTGTAAGCAGATGTGCTGTCATCCAGGCTTTCTTGTCCCACATATAGAGCATAGGCAGAGTAGATTTAACCTACTTTGGGGCCCTAGGAGTTTTAGAATGGTAAATGAGCATTGGCTTAAGCTTAGTCACCAGCTGCATTAGATGCTGTCAGGAGTATTAGCCCCCTAAGAGTGGCATCCTGTCCTTCGAAGCTTTGAGGCCAGGCATTGATGTTTCCCCTCTATCTTTGAAAGTTGTGGATGGCGTCTGCTTCCAATCGAAAGCTGTTTGGTCTGCATTGAAAGTCTGTTGTTGACTGTAGCCGCCTTCATCGGTGATCTTACCTAGATCTCCTGGATAACTTGCTGCAGCTCCTGCATCAGCTCTGGTAGCTTCTTCTTGCACTTTTTGTGAAGGAGGGGGCTTTTTACCTTAAACGTCATGTACCAACCTCTCCTAGCTTCACACTTTTTTTCTGCAGCTTCCTCACCTCTTTCAGGCCTTCACAGAATTGAAAAGATCTGGGCCTTGCTCCTAACTAGGTTTTGGCTCAAGGGAACGTGGTGATTGGTTTGATCATCTGTCCAGACCACGAGCATTGTCTCTGTATCAAGAGTAAGGCAGTCTGCACTCTTATCATTTTTGTGTTCACGGGAGTGACATTTTAAAAACATCTTTCAAGAACTTTTCCTTTGTACTTGAAGCTTGGTTGTTTGGCTCAAGAGGTCTACCTTTCAGCCCGTCTCAGCTTTTGACATGTCTTCCTCACCACAGCATTTACCAAGTTAATTTCTCTGTCTTACGTGGGTGTGGGTTGGAGGCACCTAAGAACAATTACTATAGTAATATCAAAGTTCAGTGATCATAGATCAGCATAACAGATAGCATAATAATAAAAAAATTGAAATACTATGAAATTACCAAAATGTGATACAGAGACAGAAAGTGAGCACATGCTGTTGGAAAAATGGTGCCAATAGACTAGCTTGACAGAGTTGCCACAAACCTTCAAATAGTAAAAGATGCAGTATATGCAAAGTGCAATAAAATGAGGTAAGCCTGTATAAAATAGTTATACTTAATGCGGTATATTTTCTTACAACTTGCTATCTGGAGAATTAATTCTGGTTCATTAATTTCAGTTTGGCTTTAAATAAGTGGGTAATTGATTAAATTTGATAAGTAAATAGTCTTCCAAGCAAGTTTTTATTTTTATAATAGCGACTTGTTTTGTCTTATTCTTAGTGGTGGTTTCCTTCTGGAAATTCAAATGTGTGATGAACACGAAAGCAATTTATGGGCCTAAAATTCACTATTGCACTGTGAATTTATCTCAGTTTTAGTCTAAAGTTAATCTAATATATCAAAAAAACACACATATCTGATCTTTATCTTTAAGAAAAATTATTACCGGAATCTCCACCATTGAGAAAAGTGGAGGAGAAACAGGCCGATGAAGATGCTTCCGAGGACGAAGGTGGAAGTAAAGAGCGAACCAACAACAAAGACTTTCCGCAGAATGCCGTGAGACAACGTCTTGTGGCTCCTTCATTGCCCACAGATAAATGCTAACTAGTTTTTATAAGTATCTTAATATTATGATTTTGACAAAAACGGAAGATCTATCATTTGTTTTGGAGCAAACTGTGACTTACCTTGCAAGGGTCGTTCTAGCTTGTCATTAGATTGAACAGCCTACCTTCAGAAAATGAAAGTAGCGCTAGGTGTAAAAGTTTGAAGGGTGGTTAAGAGCAGTGTGGTGGTAAAAGTCTGCTGCTGAGTAATAAAGTTTGACTATGTTTATTTAACAATAACCTGGTTCAAGTCTGAGTTGAGAATTGACACTTCCTAAGTATTGCATTAGTGAGGTATTTGAAGATGTACTAACGAATTTACGTTAGGGAAAAATATTTAATTGGATATAATTTTTCTCAGTTTCACTGTGTGAAGAAAAGAACATATTTCCCATTAATGGGAATTTTCCCCATAGTCTCAAGAAGTGTATATTTCACTGACACCTCTGTGGTGTTTTAGAGATATAGTCCAAAATTTCTTCATATTTTTAGATTATACAATTGATAAAAACTATTTTAATTTAATTATAGTTTTCTACACATAGTAATTAATACAGAATATGCTACTGATTTAGGGAGATTTTATAAATCCATGGTTATTGTCTTAATTCCCATAAAGGTTGATTATTGCCTTTTTTGTCCCTCTCTGTTCAGTGTATTGTTTTTGTTTTCCAATTTGGATGATAATTGCCTGGAAATTTTCCTTTTTTAGTAACTAGTGCTTTTTTGTTGGTACAATTTGATATAGTTTACTAAGGGATCCTTAAAACTGAAGAACTGTCTACAGATAACTGTAAATTTGTCAACTTGTGGTGGAATGCTTGCCTTTCAAGTAGGACACCTGGGTTCAGTTCCCGGACCATGCACCAAAAAAAAAAAAGGTGAAATTGTGAATTTGGCAACTCATCTCAGATTTTTATACTTTTTCTTTCCTTTTTTTAAAAAAAATTATTATAAGGTGAACATTCCTGATTTTTACTTGGTGTTGTAGAAGAGCTTTGATATTTTACATTTCAAAAATTCACAGAAGCTTAAATTAATATAAAATAAAGTTTGCATTCTGTTCAGGAAAATGCATCTTATAGTGGATGTTTCCAATGGATTTTTGTATCCATATACAGGAAGTTCTTAATTGATTCTGCGTAGTCAATGTATGCTGGATGTTTTAAAAGTAATAAAACATTGTCATGTTTTTGAAAAGACAGACTCTACCTTCTGTACTTTTTTTTTGACTGCTAATAGTGTGTGGTATTTCACACATACATATCAGCAAGATGGAAATTAAATGTACTTTCAGACCATAAAGAGAAGACAGGTTTTCAGCTTCACAGGAAAGAAGGGGGTAGGACGATGGACAACTGTATTAGCCACAAGAAGAGGAAGAAGCACATAAATATTTAGAATGAATCACCTATCCTTTATGTACTAGACATTTTCTGTGATGTCTCCTGTCTTGTAGGTTTTGCTGCTGTGTGAATCCATTATACTTATAGTATCATATTGTACAACAGTCTTCTTTAAAGATTTCTCCTTTAGAATGTTATTCTCCCATTGAAGAATCTGAATATGTAATAATTTTGTGATGCCTTAGAAAAATATTTTAAGCATGAAATAAAGTTTTTTAACCACTTCAGTAGAGCTGTAGACTACTTATTTTTAAATATGCTTAATTGCTTTATATTTCATTGTTCAGATGCGTAGATGTCTGCCACTGTATGTGTGTTTGATGTTTGTAATGAAAAGGCTAGATTGAAATACTTATATATTACTTGGGATGATTAAGGGAAATGATATTTTCCTTAAGGAGTCGATAATTCGGAAAACATGATCTCACAGTTCTTCAGGATTTTTGTGGCAGACACATTATTGGGCAAAGCAGGGTGGGTCTGGGGGGGCTGTCTGCATTTGCATACATTTGTTTTATACAGGTATTTGAGAACAGATGACTAAAATTTAAGAGGTAAGAAAATTCAGCCGTGATCCTTTCTGACCACCTTTCCTATTTACCTGAAATACACTGGCTTGTACTGTTCTCTTATTCCCTCTCATATGGGGTCAGTGGTGAATTGGGCTTTGTCCACCAGCAGAGAAGTCAGGGATTGGCCTACAGAGCCCTGAAATCTAGGGAAATAATGTTACACCAATTTCCCCGCACTAATAGGACTGTAAGAAGTTTTATAAGAACATGTAGGAGCGCAGATGATTTTCTCTCACACCAGAGGCTATGGGAACTGTACACAGGCTCATGTTCACTTTAACGGACCCCTTTTGTTTTCACTAATAGCTTAAAGGTGCTTAGCATGTACAAATAATTTAGGAGGGAATAAAATTCAGTAGCGTCCTCTAGAATTTGGAATGCCCCCTCCCCAACCCAGCAACATTAACTGCAGTATTAAATCTGATCATTACTATGGAAAAATGCAGTATTCTATGATAGTTAGGTTCAGGTGTCAACTTGGCCAGGTGAAGGTGCCTAGTTCTGTTACTCTGAACTTGAGCCAATGATAGGTGAGGTTCATCCGTCACTGATTACATCTGCAGTGGGCTAGGAGGTGTGCCTGCTGCAGTGAATGACTTAACCGGCTGCTGCTTAAATGAGAGACTCAACGTAGCACAGCCCAAGCAGCTCAGCACACCTCATCTCGGCACTCGCAGCTCAGCACACCTCATCTCGGCACTCGCAGCTCAGCCCAGGCCTTTGGAGATGCAGAAAGAAATCACCCTGGGGAAAGATGTTGGAACCCAGGGGCCTGGAGAGAAGGCCAGCAGAGATCGCCTTGTGCCTTCCCACGTAAGAAAGACCCTCAGTTGAAAGTTAGCTGCCTTTCCTCTAAAGAACTATAAATAAATCCCCTTTTATTAAAAGCCAGTCTATCTATGGTGTGTTGTACTCTGGCAGCTAGCAAACTAGAACATCTACCGTATATTGTCTAAAGACAACGAAAATTAGCAAGACTGAAAAAAAAGTTGTAATGAAGATTCTTGGGCATATATAATTGCTGCCACTAACTGAGTACCTTTTGAAGGTGTGCTAAGTTTTCTCGTATTTAGTCCTGACAACTACCATGTAGGGTAGGTAAGCATTCTACGTTTTTCAGATGAACAGGTTCAGAGGGCTAAAGCAAAAACAGGGGAATTTGAATCCAGTTCTGATTCCTAATCTTTTTTTCTTTTCAATATTAGTACTGAAAACGTAGCAGTCCGTATTTTGTTCTTAAAATTTTGCTCCTATAGACTAACAGTTTTTCTGATTTGCAATCTCATATTGTTGGTACTGCATTGAGGAATCATGGTTATTACTTTAAATGATGTTTTTGAAAGTAATTTTCTATTCTGAATCAACTGCTTAAACGGCATGGTTCTGGATTTAAATAATTATGAGATTAACATTTTTGAATGGCATTATTCTCGTTTTAGGGCTAGGACATTCTCCAAATTAATCTTCATAGTTTAAAGTAGAGTTTCTTACAATAAGTTACTTTTTTTTAATAATTTTTTTTTGTTAGAGAAGTTGTAGGTTTACAGAAATATCATGCATAAAATATGTAAAATACAGCATTCACATATACCACCCTGTTATTAACACTTTGCCTTGATGGTATACATTTGTTGTAATTCATGACAGAACATTTTTATAATTGTACTATAACTGTAGTCCATTGGTTACAATAGAGTTCATAATGTTGTACAGTCCTATGTTTTCTTCCAATTTTTATTCTAGTAAATAGAATATTTGATATGTGTAATCAAAAGGCCGGATTTTAAAATATTCTATTACTTGAGATGATTGAGGAAAATAATGTTGATTAATCATGCATTCTGTTTTATAGTGATCCAGTATACATACATTGTAAATGTCAAGTTTTTAAAGTAAGTTTCCCTTTTAACCACATTCTCATCTATAACTCAGTGCAGTTAATTACATTCACGATATTGTGCTGCCATCACCACCATCCATTACAAAATTTTACAGTCAACCCAGTAGACATTCTGTACAGTTTAAGCATTAATTTCCCATTCCCTACTTCCAACCCAGCACCTGGTAATCTGTGTTCTAGATGCTGACTCTGTGAGTGTGCTTGTTCTAATTATTTCCTGTCAGTGAGATCAGACAGTATTTGTCCTGAACATGTGCTCAAGGTTTATCCAGGTTGTCGCATGGATCAGAACTTCATTCCTTCTTCATGTTGAATAGCACTCCCTTGTGTGTATATATACATGCAGTACATCATTTATCTGGTCATCAGATGATGGACACTTGGGTTGCTTCCATCTTTTGGCAATTTTGAATAATGCTGGTGTGAAATCAGTGTGCAAATCTGTGCATGTCCCTCCTTTCATTCCATAGTAGTGGGATTGCTGGATCACTTGGTGATTCTCTATTTAGCTTTCTGAGGAACTGACAAACTGTCTTCCTCAGTGGCTATACCATTTTATGTTTTCATCAGCAGTGAATGAGTGTTGCTGTTTTGATAATTATCATCGAAACAATTAGCCTATTTATTCAACCAATGGCCCTAACAGTACGACTGACCGCCAACATTACGGCAGGTCACCTATTAATACACCTAATCGGAGGAGTGACACTAGCACTAATATCTATCAGCCCTACAACAGCACTAATTACATTTATTATTCTAATCCTCCTAACCATACTTGAATTCGCAGTAGTTCTTATCCAAGCATACGTCTTCACCCTCCTAGTTAGCCTTTACTTACACTTACACCAACCACACGCCTACCACATAGTTAACCCAAGCCCCTGGCCGCTTACAGGAGCCCTATCAGCACTTCTAATAACCTCAGGACTGGCAATATGATTTCACCTCAATTCTTCAACCCTTCTTATACTAGGATTATTAACCAACTTTCTAACAATATACCAATGATGACGAGACGTAATCCGAGAGAGTACCTTCCAAGGCCACCATACATCAACAGTACAAAAAGGCCTATGTTACGGAATAATCCTCTTCATCATCTCAGAAGTATTCTTCTTCGCAGGATTCTTCTGAGCCTTTTATCACTCAAGCCTCGCCCCAACCCCCGAACTAGGTGGATGTTGACCTCCCACTGGAATTTTACCACTCAACCCCCTAGAAGTACCACTACTAAACACAGCCGTACTATTAGCCTCAGGAGTGTCCATCACATGGGCCTATCACAGCCTAATAGAAGGAAATCGCATACATATGCTCCAAGCACTCTTTATTACTATTTCACTGGGCGTATATTTCACCCTATTACAAGCATCAGAATACTTTGAAGTCCCCTTTACAATCTCTGATGGGGTATATGGATCAACCTTCTTTATAGCCACCGGATTCTACAGGCTACACGTGATTATCAGCTCATCCTTCCTAATCGTATGTCTTTTCCGCCAATTAAAATTTCACTTTACATCCAACCACCATTTCGGTTTCGAAGCTGCAGCCTGATACTGACACTTCGTAGACGTAGTCTGACTGTTCCTTTACATATCAATCTATTGATGAGGATCTTGCCCTTTTAGTAATAATCAGTACAGCTGACTTCCAATTAGCAAGCTCCAGATAGACCTGGAAGAGAGCAATTAACATAATATTTACCCTATTAATTAACACCACCCTAGCCCTACTACTAGTAACCATTGCATTCTGGCTACCACAACTCAACAACTATTCAGAAAAATCTAGCCCATATGAATGCAGACTTGACCCAATAGGGTCAGCCCGACTTCCTTTCTCAATAAAATTCTTCTTAATCGCAATTACTTTCTTACTATTAGACCTAGAAATTGCCCTACTATTACCCCTGCCCTGAGCAACACAAACTAACTAACTTGAACTAATACTAGCTACAGCCTTATTCCTAATTTCCCTCCTAGGACTGGGCCTAGCCTATGAATGAATCCAAAAAGGACTAGAGTGAACAGAATATGATAATTAGTTTAACTTAAAACAAATGATTTCAACTCATTAAACCATGATCCAACACGTGATTATCATATGTCATCAATTTACATAAACATTCTATTGGCATTTTCAGTGGCACTGCTCGGACTTTTAATATACCGCTCTCACCTAATAACATCGCTACTATGCTTAGAAGGGATAATGCTATCACCATTTGTCCTAAGCACAATAACGATCCTAAGTACATGCTTCACCCTATCAAGCATAATGCCAGTGACACTGATAGTCTTCACAGCATGCGAAGCTGCTGTAGGACTAGCCCTCTTAGTCACAGTATCAAATACATATGGCCTAGACTACATACAAAACCTCAATCTCCTGCAATGCTAAAACCAATTATCCCAACTATCATACTATTCCCACTAACCTGACTTTCAAAAAAAGAAATACTATGAATCAACTCAACCACTCATAGCCTGTTAATCAGCTTAATTGGCTTACACTTATTTTGCCAGCCATTCGACCTAAGCCTAAACTTCTCCCCCACTGTCTTCACAGACCCATATCGACCCCACTACTAGTACTAACCATGTGGCTACTACCTCTGATACTCCTAGCAAGTCAATCCCATCTATCTAAAGAAACAGTTACACGAAAAAAACTCTATATATCAATACTAATTATACTTCAAATACTTCTAATTATAACCTTCACGGCTACAGAACTACTCCTATTTTATATTCTATTTGAAGCAACATTAATCCCAACCCTCATTATTATTACCCGATGAGGAAATCAGACGGAGCGACTAAATGCAGGCATTTACTTCCTATTTTATACACTCCTAGGCTCACTGCCCCTTCTAGTAGTACTAATTTATACCCAAAATAATACAGGCTCACTAAACTTCCTAATAATAAAATATTTGGCCCAACTACTATCAGCACACTGAGCCTCAAATTTCCTATGACTGGCATGCATCATAGCATTTATAGTTAAAATACCACTTTATGGCCTCCACCTGTGACTTCCAAAAGCCCACATCGAAGCACCAATTGCAGGATCCATAGTCCTAGCAGCCATCTGATTAAAACTAGGGGGCTACGGAATACTAGGCATAACCGTGATACTTGACCCACTCACAGAATATATAGCCTACCCATTTATCATACTATCTCTATGAGGCATAATCATAATGAGCTCAATCTGCCTTCGTCAGACAGACTTAAAATCCCTAATCGCTTACTCATCGGTAAGTCATATAGCACTGGTAATTATAGCCATTATAATTCAAACACCATTGAGTTTTATAGGGGCATCCGCATTGATAATCGCCCACGGGTTGACATCCTCTATACTATTCTGTTTAGCCAACACAAATTACCAACGAATTCACAGTTGCACTATAATCCTAGCACGAGGCCTTCAAACAATCATCCCCCTAATGGCTGCTTGATGATGCCTAGCAAGCCTAACAAACCTAGCCCTCCCCCATCCATTAATTTAATTGGTGAACTATTCATAATAATCCCATCATTTGCATGATCAAACTTTACAATACTGCTAATAGGCCTAAATGTAGTAATCACAGCCTTATATTTACTTTACATACTAATCATAACACAACGAGGAAAACCAACACCACATGCCCACGTAATTAAGCCAACTTTCACACGAGAAAATAGCCTTATACTAATACACCTCTTACCACTAGTCTTGCTATCAATCCACCCAAAACTAATTCTCGGCCTGTCCTACTGCAGATATAGTTTACACAAAACACTAGATTGTGAATCTAGAAACAGAACATAAAAACTCTTATCCACCGAGAAAGACTAATGCAAGAACTGCTAACTCCTGCACCCATCCATAAAAGATGGCTTTCTTACTTTTATAGGATAGAAGTAATCCCTTGGTCTTAGGAACCAAAAAATTGGTACAACTCCAAATAAAAGTAATAAATGTATTTGCAGTACTCACTATAATTACCATTACAATCTTAGTCCTCCCAATCATAACACCCATTATAACAAACAACAAAACAACATTCCCCTACTATGTAAAAACCTCGATCATATAAGCTTTCATAACCAGTATAATCCCAACCACCATGTTTATACTATCAAACCAAGAAATCATTATCTCAAACTGACACCGAATTACAGTACAAACAATAAAACTCTCTATAAGCTTTAAAATAGACTACTTCTCCCTAATATTCATCCCAGTCGCACTTTTCGTAACATGATCAATCATAGAATTTTCCATATGGTACATACACTCAGACCCATATATTAACCAATTCTTTAAATATCTCCTACTATTTCTCATCACAGTAATCATCTTAGTAACCGCCAACAACCTCTTCCAACTATTCATCGGCTGAGAAGGAGTTGGCATTATATCATTCCTACTGATCGGGTGATGATATGGACGAGCTGATGCCAACACCGCAGCCCTGCAAGCAGTCCTGTACAATCGAATCGGAGACATTGGTCTCATTATAGCCGTAGCATGATTTATACTTAACTCTAACTCATGAGACATACCACAAATCTTCCTACTCAACCTCGACGTAACTCCCGTTCCACTAATAGGACTACTCCTGGCCGCCACGGAAGATCAGCCCAGTTCGGGCTGCATCCATGACTTCCATCTGCAGCAGAGGGCCCAACTCCAGTATCAGCACTACTCCGCTCGAGCACCATAGTAGTAGCCGGAGTATTTCTGTGAGTACGATTTCACCCGCCACTACAAAACAACCAGCTAATTCTCACAATAGCCCTCTGCCTAGGAGCTCTCACCACACTATTCACAGCTCTCTGTGCTCTGACACAAAACGACATCAAAAAAATCGTAGCATTTTCAACGCCAAGCCAATTAGGACTAATAATAGTAACAATCGGACTTAACCAACCATGCCTAGCCTTCCTACACATCTGCACACACGCTTTCTTCCAAGGAATGCTATTCCTATGCTCAGGTTCTATCATCCACAGCCTAAACAATGAACAAGACATTCGAAAAATAGGATTATTTAACGCACTACCACTAACTACTTCCTCTCTCATCATTGGAAGCCTGGCACTCACA
Source organism: Tamandua tetradactyla (assembly GCF_023851605.1). NCBI lineage: Eukaryota > Metazoa > Chordata > Mammalia > Pilosa > Myrmecophagidae > Tamandua > Tamandua tetradactyla. Next base: position 1,173,832 of record NC_135340.1, on the reverse strand, counting down.
GGAATACCCTTTCTCACAGGATTTTACTCTCAAGACACTATCATCGAAGTAGCAAACACCTCTAACAAAACGCCTGAGCACTGCTAATCACCCTGATTGCCACAGCCCTGACAGCTGTGTACAGCACACGAATTATCTTCTTCTCCTTGCTTAACCAACCCCGATTTCAATCAACCATCACCATTAACGAAAACGACCCATGCGTGCTTAATCCAATTAAGCGCCTGGCAATCGGGAAGTGTATTCGCAGGATTCCTAATTACAAGTAACATCCCACCAATATCAGTACAACAAATAACCATGCCTCCATATATCAAACTCACAGCACCAGTAGTATCAATTGCTGGATTCATATTAGCAATATAACTAAATAATACAACCCGCAACCTACAGTACAACTACCTCTCTCAACATCACTCTTTCTCTACCATACTAGGATACTTCCCTAATATTATTCACTGCCTATACCCCTACTCAATCCTCACAACAAGCCAAAACCTAGCCTCCTCTATACTTGACTTAATCTGACTAGAAAAATCGCCCCAAAAAGTCTCTCCAAAGTAAACATTTCAGCATCATTAATTACGTTCCACCAAAAAGGACTAATTAAATTACATTTCCTATCATTAATGCTGTCCATCATACTAGCCCTCATCACACTGGCCTTTTATTACGAGTAATTTCAATAACAACAAAAATACTGATAAACAAAGCTCATCTGGCCAAAACCACCAACCGCCAACCGTGGCTATACAAGGCGGCCACACCCACATAATCCCCACGAACATACCAGTCACCTAATAACTATAAACTGCCCAATCCTCTCTATATTTTAATCCACAAAACACCCCGTAAACACCCTCATAACTAGCCAATCATAACATAACAACAGCTTCCATAATGACACCAAAAGCCATTGCACTAAAAATAACCACATTCGACCCCCACACCTCAGGATACTCCTCAGTAGCTATCGCAGTGGTATACCCAAACACCACTAACATCCCACCTAAGTACACCAAAAATACTATTAGCCCTAAAAAAGACCCACCAAAACTTAAAACCAACCCACAACCCACACCACCACCAACCCCAACCCCCCATAAATAGGAGATGGCTTCGACGAGAAGCTCACAAAGCCAATAACAAATAGAATACTTAGCAAAAGTACAAAATACATCATAATTCTTACATGGGACTGCACCATGACCAACGACATGAAAAATCATTGTTGTACTTCAACTATAAGAACTAATGACTCACATCCGTAAAACCCACCAGCTATTCAAGATCATTTATCACTCATTCATCGACCTCCCCACACCATCAAATATCTCAGCATGATGGAACTTCGGATCCCTACTAGGAATCTGTTTAATTATCCAAATCCTAACAGGCCTTTTGTTAGCAATACATTACACATCAGACACAATTACAGCATTCTCATCAGTCACTCACATCTGCCGAGATGTCAACTATGGCTGACTCATCCGCTACATCCACGCCAACGGAGCCTCGCTATTCTTCCTATGCCTATACCTACATGTAGGCCGCGGCCTGTACTACGGCTCCTACCTATACTTAGAAACCTGAAACATTGGAGTCATCCTCTTACTAGCCACAATAGCAACCGCATTCATAGGTTACGTTCTTCCGTGAGGACAAATATTCTGAGGCGCCACTGTAATCACAAGCCTATTATCAGCCATCCCATATATTGGAACAGACCTAGTAGCGTGAATCTGAGGGGGATTCTCAGTAGATACAGCCACCCTGACACGATTCTTCGCGTTCCACTTCATCCGACCATTCGTCACCCTAGCCCTAGTGGTAACACACCTATTGTTTCCTACCATCCGTCACCCTGGCCCTAGTGGTAACACACCTATTATTTCCTACCGTTCGTCACCCTGGCCCTGGTGGTAACGCACCTATTATCTCCTACCGTCCGTCACCCTGGCCCTGGTGGTAACACACCTATTATCTCCTACCGTCCGTCACCCTGGCCCTGGTGGTAACACACCTATTATCTCCTACCGTCCGTCACCCTGGCCCTGGTGGTAACACACCTATTATCTCCTACCGTCCGTCACCCTGGCCCTGGTGGTAACACACCTATTATCTCCTACCGTCCGTCACCCTGGCCCTGGTGGTAACACACCTATTATCTCCTACCGTCCGTCACCCTGGCCCTGGTGGTAACACACCTATTATCTCCTACCGTCCGTCACCCTGGCCCTGGTGGTAACACACCTATTATCTCCTACCGTCCGTCACCCTGGCCCTGGTGGTAACACACCTATTATCTCCTACCGTCCGTCACCCTGGCCCTGGTGGTAACACACCTATTATCTCCTACCGTCCGTCACCCTGGCCCTGGTGGTAACACACCTATTATCTCCTACCGTCCGTCACCCTGGCCCTGGTGGTAACACACCTATTATTTCCTACCATTCGTCACCCTGGCCCTGGTGGTAACACACCTATTATCTCCTACCATTCGTCACCCTGGCCCTGGTGGTAACACACCTATTATTTCCGCACAAAACGGGATCCAACAACCCACTAGAACTCTCATCTGACATAGATAAAATCCCATTTCACCCCTACTACACCATCAAGGACATCCTAGGTGTATTCATCATAGCCGCCACATTATTGACCCTAGTACTGTTCTCACCAGATCTCCTGGGGGATCCTGACAACTATGCACCAGCAAACCCACTCAGCACCCCACCACACATCAAACCGAATGATACTTCCTATTTGCCTACGTCATCTTATGATCAATCCCCAACAAACTAGGTGGAGTAGTAGCCCTAATCTGCTCAATCCTAGTACTAATAATCATGCCACTACTACACACAGCCAAACAATGGAGCATAATATTCCGACCACTAAGCCAACTACTATTCTGACTCTTAGCAGATAACCTACTCATCCTGAAATGAATCTGCGGCCAACCCGTCAAACACCCCTTTATCATTATTGGCCAGGTAACTTCAATCTCATACTTCTCAATCATCCTAATCTTAATACCACTAGCAGGCATCCTAGAAAACCACCTAATAAAACTATAAGCCCTTGTAGTATAAACATTACACTGGTCATGTAAGCCAAAAATGAAGTAACCACTTCCAAGGACACTCAGGGAAGAAAAACGCTGTTCCACCATCAAATCCCAAAGCTGAAGTTCTAATTAAACTATTCCCTGCTTCAATTGTAAAGTTGAACAGAGAATTAACTCATGTACTATCTCAGTATTAAAATCCCATGTACAATAATAAAAATTTTTTTAATTGCTGTGCTTAATCGTGCATACATTTATTTATCCCATGAATATTCTTAAGTACATAATAATATTAATATTACATAGCACATTCCTTATTTTCCCATCCTTAACAACACGCATATCACCACCAATATCTTTCCATAATCACCAAGCTTCGAGAAACCAGCAACCTGCTTGAATTGTGTCCCTCTTCTCGCCCTGGGCCCATCACCTGTGGGAGTTTCTAGCCTGAAACTATAACTGGCACCTGGTTCTTTCTTCGGGGCCATTTCAGTTAGATATCGCCCATACGGTCCCCTTAAATAAGACATCTAGATGGACTAGTGTCTAATCAGCCCATGATCACACATAACTGTGGTGTCATACATTTGGTATTTTTTAATTTTTAGGTGGGGGGGGATTTGCACTGACTCAGCTATGGCCTACAGGAGGCCCCGTCACAATCAATTCAATTGTAGCTGGACTTATATTGAACGTTGGTTTGACCGGCATGTTAAGTTAAAGGTGTTATTCAGTCAATGGTAACAGGACATACATATACATACACAACTAAAAGCCACAAAAAAGAGGAAATATATACAGGATAACCCCCCCACCCCCCTTAAACTCTCAGCACCATACTTACACAGTTCTACCAAACCCCCAAAATAGAACTAATGCAGCACCATCGAGCAAACAACAAGAGGTACACTTAAAACCCTACCTCCCCATTTATTGGTCGGACAACATTTTTGCCAATACTGACGTAGCACTCAAGCTCTCGCAACTTTTTAGTATAGAAAAAGCCTATGTCCTAACAGAACAACACCAGTTCATGTCGCTTAACCCTAAAGCAAGGCACTGAAAATGCCTAGATGAGTACTGTGTACTCCATAAACACAAAGTCTTGGTCCCGGCCTTTTTATTGATTTTTAGTAGAATTACACATGCAAGCCTCAACGGCCCAGTGAGGATGCCCTCTAGATCAAAACAAGATCAAAAGGAGCAGATATCAAGCATGCAAAACACAGCAGCTCAAAACATCTTGCTAAACTACACCCCCACGGGATACAGCAGTGATAAAAATTAAGCAATTAATGAAAGTTTGACTAAGTCATACTAGTCTAGGGTTGGTGAATTTTGTACCAGCAACCGCGGTCATACGATTAACCCAAATCAATAACCTTCGGCGTAAAGAGTGTTTAGGATCTCCACCCAAATAAAGTTAAATTATTCCTAAGCCCTAAAAAACCCCAGTATAAATAAGCCCAACAACGAAAGTGACTTTAGCATATCCGAACACAACACAGCTAGGGCCCAAACTGGGATTAGATACCCCACTATGCCTAGCCATAAACACAAATATTCAAACAACAAGAATATTCACCAGAGTACTACTAGCAATAGCTAAAAACTGAAAGGACTTGGCGGTGCTTCACATCCACCTAGAGGAGCCTGTTCTATAATCGATAAACCCCGATAAACCTCACCACCTCTTGCTAATACAGCCTATATACTGCCATCTCCAGCAAACCCTAAAAAGGAATTGCAGTAAGCACAATTATAACCATAAAAACATGAGGTCAAGGTGTAGCCCATGAGGCGGGAAGAAATGGGCTACATTCCCTAATACTAGAGAACATGAAAGTCTTTATGAAAACGAAGTCTGAAGGAGGATTTAGCAGTAAGTCAAAAGGAGAGTGCTTGACTGAACCAGGTCATGAAACACGCACACACCGCCCGTCACCCTCCTCAACCCTGCAACACTAGATCTATGATTCATGTTAGCAAACACCTAACTTTAGAAGAGATAAGTCGTAACAAAGTAAGCATACTGGAAAGTGTGCTTGGAATAACCAAAGTGTAGCTTAAACAAAAGCACCTGGCTTACACCCAGAAGATTTCAACTCATTAGACCACTTTGAACTAAACCTAGCCCAAACACATTACAACAAAAATTCACCCAAAACCTAAATTAAAAGATTCACCAACTATAAAAGTATCAGCGACAGGAATTATAATATACAGGCGCCACAGAGACAGTACCGCAAGGGAAAGATGAAAGAACTATTAACAGTACAGGACAGCAAAGGTCAACCCTTTCACCTTTTGCATAATGAGTCAACTAGAATATCACTTGCAAAGAGAACTTAAGTAAAAAACCCCGAATCCAGACGATCTACCTGCAGACAGTCGAAAGGACCAATTCATCTATGTGGCAAAATAGTGAAACGATCAGTAGGTAGCGGTGAAAAGCCAATCAAGCCTGGTGATAGCTGGTTGTCCAGGAAATGAATATAAGTTCAACTTAAAATTTACTCTAAAAGAATGAACCAATAGCCCAAATGTAAGTTTTAAATATAGTCAATAGGGGTACAGCCCTATTGATACAGGAAAACCTTAATTAGAGAGTTCCCACAACACACTTCCACAGTACACTTAAGAGCAGCCATCAATGAAGAACGCGTTCAAGCTCAACAATAAAAACTACAAATACCATTAAACACCAACAACTCCTAAGCCACCACTGGACTAATCTATCTTAATAGAAGAAATAATGTTGATATGAGTAACAAGAATACCTTTCTCCACGCACAAGTTTATATCAGACCGAATAATTCGCTGATAGTTAACAATTAAACTAAGCTTATCCATAAAATATCCTATAGTTACACCCATTGTTAGCCCAACACAGGAGTGCATAACGGAAAGATTAAAAGAAACAAAAGGAATTCGGCAAACACAAACCCCGCCTGTTTACCAAAAACATCACCTCTAGAATCACATTATTAGAGGCACTGCCTGCCCAGTGACATGCGTTCAACGGCCGCGGTATTCTGACCGTGCAAAGGTAGCATAATCATTTGTTCCTTAATTAGGGACTAGTATGAAAGGCTTGGCGAGGGTTTTACTGTCTCTTGTTTCCAATCAGTGAAACTGACCTCCCTGTGAAGAGGCGGGGATGAGTATATAAGATGAGAAGACCCTGTGGAGCTTAAATTGCCAGCCCAATTATATCCCATCAACCCTCCAGGGCCAACATACAATAAACTGGGCTAAACATTTCGGTTGGGGTGACCTCGGAGTAGAAAAAATCCTCCGAATGATTCATAACCAGACCTAACAAGTCAAGTTAGTAGTTTATCATTAATTGATCCAAGAAATTGATCAACGGAACAAGTTACCCCAGGGATAACAGCGCAATCCTATTTTAGAGTCCATATTGACAATAGGGTTTACGGCCTCAATGTTGGATCAGGACATCCAAATGGTGCAACAGCTATTATTGGTTCATTTGTTCAACGATTAAAGTCCTATGTGATCTGAGTTCAGACCGGAGCAATCCAGGTCGGTTTCTGTCTATATGCTTATTTCTCCCAGTACGAAAGGACCAGAGAGATAGGGCCAACTCGAACCAAAAGCCTTAAGACAAAATAGATAAAATTATCTAAATCTAGTTAACTAGGCAAAAACAATCCGATACAAGGGTTTGTTAAGGTGGCAGAGCCCGGTAAATGCATAAAACTTAAACCTTTATACCCAGAGGTTCAACTCCTCTTCTTAACACATGTTTATAATTAATATTGCATGCTTAATCCTCCCAGTCCTATGAGCAGAAGCATTCCTAACACTAGTTGAACGAAAAACTTTAGGATATATGCAACTACGCAAGGGACCAAACACCGTAGGCCCATACGGCTTATTACAACCAATCGCAGATGCTGTAAAGTTACTCACCAAAGAACCCCTTCGTCCACTAACATCATCAAAACTATTATTCATAGTGGCACCAACACTAGCACTGACACTAGTACTAACTATATGAATTCCACTCCCAATACCCCACTCACTTGTTAACCTAAATCTAGGAGTACTCTTCATTCTAGCAATTTCAAGCTTAGCCGTGTACTCCATCCTATGATCAGGCTGAGCATCAAACTCAAAATACGCCCTAATTGGAGCTCTCCGAGCAGTGGCACAAACCGTATCCTATGAAGTAACCTTAGCTATTATCCTCCTATCTGTCCTGCTAATGTCAGGATCATTTACACAAACAAACCTAATCATGACACAAGAACAAGTATGATTAATCATCCCAGCATGACCACTTGCCATGATATGGTTTATTTCAACACTAGCTGAAACTAACCGATCCCCATTTGACCTAACAGAAGGAGAGTCAGAGCTAGTATCAGGATTCAACGTAGAATACACAGCAGGACCTTTCGCCCTACTCTTTTTAGCTGAATACGCAAACATCATAATAATAAATGCCCTTACAACACTTCTATTTTTAGGAGCACTCCACACAACCACTCATCCCAGAAATCTACACAGCCAATTTTGTACTAAAAACACTAATACTAACAGTTATATTCCTATGAATCCGAGCATAATACCCACAATTCTGCTACGATCAGTTAATACACCTATTATGAAAAAACTTTTTGTGGGTGTGAAATGGTATCGCATTGTGGTTTTGAGTCTCATTTCCTTAGTAGTTAGTAACGTTGAGCATCTTTTCATGTTCTTTTTGGCCATTTGTATATCTTCTATGGAGAAATGTCTGTTCAAGCCTTTGCCCATTTTTTAATGGGGTTGTTTTCTTTTTGTTGAGTTGTAGGACTTCTTTATAAATATTCTGGATATTAAACCACCTGTCTGAGGTGGTTTCCAAATATGTTCTCCCATTCTATAAGTTGTTTTTTCACTTATGATGAATTCCTGTGATGCATAAAAGTTTACAATTTTGAGAAAGTCCATTTATCTATTTTTTTCCTTTTGTTGCTTGTGTTTTTTAAGTAACAACCACTAACATCCTGAGGGATTGTGTGTCCCCTAAAGTACTCTTTGGTGCAGGTGTGGTGGTGTAGTTACTTCTCCTATACCATGCTACCCTAACCTTGCATGGGCCTTTTTTGTATGATACCTTGCAATTAAAGCTTCCTACTCTTGTCAAATTGTGGCTTTCCAAGCATACCCTCAAGTAACCCTTTCAGTTAAGCAAAGCTGAATTTCATGCTTCCCGTATTAAGGGCAGTGCTACATTGTAGAGTCTTAGTAGTATCTTGGAGTAACAGCAAAGATAGGATATTTGATATTTGATACTTGGGTTATTTTGGGGTCTTCTGGAAGGTGGGCCTTTTGATTTGGAGGCTTGTTTTTGATTGAGCAAATGTGGGGCTAAGTTGTAAAGTGAATTTTGAAAAGTAAATAGTCATTCAGTGCTATTTATCATTCTGAGAAGGGAGTATATACTTTAATGACAGTAAATTTAGTAGTCTTGTGTTTGTTTAAATTAATTTGGGGATGTTCCTGAAATGAAAAATAAAGTTACTTGCAACTTTAACTTTCTGAGCAAGAGTTTCCTAGAATATAATGCCATGTGAACGAAGACAGTCAACAGAGTGTTAATATTGACAGCGAACTTGTGGTACAGATGGTTTCAGTTCCCAGTGTCCCCACTTGCTGACATTGCTCTGCCTGAGCTGGAGATGCGATCAGTCCAGACCATACGGGTATCCTAGGGTCACGATCCTGTATCAGGTTTCCTGGATGGTGGTTTCAAGCTCCCTGTGTTAGGTGTTTCTGTTCTTCTGTTGGATGGCCGCTTGTTTGTTCCTGTGATACAGCAGCAGTTGTATAGCCACATTTAAAATGCTATCAGACATCTAAGCCCTGTAATAGACAAATACCAAGAAAAGGATTATAATGAGTTTGGAGTTCTCTTTCCAAGCTACCAGCCAAGAGAGCTCATGTTAAACCAAAAAGGACAGATAGCTTACTGGATCTCTAGTAATATTGGTGGTGCTAGAGAGGTCTGCAGGGATGTAAGTGTACCTACCATTCTTTCCATAAAAGCACATGCTGCCTCTCAAGACACCCATACTGTATCTGATGGGGCTTTTACTCTGTCTAGTTCCATGAATCTTGAGTGAGAAGTTCTGCAGCCTTGGTGACACTGTCTAGTTCTCCTGCTCTTCTCTGCACTGTAGCATTTAGGATTTCTCCCTACTTCAAGCTAGGCCCCTTGTAAAGTGAAGTGTAAAGGCTTGAAGAGAAAAGAGAACAATCTCGAAGTCTCCTTCAGCGGTTAAGGTTTCAGTTCTCAAAGTAAAGTCCAGTTACTCTCTTTTCATTAAGTTGTCTCATCTGTTTTTCCAAGAGGGGAAATCGGTGAGCAAAACAGATCCTGGGTGATTTTAAGAACTATCCTGTAGGCCAACATCGATTTACACAAGTAACAAACCCTTGTCCAGGGTTGTCACAGGGAGTAGCCAACAGGTTTTTATGCTACCAGTCCAAAACCAGTCAGAAGTGGCACAACCAGTGCTGTTTTTGGTCAAAATACACCTGTGTGATTGTCAGAATAGTTTTGTAATGATTTGGTGCCACTTATAAATTACGAGTGGTCTGGCTCCAGGCAATGGAACTTACAGTATCAAGACCATTAATTAGGTATTTCTAAAGTGAAAGAAAAAGTGATTTGTCGTAAGAGGATAAAGTAAGACAGCTTCATATGCATACCATTTATTTCCTATTTCTCTTCCATGTCCTAGATCTCTGAAAGCTCCCACAAAAGTTCCTGGTATGGTTATGGGGGAGACAGGAACTTCTTTTCTAGATAGAACTTGATAGGAGGCTTTAGATTTCTGGCTATCCTATCGTCATCTAAAAAGTCGCCTAATGATTGGACCCAGTTACCCAGAAAATCAACTGATTTTATTACAAGGAAACAGAGCCTAGGAAAACTCCTCGGCTCCTTCCAAAGGAAAATGTATACAAATCCCCAGCTTGGTGGTATGCTTTAGGGAGCTCAGCAGTAGCTGGGTATTGGGTTTATACCAACGGATTACTAGGTATGCGCAGAAAACTATTAACAATAGAGGCCTAATAGGTAACACAGTTAGTTTTAACTTAAACCAGCAAAATAAGAATGAGATAGGAAAATAAAGAATAAAAGAATGCAGATTAAGACATGTCAGTCTGTGGCCTTATCCTGTGTACCTTGGGTGGAAGTTCTCTATATGCTATTTGATTTGTTTACTTGGTTCAGAGGTCCTGGGTAGAATCTATCATCTTCTGGAGACCCCCTGCTTCTTGAAGATTTAGAAGAATCCTTGGCTTGAAGTCTCCAGTCAGGACCATCTTCCAGTGATTCAAGGATGATTTATCCCTCTCTAATTGAGAGACATGAATTCAATGATCACTTCGGAGTTTCACTACAGAGCTGGTTACTGACAATATCTAATCAGATCCTTTTTTTCAGGTCCAAGGGCTATCTTTTGATGTCTCTTCTAGAAGACCAAGTCTTTGTGTTTTAGTTCATTCATTTTAGTTTGGGAAAATGTTGAGGAAAGGCTGCACACACCTGGGTGTATTTGATGAGTTTCCTGCGATCTTAGACCATGTTTGCTTGCAGTGGTGTAATGTCTAGAATCAAGACATAATATTCCTCGTTGCCTGGGCAGATCTATTACTTACTCATCAGGCAAGAGTTGAAGAACTCCAGATGAGTCTTTAAAGCCTATGGAAATATCTTACACCATGGGACTTTGAGAGGCTCTGAAAGCTTTATAAACTGAGTTTCAGAATCCATTTGTTCTTTCTACTTTTCTCCAAAAGTGGGAAAATAGCGATATTATTGTAGTTTCTGAGTAAGTGGCAGAACTTTGCAAAGCTGTTTAATTACAGCCCCAGAAAAATTGGTGACCCTGTCACTCAAGAGAGAAGTTGAATTCCCTGAGTTGGAAACATGAAATCAAGTAATATTTTCCCTATTCTAGAGTAAGAACAGCTTCAGTTCTTTCCAAATAAGCGAACAATAAGCAGGATATATATTAAACTTACATTGCATGGTGTACTTGTATAAAATCCATTTGGAACATTAAAAGAGGATCTGAGTTTGGGGCTTTCGCCCATATTCAACCTTTCCCATTTTGCCAGGATTTTACTGGTGACAGAGACTCCATCACCAACAGTGGCCAAGTCTTCCTTATTGTCGATAATTTTATCCATCATTTATCTAAATATCTAAACATTTTACAACATTCCATGCTGAGAGTGCCAATAATTTGCATATAGATTACTCCAAGTACCTCTCTTTCTGACTTGGCCTAATTGTTGGTTCTCTAATAGCCTCTTTGAATCTCTCTGAAGATTTATTCTCGTGGGATTTCATGGGTGTTAAGACCTTAGCTAGGAATGCTTGTCTGGCATAATAACCAGCTAGAGCATTTTGTTTAGCCTTTATGTTATCCTTTCTTTAGATGAGTTTCTACCTTTATAATAATCACCCCCTTAGGAAGTAAGTATTAGAGTACTTAAAAGTTCTTAATCAGCTAACTGATCTCACTTGAATTTCCTGATGAGGTCAAGAATCCCTGTGTCCAAAGCATTCCAAATTCATGAAATACCCCAAAAGCATGTTGGCTGTCAGTGTAAATATTCTGTGATCTCTAGTTAACCCAAAGGCTAATAAGTTCTGCCATCTGAGCAAATTTTGTTCCTGAGAAGGGATCATATTCTGGAGGTAATGTAAGATCTGTTACAGTATATCTCACCTGACATTTTTCCATTTCAGTTTTAAGATACGATCCTTCAAAAACCAAGATTAAGTCTAAATTTTTAGAACAATTCTGGGCATAGGTAGTTCATAGACAAAAGGTTAGACAGTCACAAGTTTCCCTTTCTCTGGGTAATGAAAGGAGAATAGTAGCGTATTATGACAATAAACAGAATTGTATAAAGGAGAAAGTGGTAGTTTTCATAGGAGGTAATCTTGCAAGCTGGGCAATAGGATGACTTTCCAGTTAGAAACAAAGATTGTACAGCATAAGACACCACTGATTTTAAAGGAGTCTTTAAAACCAAGTTTGCAGAAGCCTCCACTGCTTTAGCTACTGCAACTTTAGCTCTTACAAGGTTGGCAGGTTTTGCCACTGGGTGAAGAGAGAGACTATTGTAAGTCATTGGCCTCTAGTGAGTCCTATGCAGTTGAGTCAGAATATTAAAATCTTGTCTGGATCGTTCTTACACAAATAGAAAGATGGTAATTAGGAAAGCTCAGAGTGAGATGTTGAAGAACTCAACTCTGCCATTGTAGCACAAGAGCAGCTTTGAGCAATGTGTAAACAGATGAGTATGTTTATGTTCCAGTAACATTTTATTTACAAAACAGGTGGTTGGCTCATGTAGTTTACTGACTGCTGATCAAGAACTACATGTAGTATAGAGAATTTAGTCCCTTAACACTTATTGCGATTGCTGGTATTTTTGGAATTATTTGTACCATGTTATTTCCTGCTTTGTAATTGTTATTGTTCTGCTTCTTATAAGCAATTTTTTTTTCTCTTTAGGTTGATGAAGGTTTTTTTAAACTTTTAATTCCATCTTACTCCTCCACTGAAAATGTTACTTTCTTTTAAAACATACTTTGTGGTTCTCCTAAAAATTATAATAAGCTTGCTTAACTTAAAAATTTCCCAAGTTTTTAACCACTAAAATTAATTAGCCACTACTTTTAAACCTGTTTTCCAAATTATATGCCCATTTAAAAGCTTTTCTCTGTATACCTCAACCATACATACATCTTAGGCATTATTGTTATTGTTGCCTCATACAACAACATATTTATTATTAGTTTAGATTTTTGTGCTTATTTTCCATTTATTTTGCTCATCATTAGTTCTTGCATCCCAGACCTTCCTTTTTGGCTCATTTTACTTCCTCCTGGAGCAGATTCTAAGGAGTTTAGAAGCCAGTTATTACTCTAATTTCTTTATAGCAAAACTGTTTTTTTTCTCTGGCTCCTTTTAAGATTTGCCTTTTGTTCTGTAATGTCTGGGTGTGACTCTCTTTATTTAACAATCATTCATTAAGATTATTGAATATGAGGATTTGTGCCTCTCACCAATTTAAGTTTTCAGCTATTGTATCTTTGAATGCTGCCTCATTCCTATATTCTCTATTTCCTTCTGAAATTCTGATTAGAGGTATGTTAAATGTCATTGCTCTTCCTTAATATCTCTTAAATACCCTTTCATATTTTCCATTTCTTCATTACTCTTTTCTTCTTTTTGGAAAATTTCCTCAGAGCTATCTTCAAATTCAGTAGTTCTCTCTTCAACCATGTCTGATCTTCTGTTTAATCTCTTCATTGAGTTTCTACATTCAGTCATTACATTTTAATTTGTAGATGCTCTGTTTATGAATTATACCTGCTTTTTAAAATGTATTATTCCTTGTTCATACTTGAAATACTATATTTTTATATTTAAATACTTTTGTCCTAATCAGATTATATTCTTTCTTTCTTTCTTTTTTAATTTTAAGTGTTTTAATGCACAATAAGAACATCCCAGAAGCAGAACGAGTATTGATTTATTAAAGATGAAGCACTATATAAAGGAGAACCCTCCCCTCCTTAGTAAATAGGAATATAGTATAAATAGACATGAATGGAGGATTAAGTGCAAACTCTAAAGTTGCATACAACATTCATATATGGCTTATTATCTCATAGCAGTAATATTTTCATAATGATGTATATGGCATTTATACTTATTGATAAGATATTTTTGACTCAACAGTTTAAAAAAATGCTGAAAAGGTAGTTTTGCCAATGCAAGGTGAGAAAAAGGCTTTACCTTGCTTTCTTTCCCTCAGAATCTGCGACACTTTCCTTTCATGGATCAGCCAAGAAGATAATCATTTTTCTAGAAGGAAAAAGACAATTGACAGCCCCCTAAGAACCAGTTTTTCCAAGGCGACAAGGATGTTTTTCAAACACTGCTCTCAGGGTTTCCTGAGCAGTCAACTGATACTGTTTCTCTCTTAGTCTTGGAAGGAAATAGATTCTGGCTCCATGAAAAGTTAAGATCTGAGGAGTTGTGGAAATTCAACCAGTTTTCCCCTTAAATCTGTACATCATCTTATGATGGTAACTTCTGCAAAAATCAGTTTATAATGTCGGTAAGTACCCTGTTCCTGCAAGTCAGTGATGGCCTTAAATTATATATTAAAATCAGAAATAAAAGTTTGAAAAATTTTCTAGTTGGCCTGTGATATTGCATGATGATGAGTACTACAGATTACCCCATGTGATTCCCATATTTTGGTCGTATTTCATAAAGTCATCACGTCTTTGACTCAAAGGGAGCTCTGGCTGATTGCCAGGTGTTTTGTGCTGCTTTATCCGTGTTGGAAGACCTGGCATGAGGAAGGTCTGCAGGTACTCAAACGGTGGTCACCTGACCACAAAAAGATGAAGGAAAGGGAGGGTGGGAGAGAGGGAGGAAGGAGGTTTCAAGGGGCAACGAAACGTTTTCGGTTTGCAGGACTAGACAGTCCTTTACTGGACCCTGTTTAGGGACCACCAAAAACAAGGTGATATAATATTAACCAGGTAGGACTTGGCACACATAAGAAAGCATAAGTGCAGTAAAAGAGATTTATGGTAGCCCCAGCAGAATATGTACATGTTAGTGCAGCGGGGACGCCTGTAGCAGGTCACCAGCTGACCAGTTCCATCGCACAGCAGTATTGAGAACAACGTGTGCGAACTCCAAACAGGTATCCACATACATGTGCCCTTGGAAGTGTGTAAGGTGAGAAATAAAGGTCACAAGCGAATAGCACTTTGCCTGTCACGCACCTTTCACATATATATTCACACGCCCTTTCTCCATGGTGGTCTGTGGCCTCACCTCTCGCATCTCTACGGAGCCAAGGGTTCTCCGCAGTCATTGAGTCAGGCCACATGTGCACTTCGCCTGTTTCCACTGATTTGGGTCACTGAGTACCCGCCTTCACTATTCAAACCAAATTTATAAATAATGCTTGTGGCTCTGTAACTGAGAAATCAGGATTTAAGGGATGCTTTTGCTTACTGAGTCATTCCTTTTTGCTTTCTGTTATATTGGAGTAGACGGAGGGAAATTCCTGGAAATCTCTAAATTGTAATCCAGCTGCCTTGATCTCTGATGATGGTTGTACAGCCCTTATCTTCTGCCCCTGTGACTGTAAAAACCTGTGACTAAACTTCACTTGTACCCAGCTATCCTGTTCTTAGTCTTGTAATTGCTGAAGACAGCCAGTAATGTTTATTAATGAAGGGTCTTGGGTTGGTCTAGAGCATCCAAAGTTATCTTGATAACCGAGACTGGATCTAACCAACGTGGGTCCACCTGCCATGCGCAGTAGCTTAGACTTTTAACCTACAAGTCACCGAGACCTCACTCTGCCATTTTCTTTCCACATCCTGTGACTGAGCATGTCCTCAGTCTGTGCTTCCTCAATACTCAGACCACCTCTAATCACATCACCTGGGGCCACTGTGCTCCTTATCCTAAGCCTGCCCATCTTTTCTCTAATAAAACTATCCGAATTATTGCAGTTTGGGGAGACAGATTTGGAGCCGCTAGATCATCTGCTCTCCTACCACACACCTAGGAATAAACTCTTTATCTCTTTAAACCCTGAGGTCGCAGGAATTGGTTACTGAGCACGTTGGGCAAAAGAATCCATGGCCTTTGTTTGGTAACAGCTCTTCCCATCACAAGGTTGTTGGGAACAGAAATCTAGTTAAAGTCATACAAATGCTGTACACCAGTGTGCAGAGGGGAGAGCAGCTTTGTGTGCTTTTGCACCCCCTCCGCCCCAAATCTATCCATGTGTCTTTTATTTTGCTGGTTGGCTTTGTACCTAGGAAGATTCTTGCTCTTGGGCTCTCTCTGTCAGCTTCTTGTTCTCCTTTGCCTCCTGGACAATGCCTCTCAGCCGTTTTACATCTCCTGGGTTCAGCAATAGGTGGCCATGGTATCGTGCCTTTTGCGAGCTCTTTAATGAAAAATAGATACATTCTTTATTGCTCTCCTTACAGTTGTCGTGACTGATTTGATTGGGTTTTGCAGAACATCAGTCTTGATTTATTTCCTTTTACACGTAAGGGTTGTTTTGTTTTGTTTTTATCTTGTTTATGTGTACCTAGTGTAAACTTTGGAGACCTGGCTTTAAGAAGTGTGATGATGGTAGGATATGCTTTTGTTTCTGTCAGGCACCCAGTGGTCTTTTAAACTGAATTCCCACCTTGGGGGTTTTCCCACCTACAGGAAACCGGCCTTCGTGTGCAGGACCAGCCTGTGGGTAGAAATTCCCAGAGGAAGCATTGCTTTCTCTTATTCCAGAGCCAAGGTAAGAGGGAACAATTTTCTTGTCATCTTCTTCTGTGGTGCTGTCCCCTGGTTCTCCTGGTCACAGAGAGTCTCAGACGCCTCTCCCTGTGGCCCTGCTCGGACAGGGGCCGGAGTCTGGAAAGGCCCGGTCTGCCAGTGTCAGCAGAATCTGAAACTGCCGCCGCCGTTGGTCTCGCCACCTCGCTGGGTTCAAGCTCACACTCCAGTTTTGGCCTCTGAAGAGTTTCTCTTTACATGCGCACCCACGAATTTAAAGAGAGTTAAAGAATATTTCATCCAGAATGTTTAAGCATCCGACCTGGGGACTTTTCACACGATTAGTTGTCTGAAGCCGAAGTGCCTCCCTATCCTTTTGGGCACTGTAGGTTTATACTTTAAAAGAAAATCTCCTTACTATTAATGTAGTGAAATTTTTAGAAAGCAAAAGATTAACAAAAACTTTTTTTTTTGTAGAAGATCATTTAACCATCACATTGTGACCTTCTTTGTTCTGAAATACTGAGTGGTGGTGTCAGAATCATAGAATTGACATTAAATTTATAGTTGCATCTGAAATTAAGTGTGATTCTTCTGTTCTTCCCTTTTATTATAAATTATTATTGCTAAAAAAAATTGCTAAATCAGACGGGTTTAGCCTATGAGCATATGTGTTTGAGGATGTGTTCTTGTTTCATTTTACTTATTTAAGCTCTTATAACTGATAGCTTCAATCAAGATATACTCATTTTTGTGACACTTTTAAATGATATAAAGTAGATGCAACAGTTATAAATATTGGGACTTGTACTTCTAGGTATAATTTCCGTAGTATTAGCTCTTTATTAAATTCATAAAGGCCAGATAAGTGACCTTTTCTTGGGCCAGAAGAGAAATTGCAGAGAGATACTTCAGCACTATCCTCTTATAATCTTATTGAGATAAAAATCTATGTTTGTAGCAGAGGAGTTAATTAATTTGGTAAAAGCAAATCTTTTATTTGGATGAGACATGTTTATAATTAATTTTATGAGAGGCCTGTGTGGGTATTTTAAACTAAATTTTCACCTTGGGGTAAAATTCTCAGTAAGTGAGGTAAAATTCTAAATGAATAAGGTAATATGAAGACGTCATTTATTTGGATAGAATCACAACAGCATGATTTCTGATCAGGGAATCTGGTCTTCAAGTTTGCCGTTAAAGACTGGGTTAAGACATGCTGTTTTGAGAGGCTGGCTATTTCCTGTGGATGTTTCAGACAACAAGGAACTTTGTGGGCTTGTTAAGCACAGTGTTAGTTCAAATTGCCATTTTTTTCTCTAGAGAAGACGCTGATTGATGTTTTATAAAATGAATGCACGTCCATAGAAAGTAGAAGCATGAGGGGAAAGAACAATAAAAGTTTTGTGTACACAATGTCAAGTAAGTGAATGTGATCGGTGTAAGTTGTGAGGCGCCTACTCTAGTAAAGTACTGGATCTGAGCTCTGAGTATATTGATGTGCAAATTCTGTAGGAAGAAGGTTGAATACATTTCATAACATCAGCACAACAGTTTTTACTTAAAACTTAATGAAATAAGACATCCTGTTTAGCAAATTTGGGGAAATTGGAATAATAATGTGCTATTTGTGCTATTTCTGCTTTCAAGAACATAACTTCTTAATCTGGAAGGAGTCACTAAATGCATACCACGTGCTCAGAGTTGAGCTGAGTTCTATTAAGTCCATTCCAAAAACATAAACTTTTATTGGATACCCCCTGTGTACCACTGTAAATCCTCTTGGGTATTAGTGTTTGCATGGCCAGTCTTAACAAGCAGGGAGCAGAAGCCAACGGATAGATGCTTCCTCTTGTTCCCCAGCAGACAGTTCGGAGACACATTTAAAAGGTTTCTCAGAATATCCGATCATGATTGAGCACCAGACACCCACAGGAGCGCACAGCTTAGTAACCCTTGCATAGTTTTCAGTTCCACATGCACTGCTCTGTAGCTTCTGCCTGGGGCTCTGGTTTTCCTGGTGGGGAGTGAACCATGTGCCTTGGCCCTGCCCCTTCAGAAACGTGCCCCATGGAAATGTTTCCACCTCAGGAACCACTTAACAACTTTTTATTGTGAAATAAGTTAGATTTACAGAAAAGACTTGGAAAAATGGTACAGAGATCTCCCATATACGCTTCACTGAACATTCTCTCAATGTGACACTTGTTGGACAGAGAAAATATTGAAACCAGGAAATGGACATTGACACAATATCATTACAAACCTTATTCATATTTCAGCAATTTCCCCATGAATTCCCTTCTTCTGGATCGGGACTGCCACCTTAGTCTCCCCAATCTGTGGCAATTTCTCACTCTTTGTCCTTCATGCCTTTATACATTTGAAGAGTATTGATCAGTTATTTTTTAGAATGTCCCTTAAATATGGGTTTATCTGAGGTTTTCTCATGATTCGAAGGAGATGATGCACTTTTTGTAAGAATACCCCAGAAGTTTTCTTTCTTCTTTGTGCGCCCCGTCTGGGTACGCATGTCCACCTTCCTGCCTCGTTTCTGGTGATGCTCACTTTGTCCCCTTGGTGAGGGGTATAACAGGCTCCTGCTAAACGAAGTATTCCTTTTAAATCATCAAGCATCCTGTAGAGAGAGCTTTTGAGACTATGAAAATACACTGTTTGTCATAATACATTTGCTCACTAATTTTATTATCCATCAGTTGTTCTTCTCTACAATAGTTATTAGGTATGTTGTTTGCCTAATGGTGGATTTCTAGTTCCATCATTCCTTCCCCATTTATTCATTCGAATGCTGTTTTTAACAGTTTGGGCTCATGGGTATAATCTATTACTGTCATTATGTCATTTCTTGCTCAGATTGTCCCATCCTTAGCTATTGGAAATCCCTTCTACTTGACTTCTACGTCCTTTCAACTTGCCTATGTCATTTTTTTTTTTGAGTACTCCCTTACTTTCTGGCACCAGAAAATTCTCTATTTATCTTGTATGTTTCTTTTCCCAGCCCCGGAATCAACCATTTCTCCAAGGAGATCTGGTTCTTTTTCTTGGAAAATGCTCCTTAGAAAAACTAAGACCTTGGAGTTATGTGTGTTCATTGCTAATGGAGCTAGCTGTGCTCAGGGCTTCTAGGCCCTCTTAAAGGATCGAGCTGAAAATAGATGAATATATATTAAACCCATGTGTACATGCATGCACACACGTCTTTATTTATGTGTCTGTCCATCTGTCTATGTATTAAAAACCATGAGTTCATTCTGCACCTCCAATTCCAACCCAATACCACAAGGCTCAGTCTAGCACGCCACCCCTTCCTTATTTGTAATGTTTTTCTTTGATGTGATGAATCTGATTGCCACTAGCCATAATATCTTTGCTTATTGGTTCAGTCCAGTATTCACATGGAGTGGTTTTAGAATTGCTAACCCATACTCCTGTGAAAAACACATTTACTAAGTAGAGTATATTATTTGTGCACAGTTCTTTTCATTTTTACTTCTTTTTACAATAGATGGTCACAATACTATTGCTTAGCTTAGCTCTTTTCTTCCCTACCTCCTTCATGCGTTTATATTACTCATTTTTGTAATAGAGTAAGCTCATGTGTTGCTGTTTGTATTCACTGTTGGGTTCCTCCCACAACAGGGTTTATTTTCATTATTTTCAGGGGGAGCTGTGTGAGAAACATTGCATAGCTTTAAGGGGCAGAGTTATTTAAAAAAGGAATGCTTAGAAAAGTTTTGGTCCCCCCTCATGTCTGCTACCCTGCTTTTCCTACCCTGTTTCCATTCACTCCCAATGTAGGCAACCAGTCTCATTGATTTATGATTTTCCTTTGATGATTTCTGTTGCACAAGTATATGTATACATATTCTTATATTCCCTTCTCTGGTACATAAAGGGTAGCATACTATAGATTCTCTTTCGCATTTTGTTTTTTTTTTCAATGTAATATCTCCTGGAAATCATTCCACATAAGTTCATAGAGATCTTTATTTTTTAATAGCTGCATAATACTCCATTGTGTGGATATACCAGTATTTAGCAATTAGAAACGATGCCACTGTAGGTCAGGGGAATAGGGAAGGTCACCATGACTTGAGTTGTGTAAAATGTGCCGCCCCCTCTAGACGTCACCTAATCCCCAATCCTGTGCATATGAATTTCCATTTGCCAGAGGTATATCTTCAGGGTAGATTATTATTGGAAGTTAGGTTGGTTGCTGGGTAAAAAAAGGGAACCTATAACTTTGTTAAATGTTACCAAATTTCCCTCCAGAAAGGTGCTCATCTTCATTCCCACCAAAAATGTACAAGACTACCTGTTTCTCCAGGTACTTTTAAGTTTTGGCAATCTGATAGGTAAGAAATGGTATAGCTGTGTTTTAATTTGCATTTCTCTAATTATATATTTTTTCATATTCTTAAGTGCCACTTTATATATGTTTGGTGAATTATCTGTTGATGTCTTTTTTTTCATTTTTTCTATTGGATTTTTGGTCCTTTGGACCTTTTTTTTTTTTTTTTTTTTAAGAATTTGTGGGTTTACACAAAAATCATGCATAAAATACAGGGAACCCATAAGCCACCCTAATATTAACACCATCCCATGGATTTTTAAATACAATTTATATTCTAGTGACACATGAACAACCTAAAATTTCCCCATCTTAACAACATTGACTTATATAATTCAGCGTTGATTGTGCTCACACTGTTGTGTCCCCATCACGTCCACCACTACGAAAACTCTTCCACCGTCCCAGATAGAACACTGTGCACTCTACGCAGTAACTCCCTATTCCCTGCTCTTACCCATCCCCTGCTAACCTATAGCCTAGATTCTAACTCTATAAGTTTGTTATTCTAATTATTTCATTGTCCTTTTGTGTCTGGCTTATTTCACTGAACATGTTTTCTTCCAGGTTCATTCATGCTGCCTTATGTATCAGAACTGCATTCTTTTTGTGGCTGAATAATATTCAATTATGTGTATATATGCCACATTTTGCTTATCCACTCATCCATAGATGGACACTTGAGTTGCTTCCATATTTTGGCAATTGTGAATAATGCTGCTCTGCACATCAGTGTGCAATTACCTGTTTGAATCCCTGCTTTCAGTTATTTTTGGTATCTATCTAGAAGTGGGATTACCAGGTCATATGGTAATTCCATACTTAAGTTTCTGAGGAACTGCCAAACTGTCTTCCACAGTTGCTGCACGATTTTACATTCCCATTTCACATCCTCTTCAACACTTGTAATTTTTAATTTTTTTTATAGTAGCTATTCTAATGGTATGAAATGGTATCTCATTGTGGTTTTCATTTGCATTTGCTTAATGACTAAGGATGTTGAGCATCTTTTCTTTTGCTTTTTGGCCTGTCACTTATCTTCTTTGGAGAAATGTCTTTTTAAGTCTTTTATCCATTTTTAAGTTGTATTGTTTGTCTTTTTGTTGCTGACTTGTAGGATTTCTTTTCTGGATATTAAATTGATATCGGATATGTGGTTTCCAAATATTTTCTCCCAATTGTGTAAGTTGTCATTTTACTTTCATGATAAAGTCCTTTGATGCAAAAAAGTTTTTTATTTTCATGAGGTCCCTTTTTTCTTTTCTTTGTGCTTTTGGAGTGAAGTTTAAGAAACCATCATCTAACACAAGTCCTGAAGATGCTTCCCTATATATTTTTTCTTTTTTAGGAGTTTTTTAGTTTTGGCTCTTATATTTAGGCCTTTGACCCACTTTGAGTTGATTTTTGTATATGGTGTGAGGTAGGGGGTCCACTTTCATTTTTTTGCATATAGAGACCCAGTTTTCCCAGCACCATTTGTTGAAGAGACTTTTCTTTCCCAATTGGTCTTTGTTTCCATGTCAAAAATGAGTTGGCCATAGGCGGTGGAATGGTGGCTCAGTGGCAGAATTCTCACCTGCCATGCTGGAGACCTGGGTTCGATTCCTGGAGCCTGCCCATGCAAAAAAAAAAAA
Organism: Tamandua tetradactyla; assembly: GCF_023851605.1. Lineage (NCBI taxonomy): Eukaryota > Metazoa > Chordata > Mammalia > Pilosa > Myrmecophagidae > Tamandua > Tamandua tetradactyla. The sequence goes on along the minus strand of NC_135340.1, from coordinate 1,151,383 downwards.
TCAGTTGGCCATTAATATGAGGGTTGATTTCTGTACTCTCAGTTTAACTCCATTAGTCTGTATATCTGTTCTTGTCCCTATACAATGCTGTTTTGATTACTGTGGCTTTGTAATAAATTTTAAGATTGGGAAGTGTGATCCTTGACTTTTCCATTCTGATTGGGATTGTGTTGCATCTGTAAATGGCTTTGGGTAGTATTGACATCTTGACAATATTTAGTCTTCTGATCCAGGAACATAGAATGTCCACCCATTTCTTTAGGTCTTCTTTTAGCAATGTTTTGTAGTTTTCTGTGTACAAGTCTTTTATATCCTTGGTTAGATTTACTCCTACATATTTGATTCATTTAGTTGCTATTGTAAAAGGAATTTTTTCTTGATTTCCTTTTCCAGTTCAATGTTTATGTATAGAAACACTGCTGGTTTTTCGGTGTTGATCTTGTACCTCTCCACTTTGCTGAATTCATTTTTTAGCCCTAGGCGATTTTTGTGTATTTTTCATATATAGGATCATGTCATCTGCAAATAGGGATAGTTTTACCTCTTCCTTTTATTTCCCTTGCCTCATTGCTCTGGCTAGAACTTTTAGCACAACGTTGAGCTGCAATGGTGACTGTAGGCATCCTGGTATGTTTCTGATCTTAGGGAAAGCGTTCAGTCTTTCACCACCAAGTATGATGTTAGTTATGGCTCTTTGAAATCCCTTGATTTTTTGTTTGTTTGTTTTTATTTTTAACTTCTTGGCTGAAAGCCTTTCTCTTTCAGGGTCTTGAATATATCATACCACTGCCTTCTTGCCTCTGGGGTGCTAGTTGAGTGATCTGAATTCAGTCTTATTTGGTTTCCCTTGTATGAAGTAGGTTGTTTTTCTCTTGCTGCTTTTAGAATTTTTGCTTTTCTTCAACATCTGACAAACCGATTAGTATATGTCTTGGGGAAAGACTATTTGGATTTATTCTGTTTGGAGTTCTTTGGGCTTCCTTGATTTGTTTATTTATGTCCTTTATTAGGGTTGGGAAGTTTTCCCCCATTAGATCCTCAACTACTCTTCCTAGCCCTTCACTCCTCTCTCCTTCTGGGACACCAGTGATTCTTATATTTGTGCCCTTTGTTTTCTCTATCTTTTCCCTGAATTCCCATTCAATTTTTTCCATCTTTTTTGTCAGTTGCTGTTTGAGTCTTCAAAGTCATTTATCGTGTTCTCTGTATCATTCATTCTTTTTTCTGTTTCTTCAAATCTGGTGTTGTATGCCTCTAGCATGTTTTTTATTTGTTCAACAGTCTTTAATCTCTGTGATTTCTGCTATTTTTCTATTCTTTCAAATTCCTCTTTGTGCTCTTCTACTGTCTTCTTGATTCCCTTTATGTCATTTGCCATCCCACTTATTATTTTTTTTATTAATTAACGGAAAAAAAGAAATTAACCCAACATTTAGAAATCATACCATTCTACATATGCAATCAGTAATTCTTAACATCATCACATAGATGCACGATCATCATTTCTTAGTACATTTGCATCGGTTTAGAAGAACTAGCAACACAACAGAAAAAGATATAGAATGTTAATATAGAGAAAAAAAATAAAAGTAATAATAATAGTAAAAAAAAAACCTATAGCTCAGATGCAGCTTCATTCAGTGTTTTAAACATGATTACTTTACAATTAGGTATTATAGTGCTGTCCATTTTTGAGTTTTTGTATCTAGTCCTGTTGCACAGTCTGTATCCCTTCAGCTCCAATTATCCATTATCTTACCCTGTTTCTAACTCCTGCTGGACTCTGTTACCAATGACATATTCCAAGTTTATTCTCGAATGTCGGTTCACATCAGTGGGACCATACAGTATTTGTCCTTTAGTTTTTGGCTAGACTCACTCAGCATAATGTTCTCTAGGTCCATCCATGTTATTACATGCTTCATAAGATTATCCTGTCTTAAAGCTGCATAATATTCCATCGTATGTATATACCACAGTTTGTTTAGCCACTCGTCTGTTGATGGACATTTTGGGTGTTTCTGTCTCTTTGCAATTGTAAATAATGCTGCTATAAACATTGGTGTGCAAATGTCCGTTTGTGTCTTTGCCCTTAAGTCCTTTGAGTAGATACCAGCAATGGTATTGCTGGGTCGTAGGCAATTCTATATTCAGCTTTTTAAGGAACCGCCAAACTGCCTTCCACAGTGGTTGCACCATTTGACATTCCCACCAACAGTGGATAAGTGTGCCTTTTTCTCCGCATCCTCTCCAGCACTTGTCATTTTCTGTTTTGTTGATAATGGCCATTCTGGTGGGTGTGAAATGATATCTCATTGTGGTTTTGACTTGCATTTCTCTAATGGCCAGGGACATTGAGCATCTCTTCACGTGCCTTTTGGCCATTTGTATTTCCTCTTCTGAGAGGTGTCTGTTCAAGTCTTTTTCCCATTTTGTAATTGGGTTGGCTGTCTTTTTGTTGTTGAGTTGAACAATCTCTTTATAAATTCTGGATACTAGACCTTTATCTGATATGTCATTTCCAAATATTGTCTCCCATTGTGTAGGCTGTCTTTCTACTTTCTTGATGAAGTTCTTTGATGCACAAAAGTGTTTAATTTTGAGGAGTTCCCATTTATTTATTTCCTTCTTCAGTGCTCTTGCTTTAGGTTTAAGGTTCATAAAACCGCCTCCAATTGTAAGTTTCATAAGATATCTCCCTACATTTTCCTCTAACTGTTTTATGGTCTTAGACCTAATGTTTAGATCTTTGATCCATTTTGAGTTAACTTTTGTATAGGGTGTGAGATATGAGTCTTCTTTCATTCTTTTGCATATGGATATCCAGTTCTCTAGGCACCATTTATTGAAGAGACTGTTCTGTCCCAGGTGAGTTGGCTTGACTGCCTTATCAAAGATCAAATGTCCATACATGAGAGGGTCTATATCTGAGCACTCTATTCGATTCCATTGGTCGATATATCTATCTTTATGCCAATACCATGCTGTTTTGACCACTGTGGCTTCATAATATGCCTTAAATTCCAGCAGCGCGAGACCTCCAGCTTCGTTTTTTTCCCTCAAGATGTTTTTAGCAATTCGGGGCACCCTGCCCTTCCAGATAAATTTGCTTATTGGTTTTTCTATTTCTGAAAAATAAGTTGTTGGGATTTCAATTGGTATTGCATTGAATCTGTAAATCAATTTAGGTAGGATTGACGTCTTAACTATATTTAGTCTTCCAATCCATGAACACAGTATGCCCTTCCATCTATTTAGGTCTTCTGTGATTTCTTTTAACAGTTTTTTGTAGTTTTCTTTATATAGGTTTTTTGTCTCTTTAGTTAAATTTATTCCTAGGTATTTTATTCTTTTAGTTGCAATTGTAAATGGGATTTGTTTCTTGATTTCCCCCTCAGCTTGTTCATTACTAGTGTATAGAAATGCTACAGATTTTTGAGTGTTGATCTTGTAACCTGCTACTTTGCTGTACTCATTTATTAGCTCTAGTAGTTTTGTTGTGGATTTTTCCGGGTTTTCGACGTATAGTATCATATCGTCTGCAAACAGTGATAGTTTTACTTCTTCCTTTCCAATTTTGATGCCTCGTATTTCTTTTTCTTGTCTAATTCCTCTGGCTAGAACCTCCAACACAATGTTGAATAATAGTGGTGATAGTGGACATCCTTGTCTTGTTCCTGATCTTAGGGGGAAAGTTTTCAATTTTTCCCCATTGAGGATGATATTAGCTGTGGGTTCTTCATATATTCCTTCTATCATTTTAAGGCAGTTCCCTTGTATTCCTATCTTTTGAAGTGTTTTCAACAGGAAAAGATGTTGAATCTTGTCAAATGCCTTCTCTGCATCAATTAAGATGATCATGTGATTTTTCTGCTTTGATTTGTTGATATGGTGTATTACATTAATTGATTTTCTTATGTTGAACCATCCTTGCATACCTGGGATGAATCCTACTTGGTCATGATGTATAATTCTTTTAATGTGTTGTTGGATACGATTTGCTAGAATTTTATTGAGGATTTTTGCATCTATATTCATTAGAGAGATTGGTCTGTAGTTTTCTTTTTTGTAATATCTTTGCCTGGTTTTGGTATGAGGGTGATGTTGGCTTCATAGAACGAATTAGGTAGTTTTCCCTCCATTTCGATTTTTTTGAAGAGTTTGAGGAGAGTTGGTACTAATTCTTTCCGGAATGTTTGATAGAATTCACATGTGAAGCCGTCTGTTCCTGGACTTTTCTTTTTAGGAAGCTTTTGAATGACTAATTCAATTTCTTTACTTGCGATTGGTTTGTTGAGGTCATCTATGTCTTCTTGAGTCAAAGTTGGTTGTTCATGCCTTTCCAGGAACCCGTCCATATCATCTAAATTGTTGTATTTATTAGCGTAAAGTTGTTCATAGTATCCTGTTATTACCTCCTTTATTTCTGTGAGGTCAGTAGTTATGTCTCTTCTTCCATTTCTGATCTTATTTATTTGCATCTTCTCTCTTCTTCTTTTTGTCAATCTTGCTAAGGGCCCATCAATCTTATTGATTTTCTCATAGAACCAACTTCTGGTCTTATTGATTCTCTCTATTGTTTTAATGTTTTCAATTTCATTTATTTCTGCTCTAATCTTTGTTATTTCTTTCCTTTTGCTTGCTTTGGGATTAGTTTGCTGTTCTTTCTCCAGTTCTTCCAAGTGGACAGTTAATTCCTGCATTTTTGCCTTTTCTTCTTTTCTGATATAGGCATTTGGGGCAATAAATTTCCCTCTTAGCACTGCCTTTGCTGCATCCCATAAGTTTTGATATGTTGTGTTTTCATTTTCATTCGCCTCAAGGTATTTACTAATTTCTCTGGCAATTTCTTCTTTGACCCACTTGTTGTTTAAGAGTGTGTTGTTGAGCCTCCACGTATTTGTGAATTTTCTGGCACTCCGCCTATTATTGATTTCCAACTTCATTTCTTTATGATCTGAGAAAGTGTTGTGTATGATTTCAATCTTTTTAAATTTGTTAAGACTTGCTTTGTGACCCAGCATATGGTCTATCTTTGAGAATGATCCATGAGCACTTGAGAAAAAGGTGTATCCTGCTGTTGTGGGATGTAATGTCCTATAAATGTTTGTTAAGTCTAGCTCATTTATAGTAATATTCAGATTCTCTATTTCTTTATTGATCCTCTGTCTAGATGTTCTGTCCATTGATGAGAGTGGGGAATTGAAGTCTCCAACTATTATGGTATATGTGTCTATTTCCCTTTTCAGTGTTTGCAGTGTATTCCTCACGTATTTTGTGGCATTCTGGTTCGGTGCATAAATATTTATGATTGTTATGTCTTCTTGCTTAATTGTTCCTTTTAATAGTATATAGTGTCCTTCTTTGTCTCTTTTAACTGTTTTACATTTGAAGTCTAATTTGTTGGATATTAGTATAGACACTCCTGCTCTTTTCTGGTTGTTATTTGCACGAAATATCTTTTCCCAACCTTTCACTTTCAACCTATGTTTATCTTTGGGTCTAAGATGTGTTTCCTGTAGACAGCATATAGAAGGATCCTGTTTTTTAATCCATTCTGCCAGTCTATGTCTTTTGATTGGGGAATTCAGTCCATTAACATTTAGTGTTATTACTGTTTCGATAATATTTTCCTCTAACATTTTGCCCTTTGTATTATATATATTATATCTGACTTTCCTTCTTTCTACACTCTTCTCCATACCTCTCTCTTCTGTCTTTTTGGTTCTGACTCTAGTGCTCCCTTTAGTATTTCTTGCAGAGCTGGTCTCTTGGTCACAAATTCTCCCAGTGACTTTTTGTCTGAGAATGTTTTAATTTCTCCCTCATTTTTGAAGGACAATTTTGCTGGATATAGGAGTCTTGGTTGGCAGTTTTTCTCTTTTAGTAAATTAAATATATCATCCTACTGTCTTCTAGCCTCCATGGTTTCTGCTGAGAAATCTACACAAAGTCTTATTGGGTTTCCCTTGTATGTGATGGACTGTTTTTCTCTTGCTGCTTTCAAGATCCTCTCTTTCTCTTTGACCTCTGACATTCTAACTAGTAAGTGTCTTGGAGAACGCCTATTTGGGTCTAATCTCTTTGGGGTGCGCTGCACTTCTTGGATCTGTAATTTTAGGTCTTTCATAAGAGTTGGGAAATTTTCAGTGAAAATTTCTTCCATTAGTTTTTCTCCTCCTTTTCCCTTCTCTTCTCCTTCTGGGACCCCCACAACACGTATATTTGTGCGCTTCATATTGTCCTTGAGTTCCCTGATACCCTGTTCAAATTTTTCCATTCTTTTCCCGATAGTTTCTGTTTCTTTTTGGAATTCAGATGTTCCATCCTCCAAATCACTAATTCTATCTTCTATCTCTTTAAATCTATCATTGTAGGTATCCATTGTTTTTTCCATCTTTTCTACTTTATCCTTCACTTCCATAAGTTCTGGGATTTGTTTTTTCAGTTTTTCTATTTCTTCTTTTTGTTCAGCCCATGTCTTCTTCATGTCCTCCCTCAATTTATCGATTTCGTTTTTGAAGAGGTTTTCCATTTCTGTTCGTATATTCAGCATTAGTTGTCTCAGCTCCTGTATCTCATTTGAACTATTGGTTTGTTCCTTTGACTGGGCCATATTTTCAATTTTCTGAGCGTGATCCGTTATCTTCTGCTGGCGTCTGGGCATTTAGTCAGATTTCCCTGGGTGTTGGACCCAACAGGTTGAAAGATTTTTCTGTGAAATCTCTAGGTTCTGTTTTTCTTATCCTACCCAGTAGGTGGTGCTCGTGGCACACGTTTGTCTGCGGGTCCCACCAGTAAAAGGTGCTGTGGGTCCTTTAACTTTGGAAAACTCTTGCCGTGGGGGAGGTTCGCCAGCCCAAGCGGCTTGGAATAGTGCCAGCCGGCCCGGGGGTCTGAACGTGGGGTGGGTCGCTGGCCGCCGCAGGCTGGGAGAGCACCCGTCTGAATTTCCTAGTCGGCCTGGGGCGCCAAGTGTGGCGGGAGGGCGCCAGCCACCGCAGCCCGGGAGAGTGCACGTTCCCCGGGAGTCACGGGTTTGGAAGGGACCCTGGTCACCATTCTCCACGGCCTGGGGATTTCCGATCCAATTCTCTCAGTTGGTCCAGGGGGCCGCGCGTGGTGGGGGTGCCCGCCGCCGCGGCTTGAGGGGACCGCCTGTTTACTTCTCCCAGCTGGCCCGGGATGGAGGAAGGGAGGGACTCCAGCCGCTTGCCGCCCTGCCCGGGGAAGCCCACGCCCCTCGGCGATCTCACCGGAGCTGGTTCTCTCAGACAGTCAGCCGTTCCAGGATGGGATATGCTGTCTTTTTGATCTCTGTTGTGGCTCTGGGAGCTGTTCTGTATCGTTTCTACTCCCCTAGTAGCTGTTCTGGAGGAGGAAAGGTAGGATGCCAAGGCTGTCGAGGACAGTGGCGGAGGAGCCGGTGAAGGCGGAAGAGGGCACGGTGGTGGTTGGAGAGCCGCCGGAGCAGGAGGAGAAAGGGAAGGATAAGATGGCGGATGGAGCGCCGCTGGAGCAGAAGGGGAAAGAGAAGGGCAAGATGGCGGTGGGCGCACCGCCGGAGAAGGGGGAAGAGGAGGGCTAGATGGCGGCGGGAGCGCCGGCGGAGAAGGGGGAAGAGGAGGGCTAGATGGTGGCAGGAGTGCCGGCTGAGAAGGGGGAAGAGGAGGGCTAGATGGCGGCGGGAGCGCCAGCGGAGAAAGAGCCATCCCACTTATTTTATTAAGTAGAGTTGTATGAACATCTTTGATTAGTTGTTCCAGCATCTGTGTCTCCTCTGGGGTTTTAATTTTGTCATTAGGCAGGGCTGTATCTGTCTGCATTGTGATATGCTTAGTGAACTTCTGCTGTCTTTGTGGTATGTAAATATCTTGATTGATTTGCTTTGGGAGTTGATTTCTTTCAGTAATCTAAGGCTTGTGTTTGTGGGATGGTTGTGCTGCAGGGAGCATGGCATGGGGTGGAGCCCTCAGTGCAGTGATTTGTTTCAGGGCAGGTATGGGCGCAAGTTGAGGATTTATGTTGATGCTTGTGAATGTGGGCTCCCAGCAGCCAGGGAAGATGTGGGCGCCCAGCAGCCAGGGAAGAGGTAGCTGTGGGGGGGGTGCTGGTCTGGGGGGGCGCGTAACCCTGGGGTGTGCTGGTCTAAGGCATGGGGACCCTTGTGCACGTACGTAGAGCCGTGGCAGCAGGTCAGCATTATGCCTTCAAGGATTGGGGGCAGATGTGACCCGGCTGCCAGGTCGGCCCTTTCTCAGGGCTGGGAAGTGAGGCTGATGGCTGTGCTCATGCGCGGTTCTAGGACTACTGTAAAGTGCAGTTCCCAGAGCTGAATGATGTGGTTGAGGGGTCCCGGGTCTTCAGCATGGCAGGCGAGAACTCTGCCACTGAGCCACTGTGGCCCACCCTACTCTTTTGTGGTTATTTTTTAGTTTATTCTTTTGTGTGGTTTGAAATATGGATTTAATTTTATCTTTTTTTCCAAATGCCTACCTACCCTGTTGACCTGGCACCACTTATTAAAAAATCAGTCTTTGCCCCAGTGATTTGAGATGCCACTTTTATCATATACTAAATTGCATAGAATCACTTTTTAGCAATTCCTTTTTGTCCCTTTGCACCTTGTCGTATGGTAGTTTGTATTTTGCTATATATTCACCTGCCTGTGGTCACAAGTACTGTTCCAGATTGGTGTTTGTTCTTCTGAAAGAATAGTTAATTACTGCAGCAATAATCTTGTAAGCTGGAGAAATTTACCTTCTGGCTGTGTATTTATAAAACAGCGTCACCCAGAGTGAACCCACCGCTGTGAGACGTTGTTCCTTCTGTCCGAATGTTATCACTCTGTTCTCCTGTGAAGTCGTGAGGCTGAAACGCTTCCAAACCTGCTCTCGGGCCGCTTTGGAGCCGCTGCATTGCAGCCTTGGAGAGCGCCTCGTGAGCGCTGGTTTACTCAGGGAGTAGCTGTCTTTGGCTCCTCAACTTGTTTCCCTAATTCAGCTGTTGGATCTAGGTCAGCAAATCGCAGTGCTGCGGCTACTGCGCGTGAAGTCACTGAAATCGGGAGTGATTTAACCGTCGTGTGGACCTAACATCTTGAGTGCACCGTTGCCTGGCAACGCTGATGTCCTCATTAAAATGCAGAGAAACGAAGTCAGTCCAGCCGCTGTCCTTCCAGGACGACTTTGCTTTGAAGTGGGGGAGGAAGACTACCCTAGAGAATCTTCTTCTTTTCAGAATAAACCCCAAGTTGGTGTTTGGAGAAACAGATGAATGAGAGCCGATGCGGGGCGTACCTTCCGCCCGTGCTAGGTGTTTGATCAGTGCCATCCACGTGGCTTTGCACAAGACACCCCAAATTTTTGGGTTTCAAATTCCAGACTAAGAGTAAAGAGTCAGGGGAATTTTAACTGTTGCCTTTATTTTGGCCCTCTATTTTAATACTAACTAATTTTAAAGTGAGGAAGAAAATGCAGTGAAAAATGAATCCATGGCTCTTAAGATAGGTTTCTTTTCCCCTTTACAAACAGGTTGTTCATACCCTGAACCGCGAGAGGGCGCAAGAGAGCTACTGTTGTTCAGGAGTTCTCATTTCTGGGAAAAAAGGAAAATTTTTCTTCCCTCCTCTTCTTTCTTTTGTTTTGACTTCCACTGTACTTACACAGGTATGTAGCTTTTGAAAAATCATGTCTTTATCAGATATTTTCTATTTCCTTAGAGGTTTCCCTAAGGTGGATTTGAGTGGAGCTGTTTCTAATTGCCAGCCTTCCATTCCCTTCTGGTGAGGGGACCTTATGGTCCAGGGAACAGGGAGTCCAAAGGCACCCAGTGGGGCTTTGCTTCAGCAGGTGGGGCTCTTTCCTCGGAAATAGTGCGAATCCTTTCACCACCACCCCTCCCCAAATCAGAGAGGCCGAGGTGTCCTTTTCTCCTTCTTATTACCCAGCAACAAAAACATCAGATAGTATGGCCAAACATTAAACCCTAGGTTCTTTTGCAGAGTTAGAGAACCTCCCTCCAGGTGGCTCTGGGCTGAACGTTGGTGTACGGCAAGCTGTTTGTCGACAGAAACAGCAAAGCTGTCAGGGAGTGCTTTGTTTTCTGTTGGCCTCCTGACTGCACAGAGTTTTCTTCATGATGACACATCCCAAAGAAGTATTTAAACTCTTCCTAGCATAAAAGCCTATACAAATAGATGATCTAGTTACAACATACATATTTTCTCTCTCTTCCTTGATTATTGCTAAATTCAAGATGGGTTTTGGGTGGCTGGGTCTGGACCTGAGAGTTTACCTTGAGGCTGAGTTGTGATCAGGATGGGATTTCTCCTCCCTTGTCCTGAGATGGACCGGCCCACCAGGCCCCACCAGCCATGGGACAGTCTACCTGTGGACGGAGGCTTCTCCACACCATGTATTGGCTTCGGGCGCCATCTATATCCTCATGACTCCCCACTCTTGATCTTCCTCGCTGACCTTTCTTCTGAGCGGTTGCCGTGGTCGATTGAACCATGCCTCCCATAAAGACCATCCCGTGCTAATCCCGGTGCAGTGGGTGGGAGCTCACCTGCAAATGAAGCCTTTGAAGATCCTGTTGATACGAGGCCAGGCTAGGCCTTCGCTGGTGACCGGAGTCCTTATAAGCAAAGGAAATTTGGACACAGAAGTAAAAGCACAGGAGGAGACCGGAGGCAGCACGTCACCAGGAAACAGAGGCGTAGACTGATTGCCAGCAAGCCACAGCCTGAATGCCACAGATCGGGAGGAAATTTGGCCGGCTGATAACCTCGATTTTGGATTTTCAGTCTCCAAACTGAGCCAATAAATTCCCATAGTTTAAGCCAACTACTTTGTGGTATTTTGGTACAGCAGCCCTGGCAAATTAAGGCAGATGTCTAATTGGGATTTCAAATTTACTAGGATCAAAACAGAGTCCTTAAAATTTTCCTATTCCCTAATCCCATTCTGGTAAAATAGACTGCCATCGGTGTGTTTCTTAGAAGTCATTCCTGGTTCAGCCCCTTTGCTTCATCCCCTACCATCTAATCTGTCAGCTAATTCTGTTAGTTCTACCTCCAAAATATTTCTTAAACCTGAGTACTTACTATGTGGCTTCCAACATTCAAAAATAGAGTTTTGGAGAAAGACAATAGGCTGGAAAGCTACTTTTTGTCAGGTGAGAATGAATTTTATAAATGTCTTTAGTTGCCATTTAAGTAATGAAGATGAGGCCTGGAAGATGAGATCATAAATTTCTCCCATAACATGTAAAAGATATTTACCCAGCATCAATGCTTAGTGATAAGTCTGGAGTTCAGAAAATGGGGGGCTGAAATAAAGCCTACCCTCCATCCAAATGGACCTCTGAAGAAAAGGCAGAGAAGGGAGATGGAGGCCGGCGGGGAGGTGTCTGAAGCCCTTGGAGGCTGAGGCCCGTAACCGCCTAGAGGAAGGCGCTTGCTCCTGGCTTCTGGCCTGGGGCAGTGGGAAGAGGTCACCTGAAGGCTCCTTGAGGTCCTTGGCCAGCCTAGTGGTGACCACCTGAAAATAAATTCAGAGATGTGGTCAAGCAGAGCGCGAGTCTAGTTTGTATTCCCGAGTCCTGCTCTGTTCTCCTGAGGTGTGAGCACAGATTGGATGGCCAACAGTGCTGGCCCCTCCTGTCATCATGGGGATTGGAGACCCAGAAGGAGTATTTAAAGCCAGTGGGGGCAGATGTAGCCCGAGTCAGCCAGGAGGTCACTGGGGTCCCGCAGAGCAGAGAAGGACAGACCCACCCCTCTACCAGCTGTGGACTCCGCCTCAGCCACAGTGGCGCTTTGAGGCAGACGACCGCTGCTGGAGAGCCGGAGGATCGGAGGACGGTGTATGGTTTTGAGGACCTTGCCCCCCAAACCCACAAGGCCATGCAAGCTTCCATCCCCCCCATACAGTCTCCGGGGGCAGGGGAGGGTTACTAAGTCTAGACACTAAGCATTTTTAGTGCAAGAGGCTGGGTTTTATCTAAAAGCACTGTTTGAATTCTTGTATTGGTTTAAGTGTTCTCCCCTGCTCCATTTGTTTCCCTATAGTGATGGAGCTAGTGAGGAGGACAGATCAGCTGTAGACAAAGCAGATGTCTATTGTTTGCATACTTGAGTCATGGAATTCATTTGCAGCCCTGCTACACTGGCTGCTTCCTGCCCCCCCTTTACCACTCCTGCAGAACCTGCCCCACACAGAAGGCAGTGCATCTTTGAAAGTGTGAAGATCTGATCCCATCTTCTACCCCAAACCTTCTAACACCTCCCCACGGGAAGAGAATGAAATACAAGCACTTCCTGGCCTACGGGGTCCCACATAAGCTAGGTCCGACCTTCCTCTCTGTCTTCATCCTGTACCTTGTGCCCTGAGCTTCAGCTGTGGGGGCCCCTCTGTCCCTTGACTGAGCTGTGCTCTTTCCCATCTCGAGGCCTTTGCACTTGCTGTTTATATTTGTGTCTTCCATTGACCCTTCGGGTCCGGTTTCCACTCTTTCTTACCTTGCCCTGTGTCCTGTGAGACTGACCCTGTGAGCTGCAGTGACGGGAGCTCTTGCCCATCTGCCTTCCTGTTGGCCAGTGGGTGCACGGTCCGCAGATCAGAGAGAGGGAGGGAGGAGATACTGATTCAAGGTTTTAATCCCTCAGCTCTTTCCCTGCCAGGTCACCTGGGGTGGACTGTCTCCCTTTACATAGACCACAGCTCCTTCTCCATATTTTGGCAACTGCTCCTCCCCTTCGCCCAACAGGCCAGGGGGCTCGTGCCTCTCCGCCTTCTCCTCCCGTGGTTAGCCCTAGAGTATCACACCATCCTCGGTAAGCTTCCGTGAATCCTGCTGCCCCTTCGTCTCTTCTGAGCATCTTCTGCTTCTTGCCAGACCTCAGCGTCACTCAGATGTCACCTCCTCGGAAGTCAGTCTTCTCTGATCACCCCGTCCTCTCACTGCCACCCTCATGCTCTGTCTCCTGCCCTTTGGTCTTATCGAAGCTTAATTATAATTTCGTGCATTGCACTAACCACAATCTCACACTATCTTTTGTCCTGTTCCTTTTTGTGTCATTTTGTTGTTTCTTACTCTTCTCTGCCAATGGGACTGTAAGAAGGGCCGGAACCCAGCCTGTTTCCCTTACCACTGTGTTCCCAGAGCCAGAGCAGAGCCTGCTCTTAGTAGGAATGTAATAAATCGTTTCTAAGGGAACGAAGAGCTGATTTTTCACGTACATGAGATGCTAAGGCAAGGAGAGAGGGGAGTATCTCAACTGGTCAGGAACTTGTCTCATTTCCTTGTATCTTTTTTACAACCAGGAGGTAAAGTGCTTCTCAGTATTTGTAACTAACTCAATCATCAATACTTATGAAGTAGAAAAGGAGAGACAAAGTAGTAATACTGCAGAATAAACTCCTTCTGGATGGCAATATCGAGGCTTTTCTTATACCACCTACTCTCACTGGCTCCTTTACCCATCTCAGGTGTGTCCAGTCTCAGCGTAGGGTGGGGGTGGGGGTGGGGGAACCACAGACACTGCTTTGCATTTCCTGAAAATCTTGAAGTATTGGGATTGGAGATGGTGCTGAAAGAATGCCAACAGCTTCTTTCATGCCAGGAAATGAATAGTGTGCTTTGAGACAACCGTGTGGAATGCTTGGGCTGCATAAAAACACCTAGAAGAGTGCCTAGGAGTGTGGTTCTAGCTGATAATCTGAGTCACCTGTGGAACTCGGGCAGCTTTCCAGGTGCACTGCAGGCCCGCTGAGGCGTCGATTCCAGGGTTGGGCTCTGTACTTTATAGGCTCCACGGATGCTTCTCGGGGGAAGCCGGGGTGGGGGTAGGGAACCACTGGACCGGCGTGGAGCATGGGCTCTGCTTGGTTCCAAAGATTCAGGGAGATAATTATGTTGTTTTAAACTGCCTGAACATTATTAGTACAAGGCTGATGAGCTAAAAACATTTTATGTTTGAGTTAATAGGTTTTTCCAGTCATGTCTTCAGAATTATTTCTTAGTAACAATCGGGACCTCAGAAACTTGGCATTTGAAGGTTAGTGTTGTTTTCAGTTTAAAGAGGAAGAAACCGAAATTCTGAAAGAATAAGAAACTTATTTGATCCTGGCACGGACACCAGTATCCTGCCCCCTCCAAGTCCTGTTATAACTTAACAAGCCACTGCATAAAGCTCTTCTTAGTTTACAATAAGGCCCCTCTCAGGGTCATATAGACAAGCCTGCTCGTTACCTCTTGCCCTGCTTAGCCCTCCATGCCTTACATCCATAAGGGGTGGCCTTACAAATGAGGTTGGCATTGCTGGGCAGGCCCTGTCTTCAGAAGCCTTCTTGAGCTCATTTTCATTTTCCATTTGTTGCTTGTAAAGTAGAGTAATCTATTCATCAAATTCATGCTCCCGGGTGAGGTTCTAGTCCTTGTGTGCACAAGTCAGGTTGTACATTTTTGTAATACTATCACAGGTGGATCCGACGGTATTTATCTTCCATTCAGATTTTATTCCATGCATATTTTAAGGTCAACTTTATTGAGGTATAATTTACATAGAATAAACTTTTAAAGTGCATAGTCACTGGGTTTTGACAAATGCATGTACCCTTGTAACCACCACCACAATCAAGACACCAAACATTTCCATCACCCCAGCAAGTCCCCTCTTACCCCACCGCAGTCACCCTCCCCCTGATGGTGGTGATGGTGATGGTGATGATGATGATGGTGGTGGTGGTGATGGTGGAGGTGGTGATGGTGGTGATGGTGGAGGTGGTAGTGGAGGTGATGATGATGGTGGTGGTGATGGTGATGGTGGAGGTGGAGGTGGAGGTGGTGGTGATGATGGTGGTGATGATGATGATGGTGGTGATGGTGATGGTGGTGGTGGAGATGGTGATGATGGTGGTGGTGATGATGGTGATGGTGATGATGATGACGGTGATGGTGATGGTGATGATGATGGTGGTGATGATGATGATGGTGGAGGTGGACGTGGAGGTGGTGGAGGTGGTGGTGATGGTGGTGATGGTGGTGGTGGTGATGATGATGACGGTAATGATGATAGTGGTGGTGATGGTGGTGATGATGATGATGGTGGTGATGATGATGGTGGTGGTGATGATGATGATGGTGGTGGTGGTGGTGGTGATGATGATGGTGATGGTGATGATGATGGTGGTGGAGGTGGAGGTGGAGGTGGTGGAGATGGTGGTGGTGGTGGTGGTGGTGATGATGACGGTAATGATGATAGCGGTGGTGATGATGGTGGTGATGATGATGGTGGTGGTGGTGATGGTGATGATGATGGTGATGGTGATGATGATGGTGGTGGAGGTGGAGGTGGAGGTGGTGGAGATGGTGGTGATGGTGGTGGTGGTGGTGGTGGTGATGATGACGGTAATGATGATAGCGGTGGTGATGATGGTGGTGATGATGATGATGGTGGTGATGATGATGGTGGTGGTGATGATGATGATGGTGGTGGTGGTGGTGGTGATGATGATGGTGATGATGATGATGGTGGTGGAGGTGGAGGTGGTGGAGGTGGTGGTGGAGGTGCTGCTGCTGCTACAGGAAGTGATCATGGATACTGATGGTGGATGTGGTGTTGATTTGTTGGTGGTGAAGGTGAAGGTGGTGATGATGGTAGTGAGTATAGAGATGAAGGTGATGATGATGAGGGTGACAGTAATAATGATGATGCTAATGTTCTCAAGAACACTCAGATACAAGAACTAAGGAGAATGGAAAATAGGACCTATCCTTTCTACCTTGCTTTGGCCCTTTTTTTCTCATTCTGTGTTCACAAAGTACTGTGAAATGCATATTGTTATCATCCCCATTTTATAGTAATAATAATGATGATGATTATGTCATTAGATGAGAAGCCTGAAGCCAAAGAGATTTCTCAACTATCATTAAGAGAAGCAGGTAATAAGTATTTATTGTGCTCTTTACATCTCTGGTGTTTGTGAAACTCAATCAATTAACATTTTAGTAGCATATATTAGGCATTTGATAATTTTTCCAGAAGTTGCAATTTTTCCATGCTTAAAATAAAAGCAGATTTCCTCTACACCAACTTATGGCTAAGCCTGTTAGTAAGAACGAGTTACTCTCTATTCATTAACTTGGAAGGATTCCCTATGCTGTTGTTATTCGTGTTATCCTCGGGTGGGGAGAGGCAGATACAGATGGATGTATGTGGTGCGGCTCCGGTTTCACGGAACAGATGTTAACCTGTTCCCCTGTGGCTTCCAGCTTCGTTCGGCTAAGCCGTGGCAGTGTCAGGAGATCAGAGTGGGAGGAGAGGGAGGTCAAGTTTCCCCCCTGACCTTGCCGTGGCCTTGCCAGCCGCCGCCCCACCAAGGCTCCTCTAACGCCTGTCCTTCCTCGGGCCCCTGAGGAGTGTGCTTGCTTCCTGAGCTGCCAGCTGCTGGCTGCTTTGCAGTCCTTGTCGGTTCCCTTAACCCTGCCCACACCCCTTGTGCCCAGCGCCGAGCTAATGCTGCTCACTCCTAACCACCCTCCTGGGACCTACTTTTTAAAAATTTTTATTTAAAAAAATTTTTTTTCGCATGGGCAGGCACTGGGAATCAAACCCGGGTCTCCAGCATGGCAGGTGAGAACTCTGCCACTGAGCCACAATGGCCCACCTTATGCCCTGCTCTTTGCTTCTGGTGCTGGAGCTGAGATTCTGCAAATTAAGAACCCCTTTGCTAGGGCAACCTGTTAGGGCTGCCCATGGGGGATGCGGCAGGGGGCCTGCAGAGCTGGAGGAGGGCGATGCGCTGGTTCCTTCCCAGGCTCGCCTT
Source organism: Tamandua tetradactyla (assembly GCF_023851605.1). Lineage (NCBI taxonomy): Eukaryota > Metazoa > Chordata > Mammalia > Pilosa > Myrmecophagidae > Tamandua > Tamandua tetradactyla. Next base: position 1,134,551 of record NC_135340.1, on the reverse strand, counting down.
GCCTGTTACTCGCCTCAGCCCCCACCCGCCCCGTGCCCGCAGCTGGCCCTGGCCTCCAGCTGTGCCTGCAGCCTGGACCCAGCCTCCCGGGGCCCACTCACAGGTGCCAGGCCAGCCATGGAGCGCCCCTTCCTCAGGGCTCAGAGCCGGCTGCTTTTCACGCTTACTTTTCCGTGTTACCTCAGTGGGCCTTTGCACACTTAGCTCCCCATCACGCCCTTCCTGTTTCATCCTGTCTGTTAAACTAGCTGCTGTGGGTTCCGGTTTCCTGACTGGACTCTGAGGAAATGCATCTCTGAAAATCATTCTTTCATGAAATAATTTTTTGATTAGATTTTTTAACATGCTGGGCCTCTGATGACATGCTCTCTCATGGAGTTACCTGGGAGGTGGAAATAAAAGGAAAACCAAGCACAGTACTAATGAAAATGGAAGCCTGTTTTATATCGGAAGTATATATTAGGACCAGTAGTTTTCCAAACGAGGCCACATGCGCGCATCCCCTGCTTCATCCCTTAACCAGTCCACAGCCAGAGAAGACGACTAACAAATGCAGGAAAGTGAGGCTAAACAGACCCTCTGTGGCTCTAAGCCTGAGGATCCAAAAGAAAAGCCAAGACCGGAATCCTGTCCCCTTCCTAAGGGGACATGGAAATAAAATAAAAGCCGCTGCAGTCAAGGTGGGAAGAAGCCCACACGTCTGTGTCCTGGAATGAAATGGAGACTCGCTCCGGCCCACACGAGGCCGGGGTCCCAGACTGCAGCCCCTGGGGGGTCAGTGGCACCTCAGCACCCGCCCGAAAATGAAAAGTGTGGTTACATTTCCAGGTAGAAGATGCCTGGAAAATCCCCACCCACCGCCACCTCACAAATTCCGGACACTGGCTGTGGCCCCGGCTCTGTGAGGGCCTCCCCGGTGGGGTGGAGCCCGATGCCTTCGAGAGGAGCCCTCTCGTCGGAGTCACCTGGTAGGATGAGGCGCCCACTGGACCGAAAAGGGCTGGGATGGGAAGCAGGAAGGACTGGGGGCAAGTCCAGCCCTGTCCCTTCACAAGGCCCAGGCTGGCTGCACGTCCGGGAGGAGATCCAGTCAACCGCCCCCAGGAAGGAAGGCCTCAGAACGGCAAGTCTAGGGGAGAAGATGAAGGCGTTTCTCTAGCAGCTGTTAATTTAGAAAACCTGAAAGCCTAGGGCGAGTACTGCTTCCTCCTGGAGCCGTCTGACTGGTGTGGCGCCCTTGAACTTGGGTAGGACTAACTTTGAGAAAAGACAAAAAAGTTCATTCATGTGAGTTTTGCAGTTAGATGTTATGGGACACAGACGTGAGCTAACCTTACAACCAGGGACTCTGAACTCTGAGAAATTATGTTTAGGGTTGTGTGTGCATGGGGGATCTGGCACAATTTCCTGGGGCCTATAGCTGTCATCTCACCCTCAGAAGGGTCAGTACCCCCTGCCACCTCCTCCTCCCAACTCCAGGTTGGAAACAGGTCTAGGTTACGAGTCCCTGGAGGGCAAGGGCCGCGACTCTCATCCTTGAATCTCCACCAGAACTTACCCAGAGCTTTGCATGCCATCTCTCAGTAAGTATGGACTGAACTGGACATACATAAGCAGGCTTCCACTTCCAGGGGTCTGCAACACATCCCTTCCTTCTTGAGTGTTGGCTTGTGCTGGGAGAACCATTCATGGATTTCCAGAAGTTTCTTCTGGTGTGGCCTTGAAATCAGAGGAGATCGAGCACCGGTTTGGGAGGTTCTGTATTAGTCTTGGTTTCCCCACAGACACTCTGTTCTTTCTTCCTTTTCAGTTTCATCGTCTGCAAAGTCCTAGCCTCTTTCCCTTTCTGCTTCACAACTAAGTTATTATGGGGAATGATGATAAAAATGCAAGGAAGGAATTTTATGATAAACATAAAGTCATGGTATAAACGCTGAGAGTTAAATAGAAGTTAGTTCCAGGTTATTAGAAGAAAAGTAGAGACAGGTTAAGGGAGGAAAAAAAAGACATGGGATATTGTCATTAAGGTCATAGGGAAGCAATGTTGGAGGAGATGAGGAAGCCGACGCTGAGGTCCTCACTTTAACACAGAGGAATGGAGATGAGTCAGCACTATAGGAAGTGAAGACTATTAACTCATTATTATTCTATTCTTGGAATTATCTCCTCATTTTAGTCATGATCACTGGGCTGGTAGGGATGCGGAGGTGAGGAGTGGGAGGAGAGAATGGGAACCACAATTCATTGTCTCCAAAATGCCCCTTTTCCACATGCCAGCCTCCCTGGGGGCCGGTGGGTGGTGTGCGCTCGGCTCAGCGGACACGCAGTTGTGAATGTGTCAAAACTTGGTCTCGGCGTTTCGTATTGTCATCACTTCGGGTGAATTTAGTGCAGGGTCGGTTCTGCAGCTGTTGAGTTCCGTTGCGACTGTAAGAGTCCTCTGGTGTGGTTTGGCACTAGATGAAAAATGAGTGTGCAAAAGGGCAGAAGCAGAGCAGCGGGACTCTCACTTGGCCTTAGGGAAGCAGGTGTGCACGAGGGACGCACACAAGTGCGTCGTGTTTGCCAAGCAACAACCAAGACCTTCCTGAAACTCGGAGAAGCAGCAGCGGCCCACAGGCAGAGGCAGCTGAGCTGAGGCCCGCGTTGGGATGCCCCTCGCAGGCGCAGCTGTGCAGGGAAGGCAGGGGCACTTCTGGTCTCGGGGGGACGAAGGACGTGCCCAGCAGCAAGGGCCGGTGACTGGAGGCTCGTGGGGAAGGCGTCGCGTCGCGGTTTCAGGGGCAGTGTTCGTCTTCCTCAGTGGCACGTAGGTGAGGTGTAGCTGAGAATCAAGGATGCCTTAGATTCGGGGGGAAACGCCCAAGCGCAGACGGGGGTGCGGGAGTCGCTGCCACTTTCAGGGGAGGGGGAAGGCAGCCTCCTCGCGGGGGGCCTTTCTTAGGAGACTGGCACAGAGCTGCGGACGCCTTCCTGTGCTGACCGCACCCTGGGAGGCAGCGCTGATGCTTCTCTAGAGGTTTCACCTGGAACTTAGGGCTCTGCTTCCTCAAAGGACCCAGCCAACAGGAGAGAGAACGCGTCTGAAGATTCTGGAAGGAAAAGAACCAGTCCTCCTCTTAACAGAAGGACTTGAGGTGGACAAAGGATTTGGAAAAAAAAAGTCTAGTACTTTATTTTTAAAAGTTTATACTTTGGGGGTGCTGCTTCTAAAGCAGCATAAATGAAACACAAATTTTTAAAAAGTGTAGCAGTTTCATGCCTACAACAAATATAAAATGTTTTCTTAAGTAAATTTAACTAGTAAATATTTAATTGTCTCAAAGATTATGCCTTTGAATTTACCGAATGTGATTATTTCATGAGCAGAGTAAGTTCTACATAATCAATTACTAATGTCCCTAAAATAACAGAATCACTTCAGATGAACCAAAGCACCAGAAAATTAAGTATTACATCTATCAAGTTTCTCTTAACAGACAAAACATGAATAAAAAAACCCCATATAAATCGGTTTCTTTATTCATCTCAACCCATCCTCACCCTGACTTTTCTCGGGCATGAATAAAAATCTCTAGACGTTTCAGGTTCTTAATTCTCCTCAGCATTTGTAGTTGTTCTTAGTCCAGGGCTCCCGGGCAGAGCCCGTGACTGGGCTTCTGAAATCGTATTTTTTTGGTGGTGCTGGGAAAAGGGGTTTGGATGCCATCGGTTCCTCAACGGTGCCAATTTTTAAAGAACAAAAGGGCGTGTGAAGCGCTGGGCCTGGGCGGGGTCCCTCTCCTCGGCCCTGGGCCCCTGGCAGACGGGGTGCTGTGGGCGGGGCCCCGGCAGAGGCTGGTCGCGGCCCCCGCGGCTCTGGGAGCCTGTCCTGGGTCTGGGATTTGACTGCCAAAATGCCCGGCTCTCCCTCAAGAATAAACAAACAAAAGCCACCACGTTCTTGTGCCAACCAGGCTTCATCTGGCACTTTAAACTTTGCTTTTTAAGTGACAAAAACCAGGTCCCAATCCTTTAGTTTTTCTGTCCAGGCCGGTTGCCACTGGTGACACACTGCAACGTGAGCATTTTAAAGGCCAGGTTTGACGGATTCTTACTCAGTTCGTGGAGTTCCTCCACCTCACACGTCAGGCCGCCCCCGTTGTCACCCAGCCTCTAAAAGTTCGGGGTGATTTGAGGAGAAGGGCTCGGACTTGAGAAAGCAGCAGAATTGGTTGGAGAGCTTGTTAAAATCACAAACTCCTAAATCACTTCTAGAAATTTCTGATTTAATAGTCTGGAATGGAGTCCTGGAATCCGCCCTTAAAAAAATTAACTAATATCAGATGATTTGGAGAAGCTCCTTCGCTCTGAGGCTGTGAAGAGTTTTGTTATTCCAAGTGCTGAGAGTTTGGGTGGGGGGCTGAGGAGAGACCCGTCTGGGCCTCGAATCCTCGGTCCGTCCTAAGTTCACCCTTATGGGTCTGCTTGAGGGATTCTCTGCTGAGATGGCTGGGGAGGGTCCCAAGGCTGGGGAGGGGTGCCAGGGCTGGGGAGGGTCCCAGGGCTGGGGAGGGTCCCAGGGCTGGGGAGGGTCCCAGGGCTGGGGAGGGGTCCCAGGGCTGGGGAGGGTCCCAGGGCTGGGGAGGGGTCCCAGGGCTGGGGAGGGTCCCAGGGCTGGGGAGGGTCCCAAGGCTGGGGAGGGTCCCAGGGCTAGGCAGGGTCCCAGGGCTGGGGAGGGTCCCGGGGCTGGGGAGGGTCCCAGAGCTGGGCAGTGTCCCAGGGCTGGGGAGGGTCCCAGAGCTGGGGAGGGTCCCAGGGCTGGGGAGGGTCCCAGGGCTGGGCAGCGTCCCAGGGCTGGGGAGGGTCCCAGGGCTGGGGAGGGTCCCAGGGCTGGGGAGGGTCCCAGGGCTGGGCAGGGTCCCAGGGCTGGGGAGGGTCCCAGGGTTGGGGAGGGTCCCAGGGCTGGGCAGCGTCCCAGGGCTGGGGAGGGTCCCAGGGCTGGGGAGGGTCCCAGGGCTGGGGAGGGTCCCAGGACTCGGGAGGGTCCCAGGGCTGGGGAGGGTCCCAGGGCTGGGGAGGGTCCCAGGGCTGGGGAGGGTCCCAAGGCTAGGGAGGGTCCCAGGGCTGGGGAGGGGTCCCCAGGCTGGCTGCTGCTCCCTCAGACTGTGAAGTAGGGGCAGGGTGACAGGCCCTGGTGTGCGGGGCCCCAGTCTCACAGTCTCATCGCAGCCACCTCTGGCCCTTCTCCCCAGCGAAGGGCAGCCCTGGAAGAGCTCTGGGTGTGGGGAGGCATCTGGGAAGAGTCCACAGCAGGACTCGTCTGGGGCCGGCTCCTCTGAGCCTCCAGCCCCGCGAGGCTGTGAGGGAAGCTCTAAAGCGGGGCTGCTCAGGGTGGCATGTTGAACCACTTTCTATTTGGGTGGAGGCAGGGTGGCGTGGTGGGGCATTCATTCATTCATTCATTCATTCATTTATCCACCCCTTCATTCAATAAATACTTGATGGCTTCACATGTGATCACTGCTGTGCTAGGTGCTGGGATTCAAGGAAGAACAGGATGTGACCCACATCTGCAGGCGCCGCCACCCGGGACGGGGTGAGCCCTTTGGAGAGTTCTGTTATTCCTGCGCCAGAGGATTAGAACAGAAATCTGGTTTTAGGAAGGAAAGAGAAAGGAGGGAGGGAGAACTTGTCTTGAAGCTGATTTTGTACTGCAGAATGACTTGTCCTCTCTCAGATTATCTGCTTTTTTGAGGTGGAAGCCGAGAGAAAGAGCTGGAAGGATTACTGGTGTTAAAGAGCCTCCCCAGCATAACAGGAAGCACATCATTATGTAATTCAATTAACTAATCTAGCAAATCAGTGACTCATTAACGGGAGTTGGGAAGGTGCTAAGAAGCCGTGGGACTGTGGGAGCTGATGAAACGACACCTACTCAGGAGTAGGGAGTGAGGGAGAGATTTCTTAAATACCTTTTCAGCTGACTCAAGAAGGATGAAATAAGAATGGGTGCGTGATGAGTGGCTGCAAACGAGAAAACCTGAGGGGGAGTGTTCACGCGCTGCCTGGAGAGAAGCTGAGGCCCTACCCGGTCCTAACGGTGTTTCTCTTTCTGCCTGTCAGCATGTCTGCTCTCAGGGGGAGCAGCAGGGGGGGGATGCCCCACTTTATCAAGACACACGCCCCGCATGCGCCAGGTGTCAGAACTGTCATGAGGCTGCCCCTGGCTCATGACAGTTTTCTCTGTTGTCAAGTGGCAAGTGGCAAGGGAGGAGGGCATGGGCATGCCTGTGGGCTTGGCCAGCGGGCAGTGTGTACCACGGCGGCCTTGAGCAATTGATGTAGACTTTGTGCCTCAGTTTCCTCAGATGTAAAATGATGTGGCTTAACTGGAATCTGGTTGATCGCTGGGCTCTCCCCTGGTTCGGAAGCAGGGCCCTTCAAACTTCGGTGAGCCTGCAGATGGCCGGGGTCCTGTGAGATGCACGTTCCATGGTGGGGTACGGAGCTGAGATGTCCCTTTTCTCAGCAAGCCCCCAGCTGACGTCGGACTGTATGTTGATGTACAAGTTCTGGGAGTCGTTGTGCGTCTGTCTGCCCTTCAGACAGCTTCAGGCAGAGACCACACGGACCCGCGGCCCTCCCGGGGGACTCTGAATTCACAGAAGCTCTCCTGCCATCCGCCCGCACGCTCCTCCTAGTTTAGAGCATTTCGGATACAGAAATAGTAGAGGCTGGAGCTCAGTCTTCAGGTTCTCAGTGATCAGGAGGAGGGAAATAGGGAAACGCATGGACCTTTCTAATTTAATTCCCACAACAACCCCATGAGACCAGTGTGATTTCTCTCCCCCTGCAAATGGGGAATCTGAGAAGCGGAGATGCAGCCAGGTCGGCGACTTTCCAAGGCCTGCGCTGGGATGTGGCAGGGTTTGGATTCCAGCCGCGTCTCTGATCTCCAAGTCCAGGCTTCTTCGTCCACCTGGCTGGCACCTGAGGAGGCCGGCTTGCGGGGAGACGCTCCCCGTGGGGGTGATGAGCTCGGCAGACACCCCCGCCGGGCTGCCGCTCCCCGTCCGCCCCTCCGGACCCTGAGTTCTGGCCTCCAGCGGGGCTGGGCCCGTGGGAATCGCCTGCCGGACACGGTGGAGGGGAAAGAGAGAGAGCCCTTGGGTGTCCGTGCACCCCCGCTGCAGCGGCTGAGTCCCCGTACAGGGGCCGCAGCTCCTTCCGGGGGCCTCTCCCCAGTCTCAGCGCCCCTTGTCTCTTCAGGCCCGAGGGACAGCAGCTTGCCCACCCCCCCTCATCCAGGCCGCCCTCACTGGCCTTCCCTGTAGATGGTCTCCGCACCTGCCGTGGGAGGCGCCGCCTCTTTCCTGGTGAGCTCAGGACCAGCTGCCCAGGGCCGAGAGGTTCTCAGGCGGGGTGGGTGCAGGGGGGCTGGGAGGCGGGGCGGGGGTGGGGAGGGAAGAGGCGGGGGGGGAGGGGAGAGGCGGGGGGGAGGGGAAAGGCGGGGGGGAGGGGAAAGGCGGGGCTGCGCACAGGGGGAGGGGGAGGGGGAGAGGCGGGGGCTGCGCACGGGGGAGGGGGAGAGGCGGGGGTGGCCGCAACGACGGGGGGGGGGGGTGAGGAGGCGGCTGCGGGGGGGCGGTGAGGGCGAGCGCTGAGCGCCGGTTTGCCACGAACTAGCTCCTTTCGTCCTCAGGAGCCCTGCGAGCGCCTCATTTGACAGAGCAGGGGAAACTGAGGCACGGGGAGATGAAGGCGAGGCCAGGATCCGCCCTCTGTGGTCCGGCCCCAGCAGACCTCCGGGTGAGACGAGTGTCTGGAGAAGGCGGCAACGTGCAGAGAGGCGTTTAGGGGAGGGGCCTGCTGCCCCCCAGAGCGCGGGCGGCGACCTCGGCTCCCCGCCTGGCCAGGCCCACGGTCCCTCCGCCGCCTCTGCTGGGATGACCCGAGGCCCCGGGCCCAGGCCATGGTGCGCGCCCACCCTGCGCCTCGGCTTGCGGTCACCAGCCACCAGGGTGTCTGCTGCCTGGGAGCTGGGGCGGTGCGGGGGTGGTGGGCCCGGGAGGGCTGAGAGGGATGGGGAGGGTGGGGGAGGGCCTGGGGGAGGGCTGGGGGAGGCCTGGGTGGGGGGCTGGGGGGCTTGGGGAGGGCAGGAGAGGGATGGGGAGGGCCAGGGGAGGGCTGGGGGAGGGCCTGGGGGGCCTGGGGGGGCCTGGGGGGGACCTGGGGGAGGCCTGGGGGGGCCGGGGGAGGGCTGGGGAGGGCCTGGGGGGAACCTGGGTGGGGGGCTGGGGGGCTTGGGGAGGGCAGGAAAGGGATGGGGAGGGCTGGGGGAGGGTGGGGGAGGGCCTGGGGGGGCCTGGGGGGGGCTGGGGAGGACCTGGGGGGGGCTGGGGGAGGGCGGGGGCAGCTGGGCAGCACTGGTAGGTGTTAGTGTAATTGGGTTTTGTTTTTAACCTTCTCAGAGCCCAGTCTGTTCTGTTTTCCCAGGTGGGATGTAGATTTACCCTCACTTTCCTCATCTAAGTGGTGGTGACACGCAGCGTGAAAGCGTGCGGACGTCTGGCAGAGCCTGGCCCGGGGCGGGCATGCAGGAGCCTCACGGAGATTGATTTTGAAGTTTCTCCCTCCTCTTAATCTTAGGAAACAGGAAAAGATTCTTTTAAGATTCTAGTAAGAAAAAGAAATCTTCCTTTCTTCCATTTTTAAAAAAGATTTTAATTTTGGTGAAATCCATTTTAACCATGAAGTGTATAATTCGGTGGCATTAGTTACATTTATGCTGTTATGTGCTCCCTTCACCACCAACCATTACTAAAACTTTTTCATCACCCAGAACAGAAACTCTGAACTTACTAAGCTATAACTGCATTCTTCCCTGCTCCATAACCCCAAATCTACTTCCTGTCTCTCAAAATGAGTTCCTATGAAATGGAAATAAGGATAAGGATAAAAGGGTGTTATTTATTTTAGCTTTTTAGTGTGAAAAATTGCACGCATACCTAGAAGTAAAGAGATGGTGAAATGTATCTTCATCATCTAGATTTAATAAAATGTTAAATAGCAAGAATATTTTCTTAACACAATGGCTTTATTACACCTAACAAAATCATCAATGACTCCTTATCACCAAGTAATACCCAGGCATATTGAAATATTTTCACATGTTGGCAAGGTCTTTTTAGTCTTTTTACAGTTGGCTTGTTTGGCTCAAAATCCAAACATGGTGAAGGAGTGTGAGAGAAGAAAAATCGGCCTCTTAGGGCCTGTTCTTGGAGGAGAGTTCAGGAATTCCTTTGTTTTTTACACAATGGCTCAGCCTTGCTGATAAAGTGCAATAAAATTTGTGGGTTTGCCTGTTTGGAAACAACTCCAAATGCTTGTGACATTTAGCGATGTCTGCTGAGGCATGATGTGAACCCAAGGCCCTTGAGGCTGTGTCTGTACGGAATTGTTTTTGTAGAGAGTGAGGCCAGTGGAGAGATGACTCTGGGCTTCTCAGTGATGCTTTGCTGCTCTTTTTTCTTGTTTTTCCCTGATTTTTTTATTTCACACATTGATATAATTAAGAAAAAACAAAAACCACAACTGGTGTCTTATATAGGATTCATTTTCTTTTTTAGTTTACCAAAGAAGGACATTTTAAAAATACCTCCTATCATTATTTCATAACAGAGAGGAACATTTATACTAAAAGGGTAAAGCAGACATAATTTCAGAATAAAGAGCTGTCTTTCCCAGGAAATGATGGTGGGCCACCTTATGTTGACATATGTATCTTCCATGGATGCAGCTTTCTCAGTTTGCACTGGTGAGCACTTAACAGTTTATTTGGGAAGCAATCCTCTATCCAAAACTGTTTGAATGGTAAGACTTGTGAAGTGATAAAAACCTCATTTTTTTGAAAAATGGTCCCTGAGTGGGAGATGTATATGAGCAAAAGTTGAAAATGAAGGTAGGCACAGGAAAGAGATGCTTTTGAACTGTGGTTTGGCGAAGGTCGGGAGCGAGTACTAGCACTTCCGCATTCCCGGTTGCACGGCGGATGGATCAGGGGATGTCAAGAATCGTTCTCCTAAACTCGTTAGACTTCTGACTGAACTTCTTGGCTCTCAAGAACTTGTTGACCTTGCTCACGTTTTCCAAGCCCACCTCCGCGTCTGTGTTCTGCGCCTGTTACCTGTGGTGAGAACACCGCTTTTCACGCCCTGGAGCCTTGTCCGCAGCGAGCGCCACTGCTGGGCCAACCCCCGTGTTTGCATCTTCAGCCTGTACTGTTGGGCGGAACTCCAGACCACCCCACCCAGCTCGGGTCCACCAACTCTCTGTGCCTCAGCAGGAAGCCCTTACTCGTCTGACTTGATCCGGCTCTCCTTCCCCTCTTCCCCATCCCACAAAATGGGGTAGTTTCTCATCCCAGAAATCTGGGAGCTCTACCTGACACATCCATCACACTCAGAATCTTCCCCTCCACCTGTTCCTGAAGAGTTCACTCTCAAATGTATCTCTCATCCGCCCACTTCGTGCCACTGCTCCCGTGGCCGTCCTGTCCAGGCCACTTCTTGCCTGGGCTATTCCAAAAACTCCTCTTAATCCCCTCTCTCCACTCTAGCCCCACCAATCCATTCTTAATACAGTAGCCATATGGCATCTTAAAACAGAAAATGTCACACCGTGTTCAAAACCTGCAGGCTTTTATTGCATATGGGACAATTAAAAAAAATCCTTAGTGGGGTCCCAAGTCCCACATAACCTGCCCACTGCCCATCTCTCTCATGTTCTCTCAAGCTACTTTTCTTTTCATTTACCACACCTGGTTGACACAGGCTGGGCTTTGATTTACTTGCACACTTAAAGCTCTTTTCTGCTTCAGGGTAGGAACACCTGGTGTTTCCTCTACTTAGAAAGTCCCTCTTCTCACCTCCTTACCCTCTGCCTTTCCTCTCTAGGCTTTGAGTTCCCTGAGGTCAGGTCCTTGACTGACCTGCTCAGCAGTGGACGGTAAGAGCCGACTTAGTCCCGGGCAGAGAGTAGGTCCCTAAATCTTTGTCTAGTGAGTGACTATTCCGGTTAGTATCAAGTTTCCTTTGTCCCTAAAAAAGGACAGAAAGGATAGGCTAAATATATTTTAAAAAGACAAAAGGCCATGTTTTTGCTCAATCAGTTTTTGGCTTTATAGTTGGAATAGCTGAACTTTCTTGGAATAAAGTAAATCATAGTTTAATTGGGTTCTAAGATCAGCTCCATTTTATCTGCAATACCAAAATTGCTGAGGTTCCTGTAAAATTCCTGTAAAAGGTGAGATCTCTGTCTCAATAAAATGCTAAATCTATCCATTTGAAGGACAGAGGCCTATAATATGTCTATTTTGAAAAAACTAAGTGCCTTAGTAGTGTTGGTTATTGAAAAGGCTGCAACTGTATACATAATAAATGGCCCTATAACTTAAACCTACATTTTTATTACAGTTTTAAAAGAGAATAGTCAACACATTTGTAGAACCATGTACTATAATACTTCTCTATAAATCACATAACATACAGCTTCATTTGACAGAAGTGGGTTGTTTTCTGAGAACCGTGAGGCCACGTTGAGCTCTCCCTTTTCTAATTCTCTCTGAGTGCATCGTCTAAATCCCTTTGGATGCACCGTGTTTCCTCTTTAGCACCATATCATATTGGCAATTATTTCTACTTGCCAACTTAGCTTTTTACTACATGCTAATTTAGTTTTTATTTATTCTGTGTGGGTGTGACTTATCTCCTAGGTTATACAGCAGCATCAAAAATCCCGCCCTCAATGGCTCTACTTCCTGCTCTTCCACATCTGCTGGGCCAGCAGGAGAGCCCTGGGCAATGTGTCCTCTCCAGAGTCCAGACGGATGAAGGCTTCCTTCATCTTGACAGCTGTTGCCCTGGCCCAGATAACAGAGGGAAACATGATTAACCACACAAATGGCTTTTAAAGCTTCTGTTGGGGTGTAGTGCTTATTATTCCACCTGCATTTCATTGGCTAAAGCAAATCACTTCACCACGCCTAGCTTCGAAAGGAGTGGGAAAGCGCGTTCCTGGCACATGCCTGGGGAGAGGGGAGTCGAGAGCATTTGCTGAACTGCAGTGGTCTTGCAGCCCCTGTGAATACTACTCAGTTCCGGGGCTCAGGGTGGGAATTCTGGAATACTTCTTTGATTGAAGTTTGGAAACATCTGAAGTAATATATATGGGCTGAAGTTAAAGAGGGAGGCCACTGTTGGCTGAAAATGAAGAAAGTGTAGCTATGGTATATACCATACAGTTTTCTTTCCTGGTTTCAACTCCCTACTAAAATCTGGAAGGGAAATTCTTTGAGAATATTTCAAAATAAAGGACTCATTTGAATACCTGCCCTTGTATGGCAAGTAGTTTGCACTTCTGCCCTGGCCTGGTTGACGCTCCTGCTGGTGATGTGAATGACTGCAGATGCTGACACATTGGAAGTATTTGCAGATGTGACGTGAACGTGGGAGGGCAGTGAATAATTCAAGTGATAGAATCATGATCATGGAATCATGGGCTGGAATAATGGGCTAACTCTAAGGAATAAATCAGCGATGTTTAGGCTTAAAGACTACTTGCATAACCACAGGCTGGCAGAGCTTTGAATAAGCATCGGTGGAAAATCTCGGGTTTTTGTTGCTATGAATTGTAGTGTTTGATAGTGGTATGTGGCTGCTTGAGAGCTACTGGCAGGTCCTTTTGTCTGCACAGGAATACAACATCCAGGACAGGGGAGAGGCCCAGGGACTTTGTGTGGATGCTTGAGCTTAGCTTGGGGAATCACCATTTGAGGGATCTTAACAGGTGAGTCCACCTGGAGGGGAGTGATGGGGTTACCAATGGACAAGGACACCTGAGAAATAGTTGGAGGAACTGGGCCTCCTTAACCTGGAGAGCAGACTAGGTTTGGGCAGTGTGGGGCACTCCCACTCCCAGGGCTACCAAGTGGAGAGGGAAAAAAATGTTTGCCTGTTGAAGACAGAACATGGGTAAGTTTATAGAGACACTAAAGTGACTCATGGGGAACACAATGAACTTGGTGAGCGTTAAAGGACCTCCCTCTGGAAAACATCAATTTCCTTGGGGGGCGGCTTTCGACAGAGGACAGGAAGCCACCTGTAGGCTGTCATGGAGGGGAGTTATGGAGCTAAAGAATGAACTAGCCAGCTGCACTGTGTCGCCCAGGACTTGGGACTTTCCATGCTAAAACTGGAAGAATACTAGGCAAACCAGGGCAGATTGGTTGCTCTACTGAAGAGGAGTCCCCTGATGTCACCTCAAGTCTCTTCCTACTTGAGATTCCCAAATAGGTTGGTTTGTCTTTTCCCCAGAAAAATTTCAGGCAAATAAATGGTTTTTATGCAATACTTTTGGTTTCTAATCCCCTGTGCGCTCTGATCACAGAAAAAGGGACTTTTTCATGCTTTCTGAGCAATTGTTCCACATCTGTATTTAAGATTTAATCATTGATGGTAGATTCATGCCCTATAATTGTATCACATAATAGAGCAAGCATTTCCCTGCAAGTCCAAAGCCATTTCATTACACAAATGAGCATTTTAGAAATAAAGAACTGCAGCTTTCTTAAAGGAATCACAGTGGATAACTTCTTGGCTGTTTGAACTGCTGTTTTCCTTTGATAGAGCATTAAGCTGACCAGCACTAGGCAGTTCAGTGGTTCCCTCGTAATAAAATTCCATTTGGTTTTTGAACAATGAAAGGCTGTTTGTGTTCAATGCATCCTTGCAGAGATTTTGTACTTTTAATCATTTAGTTGTTTTTGTAGTCCTGGAATAAACTTAGTCAAGCTGCAACCTTGCAGGTTTGATCATTCTTTGGGGTTCAATGTGTGTATATTTAGGAACAAGTTCTTCCACAAAGAGCTTTTGATTTCTCCTGATATTCTCCCTGATGACGTGCCACCTACCCATTCTAAAATGCTCAACTTTCCTAAAACCATAAGAAATAACTGTGAGGTCTTCCATCTCCCTAAGCCTCTCCCATCCCAGCACACGTGATGGAGCTACGTAGATAGAGCCCTTTGAGAAAAGCAACTCTTGAATGGGCTCTATTTGTTTGTCTAGTTGGTTTACTGAAAAGAAGGGTAGTAACTCAAGTTTCTGTTTTTGCATTCAACCCCAAGGATAGAATTACATGGAGGTGAGAGAATCATGGAAGGACTTTTGATGGTGGCATAAGGGAAATGGCAATTTAGGAGGTTCTGACTAACGGGAACCAGCTGCTCATTCAGTGCCACCCGGCCATGTGCTCCCTCCTGCTTTGTTTGGCATCAGACCCTCTGGGAAATTCCCTGAGCTTATGCACCTGATGCTTCTCTTTGCCTCTCAAACAGAAATCAGCTCTGCTTTTGGATCAATGCTGTTCACTGTAGTCATTGGTGACAGACTTACTATAGGGCCAGCCCTGGTTTTGAAAGAAGAAATCTGCTTTATGATAAATACAGCCAATAGTGGACATACATTTTGGACACTCTCACTTTTGTCATGTATGCAATAGAGGCATACAGCCGCCTAAGCCTACCCTCCTGGTGTCACTGTGAACCGCAACTATATAGTTGGAAACAAACTTTAGTGATGTGATGTAGGACAGTGACGTATTCCCAAGAAAGCCCATGGAAAGGAGATGCATTTTGCTAGTGGAATGTGAACCCTCCCCCCACCAGTCTCAGTAGTTTATTAAATTCTTGCAAATAGCATTCTGGGATGCCAGAACGAACACAGAGAATCCTACGCTTGCCCTGTGCAGCCTTTCACATTAACTTGTAAAGGAAGTCAGGGCTATGAGTATTTTCGGTGGACATTGCACTCTTCATTCAGATTTCTCTGAACATTTTACGCATCAACCTAATGGTCAGTGTTGGTCAGCTGAGTAAGGTCTCATCAAGGTTAAAAAGCATGTGTGTTAATCCATGATAATTACCTTTATTTTATTTTGTATCCAGCCATGCTTAACCACTCATGGGGACACGGTGGTCCTGCCTTTTCCAGGTTTGCATTCAAAGTTGTCTAAAGGGATGAAGGTGAATTTTCTTTCCCTTTTCAAATGGTTGTGAGCTCTTCTCTCCGGCCAGTCATTCACTCCTTTGTCTCCACCGTTCACACTGAGGGAAGGTGAACGTCTCTTTTTCCATGATTAGGGCAAAGATAACATTTGCTGTAGAAGGGAGGTTGAGCAGTGGTTTGCTATTGGAGGTCAAGAAACGTATGAACGCTGGGTCCGAGAACTGGTGAGAAGGCTGCGGATGAAGTGGCTCGGCAGGATTAACAGGTGCAAGGAAGGCTGCCGAAGAGGATGGTGACGGTGGCTGCGGTGGCAGGTCTGTCATGGAGCGGCCACGGGGAAGCCCTTCCCTGCTTTTGCTGTGCCATCCTGAGTCAGGTGTGATGCAATCTCAAACTGTCTGTGACTGCAGTTTTCAAAGAAGAATATTTTAAATTTATGAAAATATTACGAAAAACTGAATGTTGCTGATTGGCTTTATTCCACCCATCAGGAAATTTTCCTTCCTAGGTCCCCTAGACCATTGTCAATCTCAGTTATCTTCTTGTCTGCTCAGTGCATGCGCACATCTGCTCTGCTTTCCCCTGGGCAGCTCACACGGGGCCCACCTGCCGCTCTGCCTGATGCCTTTAATAGCATCCCAGGTCCGAATTGCACCATCTCATAAATCCATCTATCTTCTTGTTTTAGTCCATTGGTATCAAATTAGAACTATCCATAGGCAACCAAGCTGATTTTCTTTCACTCCGTTTGCTTTTGAAAGGCTTTATGAAATAATAACATACATAAAGCACAGTTACAAATTTAATTATGCTGGAAAAAACAACCACCCAGTTACTGTTTGATTCATAATGTTTTTCCTTCACTTCAATCAGATGCCTGAAAGAAACAGCTAACACCAGAATGTCTTTTTATTTTGTGTATGAGTTTTGTCTGTTTTCCCTGTACAATTCTCAAGCCCTTAAAACTTTAAGTTCATGCTCCATGTGAGCTTTCCATTGAGTGCACATAATCATTGCAGGTGGTGTTTTCACTTGTATTCTAAAATTTAAAGTGGGACATTAGTTCCAATATATGAGGCTTCCTTTTTTTTTTCTTTAATAATTGGACACATTGCACTGAGCTCTCATCTCATTTGTGTTTATCATTGAGACCTGGGCTCAATTCCTGGTGCCTGCCCATGTGAACAAAAAAAAAAAAAAAAAAAAACTTTGTGAAAGAAGGAGGCAGGATGGTTTTATTTTCAACAAATTTATTTTATTTAAAAATGCTCATTGTAGAAAATTTGGAATAAACAGAAAAGTAGAGAAAAAGAGACATAAAAATATATATCCCACAATCACCTCCTCTTTATATTGTGCTCTGAATGAAGGAATGAAGGGCGTGGGACAGACCAACCTTGTCCAGGCAAGTTGGCCATGGTGGAGGGGAAGGTGTGGCACCTGGGCAGAGTTCCCACACAGAGGTGGGAAGGAATAAGAAGCTTTAGTCTCGAGGGTCTACAGGCTCCAGCTGATACAATGAAGGGCGAAGGAGCACTTAGTACAAGGCTGGGTCCTCAACCAGTGCTGAAGGGAAGATGAGTTTGAGCAGGAGCAGCTGATCTGGAATCAGGTTTGGAATCCAGACCAGAAGTGTGTCCTCCAGAGAATTTCCATAGGATGTCTGGGTAACCGCAAGACAACTTACAGAGAGGCTGAACCTGGTGTCCAGAGAGAAGAGGAAGCTGGCTTCTCTGGTGACCTAAGGATGGCACGGAAGGCAGCAAGATTATAATCTTGTCTGGAAAAAAAGTGTCCAAGGAGTGGGACCTCGGGGAAGCCCTTCACAGAGGTTCCGAACTGAAAAGGGGAGTTCGCGGAGCGCCGTGGAGTGTATCCTCCGGGTTCACACACGCTGGGCAATGAAAGGGGAGCTGGAAATAATTATTCCAGGACAGTCAGGGAAGGCCAGGACTGCCCCAGACAAACAGGACGTGTGGTTACCCCAGATACTTACCCAAATAGTTATTTTATCAGTTAAGTGTCTCAACCATATACAGTTTATAGCTCTACTGAAGAGATTTTCTGACTGAATTGAGTGTTTCGCAAAACAGACCTAATTTATTTACCTAATAAATACCTGTGCCTTAGTTCAGGATCTTGTCGTTTCTCTTCTGAACGAGGAGAACCTCTCACCGGCTTTCTGCCTCCATTCTCCAAACTGTTATCTAAACTGTGCTCTTCCACTCTGTCACCAAAGAGATATTTCTAGATCATGTGCCATTTCTTATTCCTCCCTGATTAAAACTTTAGTGTTTCGCATTGTCCTTGAGAGAAAATTCAAACTTCTTAGCATGGCAGACAAGCCAAGTCCAGTTCTACTCACCAAATCTCGAAGCGTTCCCACCACAATCCGGGAACCATGTCAGAGAATGGATTCTTCTTCCAGCCTTGTCTCTTCTCCTCCCTTTTCCCAGAAACTTCCAGTCACATGCCATTCCCTCTCCTTGCCATGACTTTCCATGGGCCATCTGCTTGTCTATTACCTCCATTTTTTCCCCCAAAAACTCAGCTTAAGTCTCACTTCTTTTGAAAAAATATGTTTTTCATCTGTGTTTCTCCTCTGGACTCAGTTATGTCTTATCATTAAACTTTAGTTAGAATTCTGTTCACCGATTGGTAATATTTTCTGTCTTCCCACCCCGTCCTACACAACCGCAAGACTCTGCTCGCTTGGTGGTAGCACTGTTACCTGTTCATGGTTATGCTCTTGGTATTATATCATCTAACAAGTCAACTCTTCTAAATACTTTATTTTTTAAAAATGTAAACTTGAACCCAATTCAATCTTGATCTCCCGGAGGCCCCCTGAGAGGAAGAGCTGTTTATCATTTTGTTCACTGTCTCTAAGTCAGATCCCTAGCTATGGGAAATATTTCCTTTAGGTCCATGCTAACTTAGTATTTAAAAACACGTTTTTTTCCTTAACTAAAAAGTTAGACATTCTCAATGCACAAAATCTAGAACACATGCACACACCCACACAAACCACAAAGGAGAAAACACTCAAATTCCAACACCCAGAGAGACTCATGTTACTAATTTGGTATCTGGTCCTCTAATATTATATATAAGTATATATATATATATATATATATATATATATATACTATATATAAGTATAAAACTGCATATAATATGGGATTTTTATGTCTGCATAGACACTGGCTTGTATTCCTCAAGAACGCGATCATACTACACATATGGCTTGGAGTTTGCCTTTTTTTTTGTAATCATTTAGCAACTAAATGCGCATTTTTTCACCACAGTCATTATTGTCCCACAATGTTATTTTGTCTACACAACTTTCCATTGGATAGATGTATAACTCAACTTTAAAATAATTCTTTACCTACGTGCTTCTTCGAGGTAAACATTTATTAGTTCACTGTGCCTCAATTCCAATAGTTTGTTCCTTCCTGCAAAGGTTATTTAATGTCCTATGGCTCAAGAATGACAGAAGCTAGCAAGAGTGTTGTGCAATGGATAGGGTTGGAGGAGGCTCCGGAGCGCCTCTGACCTTGAAAGCTTGATAAAAGAGAAGCAGACATATGGTAAAAGTTCCTTGGAAAGAGGCTATTGATCAAGCTTGTTGCGTGGCAGCACAGAAAATGGGGATTGGAACAAAAGTAGGAGCCCTGCCAATAAACAACCAAGCCTCCGAGGGCTGTGACCTCAGCTCTGGTCACGCGGAGAAACTGAAGTCACTGGGCAGCTGGCAGGAGCACAGGGCCCTGTCTGTTCGCTTCAAATTCCATTCCTATGCGGTTAAGCTTACTCGTGGCACGTGGGTCACAACTGGCTCCGGATGCTGTTTCTCTAAGTCCTCTTGGAGTCAGTGGGAGCTCTGCGTTCACAGCAGGGGGCGGTTTGACTCCCTCAGAGGAAACGTGCAGTGCCTGTGCGTGCGTGCGTGTATGTGTGCCTGTGTTTGAGTGTGTGTCAGAGAGAAATACTTGACCTGAATCATGTTTGACCTTCCCCAGGAGGAAGGACTAAAGGCGTCCCTGCCTGCCTTGGGATGGCCCATTCTTTACTGTTATGAATTGCTGTACTAATAGGAAGAATTAACAAGTACTCCATCTGTCATAAATACCAGCGAACTTTCCTACCCGAAGTAAACTTTATTCTTGCCCTAATCTGGCTTGCTGATTGTTACTTTGCAGCCCCAGGGAACAGATCATTCCAGTGGGATCTCTTCCAGACTTTTGGAAAGAGAGGGGTAGAGAAAATGAAAACTTGATTCTGCCTTCCAAGGACTTTTTCAGCGCTGCTGCCCTCTGGCCCTGATGGCTTTGGTCAAATGGCTTGTCCTGGTCTTTGGAAGACTCCGACCTCCTGTTAACAAGGGCAATTCAAGGTCACTGCGACTGACCGTTTCTAAAGTGTCTCTCTGCTCCCCCCGGCCCAATTTCTACTTCTGTTTAGTTTCCTGGTAAGGCCGCCTCTTCTGCTTGGGATTCTGAGTGACCCTTCTATCTGATACTGTTTTACAGACATTTGCCATTAGGCTGTTTACATGACCAGACACAGACTGAGCGTGTTTTCTCTTTTACATGGGAGCTTTTCCGCACAGACAGCAGAGAGTTCTAGCAAAGCGGGGCTGAGATGGTGGATGTGTTACCAGTTATCATCAGGGCCCACAAAGCTGAGCCCCCAGGTCAGTCCCCTCCTTTCCCCGGAAAAAGGTGAATTCATATCTAACTTCAACTGGGGCAGGAGACATCAGGAGAGGAGGCCTGCAATGGCAGGAAAGGAAAAGCAAAAGATGGCATAAATATACCACCATCTACCCATTCTTCTACTGATGGACATCCATTTTTTATTCTTACAAATAACCGCAGTGAATATCCTTGTGCATGCCTCTTGGTGCACACATTTCTCTAGGGTATGTGCCAGGGGTCGAGTTTTTGCTGTCATCTCCTCTGACACTGCCAATTACTCTCCAAGGTGATTGTACCAACTGATATTCCTACAATGGCATAGGAAATTCCCATTGTTTCGTGTCCTTAGCAGCTCGTGGTGTAGTAATACACACGCTTTTCCAACCACATGGGTTTGGATTTGCATATAATTGATTTGTTTGCATTACCTGTATTTCCTATAGTGCGGAAAAGCTTTTCGTATGTTTATCGACCATTGGTTTATCTCTTTTTTTGAGTTGTTCATATTCTGTGCCTGGTTTTCTACGGAGTTTAATTTCTCTTACTGACTGGTGGAGTTATTCATATCTATTATGAATACGAATCTTTTGCAGTATTTCAATATCACCTCCTGATCTGTGGCTTGTCTTTTCATTGTTTGTCTCATTTTCTTCTATATATGCTTTATGTTTCAATGTAATCAAATTTAATTATCTTTTCATTTTTTGTTTGTGCTTTTAATATCGCATTTAACATATTGTGCTTCTGTGTGTGTATCTGTTTCTGAACTTTCTACTCTATTCCATTGGTTTATTTGTCCATCTTAGTGCCAAGAACTTACTCTTTCAACTACCATAACTTTATAATAAATCTTGATGCCTAATAGGACAATTGCCTGCATCTTGCTTTTATTCTTTAAGATTGTTTTGGATATTCTTGTTCCTTTGCTTTTTTCATATTCATTTTAGAGTCATATTGTCAAATTCAAATAAAAATTATTTTGGGTTTTCAGTGGACTTTCATTGAATTTTTAGATTAATTTGGAGAGAGTTATCCTCTATAGGATATTGAGTCCTTCCATCATATATCTCCCCGTTTATTTGGTTTCTTTATTTCTTTCAGGAAATTTTAATCATTTTCTCCATGCAAGTCTTGCATACATTAGTCCAGTGTCTGGTACATAGTATATTCTCAATAAGTTTTTATTGAACAATTATATTTTTGTTGCTATTGTGAATGGAATAAGAGTTCAACAATTTTTGTATAATGACCTTTATTTAGGAATCGCTCTGAAGCATCTTTTTCAATTCTAGTACTTGATACATTTTCTTGAATTTTCTGTGTATATAATAATATCTGAAAGGAGGTTTCTTTTTTTTTCCCAATCTTTATGCGTTTGATTTTTTTTCTCATTTTACTATAGATATGATCCCCAGTAAAATATTGAATAGAAAGATAGAGGTAGCCTTATCTTTTCTTGAACTTCAAGGGGAAATTGAAATTTCAACGTTATATGTGTGCTGTAGGTTTTTAATCAATGCTGTTTATCAAATTAGGGAAGTTCCCTTCTAATATTAGTTTCCTAAATGTTTTCTCCTTCTTAAAATCAAGGAAAGGCTTCAAATTTTATCAAGAGCTTCTTAAAAAATAAATTGTCTGATTATATATGGTGTTTTATTTAGCTTTTTTTTTTTTGCAACCGTGTTCAGTTGGCATTCATTCTGTAGTATTTGCATATATATTAACAGATGCAAAAACACGATGGAATTTAGCAAAACAGTTAGGAACGCAGGCTCTGAAGTGAGGCTACTTTTGAGTCCTCGTACTGCCACTTTCTGACTTCTAACTTGGGCAGGTTACTTCAATTCTCTTTGCCTCAATTTCCTCATCTCTAAATGGAATTAACAATAACACCTACCTCTTCGATTCTGCCGGGGAAATTAAATGAAATAATGCATGAAGAGTTCCCAGTGCCTTTTGAAAATTCAATATGCGGAAGCTACTGTCTTTCTTCCTATGACTGCCACCTGTCAGGTTCTCCCTGTTGGGTTTTTGCGTCAGTTTTGGTGAATACTAAAAGACGGATAGATAACTTTCTCTTTCATTTTATTTTCCAATGTGCTTTGTATAAGATTAGGATTTTATTCACTGAAGCTTTAGCAATACTAATAGTAAAAATCATCCGACCCTGAGAATTTATATGATTAAATCTTTGCTATTCTCTAAAAGGCATAGATCTTTATTTCTTCTTGAGTCAGTTGTGGTGCATTATATTCACATAAAAATTGTATATTTAATTTTCAAAACTTGGATCCCCTAGCATTCAGTCATGATTTCTTACGTTGTCTTCATCTGAAATGCTTATTTCATTTCTTCTGCTGTGGTGGTTTTTTAATTTGTGATATCTCTTTTTTCATGATCAGTCTTTCCAAAGATTCATCTATTTTACTTGCCATTCATTTCAGAAAAAAATCTTCACTCCTCCCTATTGTTTCATTTTATAGATATTTAATTTTTCCTCTTTATTAAATCCATCCATCTAATTTCTTTGAGTTCTGTCTTTCCTTTACTAACTTTTTGAACTGAATGTTTAACTCACTGTGTTCCGAGTGTGTGTGTAGATGAGAATTTAAGACTATGAGTTTTCCTTTTAACACTGCTTTAGCAACATCCTACAAGTTTTGATGTGTTGTCTAATTCATTCCACTATGTTTTTTTCATTTTTAAATTTTTTTTTGCTTAACTCACAGATTATTTGGAAATAGTATTTTCTTGGTATTTGTAGTTATTCCGTTGCTTAAAAATTGAATTTTGCTAATTGAATTATTCAGATTTTCTATGTCTTCCTAAATTTTGATTTGGATGATCTATCACTTTCTGAGAAAGGCGTGCTAAAATCTGCTTCTGATCCATCCATTTTTCCCTTCATTATTTTGTAGCTTTTTGTTTTATGTATCTTGAGACTGTCTTGTTCAGAATAGATTCAGGCTCATTCTATCTTACAGAAAAAAGTTCCCCTTGTCATTTAGCATATTTAATAATTGTATTTGCCTTAAATTCTATTTTGTCTGATATTAATAGAGCTTTGCTAGCTTTCTGGTACTATTTGCCTGGCATATCTCTCTTTTCCCCCATTCTGTTATAAATATCATAGAGTTGGAATTCCAAAAGTTTCGGTCTGAGATTATATTATAACCAGTGGTTTTAATTTGTTTATGCTTATTACTTACGTGTTTGGTCTTATTCCGTCCATCTAATTTTTAATTGTCTTATTACCCTGCTTTCTCTCTGCTCTTCTTTTTGCTTTTTTTGGTCTGTCCTTTTGAGTTTTCTTAATTTTCCCCTAACCTCTTTTCCAGTTTAGAAGTTATACTTCCTATTTTTTTCTATTAGTGATAATCTTTAAATTTTTACCATTTATATTTGATTAAGTTTAAAGTTAATGTTTTCCACGCAATGTGCAGACTCCCACAGTTTAATTCCGCTCTCTGTCTATTTCCGTATTGTTGGGGCCTACTGTTCCCTCTCAGCTGGTCCCTAACCCCCATTAGTCATTTGTGTGGTCATTTACATAATGCTTCGTTTACAACCAAGCTTATTTAGATTTATTACCATCCATGCCAACATATCTGTGTTTATCACTGTGTCTCGCATCCTGCTTCTTTGTTCTGAACTAAATTCCCTTCTTAATCAGGCGCAGTTATGACCGGTGCTTCAGTGCAGGCTCATGAGTGCTGCGTCATTCCCGGTCTGTAAATGTCTTTATTCTGCTCTCTCTCGAGTTTTGATGGGTCCGGTATGGAATTCTAAGCTGGCGGTTATTTTCCCACAGTCATGTGTAAATTTGGTTTCATTTTCCACTGGAATATAGTTTTGCTAATGCAAATCTAGCTGTCATTCCCTTGTAGGTAATTGTCTCTTCTCCATGTTTGCTTGAAGGATTTTCTATTGTTTTTGTAGTTCTGTGGTTTCAACACAATGTGAATAGCAGTAAATTTATGCCTTCAGTTCTTTTTAACATTGCCTCCCCTTCGTTCTCTCTTTCTCTTCTTCTGAAGATACAGTTTGGATCTTTGCACTCTAGCCTTCACATCTCTTAGCTAATGTCTTATTTCTCATCTTTTTATCTCTCTCCTCTTTATTTTGCATGATTTCCTTAGATCTATCTCCTATTTATCTAATCCCCTCTTCACCTCTGTTTACTCTGTCACTTCTCTTAAATTCTTAATTTTAATGATTTTTTCATTCCTAAAAATTCTATTCTAAAAAAACTTTTAATAACTTCTTGTTATGATTTTTTTCTTTTAGCAATCACCTTAAAGACTTAAAATATACTAATGTGGGAGTATGTTTCAGATAATTCTATTCTCTCTAGTACTTAGAACAATAATTCTCTCAAGTATTACATCTGCTATCTCTACTCGTGGTGGTTTATCCTTTTCTTTTGTAGGCTGTAGTGCTTTCTTTCAAGGTCATTATCAGCAGGTTTTTCCCCCTTGTGGGATTTGTGTGTGCCCCAGTTGGTTTAAATGTCCCTACAAGGAATGACTAAAGCATGAGTTTCCACACAGTTTCTCTGTGAGGTTAGTTACAACAGAGAGGATAGAGCTAAAAACTCAGAGACAAGTTCTAAGTGGGATAGGAGAAAATTGAAAGAGCAAGATCCTGGAGAAGAGATGATGAGGAACCCAGGCACAACCTGATGCAAGAAGAGGAATAACTGTTT
This sequence comes from Tamandua tetradactyla, assembly GCF_023851605.1. Lineage (NCBI taxonomy): Eukaryota > Metazoa > Chordata > Mammalia > Pilosa > Myrmecophagidae > Tamandua > Tamandua tetradactyla. The sequence continues at coordinate 1,110,096 of NC_135340.1, read as the reverse complement.
CTTTGGAACAGAAGGGAAGGTAAATCTGCATTAAAGAAAAAAAAATGAGAGAGATCTGAGAAAAGAACTTGAGAGAGTGCCAAGCAGTGACCTATTCAGAATGACAAGAGATGAGCTTGTCTTTATAGGTAAAACAGTCAGACAGACAACACGTGTATGAGGAGACTGCTGCTGAAAGTGTTGTAAGGAAACAAAGTTCATGAAAGGATGCCCTAAGGGGTGAGGGCGTCCCCAGGGTTGAGAGAGAGTGGATTGCATGCGGGTAAGTGCGTGAGCAGAGACGCCCTGACTGGGTGGCTGACAGTACAGGAGGCAGTTTGGGACTAAGCGATGACAAGGGTCTGGAAAAAGCCCTGCTTACGTCTTTCCTCATATAGCCCAGGCTAGGTGGGGGTCAAACGGAGCCAGACACGTGCTGATGAGCAGTCAGACGAGGGAAGATTCTCGAAAATGGAGGCCCAGGGAAGGGGAGAGCTGTGGACAAGAGAGGAAGGAGATTTAGGTCAGAAAGAGGAGTTTTCCAGTTTGAGTCCTGCTGATGGAACAGCCCTCAGTGCTAAGCATATCAATCTGTGGGTCAGTTACTGTGTCGATTCTTGATACCTGGAGGAAAAAGTGAGTTGCTCTGAGTTGCAGCATTGGGGCACTTTCAGTCCCAACTTCCTCTTACAAAAAGTGGGAATAGCCAGGCTTACAGGACTATTATTCTCCTGCAGTAAAAAATGAACCAAAACCAAAAACCGGAAGATATTAGGTGCTTAGAATTTTTTTTTTAAATTCCCAGGGATTGTGTCTTAAGTCACAGGAGGGTCTAGCAATGCAAATATTTCAGCAGCACTTGAAGACTTTGAGTCCTGTCTCTTCAAGTACTTGTCCGTGATTCCTGGAACTTCTACTTTCTAGGTTGTATCTTGGGTTAAGACGTGCAGCAGATAATACAGCCACTTCCCGAGAGCAGTGCAGCTGCCCCTCCCTTAGCTGTGACTTCATGTTCTCCTTGGCTGCCACCTCCGCAGCTGCCCCAGGACTGCTTCCCTGGGGAGCGGCTGTCACCAGCACTGCTGCGGCTTGGCTCTTCCCAGGGCCAGCAGTGGCCACATCTGCTTTCCATAAGACAGGCAGGCTGGCTTGGTGCTTGACCAAACTGCAGCAAGCTTTGTGGGTCTCAGCCATCATTTCTTTCTTTTTGCCTCCGTATTCCCAGTTGTTTCTAGAAGGGAGAGGAACTTTGTCAACTGAGTCATCAAAAATTGTGACAGAGGAATTCAGAACATCTCTGAATCTTTTTGGGTTAATTTGTGACCCCTGTTTACCCTCCAGAGCTCTACGCTGTCTCGAGGGAGAAGATTCACAGGGAGGAGCTGAGTTAGTGGGGATAATCAGTTAGAACGGAGCATGATTCCTCGTAATCTGTCTTTCTGCCCATTACATGGAGTGTGTGATGTCCGGGCAGGGAGGGAAGGAGGGATCTGTCCCCTGTGCCATTTCACTGGGACTTGTTTTCGCATCCAAAACCTGAGATGAGTGCAGGAAATGCAATGATTATATTAGTTCTCTGAAAACTGCTTATTTGTGACTGGCTTACTTAAAAAAAGTGAAGTGGAAAAAGAAGAAAAGTTTTGATGCAGAAAGAAAAAATAAAGCCGTGGAGGGAAAAAGAGGACGGCAGTGAGAGACCAAGCCGATGGCCATTTTCGAGCCCCTCCTGGCTCCACCCGGGATTTCCAGTCCTGGTGACACGTCCGGGTCATAGGTCAAGAGGCACATTCCAGGAGTTTCATGGCTTTTCTGGAATGTCAGCATCTGGGAGCTCCTGGAGTGGGACCTGCAGATGCTGGAGGTGACGGGAAGGGATGGAGCCGCAGGAGGGACGTGGGTCACAGGACGGCCACTGGCTGTGCAGCGCAGGAGTTCCCCTTTTCCGAGAAACGCTGGTGTCTCTCCCTAAAGGAGAGCCCGATGAGTCACTTCTGCTGGGCTGGGGTGGGATACTGTTGGCTTTTCTTCTCCTAAGGCTGCCCAAATCTGAAGGAGATGTGAACCGCAGGCCTTTCTGTCCCCTTTTTACCTTCCTTGCCTTTAGGAAACTCCACAATTGACAGAACCTTCCCGTCCTGCAGGGATGGGTGAGCGAATCCTTTGTATCTCCTTTGATCCCTCAATATTCTAATAACTGGCCAGGTACTTTCCAGATGAGGAAGTTGTGTCTTGACAAAGTCCTGTTCTCTTTGGAGCTTTTCCCAAAACTTAGCACCCATCCTTGTTCAATGGCTCATGGCTTCAGCTCAGGCGAGGCTGGACTTCTGTGCGTGCTCTGACCCTGACGTGGGGTTTATCTTCCTGGAGTCACGTAAGGACCAGTCTGGGGCCCTGGTGCGGCCCTCGGTGGGTGGCTGCATGGAAGGCGGCGTGCTAATCTCCAGGCAGCCGTGATTTCACATCTCTGTCGTATTCCTATGGGTGCTCTCCTCCTTTCGTACAGAAATAAGATGAGGCTCGGAAGGGTGGGGTGACTGACGCGGCGAGCCAGGATCTGCACCCAGGCGTGTCCTACCGGAAGCCTACGCTCCTAACCGACATGCCAGGGGCTCCCAATCTAGAAGTTGATGCCTTGATCACCCCAGAATTCAACGTGGACTTCTTCAGGTGTGCGTTTTTCTGGGAGAAGGAGCAAGGTCTACCTCACATTTTCAGAGCTGCGACCCTGCAAAGCTAAGAGCATGGTACTAAATGCTTCGCGTTACTGGGATGAGTTAGGATGCTTTGGGTTGCAAACGAAAGAAACCCACCTCAAACTGGCTGTTTGTCAGCCTTCACTCACACGTTAATCCATTTCTCTGACGCTCGAGGCTTTGCCCCCCTCGGAGTGCTGGCTTTGTTTTCAGGCTTCCCTCACTGATAGCAAAATATCTGCACTAGTTCTCGGTCCAGCCTCTGCTCACCACACGTCCGCAGGAGCATAGTTCACTCTGTGGGCTTCCCTCCGATGGGGCCAGGCCCTGCTCTCTGAACCGATCACGGGGTCAGTCCTGCGCTGATGGGCTGGAGCCCAGCTTCTCGGCCTTTCCCTGAGCCACGTGGGGAGTCGGGGCATGGGGCGAGGAGACCTCCCGCAACGGCCAGGGCGGCCAGCGCCCTTCCCCTCGGACCTCAGAAAACCCAGCTCTTAGGGGGAAGGTTATTGGCATTTCAGTGTTCTCTTTGATTTGGGGGGGTTTAATTTGCTCCAGACACCTTTTCCCCATTCCGATTAGAGTATTCGTGAGGCGGGGTGACCCCCACTTAGGAGGTGTTCCTGTTAGAGGCAGCTCTAACTACAATCGCCGCTTCCGAGAAAACGCTTTCCTACTTAGCTAAGACTTCTGTGGCACGTTTTTGACTTGTTTGAGAGTGCGCAGCCTGAGAATCCAGGGGTGCGTGGGGAAGGAAAAGAGCATTTGAAAATGAGAATATGAAGGAGACAAGACATTTTATGAGAAACTAAATGGAATAATGACTGCATGTGTCTGAAAATATAATTATCTCTTTTTTGTTTGCTTGATACAGTTTTGATAGATAGAATCTTGACAGGTCTTTTGAAATGTTGAAATATAATTTAGGTTAAAAAATCTTAATTACCTTAAATTATAGTTTGAAGTCATGTTCCAGCCTTTGATCCTTTTACCGTGTGTGACACAGCAGGGGCTGCAGGTGCAGCTAAGCCAGCTGCTGGGTTCGCATGAAAGAATGAAAGAAATGGCAGAATGGCTCATTGGACACCCCTGGGGCATGTATGTATGTATGTGCAGAGAGAGGGAGGCCAGTGGGGTTTTCCTCTTGCCCAGAAATTCCTGGTTGATGCTCTTAGGTATAGAGCAGAGGGACGTGGTAGGAATTTCCATCTACTCGAGGATAAAGCTCGAGTTTCCTAGTACAGCACTCAGGCTTTACAGGAGATGGCGGCCAACACCGTCTCTGGCTTAGGGGGTGGGGGGTGCAGGCGGAGAGTGCAGGTTTCAGATTTAGATGCCAGACTTTTACCCCCCTGCTGACCCCTGCTGACCTGCTGAGCAAGCAGGACTCACTGCTTCACGTCTCTGAGCTTCAGTTTCCTCAGCTGACGAGGAGCGCAGAGAAGACGCTTGGCCCTTCCTACGGGGTCCCCCCAGACTCCTTCTCTGTGCCCCCAGATATCTTTCTCCTTCCTTATATTTATTTTTTCTTCTTTTTTTCTCACATCCCCTTTCCCTTGCTTCCCCGGCCCTCAGGGAAAGTGGCCATCACTCAGCAATATGAGCCTCGGGCCTCCTCCTCCTCCCCCAATACTAGTACAGGGACGTGTAAAACGGTTAACTGCTAGATGCAGCTTTGTTAAAACGAGAGCTCACCAATATTTCCCATCATCCATTTGGTCTTAGCAAATGTCAAAAGAAATGAAGTTTACTGGACTTGGGTGAGTCAGGAGAGAGAGCTGGTTAAGGGGATACGGCATTGCAGGGCGGGTGCTGCAGGCGGACTTTCTAGGCCCAAGTCGTAGCCAGTGTCTGACCTCGGGCAAACCACCTCTCTGTGCCTCACTTCCCCCTTTGAAAGAGAGCTGGTAATGAGTCGTTTCACTGGATGGTTGTGAAAAAAGAGATAACAAATATAAAGTATACAATTAAGGGAGTAAGTACTTAATTATCATGAACTTTTATTGTAACTCCGGCAGGTTAATTCTGCCAGGTGAGAACTCAAGTGTACGTTCATGAAATTCAGTGTAAGTCTTATTCTTTCACGAATCTAGAACTGAATAAGAACAGGGAAAGACTTTCCCCTCTTTCTCCTCACGTTGTCCAAGGCAGAGACCGCGACACGTAGCATGCTGGGCGTTTCCCTTACGTGATCTAAGTGTTGAACGCGAGGGAAGCACGTTTTGTGAGGGTCCCGATCGCACCGGTGCCCATGCCGCCACGGTGGTGCCAGCCTGGGAAACCTTCGGGCGTCTTCAGGAGCTGCCCGTCAGAGGGCTGAATTCAGGACCATCTTCTCTAGGCAAAGTCAACAATCCACATTTATTGAGCACTTACTATGCATTTATTGAGTAGTTTTAAATAAACAGATTCACTTAATCCTCACAACAGTCCCCTGAGGTCGTTCATTCATGACCCCGCTTCCCAGGGGAGGGACGAAAGCACAGAGCAGCTGGTGAACTGCCCAGAGGCACAGGCGAGGAAGTGGTGGCCACTCTGGGTCCTGGCTCTTCCCTGGCCTCCCCACCCCCCCTGCCTTAGGAGGTTCTAGATGGTTCTGTGGGTCCATCGAGGCCCACAGAGCAGCTCCTTCCTGCAGGGTTCGCCCCCTCGGATGTCTCTGACCGTCTCTGACCTCCGGGTGGTGTTGAGAACTCATGTGTTGTGGTGTGTACAGCTGGTGGCTGTCATTTCAAAGGGGACCTGAGATCTAAAGGAGGCTTCGTGAGGTTTAATGGATTCAGTTGTCAGGAAGATGACGCTGCTAAGACGTGGAGTGAGAGGAAAGAGAATTCAGCCCACACCAGGCCCCTGGATGCAGCATCCTTGCCTCGGCGAGCCCAGCGTGGCTGGAGACAAAGTGCAGGTGCAGAACGGGCTGGGTGCGTTTCCTTTCTCCCATTAGACGGGCGCCCTCACCCCCATTCCCTCTTCCGCGCCCTGGGACTCGGCCTCCAGCGCAGAACCCTGCACACCTGTGAGAAAAGGAGACCCATTTTTTTAACAAACACGTCACACATGCTAATTGTAGCCCAGGGGGGCGTCAAGTTCCAGGGGAGAACGTGGGTTGTCTTATCATTCTTCGACAGCCTTGAACCCATCTGCAGTCTCGGAGGGCGCAACGGAGCTCCTTGGTGGCAGCCCTCGCTCCTGGGGAGCCCGAGGGACCATTCCCCATTTCGGGGCAAGTCTCCAGAGAATAGTTCTCATTTGATTTGAGCCCTTCCCGAGGTGGAGACTCTGAAGGGGCTGAACGGATGGCCTATACAGGGTTCTCTCCCCTTGGGCCCGGGGTCTTTGGTTTCTGCATTGGACAAGAGTTTTTTTTTTTAAATTTTGACTTTTATCTCATTAACAGTTGTTTGCACATGGAAACCCTGTAGCGTACACAAGATAGGGATTAATAAGGCTGCAGAAGTTCTTGTGGAAAACCCTGTGCCCTTGTCTGCAGCACCCTGAGGCACACAGAGAACCACTCGGTCTAGGGGCCAAGACGCCGTCATGTGCTCTCCCGCCTGCGTGCAAGCGTCTCTGTTTCCATACTGTGGACGCGTGGGGCTGCACGTTTGAGAGCTTTACTGCGCTGTCAGTCATGAGAAGCCAAGTTCTGTGTGACGCTGCGTCAGTGGTATTTCAATTGAAGCTTTTATAGTAAACAGAATATAAGTCATTGAAAGGCTGAACAAGGAAAACTACGAACTGAAGGAAGGCTGAAACAAGATGTGACAAGCCTCCTACAACTTATTCATAATTCCATCCTGACTTATAGCAGAAGTTGAAATGGCATGTAAGCTGAGACTGCAGCTGGTCCCGTGAGAGCACCAGAGGGTTGGTTAGTTTCCTCCAATGCAGGCAGGCTGATAGAAGCCTTTGGGAGACAGACAACTGCAGATAAAAATGATCTTCAAAGGCCAAATGGTCTATTGGCTGCAAGTGTCGGAGATTTGGTAACCAGAGTTGGGCTGTAACCAAGGAAGAGGCTAAGGAAAATCTCAGCTGTGAGGCCACTGGGACAGACTTTTGGGGGTGGTGGCCGTTGCTCCGCCTGTGTCCCCCCTGCACCCCTGGGGGTGAACCCTGGTATATGAGTCTCCCATAGCCCAGGTTCTCTCATAGCGGGACTGATGAGCTGCCTAGTTCAGAATTACCTAGACCACTTGTTAGAACACACATTCCAGGTCCCGCTTCACACATATTGAATCAGAAACTCTGACAGGGCAGTTGGGAAATCTGTTCTAGAAAATTCTCCGGATGAACTCTTTATGTTTAAAATTTTGAAGACCATTGCTGAAGCCTAGTAGCAAATACTTCATTGGACTATGGCATAACTAGCCTTTTCTCTATTTTCCTGAGAGGAATCCATTATGGTCGAGATTGGGCACAGATGGGAAAGAATTTGATACATCTAAGTGGACTATTTCAGGGCCCAGAGATATGGGCTAGCAAGGGTTGAACAAGCATTGTTCTCATAGAGTAGGCACCCAGAAATGTTTGTGGGTTTGCTGTGACATCACCAGAGAAACACAGGTTCTCATCCAGGAGCTTTCCCTCTGGGTGGGAAATTAAGACAACACAAGAAGCACCTGTGACACCACGTGGTGCTACGTAATGGATTGTTGAATTTCCTGGTGCAGATGTGAAACGTTAGATACAAACTGAGGCCTGGAAGCTTCATGGAGGAGACGGAATAGGCTGGACTGTGAAGAATTAGGCCTAAGAGGAGAGGAAGTCCCTGACAAAGGGAACAGAATGTCTCGCAGCCCAGAGGTAGGAGGAGGTTTGGGGCTGATGGCACTGGTGTGGCTGGAGGGGAGGGAGGTGCTGGGGAGTGGGGGTGGGGCTGGGTTAAAATGGGCCTTAGAAGCCAAGCAGAGGACCTTAGATAAGGAAAGGGAGCTGCTGAAGCTATTGGAAGCTGTGAGCAGCAGGGCAAGACTGTTCCCTGGCGGTGGCGTGACCAGGAGAATTATTACATCTGCGGTGTCTAAAGCCGAGTGCAGCTCGTAGGCTGGCAGAGAAAGTGCTGAGACTTCAGATGCATCTGGGGAGTCTCAGTTTAGAACCTGCATTTGAGATCGGTGGCCTAGGGCAGCTGGGGCAACTGAGAGCAGCTCTGGGGCTGCCAGCGTCCCGGCTGGAAGAGGAAAGCGCTGTCAATAAGCCCAAGATGGCTGGAGCCAAATACAGAGTTGAGTCAAGGTCACAGCCGTGGAATCCAAAGTGGAGAAGGCCAGGACTTCACAGGCAGGGCACAAGGCCAAAGCTGACATTGGAACTAGCAAATAAGGCAAGACTTGGCACAGCAGAATCTTTGGAATTAGTCTGATTATCCACAGTGAAACTAGGCTCATGAGATATGTTCTTTGGAAATTCAAACAAAAAGTCAGAGCTGGACCTTAAAGGGCCACCCTCTTTGCATGGACACAGGCTGCAGCAGAGCTGCACACAGGGGCTGGGCACAGTCAGGATGGGTCCCTACGTCGGCTGGAGTTGCCCGGCGGCAGGCTGCAGGTGTGTGGGGTTGATGTTTTGGAGGTCGGGATGCCCCACTTTCTTGGTGATGTGCAACGTTTGGCAAACAAGCTTCAAGGAAATCCATGTCAGCGAAGCTGAGAATGCACAGACAGTGAAGGAAGTTTTAGATTGTAGCTCAGGGATGGCAAAGAGGTTTCATCTCCTTTCCCAGTCCTGCTTGATTGCTGGCGGCTCCCTGGAGCACGGTGTCTGGTGCAGGTTCAGAAGGGAAGGCCGCCCTGCTTCACCAGCGACGTTAGCATGGCCTGGGGGGTGAGTGGGCGGAGGCACCAGTGCCAGCTGTTGCCATGTCTGTCTGCTCCCAACCTCCCGACCTGGTGAAGACATTGAAGGCCGTAAGCAGTGTGTGCATTTCCCCTGGTCCCATAAGTGAGGGTGGGGGCAGGACCACAGTGGGGTTTCCCAATTTCGGGTCTGAAGTTTTATCTCCTGGATCATACCTTCCTCGTCCCCTCAACTCTGCACAGGGCTGTCGTGCTGACCTTTTCTCCCGTCCCACCCCTGGCTTCCTGTAAGACTGCATTAGGAGACTGGCCACAGAACCAATTTGCACAATAGCTAAGCTTATTTCACATGTAAGCAGGACCCTTGGGGCTGAATTCCAGGAAGAAGCATTACAGATTGATTCATAATTCCCAAGTGCTGGAAAATGCAATTAGCTGGGAGGTGGGGAGGGCAAGAATTGACTGAGAGAGAGGAATAAGTAGGACTGATGAGGAAAGATATCACGAGGGAAGCAGCGGTATTTTGGCATTAATTCACAGAACTGGAGATGCAGAAACTGAGGTTGGAGCCTGTGAGCTGCAGGGAGGAAAGTGTGAGCAGCTGTTGTGAGAGGGGACACGGGTCTTGGGGAGCATGTCAACGGGATAGTTGAAAACCTGACTGCTGACATAAAGTAGGAGGACGATAAATGTTAGCCCGGAGGCCCAGCCATGCTGTCAGCCAAGAGAGCTAGCCACGCTGTCGGCGTCCATCCTTATACCAGCCACGCTGTCGGCGCCCATCCTTATACCAGCCGCGCTGTCGGCGCCCATCCTTATACCAGCCGCGCTGTCGGCGTCCATCCTTATACCAGCCACGCTGTCGGCACCCACCCTTATACCAGCCGCGCTGTCGGCATCCACCCTTATACCAGCCGTGCTGTCGGCATCCACCCTTATACCAGCCGTGCTGTCGGCGCCCATCCTTATACCAGCCGTGCTGTCGGAGTCCATCCTTATACCAGCCGTGCTGTCGGCGCCCATCCTTATACCAGCCGTGCTGTCGGCACCCATCCTTATACCAGCCGTGCTGTCGGAGTCCATCCTTATACCAGCCACGCTGTCGGCGCCCATCCTTATACCAGCCACGCTGTCGGCGCCCATCCTTATACCAGCCACGCTGTCGGCGCCCATCCTTATACCAGCCACGCTGTCGGCGTCCATCCTTATACCAGCCACGCTGTCGGCACCCATCCTTATACCAGCCGCGCTGTCGGCACCCATCCTTATACCAGCCGTGCTGTCGGTGCCCATCCTTATACCAGCCGCGCTGTCGGCGCCCATCCTTATACCAGCCGTGCTGTCGCCGTCCATTCTTATACCAGCCGCGCTGTCGGCGCCCATCCTTATACCAGCCGTGCTGTCGGCGCCCATCCTTATACCAGCCGTGCTGTCGGCATCCACCCTTATACCAGCCACGCTGTCGGCATCCATCCTTATACCAGCCGTGCTGTCGACATCCATCCTTATACCAGCCGTGCTGTCGGCACCGATCCTTATACCAGCCGTGCTGTCGGCACCGATCCTTATACCAGCCGTGCTGTCGGCACCGATCCTTATACCAGCCGCGCTGTCGGCGCTCATCCTTATACCAGCCGTGCTGTCGGCGCCCATCCTTATGCCGCCTTGGGAGGGGACAGGACTGGCCCCGTTTTCACAGAAGTCAGGAGTGGTGGGTCTCAGGCTGGCCCGCTCTTCCCGGTTTGCAAGTCCTGACATGTTACATGTTTCCAGTCCACTCTCTTTACCTTAGTAAGTGTGCAAAGGATGTGTCCTTAGGTGCCAGCCCCCTGAGGGAAGGAAAAGGACCATCTCCTTCGGCTTACTGTCCTGTCCTATGGTAGGGAAAGAAGTCAGCTTCCAACCTGTGGGACACAGCTCCAGCCGAATCCCTGATTCCCGGAGTGGAGACTTTGTGTGTGGTGCTGTTTCTTGAACTGTGTGTGCATTTTTAACAGAGAAATTAACTTCACAAGAAAAGGGTGTGTCTGGAGCTTTTATAACTGCATCTGTTGTTTGTTTTTGAACCTCCCCTCCTCTCCCTTTCCCTTCGTTTTTGCTCAAAGACTTGGTGATGAGCTACTTATTCCTGTGAAGAGATGCGAGGCCCGCGGAGTCGAGGCTGCCCTCCGTGGTCTGTGGTCTCTCAGCACACGAATGTTGTTATTCAGAGCTGTTCGCAGAGGCTGCTAGAACGTGTCCAGGCAGGGCCTGCGGGTGAGGGGCTCAGCTACCCCAGCTTTAGACCTGGCCCGCCCCTCTGCAGCCGCGCTGGGGACCCCCGACTCGCTCCCCAGCCGCACGGGAGCCAGGCCCTTGGGGACCAGAGGCAGAGGCAGCGGGGACGTCACCCGCGGACCAGCTGGGTAGGTCTCGTCTGCTGCGAGTGCTGCCGGCAGGTGAGGGAGCCACAGCCGCGGGAGGCTGGAGGAGAGGCGTCGCCGCGGTCTTGACAGCTGTCTCACAACTACATTAGGTCTGATTTAACGTAGCTAATAGTGTCCTAGCTGCGTTATATCTGGTTTAGGCTAACAGTCTCACAGCTGCACTGCAAGGGCATCGAGTGTTCATGAATCTTCCTGCAGGTGAGAAAACCAGGATGTACACCCACGTCACCTAAGGTTATAGGGGACCCCAACATTCAAAAACAGAAACCCAACTTCTACATTTCTACAGAAATGGTTACTGATATAAACCGAAAAAATCAGATACTATTTTAATGACAGTACTTTTCTGGGAAAAGATTCTTATAATCCAATGGAAAAAATCTTGATTCTTTCCTGCTTCCTTTTTTGAGAGGGAAAGAGAGCAAGTTGATGCCAACCGATAAACTAAACGGCATGATATTTTGACAGTTTCTACTATCATGCTTTAGAGACTTGGCAAGTGTTATACATTGTCACGTGTAAAATGCTGAATCCAAAAGTCTTTGATATTTATGACTTTAAAAAGCATCCCTTTGTGCATCTCATATATTAAACTCAGAGTGGATAGACGTCTCCCAAAAGCAGGAAGTATGTCTTACAGTAAAAGTTCAGAAATGACAGTTGTTTCCATTGCTGTACTTCTTCTCAGGCTTTTTCCCTATGTCTATACATGTTTATTTAAGCAAAATTAGGATTTCACTGTATAGTTTAGATCCCTAAGTATCTCCATCCTAATTTTGCAGCATCAGGTTTCCAATGCATTCTTTTTAATGGCTGAGTAGTATCTCACCATTCCCTTTTTTGAAACATTCTCTTTACATCTGTTGTGGGAGCCTCTTTCCCTGTCTGCTCTCTAAAAGCTGGAGAGCCCAGAACGGAGTCCATGGCCTCTTCCCTCCTCCGTCTGCCATCGCTTCCCTGGGCTGACATCGCATCCTACCTCAGCGGCATGCAGGCACCGCCAGCTTGCAAGTCCTGTCTGCAGCCGGAACTTCTCCCCGAGTGAAGGATGTGTGCAGCCGCCTGGATGACCTGTCCACCACAGGGACTGATAGGTGTGTTACATGTGGCCCCAAGAAACCTGTTCTCGTCGCCCCCTCTTAGCAAATCCTGCCCTCCCCTGCCCTCTTTCCCCTGCTCGGCCGCCCCCCTTGGGGCTGGGCTGTGGCCTGCCGTGACTTGTCCCCCACAGCCACCTGCCTCGTTCCCTCTGCTCCAGGTTTCTGTTTAACCCCCACACTACCTGCAAGGCTCTCCCGACCCGCTGCTGTGAAGAGTGGTCTCTCTATCCAGTTCTCCCTCTTCACGCTCTTATCCATTTTCCTTTCTCCATGTCACGTGTTCTGTGTGGTGGACAATAAACTTGCTTGTTTACTTGATTAGTACCTGCATCCTCCAGGTCTAGAACACCACCTGGGACACAGGAAATTCTCAATAAATATTCTTTAAGTGAATAAATGAGACGTAAATACCATTTTCTAATCTTTTCTTGACTCCTTTCTAACTTAAATAGCAGTGTGATGAAAATTTGCATGCGTAATTATTCACTTGCGTCTTAGATTGCTTCCTTAGGATATGCTCCTGGAGGTGGAGCGAACCCCGCCTGCCGCCCACACCTCGCGCAGGTCTACGCTGCAGGGGCGGGGAGACCGGCTCACCCAGGCGCTGCTCATTTGGAACTTGGGATCGCTGGAAGGAGAGGGTGACCTCGTTTTCCTTTGCTAAGTAAACAAAGGGTCGAGTCAAAGTCTATTTAGCAGTGGCACCAAATCCCTGCTCTGACACACTCCTGAGCCTTATCCGGGCTGCTCCCGGCTGAGGAGAGGTCACAGATCGCAGGGATGGGCCACTGCTCATTCACTCCTGACCCCAGCTCCGGGGACCACCATGCCGCCTGCTGGACTTTCTCTGGGTGCTCGTCGGCTCGCTCTCCTCTTATCTGCAGGGCCCAATTCAAACTTTCTCTGTCCTCTTCACACTTTGTCCTCTTGTTTCTCCTTCTCCTAGCATCTAAGCAAATCTCACGTCTCCCCTTTGAAGAGAAAGGCGTCATCGAACAGGCGCTTCCTCGTCTTTCTGACAGCTCGCCTGCAAATTTACCTCTGTCCACATTCACCCCTTCTCCCTTCCCTCCTGTCTTGATGTGGCAGGTGTTTCTTCTAGCTAGTTTCTTCTAACTAACACAGCTAGTTCCTCCCACCTAGGGCCGGATCCCTCGGCGACCTTCTCAAGACACTCGTGCCTTCTTCAGTTCTGCGCCCTCTTTCTGGTGTCTTGGAACACGGGTCTCTGTTATCAAACGTCAAAACACTGTCAGTTATTTCTCCTCATATCTCCTCTTGCTCTCTGGACACCCTCCACTGGCCACCAAATCTTTATCCTGCCTTTGCAGTGAAATTGCTTGAAAGAGTTGTTTGTACCACCTTCCCCCCTCCTTCCCCGCTCACCTACATTTCAGCTCATTGCAATCTGACCTCTACCCTAGCCAAGAGGACGGGGTTCTCCAGAGAAGCAGGACCAGCAGCGCACCGACATATAGATGGGTGTGCGTGTATGTATGTACATACCTATGTGTCTATACAGATACGTGTGTCTAAATAATGTGAGATTTACTATAGGGACTGGTTCACATGGAGATGGTCAAGTCCGATCCTACAGGAAGCCTGCAGGTTGCGGGTGCCAGTGAAGGTGCCAGCGACTGACCCAGGAGAAGCGGGTTGGCGGAACCAGAGAGAGAAATCTTCTGATTGTTGAAATCGTCGGTTCTCCCTTTAAGGCCTTCACCAAACTGGATGAAACGTCTCTCATGGCTGAAGGCCGCCTCCTGTGTTGATTGTAGATGTGTCGGCCATAGTACAATCAACTGATTAATGATTTAGATCCACAAAAGATACCATCGCAGTAAGAGGCCAGTGCTTGCTTGACCAAAAACCCATCACCGTAACCTAGATAAGTTGACACATGAAATTAACCATCAGACCAAGGCCACACACACACACACACACACACACAAATGAGGCAAAACAAAACACAGAACATCTTATTGCTGAAATCAACTCTTTGATTTTTAAAAAAAATATTTATTGTGGTAACATACAGGACACAGTTTCTCATTTTAATTACTCTTCTATGTAAAATTCAGTGCTGTTTTGACTACGCTTGTCTTCTTGAAATACATTCTCTCCCTCTTAGTGCACAGGACATCTCTCTGCCAGTAATCCCTTAACCCCTCCTGCTTCTCCTGCGGGGTCTGTCTCTGTCTCTGTCTCTGTCTCTCTCTTCTACCTCCTCTATCTCATTTTCTCTGTCTATTTATATCTCCCTCTCTGTTAGTGAAATTTTTAATCATTAGCTGGAGTTTAAGTTTCAAGTCTCAGTGCAGTTTTTCCCTCTGTTTTCTTTAAGGGTTGTTCTTTTTCTGACTATCCCTTAATTAATTATATTTCTGAAAGGTTTGTCCTTGGTTCTCTCCTCTTCTCATGCTACACAGCCCCATGACTTCAGAAACTGTCAGTCGGTGACTCTCAACTCTGTATCTCTGTGTTTCTACTGAGTTCTAATTATAATATACACATAATCGTACAACATTTTTTCTCATTTAAGTGTTTTAAATGAGAAATGTTTAATACATTTAACATTTAACAGTAAATGTTTAATACGTTTCCTCCAAGTTGTTTTCATAGCTTCATGGTTTAATATTCATTAGCTAATGTTAGAAAATCTTAACTTATTTCACTGGCACCATATTGTCAAACATTTAGATGGTTTCTGATTTGGGCCTAAAGGAAATGACGCCACAGGTATCTTCAAAAGTATCATTTTTCTCTCATGTTGTTCTTTTCTCTCTACAGTAAATTGCCAAGAGTCAAAGACTTTCAGAGTCAAAGAATGTGATTATTTTATAGTGTTAGATATAGTTACCTTTTGTGAATTGCCTAGGCTGAGGGAGACAGCTGGGCATTTTACAGAACCTTCAACTGAAATAGCCATCCCTTAGGGAAAGTGGGCCCCAGTGTTTTCTGCCACCGTTGTCATGTCGTTAATTAGTTCAAGTTCTCTTAGGGAGTGGAGACTTCCATTGCCCGCTACTGCCTGCTGGATCTCGGGCAGGTTCAGAGGCTGGAGGCAGCTCTGTCTGGGCTGCTGTGTTGGGGGGGACGGTCCCCACTGAAGCCCTCCACACCAGCCAGTGCTAAATGACCCAGTGGGAGCCTCTGTTTGAAAGAATAGAAGACGAAGTGATTGAAGAGAAGGCCAGTTGCTCTGTCTAGGTCTTCGGTTTTGTCTGGAGCGACAGTGAGCAAATGGCTTGGTTGTTCAGGAAGCTGGCTGTGCGTCGCGGACCCAACAGACGGAGCCCCGGGGCTGATGCCTTTCCCGCGGTTCTCGGACAGGAACGCTGATCCTTGTTAGCGATGGGACACGTGTGAGCCCTGCAGCTCTGACGGACTCGACTGGCAAGACTCATGCGATACTGTTTACAGAAGGACAGTTCCACCGTCAGTTCTGCCTGCATGCAACTGAGTAAAATTCACCAGTTCTGGGAGTTTTCATGAAAATCTTTTTTGGGGAGTGGGTGGGTGGATGGGGACTCTGCTTAACAGTTACCAAATGGTAGCTCAGAGCTGATTTATTTGATTGCTGGTTAAGGAAACTCAGTGTTTAAAATGGTCATTACTTGTTTTAAACCAAGTCCACTAACAGAGGAATTGGTCCCTGGAAAATTGGTCTTTGGTGTTGAGTGCTAAATAATAGTCTTCACTTACTGGAAATTTATCTAATATTGATCTCAGATTATTCAACAACGAAATCATAGATTTACTGCAGGCACAAACGTCCTCAGACTTACAGAATTTGGGGGCTCACGTTGTCTCCTAGAACCTACTGCTCCCTTTCTATCCTGCTAGACGCGTCACGTGAGCGCGTCATCTCCCATGCAGCGCTGCCGTCCACTGCAGAAGTACAGTCATCAGCTGAACAAGTAAAACCGTTTGTCAGGAACAGAGCGTTGTCACCTGTGGCGTCACCCCCAGTGAGTCATGGCCTTGTACGGACCCCCACCTTGAGTGCTGGCAGAGACTGGGAATCAAGTCTTAGAGCTGGGAGATTCGGCCAGGCTGTGCTCCTCCTTGGAGCACGGGGAGTCGGCCAGGCTGTGCTCCTCCTTGGGACCAGGGCACACCCACGTATTGTTAAGATTCAGTCCCTCGCAGTGTCACACGGAGGCCCCCGTTGCCTGCTGGCTCCAAGGGAATATGGAAGAGGCGCTCCTATGGTCACAGTTCGTTGTATAAGGCTCCACCGCGGTAGCCTGGAGAGAGAAATTTTCTTTTCTGGCTGTGAAGAAGAAAGCTGCCGTGCTTCGAGAGGGCCTGTGAAAGGGCCGCATGCAAGGAACTGAGAGTGGCCTCCAGGCGCTAGACGTGGCCCCTGGCTTGGAGCCAGCAGGCAAGGGGGGCCTCCGTGTGGCACTGCAAGGGACTGAATCCTAACAACATATGGGTGTGGAAGAGGCCCTGAGCCCCAAGGAGGAGCTCCAAGGAGGAGCACACCTGGCTGAATCCCCGGGCTCCAAGGAGGAGCACAGCCTGGCCAGCTCTCTGGGCTCCAAGGAGGAGCACAGCCTGGCCGACTCCCCGTGCTTCAAGGAAGAGCACAGCCTGGCCGACTCCTGGGGCTCCAAGGAGGAGCACAGCCTGGCCGACTCCCGGTGCTTCAAGGAGGAGCACAGCCTGGCCGACTCCCGGTGCTTCAAGGAGGAGCACAGCCTGGCCAAATCTCTGGGCTCCAAGGAGGAGCACAGCCTGGCCAACTCTCCAGGCTACAAGGAGGAGCACAGCCTGGCCAACTCTCCGGGCTCCAAGGAGGAGCACAGCCTGGCCGAATCCGCGGGCTCCAAGGAGGAGCACAGCCTGGCCGACCCCGAGATTAAGCCTTGTGAGACCCTGAGCAGAGGGTCCAGCTAAGCCTGGACTGGAAGCTCCTAGAAACTGGAAGATAATACGTGGGTATTGTTTTCAGCCACTCCGTTGGTGGAATTTATTACACAGAAACAGAAAATTAATACAGTTTCCTTGTCAGGGAAGTGTATAAGAGGATGGGTTTAAGTCCTAGCTCTGCTGCTTGTTAGCCATACACACCTGGCAAATTACTCAGCCTCCCTGAGTCTGTTAGCTGTAAAACAGGAATAAAACAGGACTTATTTCAGGGTGATGAGGACTGAGCGGAATGATGGCTGTGAATCACTTAGTGACATTTCGGACCCATAGAAAATTCTCAATAAATGTTTTTAATTGTTAGTGAGGTTGGACATTTCTAATCCCATAATTCAAAACATTTTGTTTTTTTCTAAAAAAATTTTGAAAAACATCCCCCATGTTTTGAAGATTTTTGTCTATCTTATTAATTGAATTCAAGTAATTCATTTTTCCATCTTTTTTAAATTAAAAACTACACAGAGCTTCTGATTAGCTTGAAATAATTATTATTCACAGAATAATTATAATTTGTGTAAGTTGGCTAAAAGCAAAGACATTTGGTATCAGACTTAACATAATTTCTGTCGGTGTTTGAAAGATTAGAAATGGGCTTTTGGGCCTTGTTGGAGCACCAGGTTTGGAGCAGCTGCGTATGCTGATTGATGTTAAACAGCCACTGAGTGAGTTTCTGTAGTAAAGCAAGGTTGTCATCGTTTGGTTTTATGTGTGCCATATTTGCTCAGGTAATGCTAGATGAGTGAGAACGGCTGAAAAGAAAATTATAAGTTCCAGTGAACGAAAAAGTGACAAGAGAGGAAAAGACATTGAATACAATATTAGATTTATCTAAGACTTAAATGCTGGCAGTCAATTCGAAAATGACTAGAGCTTTAGAAATTATTCTGCAACATCAACATTTGAGTTATGGTGAAGTGGATAAACACACTCCATTGATGGCCTGCATTCGTATTACAATGCTTTTACGATTCATTTTGTACATAGCATCAATATTTGAAATATGTTGTTACTCTTTCATTAGCGGTTTAATTTTTCTTTGAATGTTGCCTAAAAAGCTGCATTTCATTGTAGTTTTAGTGTCCAGGCCTAATGTGTTCAGTTTCTAGCTGAACATTTCAAATTGATTGCAAACTTGATAGGAAATTTTATTTATTTAATAGAAGTTCCTTTGTATAAGCTTAAACTAAAATTATATGTGACAAGAAATAGTTATGTTCAAAGGAACTGTTATCTGGTCCGAAAGTACACTGATTTTTTTAAAAATGCAGACAATAAAAATATAGCTTAAGAAAAGTTAAATAGGATTTTCCAATTAATTACATACTCCGTTTATACCCCGAAAAGCACCACTTCTTCACTACAGCACATACAACACGCACACACTCACACAACACAAACACACAACACCCACAGTGCACACACACAAAACACACAATGGCGACGTGTCTAAAAGTCCTGGCCGAGGGACCCACTGAACTTTGTTGAACCGTGAATCCCTCAAGTTCGTATCAGAAGCCCCCACCCGCCACCTGGAGCCCCTGAGCCCTGGCCTCGGGGTTCGTGGGGGCCTCTGTGAATGGCTGCTCTGTGCGTGCTCCCCGGGGAGGCGAGCAGCACCAAGTGTGGGTGGAAGATGCCTGTCACCATCGAAACACCCCACGTGAGAAACAGCACTGCCAAAGCACGGGGCAGGCGCTGAGGTCCTGCGGCTTCTCGTCCGTCTTTTGGTGTTGCATGAAACTAGCCCGCGTGTCCTCACCGCATGGCTGCGCCACTCACGAGGCCGGAGCGACCGTGCTGGACGGATGGAGGTGATGGGCTGCCTGCTCGGTGATGGGAGGGGCACCTCCTGCTCAGCGTGTCCCAGCCTGAAGCAGGTTTGGGAACCTTCTGGGCTCCGCATTCCCGGCACAGGGGGCCCAAGGCAGGTCCTTATCAGCTTGTACCCTCCTCCCTCTGTTTATTTCTCAGATGATGAGAAAGGAATATATTTCACTATTTCAAGAATGTATGATAGGGCATCTGAAGGGCGCTTACTCTGAAGATTAAAATGCGTTCTCTCCTTAAGGGAACTTTGACATTTGCTGTCAGGATGCCAGACCACACAATTCCACATATGCTCTCCTTAATGCTTAATTTTGACAATTGCCCAGGCACAGGCAGCCTTCACTGCTGAAATGAGAATGAAAGGCATGCACAGTCGAATGCATTAAACTTTTATATTTTGAATAAGACCATGATTTTTTCAGTGACTTCTACTCTATTAAAGAAACTGAATTTCTTAGCAATTCCCAGAAAATCCTTTTACTAGAAAATTATCTATTTATTAAGGTAAAAAGCAATGAAACAACTTGCTAAAAATTATTTTGATTCAGCATGTCCTTTGCATACCATGTCCTCTAAGTAGAAAGTAAGCACATGATACCTTCGAATTTTCTAAGATAATTCCTGCTTTTTGGAAGTCTTATTTGATGGGCATTGTCAGCCTGAACAAGTGTCGGGACCCACCTGTACTTCTCCTTCCCAAACTACATAGAACTAATCTGGCCAAATTAGTTCTACAGGAGAACATGTATGCAGAATCAGTTTTCTGATAAAATGAAACATTTCCTCTGTCCCCGTTGAGCTGACATTTTCATCAGCCTTCCTGATGTAGCATCTTGTGTTAAATTAAACACCAACAAGATAAACAGATGTCCCAGGCAGCGATGGCACGGACAAGCTGCCTCTGCCTGTTGATATTTCAGCCTCGGGAGCTTCCTTTGCTCTCGTGTGTGTCATTTGCAGGCTTTGGTTGGAGGGCAGGCTCAGCCCGCAGCGCGCCCACGCTTCACAGAAGCAGTCAGGGCAGACTTTGGTGGTGTGTCCCGCTTCCCAAACGTGGCTTTGACTCTGCCCTGGACTTCGGTCTCCGGTACCTACCTGAAAGCCTGTGACTGCCTGCAGAGCCCCGAATCCAGGTTCCCGTGTGCGCACCAGAGGCCAAGCCCCTTGGCATGCGCTGTCCCTGGCTAAAACCACACACGGCGTCGCCCTAACTTGATGCAGTTTAACTGTCGATGGGAATTTAGGCCGCGAGTCTTCTGAGTTCTATCAAGCAACAGCGGAGGGTGCGGACAGCCCTTTCCTGTCCCCGCCCTCTTCCGGTCACGCAGAAGCGGCCCTGTCCTGCCGCGGGGCGCTTTGTAGAATCATTGCGCATTTCCGCTAGACCCTGCGCCCCCGAAACACCTGCCTCACGGTGTCGTGCGTCCCTGCGGCACTGTCACCTGCAGCCGGCCTGGCTCGGGACGGCCGTCGTGCTGATCCTGCGAGGGTCACGTTGGCTGGGGGCGAGGCCCGGCCCGGCGGGCACGGATCCTTCAGCCCTCCCAGCACCTTAGATGAGGGCGGGGCTGTCAGTGTCCCCCTTTCCCGGATGAGAACGCAGAGCGGGTGTGCATCGTGACCCCGGAGACGGCTGGACGGTGCTCGCGGGGGCCTTCCCTGAGCCGCGCCCACGTCCCCGGGAGTGTCCTGCTCCCGACGCAGATGCATGAGGCCCCGGGGAGCAGCGCAGACGCTCTTTGCTTCCCACCCAAGAGCAGAGCGGCTCAGCGTCGTGCTTCTCTGGGTGGTTCCGCCGTCCCGGGCCGCCGAGGCCTCGGTTCTGGGGCGGGTTGTTGTTCCTTCTCCGGGCCCCGCGTGGCCCGAGCGTGCTGGGTCTCAGGCTCTGGCCTCTCTCCGGGGATCTCCGCGGCCGTCCCCGCGCCTCGCCGTGCCACCCTGAGCCCCGTGCACCTCCCCAGCTGCTTCTCGGGCAGAACTGCCCCGGAGGCCGGTTCCGAGGCCCGCGGCCTTCCCGTCCCCGGAAGAGGACGTCTCTTAGCTCAGACACCGCTTGTTCCGACCCTTCCCACTCAGCTCATTCCTTAAGCCAAGTCTGACACTGAGGATTTCATTTCAATATTGCTTCATTGGGCTTATTAATAATGTAGCGTCATAAGTTCTCAGTGATTCTGGTTAAATTCTTAACTTTGAGAGCACTGGCTGCTCTTGCTGTGGTAAACTGAAGAAATCTCCCTAATGCTAAACGAGCCCTTTCCGAGCCTCTCTCTGGAGAAAACTGCGATGCCGGTGTAACACGCTCCCTCCTTTTGAGCCAAGGCACGCCTCTTCTCTGTGCATTCTTGCACACCAGGAGCTGAGGGAGCCACCACGCCAGAGGCAGTGCCCTTTGGTCTCCCTGACTCTCTTGGGATGACGCTGTGAGGCGCTGTGAAAGGGCTGTTACAACCCAACGCATCATTCCTGAGAGAACTGCGGGGCTGAGCCCTGCTGGTGGTGGGGAGGCAGAGGTCAGCGGGGCAGACAGGACGTTGCTGTCGGGAAGAGGGGGCAGGAAAGCACCACTCAGGCAGGGGCTCACTGAGACCCCAGGAACAGGGGCCGGAGTCAGGAGCAGGGACAGTGGCTCGGGACAGCTGCTGATGTGGGTCCAGAGGGAAAGACACCCAACTTGGAACCTGGAGGAGGACAGGAGGGGACAGAAGTCGAGGTGCCAGGGACAGAGGTGAAGGGCTAAGGGAAATCCAGGCCAGCGCCCGAGCCCAGGGCTTCAGAGAGCACAGCTCTTGGGAACTGACAGGACGCCCATGTTCTCCGCAGACGGAGGGGGCCCGGCCAGCGCCAGGACCTGGGAACACCTCTGGCCATGCGATGCTCCTGATAGCACAGGGATGCTCTTCTCTGTAAAAGGAGTCTGGGTTTTCCTGGGACACTGAATTAAATTGATCAGAGAGCGGGCAAGGGGGTGAGAGAAAGGGTCCCCTGCAGCTGAGGCTGCCTGTCTCTGAAATACAACGTAGGCACTTGCTTGCCTGTCTCCAATCACAACATCCATTTGGGAAAGGAAGGAGAGCTGTTTCCTGAGTCAGACTTCAGTTTAACCATCTCATTTATTACCCCTCTCACATAGAGGAGTGCAGAATGGATCTATAAATGGAGTAATTACACTTCCTGTTCTTTGACACATTTTCCAATCCTCTCTTAATAGCGCTAGAATAAATTCTGGGAAAACGCCCCGTCTGGGGGCGAAGGAGTGTAGTTGCTCGCATGGCTTACGTGCAGGTCATGCCCAGTGGAAAAGGAGCCTTGCCGGTCCACGGGTCAGAGGGGACGTGACTAGAGAAAGTGATCTCTGGGGCTTCCTTAACTGTTACTCTGACTTAACCCGCAATGTAATTATAGTATTTCCCTCCTTATTCGGCAGGCAATTCATCATTCTGTGCCCTCCAGAGAAGAAAGTCTCTTTGAAAGGATGACTCTCCTTTGCCTGCAGTGGGGCTGGGCTTCCCACGCCTAATCCTACAGACTTAGGCCCCAGGAGAGCCACATTCCTTCCCGTGACTCGTCTCCCAGGCTGTCACTGGTTCTCAGTCCTCGCCTCCCCCGGGGCCGCGCCCTGAGGCCAGGACTGCAGCGTTCCAGCCCCTCCACCCCCTGCCCACCCCCGTGTTCCGCAGACCCTGCAGGCAGCCGGCTTGTGGGCCAGGGAAGGTTCTGCCTTCACAGAAGCCCAGCGGGGAGGGACCCCGTGCAGCGTCCGCAGCTTTCTTTTCAGGAAGATAATGACCGGTCTCCCCTCTGCCAGCCTGGTGCCCTCCTGACCCTTCCCTCACAACGGACGTGTCGGGCTGGACAGCCCCGGCCAAGATCATTTTAAAAAGAGAATTTGGGGATTTAATTAAGTGAAATTTAATAACCGTATGGTTAGTTCGTCTGCACGGCCTAGTTCAACATGCAAAGCACGGCCACATGCCTCCCGCTCGGCGCTGGGAAGCGCCGGCGCTCCGCCTCCAGGCACGCGGGGCTAGACCCAGCAGATGTTTTCCTCTGCTGCTGCTGGAACACACCAAGAATTCGCCCCTGACTCTTCTGAGTATGCCGTCCTGCGTCTGTGCTTTTCAGCACAGACTGAATCCTTCTGTAATCCAGTACCCCTTCAAGGCCCTGGTATTTGTCTTTTCATACCTGGTGTTTAAGCTAAATTGGGATTCAAGGCTGTACCCTGTGGATTTCCTCTGAAAGAAGGCCTCTTGCTAACAGTCTCTGCAGCAACTCCTTAGTTTGCATTTGCGGAAAGTACAGGAGGGCTGGCCTCAGGACTTTACTTCCTCTTGTTTTCTGCAACAGCTGACATCTCACGGTCCCCGGAGAGGACTCTTTGACAGCATTTTGGTATTTGGAAAATATAGATTTCGGAAGATGGAATGGACAATCAGAGATTTTTCTGAGCTAATAAAGGAGAGAGAAAATAAACAATATTGCAGTGGGAGCTGGATCCCTGAACTTAAAGAATAACTACTTTTTTTCCATCCAAAATATTGAGATAGGCTCGGTGCCAATAGCCCCTCCATCAACTGTGCTGCTGAGAAATATCGGCAAGCAAGGGATGGACAAAGTGCAGCACCCTCACAAAAAACATCCTTAGTTGAATTATAACAGACATACAAAACAGGGCTCACTTACGTGCGAGGCGCCTTTCCTAGCTCTGGTCAGTGAGAAATGATGGACCAGCCCTTCAGTAACGAACTTGTGGCCTTGAAACGCCACATCCCAGAAAACACACCGTTCAGTGGGTTTGGGGTTTCCAGGTTCAGGGAAGGAAAATGCACAAGGTGTGTCTGGAGCACAGTTACACCCTCCAGTGCCTGCCCAAAACACTCAGAGCCAACGCAGAGGCTTCAACCAGCCAAAGGGAATAATTTAAGCTTCGAAAGGGTAGTAATTATAATTGTACCCATTGAGAAAGTTTAACTCTATGACTTCATAATTTTTAAAAAATGGGTCACTTTCACAGGGTGTTAGGGTACTAATTGCTTTTGTATATGTGTGAAAATTGGTAAAGGGAAAGAATCAAGCATTCTGCTTTTCCGGAATGAATGATGCCACTGTGTGAGCAAATAGTAGACGAGGGGAAGCATACCTGTATAAATGTGTTCTAGTGGACAAATTAATACACATGAAAGAAGCTATAGCACTAGAGTCTCACCGTTTGAATAAGTGGATCTGGGCATTAAGCATCGACAGCTGTATCACCACAGAAGGAGAGACAAGCAGACGTAACTGAGTCCTGACGCAGGTACAGACCACCACGTGGCATCTTGCCAAAGGGATCACACCTGCGGCTGCTCAGCCTCCAGGCTCCAGCCACCCGTTTGCAAGAAATAGAGCAGACAGGGGCGTGCGGGGTTGCACTCACAGACACGCAGCAAACCCAGGTGGTGGGAGACTCAATGGGCCACATTTCCCAATAAATTGTAAGAAAAAGAAAGGGATGGAGGAGAACTTGTAGGTTGTGAGAAACGTAAAAGACTTGTTAAATATAAAAATGGGTGGACACCCCATAGGGTCTAGGGATGTGCCCTTACTGTGTTAAAACAAAAGGGAACGCAGGAGTGTGATTACGATAAAAGTCAGGATCTTGGTAACTTCTGTGAGAGGGAAGGAACAGTGGCGAAGGACGAGGGCCTGGGGTGGTGACCGGGAGCGCCGGACCCAGTGGGGGCCCCATGGGCAGGGCTTGAGCTGCTGGCCTTGGTGGGCAGTTCTAAGGTTTCTGAGGGAGGCTGAGAACCGCATCCCTTCCCGGGCCTCGGCCTGGGCTGCCCGCAGCACGTGGTTTAGTGCCTGTCCCCGCAGGTGGAGTGCAGCTTAGAAGGGGCTGGGCCTGCACCCCAGTTCTCTCCTTTCACGAACAGGTGACCTCGGGACAGCTGTTAACTTCTTTGACTGGGCTTCATTGTCCTAAAATGAGGATCAAAACGCTTACTTTCTGTGGCTACTTTGAAGGTGAAACGAGATCATGTGACGTGCCTGGTCCAGTGTTTCTCAAACGTGGCTGCTCGTCAGAAGAGCCCATGGAGGGCTCTGACGGTGCACGCACGCCGGCTTCACTATCGGCAGTTCTGATCCAGGACTTCTGGGGCCGGCGCCCGCATCTGCAGCTTCAACAGCAGCACAGATGAGCTGAAGCTCAGGCTGAGTTGGGCAACGTTGGGTTGGAATTCATGAGGCAACAAAGATGGTAGCCGCTTCCTCTGCCTTCTCTGTTGCCACTACCTCTTCATCCTTCTCTCTTCCTTTGCTTTCGTCATTAGGTGTAGGTGTATAGGGGCTGAGCCGTGCTGAGGTGCTTGGGGAGCAGGGCACGGAAAACGAGTCAAGGCTGGCAGTGCCCACGCCGAGCACTGATCCCAGCACGCGGCTCGAAGGCTGTGAGAAGCCGGGCCCTGCTGCGGGTCAGCCTGAGAGTATCCGGACGGCAAACATGGAGGTGTGAGAGAGGACGCTGCCAGCGCTTCGTCTGCAGGGTGACTCTAACACATGCTTCCAGTTTTTCTATGTTTTTTAAAATGACTTTCTGCCAGAGAGCTTTAGACATTCTCAAACAAAACCTAACTGTTTTAAAATAAAGGTTTACTGAGTGCCCCCCAGGTGTGCGACACTAAACTAGGCTCTGTGGGGGGATGATTTCACTCATTCATGCAGCGAGTCTTTATTGACTGTTGTTCTTAGTGTTGGGATGTATCCGTGAATAAAACAGATGAAAATCCTTACCTTCATGGAGCTTACATTCTAATGCGTGTGTGTGTAGGGGGGAGGCAATAAAAAGCAAGTATCTCATAAAACATTAGAGTGTAATGCAATACTATAAAAATAAAGAAGGATAAGGAGGTTAGGAGCACTAGGTTATGATTTTAAATTCAATGATTAAGGAGACTCATTGAACAATGTTTGAAGAAGCAACAGGAGTTTTGCTATGCGGATACCTGGGGCAAGAGCAGTGGGTGGAGGGAAAAGCCAGTGCAAAGGCCCTGAGGCCTACTGGGCGTGTCAGAAACAGCAACAACACCTGGGTGGCCTCAGTGAAAGGAGAGTTCAGTAATAAGAATGAGAGGAAAGGGAAAATAGCTGGATTGTGTCAGGCCTTGTAGATCATTTCAGAACCTCGGCTTTTTGGTTGAGTAGTTTTGAAAGCCCCTGGGGATTAGGAGCAGAGGGGGATGAGATAACCTGTAACAGGGTCACCCTGGCTGCAGCATCGAGGATGGACTGCGCTAGGTCAAGGTGGAAAGGAGGAGGCTCATGAGAGGCTCCCCTGGGAATCCAGGTGAAAGTCGTGGTGGTTTGGACTCAGCCGGTGGCAGTGGAGCTGGTGAGAAGTGGATATAGTTTGGAGGGACTTGAACAGGATTTCCTAATAGATTGAAGTGGATATAAAACAAAGAGTAGAATTACTGACTCCATGGTTTTTGCTCTGTTTCATTTCTTGGGTTTTTTATTTGTTTGTTGTGTTTTGTTTTGGCTCTTGCCGAGTAGCTGAGAGGACAGAGTTGCTGGGCCAGCTCTGGGCGGGTGTGGTTTGGGGGGGACGATTAAAGTTTGTGTTTGATCATTTGAGATCGAGGTGCTCATTAGACCCCGAGTGGAGATGTCCAGGAGACACTGGACCTAAGAGCCCGGGGTGAGAAGCCGCTGGCTGAGGAACCATCAGTTCACGGAGCGCCTTCGCATGCCTAGGTCTCGGGAGGTCATCCCTGAGAGCAGATGGAGAACAGAAAACCTGCAGCACCTGAGCTCTGGGACCCTCCACGAGGTCTGGGAGATGAGGAGAAACTGGAAAAGGGGGACTATTTGAGGTGAAAGGGAAGCCAAGAGACTGTGGCGTCCTAGAAGGTGAGTGAAGCAAGTGTGGTGGGGGAGAGGGTGAGAAAAAGTCCCAGTGCTGCCGCTGAGTGGACTCGCAAGGACTGGAAAGTGACACTGGCTTTAGAATGAGAAGACCAGCTGTTACCATGACAAGACCGGTTTCTGAGGACCGGAGGGTGACGGCCAACTTGAATGCCCATAAGAGACAGGAAATGGAGAGGGACGGGGGACAGTGAGCAGGTTAATGCCTTGGAGAATCATTTTAGCAGGGCAGAGGAACGGGAAGTAGCTATTGGAGGAAACTCGATCAAGAAAAGCGGTTGTTTGGGGTTTTGTTTTTCAAAAAACGAGAGCGCTAATAGCATGTGTGTAGATCGTGAGAGTAACCCAGCAAGGAAAGGAGGGATTCTTGATTCCAGAGAGAGAAGAGAGTTGCTGGAGCAAATGCTGTTGAGTGTGGGGAGGGCTGGGCCTGGAGCACGAGCTGGTGGTGGGCGCGTGGACAGGCCGAGCGCGGGTGAGGAGGAAGCACAGGTGGCGCAGACGTTGTCTGGGAGCAGCTGCGTGAGCCCTTGGAAGTGCTCCTTTGGTGGCTTTATTTTCCCGGTGGAAGACGAAGGAAGGTTATCACCTGAGAGTGAGGACGGGAGAGAAGGCATCAGAGGCGTAAGGAGAGGGGATGAGTCATGACATGTTTGCCTGGGAGACTGGGAGATGGCGTGGACCAGGGGACACGGCACTGCAGCCTGGCAGCGTAAGGGCTCACGGACGGACGTCGCTGTCACGCATTTAAAGTGGGATCAGTCAGCGGCTGCTGGGCAGGGGAAGGCACAGGTTGCTGCATTCAACCAGGGTTATGGTTTTCCCGAGTGACAACGCTAGAGAGTGACACGGGATTAGATGCGAAGGAAGGACTCATTTGATGAACGAGCAGGTTATCTAAGCAAGCCAAAAGAGGGGAAGTAGGGTCTCAAGGGGCCGAAGGACAGCAAAAGATGGTGGGATCAGCGGATCGGGGCCCCTGGTGGGCTGAAGATTCGCTGGAGCTGGGATAATAGAGGGAGTGAGCTGCAGTCACTGGTCACCCCCAACCACGGCTGGACCACGTTTGTCATCCCTCTTTGCAGTTAGGTACCGTCGCATGACCAGTTCTGGGCAATCCTATGGCGCAACCCCAAACCTCCCTGTCTTCCACCTGCCAGCTGCACGTAGAGGCTCCAGCCCAGGACTGTGGGCTGGGGAAAGGCGCGTCCAAGACGGAAGGGGCTAAGCGGCTGGTCTGGGGCCCTCTGTGGGAGCCCCCCCCAAACCCAGTAATGCAACACACCGTGAGCAAGGAACAAGCACGTCCGTGATTATTTCATAGATCTAGTGACCATTTTAAAAGTATTTCTCCTACCCTGACTAGAGTAGAGATGCTGCAGCTTTTATCTCGGAAGGGAGGTCCGTGAGGAAGACGTCAAACCAGAAGTTAACTAAGGGGACGGGCTGGGCACACACCTCTGTGTGTGTCAGGATCATCGAGAAAGGGGGAGAGGAGGAGAGGAGAGAGTGCAGTGAGCCGAGAGCTGAGATAATCCCCCCAGAGCAGGAGTAGATAACGCAGTGAGGGGCGGTGAGGGGCGTATGGTGAAGACGTGAAGGAAGAGGCCGAAGGGCGGTTGGAAGCAGTGCCTGGGGACAGGAGGACGCCCAGTCCATCCCCAAGCCCAGCGGTCAGGACGGAGGAGCACAGAGTCCCTGCCATGAGAGGGCCCCAGGGGAGGGGCCAGGAGAGGGGGACAGGGGGTGCCAGGGACACGGCTGACGAAGGACGGTGAGTCCAGACAGCACGCTGCGGGCGTGGGCGATGTGGGGGGGCCGAAGAGGAAGACGACAGGACTGGGGTGTGCACAGCCTCGTGAGCTGCAGAGAGGGGAAAGTGCCATGGCCTGGGGTCCGGGCCTCTTTTGGGGGGCAGGCGGGTATATGGGACTCAACCTGGATGCCTGTCGGTGGAGGTCAGGGGGCCTGGGGGAGATGGGATTGGTTTCCACTTCAGGACCTGCTCTCGCCCTGTGGGCAGAAGGGGAAGGCTGGGGGAGGTCAGGTCAGCTACCTGCGCTGAAGACACTGTCCCACTCTCCAGAAGCTAGCGGGAGGGACAGAGAAAATATGTGCCCAAATCTGCCCATGTAATGATGCTCCAATGGGCAAGTCAGAGCTGACGCCACTTAAAAGGTGGTTCTGTGGGTCAGCGGCAGGGGCTCATCTTCCCTGCGGGAGATCCGGGTTCCAGTCCCGGCCTGCGCACCTGAAAGAAAATGCGGTTCTGTGTTCACGACGACAGCAGCACGCTGCTCACTTCTTATGTAAGATTGGGCAGCGATGTCTCCGCTCCACCTGCCCAGGGGGGTCTTAACTAATTCCCTAAGGTCCGATGACTTCCTCCCACTGCGGGGCCAGGGGTCAGCCCCATCGGCCTCGCCTGGACACTTCTTGGAAATGCAGGGTCTCAGCTCCAGCCCAGACCTCCTGACTTGACAGCTGCAGGTCCCGGGGATTTGCAGGCACGTTAAACCTGAGAAGCCCTGAGAGTGCGTCCCTTGTCACTCGTGGGGAGGGCAGGTACCTCCGAGAAGAAAGCGGCAGTGTAGGAAGCCCCAGGAGAACTGGCACGTTAATCGCCCAACCTTAAAATCGCAAGTTCGTGCATTTCTTCCCCAGTCCTGGCAGTGCATTGGATTCATGTGAACTTCATTAAAAACTAAAACAAACAAAGTTCTAACTTGCATGACTCGAAAAACATTTCATTGTCTCTTAGGGAGAAAAAGATCACAACAGAAAAAAGTTGCTTATACAGAATGAGGAAAAAACAACTCTGAACTTTTAACCTGTGCAAGTGGCCATTAGGGTCTTAGAGTCACACCATGAGAATGGACAGCCGTGGGCGCCAGGCTGGCTGCGTGTCTGAGTCGCCTGGGGGCTTCCCTCCATCCCACCCCCACCCCCGTCAAAAATAAAACAAAACCCACCAGGCCCTGAACCCAAATCCCTGATTTAAATGGTTTAGGGTGAGAACATGACGTCCGGTGTTTTTTTTTAAGTTCTCTGAGCGACTCAAACGCGCTCCAAGGATTAACAGCCTCTGGTTTAGAGGGAGGTTATACAATGTCTCGTCGAACCCTCGGCTTCCCAGGCAAGGCAGTGAGGCTGAGACCAGGTGGCTTTCCCAAGATCGCCAGGCAGGGGGTCACAGAGCCAGGATTAGAATCGGGGCATTTTTACTTTTAGAGGCGGGTCACTTCTGGTCAGTGCTGCCCAGTAGAAATATAATGCAAAACACATGTCATTTGACATTTTATAGGAGCCACGATAAAAGTGAAGTTCATTTTAATAATATATTTTATTTACTACAATCTATCCAAAATATTGTCCTTTCAACATGTCATCAGTTTGAAATACTATCAATGAGCTATTTTACGTTATTTTTTCATGTAAATCCTAGGAATCTGGTGAGTATCTGACATGGCTTTGGACTGACCGCAGCTCATGGGCCCACCAGCTGGACTTGTGGGGCTGCAGGTGTGCTCGCAGGTAAGCCGGGAGCACCTGGCAGCACGGGCGTCCCCTCGGGAGAGCAGAGTGTGCACTTGAAGCAGAGGGTGGGTCCAGGAAATCGGGAGGTTTCATCGCGTCAGATTTATTTCCTGTTGGCAAACCATCAAAGATCGTTGTGGAAGCTCACTGTGGAGGTAGGTTTTGAAATTTTGTGAAATGTCTTCTATGAAGGGAAATGTTTAGGATTTAAATGAGAAGGACAGATCCTCCTGTGATGCTGTGTTTAGGCACCCAGACAAGTCATAGGCTGGATGTCTCGACTCCCTACCATTCTGGGAGCACTGAGCTCCCCCGAATGTGATCTAGGAAAAGATAAGAATGCAATCATTGGCTCTGTTTTCTTTTTCTCTCCTGGAACCAGTGGGTATGGAATGTAAGTCTCTCTGGGGATTTTGGTGTCTGCTGAGCTGAGTCAGTGCTGGAATGAAGGTTGTGGGAGGATAAACTTTGGTGGCTGGGTATTCTTGGCCCAATCTTCTCTCCCTTCTTAGAAAAGAAATATCAGTCAATGGTTTTCTCCCAAACCAACTGCTGATGGCAACACTGGATTGGGGTTCTAGGATCTGAGTTTTACTTTGTGTTTTCCCCTAAAGAGATGAGAGTGATCGCTTACCCTCCGGCACGTATTGAACTGTAACCAGGACATAGAATGCTTCTGAGCCTGAGGCAAATAAGCAGACAGTCCCAGTGACACATGCTGAGAACAGGTTAAACACATTTCTCAGGACCGATTGCAGAACAGTTTCCAAGTGTTGGCAGTGAAGTGCAGAGGTGCGCGGGAATGATGCATTTGTTCTCTACTCTCCTCTCTCCCTCCCCATTTTCACCCCATCTTTTCAACTCTCATACAATGTCTCCTTTTCACCAAAAGTTCTTTGCTTCCACTGAAGCGCCTTCCTCCATGAAGTTTGCCATGGCTTTAGAAAAGGAAATATTGAGGTGGACAACATCTGTTTTCGGTCCATTCAAGCCTCTTCATTTTGATTACCCACCCCCTCTTTTGAAGGCTCTGGAATGGTTTCATGTCAAAATGGGTTTCAACAAGGAGGTCTGAACGTAGTCACCAAGGACTGACCTGTTTACATCAAGATACAAAGGATGCAAAGAATTTTCTCTCTCCCAATGCTTTGCAATAAAAGCATACAGCACTACCAGACGACTATCAGGCAACAGCTAGGGCGTGGGAATCTTAAAGACGCGTGGAAACTTAGAACTGGTGGTCCCCTGAAACAGTACTATGCAGGCGATGACATTTGTCTAGAGATGAGGAGAGAACGAGTCGGACCCCTGGGGGCAGTGCTCTAAACCTGCAATTAGGACCGCGTGACACCAGGGAGCACTCCAGCGCCGTGACTGTGGTCAAACCGCAGCGCGCTCATCATTGTCAGATGGAGGTAATCGTTACTTCTTGAAATTTTAAATAATATTACCAAAATTAGGTTTGAGATGATTCATATGTGTAAGTTATTATACAAATCAAAGTCTGAGGGAAAGTGTGCTCCCTGCCTCAGTGCTCTGGGTGATGCCCCCATTCCGGGCAGCCGTGGGCGCAGACCGGGCGCTGGGACACTGCCCCTCCCACCCTGCGACCTCCTACCCGGGAACCTGCTCCGTCCTGAGCACGAGGGGTTACAGCAGGGTCTCCCAGTTCCAGCTGCCCCACAGGGCTCCGTAGCTGTTTTCCTTTTCCTCCTCCTCTGGGGATGGACTGACCGCTCTTTGTGTTGAGATGTGCAGGTTATTTTGCAAATTTGACTGTGGGGAGTTCTCACCTGAGTTACTCTTTTAAAAATGAGGTGAGCATGGCTCATGTCTGCTCGATGTTATAAGGCTTTGGGGGGCAAACACCGTGCAGGCACTCATCCCAAGAGGTCTGACACTTATTAGAGAAAATGCGTCTGACCTAGTCTTCTGAAATCCTCCAGTGCCCTCTTTCCTTAAACATCAGGTACAAACACTCCTGTCTAATGAGCCTAGGACGTGCACACTGGATCGATTTAACTTAATACTGAAAGGTAAGCTGCAGACATTAGAGGGAGATCTTAATGTTTGAGGCAGGAGGTTGCAGTTTTGCAGTTCATCGAGAGCTACGATGTTTTGAGTAAGGAGGTTGACTTTGGTGGCAGGGGAAGTGGAAAGGGGTGGGACCCAAAATATCATGGAGAACAGAAACTGTCCAGCCAGACAGCAGAGCAAGTGTGGAGATGAACAAAGAAAGGAGAGATAAAGATGACGCAGATTTTGAGCCTCACAGGATGATGGTGCCTCTGAGAAGCTAGGAGGCCAAGAGCTGTTGGGAAGAAGTATGATAAACTTGGTATGGAAGAGGTGGAGTTGGAGGATCAAATAAAAATATCTACATGAAGCTCCTCGAGACATGCGCACCGCTGTTCTCGTGTACTAGGGTGCTGCCCGTACCCAGCACAGGACCAGTGTTCATGCACAGCGTCTCGGGTTAGACAGCCCTCATCATCCTGAAAACAATCTCTAACAACAGGAGGACGAATTTCTAGGCAGAAGGGGTCTGGGTCAGAGGCTTCTTTCATCAGTTGGGGCAAATGCGAGGAGGCAGGAAGACAACAGCAGAGGCACATGAAATGATGAAAAGGTAGGTCCCTCTCGGTGGCCCAGCAGCCTGGAGCTGATGGCATCGTGGCAGCTGAGGGCGTGGAGCTCCGAGTCAGGCTGTCCGCATGCAGGCAGCCACGCCAGGCGGCACGGCTCAGCCTCTGTGAGCTTCCACGTCCCCGTGAGTAAAACGGGGTTACGGGTAGGATCTGCTCGGAGTGTCGTCATAAGGGTCGAACGAGATAATGCTTGCAAGTACTTAGGACGGTGCCCGGAACACAGCAACAACTAAAAATATATTAGCTCCCACTAGCAGTGTCAACGGGAGCAGTTAATCAAAGGGAGATTGCAAGGAGGTGGCCAAGGGTGCCGAATGCGGCGGAAGGGTCCCCGCTCATGGGAGGGTACAAAGACCAGCGCATTTGGCAAAGGGAACTAAGGAGAGACGTTCAAGAGAAAAGCTGCAGGACTGTTGTGGGGAGGGGAAAGGTCTGTCTTCAGAGTATTACATTTTACTTATAACAATAACAAGATGAATAATAACCAACATTTCCTTCAAAGTGGCATTCCCGTGGGATTTGTGATACCTGGGGAGATTGTGTTCAGGTTTTCTCGCACACATAAGCAAAGGCTGATTAAAAAAACAATATGTAAAAGGCAAGATGTTTAATACTTATAATACTGTGTAGTGTGCTTGCTTTCTCTCAGAAGAAAATTTAACGATAAAATTTGCCAAAAGGAAGTTGTCATGGTCAGGAACATGTGTCAACTTGGCCAAGTGATGGTACCTGTTTGTCTGGTTGGGCAAGTGCTGGCCTGTCTGTTGCAATGAGGATGTTTCATAGAATTAAATCATGATCATGTCAGCTGCATCCACAGCTGATTCCATTTGTAATCAGCCAAGGGAAGGGTCTTCTGCAATGAGTGATGCCTAATCTAATCACGGAAAGCCTTTTAAGGAGGATTCAGAGAGATAGGCCCCATCCCTGCTTCGGCTGGCAAGCCTCTCCTGTGAAGTTTGTCCAGACCTTCCATCGGAATCGTCAGCTTCACAGCCTGCTCTGTGGATTTTGGACTCTGCATTCCTGTGGTCATGTGAGACACTTTTATAAATTTTATATTTGCAAGTGTTCCCTGTTGACTCTGTTTCTCTAAAGAACCCTAACTAATACATCTTGGTACCAGGAGTGGTTCTTAAGGAACAGAATCTTAAAAATGGGTTTTTAGGAATGGTTTTCTACTCTGACTGGACTCAAAGGCACTAAGGACTCTGATTCCCATAATCAGAATGACATTCTCAATCCATGGAGTGAGCTGGCAAAAGAGATAATCAAGTTATTACCATCTGATTCTTCTAATGCTTCGCTTGTACGAAGCCAGGCTCTGGGGGATAATGTTTTTGACACCTTTATGGAGTTTTATGGAAATAGTAAGTATAAAGATGTTGGCTGGTTGTTGTTAGATACACTGGATATGTTAAGGGGTGAAAGGGATGGGCTTAAGGCTTCAAACGAGAAGCTTAAGCACCGTCTGAAAGATGTAGAAGTTTCTATGAGTATCCTGAAGGAAAATCTTATTTCCTGTAGCCGTAGACTTGAGATCTCTGAAAATCAGACTCAGAATCTTATTGTTAGAGTAGCAACTTTACAACATAAACTGAAATCTCAGTCTTGCATGGTGTCTGCTGTTAAAGTGAGGGCATTGATTGGAAAGGAGTGGGACCCTGAAAAATGGGATGGTGACATATGGATTGATAATGATGTCGGTGGCGAGGTTGAAACCCTAGGTCATGCTGAGTCTTCTCTAGATAACCCTGTAATAGTCTGTCCTGAGGACACAGCCACCCCACCTCCAGCCTGCCTTGAGGAGTTGGCCACCCAACCTCCTCCTGAAGGGATTAGCCCTAGAGTGATTAATCCTCTTTCACCAGATGAAACTGCAAATGAAGGCCCTGAAGCAAATGGCTTGGAAGATACTTCTAATTCTTTTCATGACCAACCCCCACCACCCCTCATTTCTTCCAGACCTATAACTAAAGTCCCAACAGACCCCTAAAGGTGGAGTACAAAGTATCACACATGAGGAGGTATGTTATACTCCGAAAGAACTGTGTGAGTTTTCCAATCTATATAGACAGAAATCAGGGGAATAAGTGTGGCAATGGATTTTAAGAGTGTAGGATAATGGTGAGAGGAAAATAAGGCTGGATCAGGCTGAATTTATTGATATGGGCCCACTGCAGAGATTCTGCATTCAATGTTATAGCTCGAGCCATTAGAAAAGGTGTTAACATTTTGTTTGGATGGTTGGTTGAAACATGGATCAAAAGGTGGCCAACATTACTCAAGGTTGAAATGCCAGAGCTGCCCTGGTATAATGTAGATGAGGGGATCCAGAGGCTTAGACAGATTGGAATGTTAGAGTGGATTTATCATGCAAAGCCTGTTCTTACATGCCAAGGATGTCTGGAGGATGCACCTTTTACCAGAACAGTGAGAAATAAATTTGTGAGACTAGCACCATCATCCCTAAAGAGCTCTGTGGTTGCACTTCTCTGTAGGTCAGATATTACTGTAGGAACTGCTGTCGCTGAGCTGGAATCCTTTAACACAATGGGGATGACAGGATCCTGAGTTGACAGAAGCCAGGTGGCAGCACTTAATCGCCAAAGACAGGGTAGATGTGGCTATTATAGTAGATAGCAAACTAAAATCAGGCGTCAAAATTATATGACATGCAGAGATTTGTGGCATTGGCTAGTAAATCATGGGGTACCTAGAAATACAATAGAAGGGCAGTCTACTAAATTCTTGTTTGAATTGTATAAACAAAACAGTTCTAGGTCAAGGGAACAGAAGTCTAACCTGAATTACAAAAACACAGAGTCACAGCCCCTTAATCAATTTCCAGACTTGAAACAGTTTACAGGCTCAGAGCCCCTTGAATGAAGGGGAGGCCAGGTCCCTAGAGGGGAGAAACCTGTTACACTGCCACAAATTTATGCTGTTAATCTTCCTCCAAGCCTTCCCCAAGGAGACGACAGCCTTTAACCAGGGTAACTGTGTATTGGGGAAAAGGAAATGATGAGATATTTTGGGGATTATTAGACACTGGTTCAGAAGGGACTTTAATTCCAGGGGACCCAACACGTCACTCTGGTCCACCAGTCAGAGTGGGGGCTTATGGTGGTCAGGCGATCAATGGAGTTTTAGCTCAGGTCCGTCTCACAGTGGGTCCAGTGGGGCCCAGACCCATCCTGTAGTTATTTCCCCAGTTCTGGAATGTATAATTGGAATAGACATACTGAGCAACTGGCAGAATCCCCATGTTGGCTCTCTAACTCGTGCAGTGAGGGCTATTATGGTGGGAAAGGCCAAGTGGAAGCCACTAGAACTGCCCCTACTGAGCAAAATAGTAAATCAGAAGTAATACCGGATTCCTGGAGGGATTGCAGAGATTACTGCCACTCTTAAGGACTTGAAAGATGCAGGGGTGGTGATTCCCACCACATCCCCGTTCAACTCTCCTATTTGGCCTGTGCAGAAAGCAGATGGGTCTTGGAGGATGACAGTGGATTACTGTAAGCTCAACCAGGTGGTAACTCCAATTGCAGCTGCTGTTCCAGATGTGGCATCATTGCTTGAGCAAATCAATACATCCCCTGGTACCTGGTATGCAGCTATTGATCTGGCAAATGCTTTTTTCTCAATAGCTATTAGTAAGGACCACCAGAAACAGTTTGCTTTCAGCTGGCAAGGTCAGCAATATACTTTCACTGTCCTACCTCAGGGGTATATCAACTCTCCAGCCCTATGTCATAATCTTGTTGGCAGGCACCTTGATCGTTTCTCCCTCCCACAAGACATCACACTGGTCCATTATATTGATGATACCATGTTGATTGGACCTAGTGAGCAAGAAGTAGCAACTACTCTAGACTTATGGGTAAGGCATTTGCATGTCAGAGGATGGGAGAGAAATCCAACAAAAATACAGGGGCCTTCCACCTCAGTGAAATTTCTAGGTGTCCAGTGGTGTAGGGCATGTCAAGATATCCCTTCTAATGTGAAGGATAAATTGCTGCATCTGGCCCCTCCCACAACCAAAAAAGAGACACAACGCCTAGTTGGTCTTTTTGGATTTTGGCGACAACATATTCCTCATTTGGGTGTGCTACTCCGGCCCATTTATCGAGTGACCAGAAAAGCTGCTAATTTTGAGTGGGGACCTGAACAAGAGGAGGCTCTGCGACAGGTCCAGGCTACTGTACAAGCTGCTCTGACACTTGGACCATATGGTCCAGCAGATGCAATGCTGCTAGAAGTGTCAGTGGCAAATAGAGATGCTGTCTGGAGCCTTTGGCAGGCCCCTATAGGAGAATCACAACCAGACCCTTAGGATCTTGGAGCAAAGCCTTACCATCTGCTGCAGATAACTACTCTCCTTTTGAGAAACAGCTTTTGCCCTGCTACTGGGCCTTAGTAGAGACTGAACGTTTAACCATGGGCCACCAAGTTACCATGAGACCTGAGTTGCCTATCATGAGTTGGGTGTTGTCTGACCCACCAAGCCATAAAGTTGAGCGTGCACAGCAGCACTCTATTGTAAAATGGAAATGGTATATATGAGATAGGGCCAGAGCAGGTCCTGAAGGCACAAGTAAGTTACATGAAGAAGTGGCCCAAATGCCCATGGTTTCCACTCCTGCCACATTCCCTTCGCTTTCCCTGACCAGAGCTATGGCCTCTTGGGGAGTTCCTTACAGTGAATTGACTGAGGAAGAGAAAACTCGGGCCTGGTTTACAGACAGTTCAGCACGATATGCAGGTACCACCCGAAAGTGGACAGCTGCAGCATTACAACTCCTTTCTGGGGTGTCTTTGAAGGACAGTGGTGAGGGGAAATCCTCCCAAAGGGCAGAACTTTGAGCAGTGCACCTGGTTGTTCCTTTTGCTTGGAAGGAAAACTGGCCAGAGGTGCATTTGTATACTGACTCATGGGCTGTTGCTAATGGTTTGACTGGATGGTCAGGGACTTGGAAAGACCATAATTGGAAAATTGGTGACAAAGAGTTCTGGGGAAGAAGTATGTGGATAGACCTTTCTGAGTGGGCTAAAAACATGAAGATATTTGTGTCCCATGTGAATGCACGCCAGAGGGTGACTTCAGCAGAGGAAGATTTTAATAATCAAGTGGATAAGAGGACCTGTTCTGTGGATAACAGTCGGCCTTTTTCCCCAGCAACTCCTGTCATTGCCCAATGGGCTCATGAAAAAAAGTGGTCATGGTGGTAGGGATGGAGGCTATGCATGGGCTCAGCAACATGGACTTCCACTCACCAAGGCTGACCTGGCTACAGCCACTGCTGAGTGCCCAATCTGCCAGCAGCAGAGACCCACACTCAGCCCCCGATATGGCACCATTCCCCAAGGTGACCAGTCAGCTACATGGTGGCAGGTTGATTACATTGGACCACTCCCTTCATGGAAGGGGCAGCGATTTGTTCTAACTGGAATAGACACATACTCTGGATATGGATTTGCTTTCCCTGCATGCAATGCTTCTGCCAAAACTACTATCCGTGGGCTTACAGAATGCCTTATCCATCGTCATGGTATTCCACATAGCATTGCTTCGGATCAAGGAACACACTTCACAGCAAATGAAGTGCAGGAATG
This sequence comes from Tamandua tetradactyla, assembly GCF_023851605.1. Lineage (NCBI taxonomy): Eukaryota > Metazoa > Chordata > Mammalia > Pilosa > Myrmecophagidae > Tamandua > Tamandua tetradactyla. The sequence goes on along the minus strand of NC_135340.1, from coordinate 1,071,626 downwards.
GGCACATGCTCATGGAATTCTCTGGTCTTACCATGTTCCCCATCATCCAGAAGCAGCTGGATCGATAGAATGGTGGAATGGCCTTTTGAAAACTCAATTACGGTGCCAACTAGGTGGCAATGCCTTGAAGGACTGGAGTAACATTATCCAGGAAGCTGTGTATGCTCTGAATCAGTGTCCACTGTATGGTGCTGTTTCTCCCATAACCAGGATCCATGGGTCCAGGAACCAAGGGGTGGAAATGGGAGTGGCACCACTCACTATTACCCCTAGTGATCCACTAGGAAAATTTTTGCTTCCTGTCCCTGTGACTCTGAGCTCTGCTTGTCTACAGGTTTTAGTTCCAAAATGGGGAGTGCTTCCAACAGGAGAAACAACAATGATTCCACTGAACTGGAAGTTGAGACTGCCACCTGGTCATATTTGGGCTAATTATGCCATTGGATCAATAAGCCAAGAAGGGGATTACATTATTGTCTGGAATAATTGACCCTGACTATCAGGAGGAAGTAGGACTGCAACTACATAATGGAGGTAAAGAAGAGTTTTCTTGGAATATAGGAGATCCCCTAGGGCGTCTTTTAGTATTACCATGCCCTGTGATTAAAATCAATGGAAAACTGCAACAACACAATCCAGGCAGGACTACCAATGGCTCTGACACTTCAGGAATGAAGGTTTGGGTCACCCCACCAGGCAAAGAATGACAGCCAGCTGAAGTGCTTGCTGAGGGGAAAGGGAACATGGAATGGGTAGTGGAAGAAGGTAGTGATAAACATGAACTTCGACCATGTGATCAGTTACAGAATCGAGGACTGTAATGCTGTTTTATTTATATTATACTATTTAAGTTGTAAGATATCAAATTTAAGAATGAATGTTGCCCAAGGATTTACACTCTATTCTGGAGAGATTTAATGTGTTTCCAGTATATGCAGGACAATTGAGTATTGTCAGGTAAAAGAAAAAAATGTGTGTTTTATTGTTTTCATTTGGAAATTAGGTATGATATAAGGTGATATGTATAGCTGCCAAGTGGACAAGGGGTGGACTGTCATGGTCAGGTTCATGTGTCAACTTGGCCAAGTTGTGGTACCTGTTTGTCTGGTTGGGCAAGCGCTGGCCTGTCTGTTGCAATGAGGACATTTCATAGAAGTAGATCATGATCACATCAGCTGCATCCACAGCTGATTCCATTTGTAGTCAGCCAAAGGGGAGTGTCTTCTGCAATTAGTGATGCTTAATCTGATCACTGGAAGCCTTTTAAGGAGAATTCAGAAGAGACAGGCTCTATTCCTGCTTTGGCTGGCGAGCCTCTCCTGTAGAGTTTGTCCAGACCCTCCATCGGCGGCATCGGCTTTGCAGCCTGCCCTGTGGATTTTGTGTTCCTGTGGTCACACGAGACACTTTTATAAATTTTATATTTGCGAGTGTTCCCTGTTGATTCTGTTTCTCTAGAGAACCCTAACTAATACAGAAGTAATCTAATTATCATGCCCAGGAGTTGCATTGAAGCATATATAAACTTTTTTTTAATGAAAAACTTCTGAAACCTTGCACACCGTACTATAATATACCCTCCTGCAGGCACTGCACATGCCATGTGCTAGACTCTCCTTCATACTACACCTACTCTAGTGCCCCAGGATTGATTCCAGGTGTACCTCAGCACTTTAATTCCTTTTCTTAGCTGATACTTTCTTTAGAATCCTCTTCTGTTTTGAAATTCTAGTAGGCTCTCTATATAGGTATTGACATATATATAAAATCTGTATTTTGGAGTATGGACACTAGACCCCTTCATTTAGAAAGTGTAAAATTAGAAGATGCAATTGTTTGAGAAAAATGAAAGTAATGATACTACTGCTCACTAAATAACCATCAGCAATTTGGTACATTTCTTTGTCTTTTTTCCATATATTTCTTTTTAAGTGTAGTTGTAATCATCTTATACATGTAATTTTGGACCTGATCTTTAACATAAAATTATTAGTGATTTTTGCCTTCCTATATAGTCTCTACAACCATTGCTTTAATTATGTTATAGTGATTCATCCAGCAGCTATGCCGAAACTTACTACTTTGTTCTCCTCTAGCTGGACTAGTTTCTTGATTCCATTTTTTACTGGTAAAAATAATAGCATTCAGCATATTTAAGGATGTGACTTTTTCTATTTAATATCTTACCTAGTTCTCAGAAGTTGAGTGGAGTATCAAGAGCAGGGCCTATTTGCAGCATTTGGTATATACTGCTAAATTACTGCCCAGGTGAGGCACACGCACGAGCACACAGAGGTATAGAAATGATCTGTTGTTGCAGTCTGGATTTCTTTGGTTGTTTGTAGGTTTGCATGCTCTCCTAATTGTAGTCCCCTGTTACTTGCTTGTTGGCCTCATTTTTAAGAATCATTATTTGGTTTAAAGTTAATTTAAAATGAATGGATACAATAAAGTTAGCTTATCTAATTTTGATACCCATTTCCCAAAATATGGACTTCAGTCTAGAACTCTGCTATTGAAATGTCACCATGATATTCATGATATTCCTTTATAAGGACTGAGTGATGTTTGTACTCACCAGAATAAACCACCTGAAACAGTGCCTGAAAACAAACAAAAGCTTCAGAAGTCCTTAAAAAGAGAAAGATCTTTAAGAAGTAAAGTTTGATATAATATATGAGTAGCTCAAAGTACTCCTAAAAAGTGATGGGCAATTTGAAACATTCGCTAAAAGTAATGAGAACTGCTGAAAACACTGAAAAAAGACCAGGCCACGGTGGCTCAGCAGGTAGAGTTCTCACCTGCCTAGCCGGAGGCCCGGATTCGATTCCCCGTGCCTGCCTGTGTAAAAAATAAGTAAACAAAAACAAAAATAAAAACCAAACACTGAAAAAGTGATCAGACTTCAATCAGAGATATGGATGAAGCTGATCCAGGTAGGAAGGAGGCAAATCAGACTAAAGGGTAAAGGATGATATTGACTGTGCTTTAAAACTTCAGCTTCTGTGTGAGACCAAAGGAAGGGATGTGTATTTGGTGCAACATTTATATTTTTGGTAGAACAACATCTAATTTAACTTCTATGGTCAGATTACTCAAACACCATAATGACATGGAGCCATGAGTAGGGAGTGAGAGTTTGTTTTTTGTACAAGTTGCTGTGATGCCCCAATATATCCCTAAGTAATCTGGGCAGAAGATAAAGTATCTTGAGGGACTGGGGAAAAAGGTGAAAATAGTAAACTTTACCACCTGGGGAAGACCTGATATTCTCATAAGCTTTGGGACTGTCATTTGATGGGACAGACCTTCAATCTTGGGGTTTGTTTGTGTTTTTATTCCTGCAAAGGAGAAGCTAAACCCACTGATGATCATGCCTAAAGAGTCACCCCCAGACCTCTTTTGTTGCTCAGATGTGGCCTCTCTAAGCCAACTTGGCAGCTAAACTTGCTGTCGTCCCCCCTGTGTGGGACATGACTCCCAGGGGTGTAAATCTCCCTGGTAACATGGGACCTGACTCTGGGAATGAGCCTGGACTGGCCTCCTGGGAATGAGAAAACCTTCTTGACCAAATGCGGGAAGAAAGAAATTAGACAAAATAAAGTGTCAGTGGCTGAGAGATTTCAAATAGAGTCAAGAGAACTTTCTGGAGGTTATTCTTAGGCAATATATAGACATCCTTTTTCAGTTTTTGGTATATCAGAGTAGTTAGAGGGAAATACCTGAAACTTAAACTGTAATCCCATAGTCTTGGATCCTGAAGGTGATTGAATAGCCTTAGAACTTTAAAGGTATGAAAACCTTGTGACTGACGCTCCCTTTATCCAGTGTATGAACAGACAAGTAAGAAAAAAATAAATAAACGATAGGGCATATGGGGGCTGTGGGATTTTGGGGGTGTCCTTTTTTACTTTTATTTTTATTTTTTGAATATTGAAAACACTAAAAATTTGGTTGTAAAGACGAGTGCACAGCTTTGTGACGATCCTGTGAATGACTGTGTACTTTGTATAATTATATCTCAATAAAAACATTACTGAAGGAAAGATAAGTAATCAGGTTTTGATAGACTGATGAAAATCTGAATGCAAACCACCTTAGCCTCTCTTGCTGCAGAATCCGTTTCTGCTCCTCTCATTAAAACTGAACCTGATGTCAGGTGAAGACGCAGGAGGCATGGAGGAGGCCTCAAGAATGGAGAGTGAAAAAGCCAGCACTCATGGACAAATGCTGTGTGATCTTGCTGAAAGGAAAGAATTAGAATCGGCAAATCCAGAGTCAGGAACTAGAATGCAGGTTACAGAGGCTGGGGTTGGGGTGGGGGGGCTTGGATTGCACAGAGCTTCTCTTTGGGGTGATGGTGGTGAGAGCCGCACCGCACGGTGACTGTCACAGCACTGAACTGTGTACTTGAAAGTGGTTAAAAAGGGAAATTTTAGGTTAGAACAAAAACTTAAACAACAGCATAGTACTGTACAGTGCAACCAGGGAGCTCCATGTAAACCATAATAATACAGTTATAATATATTCTCTCATCAGGTGCAACAAACACACCTTGCCAAGGGGAGGTGTTAATAAGTGTATATGTGGGGAGGGGATAATAGGGGAACTCCACATTCTTTGCATGTCTTTTCTGTAAACCTGCAACTTCTCTAATAATCCGATTCTAGACAAAAAGGCAGTGAGAAAGAGGAAAAGAAATGTATTAGTGAGCGGGCTTCCTTAAGGCTCCGGGTCACCTCGGGAAGAGACTGAGTTACTGAATGTGGTTAAAAGCAGAAATTTCAGGTGGTATATAAGTCGTTGGAATGAAATTTTTTTAGAAACCAGCACCACAGGACTGCACAATGCACGAACCCCGATGTAAACTGTGGACTATGTCAATAGTGCAAATACAATAGTTTCTCACCAGTTGGAGCAAAGATATCACGTTAATGCAAAATGTTAAAAATGAAAGGGGGATATGGAAACTGTTTCCTGATGCTCTTTCTGTAAACCTACAATTTATCGAATAAAAAATGAAAATACTGAAACAAGATAGCGCGCCCGCTATACCTGCTAGCCTAGTCTCCCTCTGCCACCCAACTCAGCTTCAGCTCTGTGGGGAGCCCTAGTCTATTCTTACCCGTACATCCTGCCAGTGGCCAGATGACAGCACTTCAAAGTGTATATCTAAGCGTGTGATAAGCAATCAGCTCGGTTGTGTATTTAGTTCATAGACAATGCGTCCTGAATGCCTATGTGTTTATCTCGTGTTTATAGCAGAAAGGTAGGAGTGTTTCCGGAACTGAGTTTGTGAGAAGTTTCTGGGGAAAAGTAATTTCCTGCCGTTAAGTATGTTCTGGAAGCCCCGAGCGAAATGAAGAGATATAATATTTTTATATCATGGCTTTTGGGGGCTTTTAGCGTGTTAACATGCATTGCATATCTATAAGAGAGGAAGGGAAAGCATTGGAATTTCCTAACATATTATGGATGTGCATATGGACACATCATGTCTGTGAGTCTGTGTTCTACAGACGTATATATTTAACTTAGATGCCCATAATACCTTGCTAATTTCATGACTGCAGTTTGTGAAATGTTGGGTTAGATTCAAAGATAAATGTGAATTTCCCTTTGGAAAAAGAAAGAAGGGGGTTGTGGGAAGAAGATAGGCTTTTGTTTTTTTAACAAACTAAGGGAAAAGCAAGTGAGAAATAAGCCCCTTTGGGGGGAAACAGTGGGTGGTGAGACGTGGTTTCCAGCCCTTATTTTTTCTGTTAACTGGTGAAGGCTTCAGAGGACTGTGAGCTCTGCTTCCCCTAATGTAGTTAGATTAAATGTGTCCTTAATGGAGCTCCAGCTCTATTTTTCATAATGTTTGCAATGATTTATGAAATACTCTGCCTCAGAATTTAGCACTCTTTGGAGAATACTTCCGCACAAGTTTAAGGTCTGAACACTGCCTGGCACACTCTTTGACTAAAATTATTGTACAATTATAACTGGAGCTAGATCTTTTCTCCTCCTCATTTCTCTTTCCTCCTCTTCCTTCATGTAGCTGATTCTTTCCTTCTACTACCCAAGAGGGTAGGTACTTTTTCAGAGGCTGCTCTTTTACCATAAACCACTGATTCAAAAACTGAGTTATTTTTTATCATCCTATGAGATCAGTTGTCCACAGATATATGCAACTTTTAGATGTCTTTATATGGCCTTAGAAGAGTTAGTTAGTCCCAGGGAGCGAACGTGCGTCCACCCGACTGTGTCCGTGTTATGAGCCGGGTGCGTCTCCAGGTGCTGGAGTATGACAGGGAAGGGACAGAGAAAGGTCCTGCCCTCAGGGCCTCCGCTCAGTGGCTCCGCGTGTGTGAGCTGTACACAGGGCGAGCTGAGCACACACACCACCCATGGCGTCCACGTGTGCGCTACAGACAGACGAGTGCTGAGAAGGAAAGTGAAGCAGAGAGAGGGTAGAGCAGGACAGAGTGCCTGGAGGTGCTGTTTTGGGTGGGGTGGTCAGAGACGGGCTCTCACGTCAGCCCCCATGTGTGCGCCTGAGGTGGGGGAGGGAGTCTCGGTGTTCCCGACCCCTGGGGAGGCAGGTGCAAAGGCCCTGAGGTGGACACGTGCTCCGTGTGTTTCAGGAGCTGGAGCCAGGCTGGGAGAGCAAGTCAGACACGTGTGTGTGTGTGTGTGTGTGTGTGTGTGTGTGTGTGTGTACAAATCAAAAAAGGCCTTGCAGGCTGGGCTGATAACTTTGCATTGTGTCTGAAGCATGACGGGCAAAATACCCAGCACAAGCATCAGGAACAATGGGATGTGCGCCCTTTTCCACTCTTCCTTCTCTTAATCACGGTAGCCAAAAAATTCCTACAAGAAAGGAAGAGCAGCACGTGTTCCGCCGTGGGGACTTGGGGTGACGGGCCCCAGGGGAAGGCAGGGTCGGGTGGCCCGTGGCGGGCGTGCGTCCTCGAGGTGAGGGTCACAGCGCGGGATGTTGGTTCAGTGTGTCGTGCGCAATCACCCCTGTTCATAAACCCTCGGGCTGGGTGACCGTGGGTGGCGGCCAGCAGCGCCAGGCAGAGGGGGCCTCTGGTGTGTCTCAGGGCTCCCGGGGGGGGGGCTTTGCGGCCAGCGCTGTGGGAAGGGGTGTGAGTCAAGTGACACGTGAGACCCACTGGTGTCAGGAGCGGAAAGAGCTTCTCCAGAGCCCCCGGGAACCCACTCCCGAAGTGAAGAGGTTCAGTCTGAGGATGCAGACGTCCCGTCCTCCCTGTGACCTGCCGGGCCATGGGTCCCACGTGAGTAGCGTGACTCGGGACGGTCTGTGGCACCTAGAAATGGTGACAGAGCCCAGGTGCGATGTTGCAGCTCCCTGGCGGTGCCACCCCTGGCGGCTTTGGCTTCTCACCTGGCTTGGCCCTGGGCAGCCCCGTGTGGGCGTCACCGTCTCGGGGTTCAGAATGGGGAGGAACCTGGGCTCAGGGTAGCCTCACAGCGTAACCGCCACGTGGCCTTGTGAGCCTAGGGCCTCTCAGGCCTCGGCTCCTTCATTCCTAAAATGGGGACAGGAACCCAGGCCTGTCACTGGGGCGTCCAGCACGGATCCGGCATTCGGAAAGTACTTGGGAAATGCAGCAGAGCTCAGGGTGCAACAACTAGGAATCTGAGCCTTCTGGAACCATCGTTGGATGACTGGTTCACTTTGAACATTGCTTCTTCATAGTGTTGGTGTTTAAAAAAATAAAAATTTAGCTATAAAATGTATGCAGTGTCTGTTCTCCAGCTGCTCACTCCTTCCACCCTTCCCATTCCTGAAGCCGTCTAATCATGGAAAGGGAGGGAAGCCCAGACTTACTGAGCACCTACGCACAGCGTGCGCTTTACATGTCTTGTCCCATTTGATCCTCATTGCAACGTTTTAAATATTATCCTGGTCTCATAGTTGAGAAAACGAACGCTCTGAAAAACTAAGAATTAAGAATTTACGAATTGATAAAGTGGCAGAGATGGTCTGCTCGGACCCCAAACCTGAACTCCTTCCTGACTCTGGGTTGTCTGCTGAGGACAGATGCCCCTGAAAACAAAGCCGGGGGTCAGGAACCGGGGAACTTGCACTCTGGTCTCTGAGTCTCCCTGGACTCTCAGTGCATCAACAAGGCCCCAGAAATGGGCCGGTGCAGAACGTGGCGGCTGGCTCTGACCCTGTCCTTGGGCTGCACTAGGGGGAGATGCTCCCAGCCTGTTTTCAGAGCCAGCCCCCCTTAAAGGGTCGTGGCCCTGGTAGTTGCCCCCATCTGAGCCTCAGTCCCCTTCCAAGGGGAGACCACCCCTCCTGCCACAGCTCCACCCGGTCATGAAGACGGATCTTCAATCCTACTTTAGACTTTTCTTTTATGGAATAAATAGCCTTTCTCATAAGGCCTACTTCCCTGGCCTTTTAATAACTTTCACAGCTCTTGCTGGACGTTCCCTAACGCTCCCACTGCTGGTCTAAGTTATTGAGTCCAAAACCGAACGTTTAATTCTAACAGGGCTCTGAGAAA